>NC_052317.1:15322867-15935367 GCF_016432855.1 Salvelinus namaycush | reverse complement strand
TTCCTCAGGTATGACTATGTGGAGGTGTTTAACGGTGGGGACGAGAAGGCTCCAACCCTGGGGAAGTTCTGTGGGAAGATCGCCCCCTCCCCTATCATCTCAAGCGGCAGCCAGCTTCTCATCAAGTTTGTGTCCGACTACGAAACCCACGGGGCTGGATTCTCCGTACGTTACGAGGTCTTCAAGACAGGTCAGCCTCTTTGGATATGGTGTTGAACCATTTGTAAAGTATTTCTAACTATTATGTGTTATTACTTGTGTCCCTCTGTTCAAATACAGACTTAACGTCTTAGGGGCAAATTCTAACTTCCACTTAAGTCACATGTTCACTTAGTGATTCATTGATAGCAACGGGAGACTAAGGGAAAATTCGACTTAAGTGGGAGTAAGGATTTGGAACTAAGAAGCTGAGTCTTCTGTTCAAGGTTTTACAGGCTCAAGTCTCACAGAGAGAGAGAGAGAGAGAGAGAGAGAGAGAGAGAGAGAGAGAGAGAGAGAGAGAGAGAGAGAGAGAGAGAGAGAGAGAGAGAGAGAGAGAGAGAGAGAGAGAGAGAGAGAGAGAGAGAGAGAGAGAGAGAGAGAGAGAGAGAGAGAGAGGGGCAGGGAGAATTGAGAAAGAGAGAGATAGAGAGGCAGGGAGAATTGAGAAAGAGAGAGATAGAGAGGCAGGGAGAATTGAGAAAGAGAGAGATAGAGAGGCAGGGAGAATTGAGAAAGAGAGAGATAGAGAGGCAGGGAGAATTGAGAAAGAGAGAGATAGAGAGGCAGGGAGAATTGAGAAAGAGAGAGATAGAGAGAGAGGAGAGAATGAAAGAGAGAGATAGAGAGAGAGAGAGAGGAGAGAATGAAAGAGAGAGGAGAGAATGAAAGAGAGAGAGAGAGAGAGAGAGAGAGAGAGAGAGAGAGAGAGAGAGAGAGAGAGAGAGAGAGAGAGAGAGGCAGGGAGAGAGAGAGAGAGAGAGAGAGAGAGAGAGAGAGAGAGGCAGGGAGAATTGAGAAAGAGAGAGAGAGAGAGAGAGAGAGAGAGGCAGGGAGAATTGAGAAAGAGAGAGATAGAGAGGCAGGGAGAATTGAGAAAGAGAGAGATAGAGAGGCAGGGAGAATTGAGAAAGAGAGAGATAGAGAGGCAGGGAGAATTGAGAAAGAGAGAGATAGAGAGGCAGGGAGAATTGAGAAAGAGAGAGATAGAGAGGCAGGGAGAATTGAGAAAGAGAGAGATAGAGAGGCAGGGAGAATTGAGAGAGAGATAGAGAGAGAGAGAGAGAGAGAGAGAGAGAGAGAGAGAGAGAGAGAGAGAGAGAGAGAGAGAGAGAGAGAGAGAGAGAGAGAGAGAGAGAGAGAGAGAGAGAGAGGAGAGAATGAAAGAGAGAGGAGAGAATGAAAGAGAGAGATAGAGAGAGAGAGAGAGAGGAGAGAATGAAAGAGAGAGGAGAGAATGAAAGAGAGGAGAGAATGAAAGAGAGATAGAGAGAGAGAGGAGAGAATGAAAGAGAGAGATAGAGAGAGAGAGAGAGGAGAGAATGAAAGAGAGAGGAGAGAATGAAAGAGAGATAGAGAGAGAGAGGAGAGAATGAAAGAGAGAGATAGAGAGAGAGAGGAGAGAATGAAAGAGAGAGATAGAGAGAGAGAGAGAGAGAGAGAGAGAGAGAGAGAGAGTAGGGAGGATGTACCAGACAGGTGCAGGAGACCCCAGGCTCATTTAGTTAATGGGCTGTTTGTCATTGGAGGATTGAGGGTGACCTACACATTAAATGGATGCTCTGGCAAGGATAGGCTGAATCTTAATCTAGAACAGCAGGGGGAGGTAGAGGCGGGGGGAGTTGGGTGGGTTCGCCAAATGTGGTTCGTTTTAACCAAGGGTGCGCCCCAAATGGCACCCTGTTCCCTATATAGTGCACTGTATCTTCAAAAAGTTGTAGTCAAAAGTAGTGCACTATATAGGGCACAAGAGGGTATAATTTGGGACACACCCAAGTCTATGAGTTAGAAATTGGCCCGCCTACATAATCTCATGACATGTTGGATTCCCCTCTTGTCACATTTAAAAATCCATTACATTCGCAAAAGCATATTTCCCTGTTGTTCCCTCTATGGCTCTGCTCCCATTTACGAATGTAATGTATTGTGACAAACCAAGCTACGGCTCTGACTACAAGTCTATCATTACGAAGAGAGAAACGCAACACTGGAAATGGTCATAAACGGCTCTCGTGATGACGACAAGCACCATTTGTGTTAAAGATAGCATATCGTCAGGGTGACCAATGAATATGGCGGTGTCCCAAATACCGCCCTATTCCCTACATAGTGCACTAATTTCAGCCAGAGCCCTGGTCAAAAGCAGTGCACTCACTATATAGGGAAGAGGGTGTCATTTGGGACACAACAAACAAACGGAGCACATCTGCCCGCCATTGCCAGAGCTCCTCCTCTCATTGACCACATAATATGCATCAATGGTCTTGTAAATGATACACACTGGGTCCTCCACAGAACCGTAAGGCTATATCTGTCTAGCTCTCTCCTCTCACTATCGTTTCACTGCCATTCCTCAAACCAAAAACACGTCTCGTGGTTTTGAAAGACGGCCATTTTTACAGAACCACATCAAACTGTGGCTTAGATAGGGAAGGGTCTCCATCAAAGTGGGTGGAGTTTGGCAGGAGAATAGTTGATGGGCATATGTGCAGGAAAGACACATATCTCTCTCTCACACACCCACACTCTCTCTCACACCACCCGAGCCAGATCAAAACCCGCCCACTTCTCCTCCTTCGATGCCATTTATCATGTCACCCATGTAAATGACACCACCTGTGTCAACATCAAGGGAGGTAGCGGGAGCGATGTTAGCAAGTTGGCATGTTAGCGAGCGGCACAACTTTCTCTTGATCTCATGTAACAGAGGTCCACATCTTGCCCGGGCAACACGAGAGGCACATCTCTGTCCTGTGGGCGCAGTGACCCTCATCAACACTGTGCCTCTGTCATCTCGTCTTCCTTACAAAGAGCAGTCAATGTTACAACAGTAACCTGGGCTTGCACATGTCCCTTTATGACAGGGGGGAGAGGGCCGACTGACTCCCTGGCTTTTGAACTGAGGTGAACTGTGTCTGTCTTCATAGGCATGTCCTGTACACTGTACTATGCGTTTTGAGCAACGGTTTTGATACAATTGTGTAAAATAATTACACAAAACATTGTGTCACCAGAGTAAACATTTTATCGGAACCGTTGTGTCGAACATGTTGTACATTAGTTGTAGAAGCTGAATGTGTACAGGGGCCAGATAGTTTCTTCAGGCCACTTCTTCAGCAGAGCAACCGTGAAAAGAGCTCTTTAGTCTACACAGTGGGGAGTGGTCTCTTCCTGACTGAGACTCATTGGGGGTGGGGTGGAGGTGGAGTGAGGGTGATGGTGAGGGGTTTGGTGGGGTGGGGTGTAGTTGGGGTGAGGGATTTGTTGGGGTAGGGTGAAGTTGGGATGGGGGGGTTGTTGGGGTGGGGTGCAGTGGGGGTGAGGGGATTGTTGGGCGACGTCTCCAAAAACAACCCAGAGTGTCTGTGTCTGACTGCAGAAGTCAGTAAATACCAGGCGGTCCCCCCCAGTCAAAACACAGACATAGCCAGCTAGTGGCACCGAGGGTATGACCAATAGGAACAGGCTCAGTGGACACCTCAGTGATAATGGAGTAAATGGACTCAGGGCCCATGAGCCACTTATGACGGTGGCCCGTCAAATAATCCTAAATTACAACATTCTAGTTATGGCAACATATTTCTTGTTTTCAGATCCTCAACTATGATTATTGTTACAGGCATATAATAATGGAGCTTAATAACAGCATTAATACATTTAATACAAGCTTAAAGACAAAAACCTGCAGCCATTGACGCAAATAGTATTCATCAAAACAGGATAATGACATGCAACGCTTAACATACAATACATATTCCTCTCTCAACTTCTCCGCAGGACCTGAGTGCTCCAGAAACTTCACCTCGTCCAAAGGCGTTATAAAGACGCCAGGCTTCCCAGACAAGTACCCCAACAACCTGGACTGTACCTTCATGATCATCGCCCCCAAGATGTCCGAGATCGTGGTGGACTTCGACACGTTCGATATGGAGCCTGACACCACCCCTCCACCCGGGGCACTGTGTCGCTACGACTGGCTGGAGATCTGGGATGGGTTCCCTGCAGGTGAGGAAGGGAGGGAGGGGGGAAATGTGAAGGGCTTGTGTTGAAAAAGAAAGAGACAGAGGAAGAGAATGAAAGAGATCGTAAAAGAGAGAGGTGGAGGAAGAAAGAAAACCATATTTGTCTCGTCAGCCAGCAGTGCAGTTGTTTTCATCTACCAGGCCACACAGATTGATTTAGCACATTAAGGAGACAGGCAGAACCTACACTATTCATGGTCTACAATGATGCTTTTCACTGGAACGCTTTGCCCGGTCTCCATTGTTGTGTGATTGGGCTGAGGTCTGAAGAGAAGAGGAGGAAATGTACATTGAAAAGCATCAGAGTGGTGCCTGGCTAGGCACACTGCTTTGTCTGGCTCCCTGAGACTCCCTCTATACTAGGGCCTTGCCAGGCTAGGGTCTTCGTCCCAAACTAGAGCACTAGAAAGGGAATAAGGTGCCATTCGAGACAGGACTGGCACAGCCCTTTAGAAACTATCACACACCTCATAGCTGGGCTCCTCATAGCTGGGCTAGTACTGTATACATGCCTGCCAGGCCTCTCAATAAACATGTTGTCTGTCCCGGTGTCTACTAAAGCTTTGTATTTGCGGTGTGTGTATGTGTAACAGTCCAGATAGCAGACAACACACTGTAGCCTATATCCCAGAGGGTTATTTACTTTGTCGCAATACATTTGACAAAAAACAGAGGGAAATGGAGACAAAATAGGGAAGTAACATGCAATATATTACCTTGACACATAATTGGAGATGAGGGACATTTTTGCTGTGCCATACACGTTATATATTGGCTGTCATTTTGGAGTCACTTTTATTGAAAATAAGAATAGAATGTATTTCTAAACACTTCTACATTAATGTGGATACTACCATGATTACGGATAATCCTGAATGAATCAGGAATAATGATGAGTGAGAAAGTTACAGAGGCATTAATATAATCTCCCCCCCCCAAAAAAATGCTAACCTCCCCTGTTATTGTAATGTGGGTATGATATTTGTGTACCTAACCACTCATCATTATTCATGGTTCATTCAGGACTATCCGTTACCATGGTAATAGTAGAAAGTGACTCTAAAATGACACAATATATTACCATTACTTTCCAATAGGCACAAACCTATCTGAAACACAACCACAACAAACAGCAAATGTATCCAACAAGTTTGTGGAGTCACAAGCTTGATGTTTGTCAAATCAAATCAAATCAAATTTATTTATATAGCCCTTCGTACATCAGCTGATATCTCAAAGTGCTGTACAGAAACCCAGCCTAAAACCCCAAACAGCAAGCAATGCAGGTGTTGAAGCACGGTGGCTAGGAAAAACTCCCTAGAAAGGCCAAAACCTAGGAAGAAACCTAGAGAGGAACCAGGCTATGAGGGGTGGCCAGTCCTCTTCTGGCTGTGCCGGGTGAAGATTATAACAGAACATGGCCAAGATGTTCAAATGTTCATAAATTACCAGCATGGTCAAATAATAATAATCACAGTAGTTATCGAGGGTGCAGCAAGTCAGCACCTCAGGAGTAAATGTCAGTTGGCTTTTTTAGCACGTCCGGTGAACAGGTCAGGGTTCCATAGCCGCAGGCAGAACAGTTGAAACTGGAGCAGCAGCAAGGCCAGGTGGACTGGGGACAGCAAGGAGTCATCATGCCAGGTAGTCCTGACGCATGGTCCTAGGGCTCAGGTCCTCCGAGAGAGAGAAAGAAGGAGAGAATTAGAGAGAGCATACTTAAATTCACACAGGACACCGGATAAGACAGGAGAAGTCCTCCAGATATAACAAACTGACCCTAGCCCCCCGACACATTAACTACTGCAGCATAAATACTGGAGGCTGAGACAGGAGGGGTCAGGAGACACTGTGGCCCCATCCGATGATGACAGGGCCAAACAGGAAGGATATAACCCCACCCACTTTTCCAAAGCACAGCTTTGTCATTGCGTGCTAGCAATATGAGACCAAATACTAAACTTTTGACTACTTGAATAAACTTGAATGAGTTTGTCCCAATACTTTGGGTCCCCTAAAATGGGGGGACTATGATATGTTCAAAAAGTGCTGTAATTTCTAAACGGATCGCCCGATATGGATGAAAATTACAGCAGACAGTCTGCACTTTAACCTCAAAGTCATTGTGTCATTTCAAATCCAAAGTGCTGGAGTATTGAGCCAAAACAACAACAAACAATTCACTGTCCCAGTACTTTTGGAGCTCACTGTAGCTGAATCATTCACAACATGGGATATTGGAAGAAGAAATAATGATGTTGTCTTGGCACCTACTGTCATAGAGTTGACATAACTCTTTGTTATTGTCTTTCTGTTCCTCTTTCTGTTCCTCTTTCTGTTCCTCTTTCTGTTCCTATTTCCTTACCTCACTCTCTCTCTCTCTCTCTCTCTCTCTCGCTCTCTCTCTCTCTCTCTCCCTCTCCCTCTCCCTCTCCCTCTCCCTCTCCCTCTCCCTCTCCCTCCCTCCCTCTCTCCCTCCCAGTGGGTCCCCACATCGGGCGGTACTGTGGTAACAGCAGTCCTGGACGGGTCATCTCCTACACTGGGATCCTGTCTATGACCATCAACACTGACAACGCCATCGCCAGAGAGGGCTTCTCAGCCAATTACACTGTCAGAGAGAAGAGCCTGCCACAGGGACAGACACCAGAGGGTTAGTACAGCCTCACGTTAAACCTTGTCCCACCCAGAACTGCCATGCCACAGACTAGCATCCTGCACAGGGGGCGTACTTGTATATAACTCCGGGGCCACAGTGTCCAACTCTAAGTGCACTCACAGTAGGTGGGATGGGGGCAGGGAGGGGGATTAGCTGGGATGGGGGCGGGGAGGGAGAGGGGGAGGTCTGGAAGGACAGTGTGTGGGGCTGACTGGTGACACAGGGTCTAAATGCCTCACAAACACACAGAGCCAGGATGGACTTACGACACACCATCCCAGAGAATAAAAACAGTCTCTGTCCCTCCTTCCATCTCCTCTCAGCTTTCTGTTAATTCTTTCATTTCTATTCATGAGTCGACTCCTGTTCCCTCCTCTCAGCAGGCATCAGCAGAACCTCAAAATATCCACATATCATTGCAATCTAAATGAAAGACCTTATCAGAGACTATTTCAACAGTTAATGTGATCAAAGCTGCAGTATGGAGTGTTCCAAGTGATAAGATGAAGTAATCGGGGGAACAGGAGGAATACTGATATCTGACAACATTACATTCCATCCTCCTTCCTCCCATGTAATGGAAAAAACAGTTTTAAGAACATTTCGGCACACACATTTCTACTTCCAAACTGACTGATAGGGAAGTAATAGTGTGTGTGTGTGTGTGTGTGTGTGTGTGTGTGTGTGTGTGTGTGTGTGTGTGTGTGTGTGTGTGTGTGTGTGTGTGTGAGTGTGAGTGTGTGTGTGTGTGTGTGTGTGTGTGTGTGTGTGTGTGTGTGTGTGTGTGTGTGTGTGTGTGTGTGTGTGTGTGTGTTTATATGGTGTTCTATGTTTGGTTTTTTCATCCTGCAACATTTAAAATATGAAAAGAAATACATGTATTAATTCAATAAAGACTTGACATAGTTTGTGTCAACGTGTGGGCCTACGCTTGCTTTTGGGAATCTCATAATAATATTTTACATTATTAACTTATTAATAACATATCTTGAAAAAAAAGCTACTTTAAAAAAGGATGCTTCTAGTTTGTGTGTGTGTGATATTTTAGAGATGTCAAGAGTTAGTCAAAATGAGACCCAGTACCTCGGTGGTGTACTCAGTGTGGCTCGTTACGGAAGGTTCTAGATGTGTCATCTTTGAATGGCTCCAGCTAAGATACACAAGAACGTGCTGTTCTTTTCTTCTGACTCAGTTCAGAGAGGCTTGAGGAGGTTCGCGTTTAGTTCCAGTAAGACACAGTTCTTTCCCATTGCATTTCTCTTCCAAGTTGTCTTCGAGGCCAAGACCTCCCTGAGTCACACAACGTCTCTTTAGAGACAGACAGGACAAGACAGAGGATGGAGGCTCATAGCCCTCACCCTAATTCTAACCCCAAAACCTAACTCTAACCGTAACCCCAACAAATTGCTGTTTAACAACAGAGTTGCCGTTGATAGTCTGTTGATGATTTAATCTGTCAGACATTTATAGCAGTGTTTCTCAAATTCTGGTCCTGGGGACCCAAAGTGGTGCACATTAAACATAATCCCTAGCCCTCAGACACCTAATGATAAGTAGATTAGCTGAAACCACTGTGTTAGTACCAGGACAAAAACAAAAATCGTCAACCCCTTGGGTCCCCAGGACCAGGATTGAGAAACACTGATCAACAGAGGACTGTCCAAATAAAGTGTAACTCAGGTTCTATGTCTCTGTTGACAGACTTTAAGTGTGTGGAGGGCCTGGGGATGGAGTCAGGGGCGATCACCTCGGATCAGATCACTGCCTCCTCTCAGTACAACTCTAACTGGTCTCCTGAGCGCTCCAGACTCAACTACAAAGAGAATGGCTGGACCCCCTCTGAAGACTCCAGCAGAGAGTGGATTCAGGTAAGAGACAGCCCTGGGGCAGCTGGGTTACATGTGTGGCATCTGCGTCCCAAACAGTTGGAAAGTAGTGCACTACATAGGTGAATAGAGTTACATATGTGTGTCAGTGACAGTACTAATGCTTTTGGTGCGTGTAAAACATCATGGCTGCACATGAAGCCCTGGGTTGAGCAACAGTTGGTTATTCTAGACTCATCCGGACAGTGTGTTTTGTCCTTCACCGCCACCAGTTCGGGACAGCTACTGTCATAGTGAAACGTTTTAAGAGTGCATCTCTCTATGTATCCACACAGTCCGGGGGTTGTAGGCAGACAGTGTGGGAGACTCAGCTCTGTATCCACCAATCTGAACCAATGTCACGGCTGTCTGCCAGCATCCCTAATGAGAAGTGTGTGATCCATTAGGGGGGTGGGGTGTGTGTGTGTGTGTGTGTGTGTGTGTGTGTGTGTGTGTGTGTGTGTGTGTGTGTGTGTGTGTGTGTGTGTGTGTGTGTGTGTGTGTGTGTGTGTGTGTGTGTGTGTGTGTGTGTGTGTGTGTGAGATTCTAGCAGCACAGGTCATGAGGGTGTTCAAGAATGACATTCTTGGAAAAATAAACATCATAAAGTCACAAACAAGACAGCTTGTGATCGAGAGGCCAGACTGACTAGACTAGTTGGCATTTGGGTTGATTAAGCACCTTGCGCCACACACTGTCTAACAGGGACATGACTTCTATAATTGAGTTTTGTAAAGGTAGCAACACCCTCAGGATGCTTCTTGTTGTAAATGCAGATTGTTACATGAGGCTATTCTGTAACACTACTACACCAACACTCCAAACACGATGAACTGAACAGACTGCATTTTTCCCCAAAAACAGAACTCCAGCAATAAAGTGGTTATATTGTCTTTCAATATAATCACACTCCAATAACTCACACTCCAATAACTCACACTCCAATAACTCACACTCCAATAATTCACACTCCAATAACTCACACTCAAATAATCACACTCCAATAATTCACACTCCAATAACTCACACTCCAATAACTCACACTCAAATAATCATACTCCAATAATCACACTCCAGTAACTCACACTCCAATAACTCACACTCCAATAACTCACACTCCAATAATCACACTCCAATAATCACACTCCAATAACTCACACTCCAATAACTCACACTCCAATAACTCACACTCAAATAACTCACACTCCAATAATCACACTCCAATAACTCACACTCCAATAACTCACACTCCAATAACTCACACTCCAATAACTCACACTCCAATAATCACACTCCAAAAATCACACTCCAATAACTCACACTCCAATAACTCACACTCCAATAACTCACACTCAAATAATCACACTCCAATAATTCACACTCCAATAACTCACACTCCAATAACTCACACTCAAATAATCATACTCCAATAATCACACTCCAATAACTCACACTCCAATAACTCACACTCCAATAACTCACACTCCAATAACTCACACTCCAATAACTCACACTCCAATAATCACACTCCAATAACTCACACTCCAATAACTCACACTCCAGTAACTCACACTCCAATAACTCACACTCCAATAATCACACTCCAATAACTCACACTCCAATAACTCACACTCCAATAACTCACACTCCAATAACTCACACTCCAATAACTTTGAACTGAGCAGGAACATGTACATCAAGATTGCATTACTATTACAGAATCCCAGTAATAATACATAATGTATTTTAATACAACCAAATGCAATAACTGATATGAACTGATATGAAAAAACATATTTATCAAATGGACTTCCCCCAAAGTTTGACCCCAAAGCATTTTGCAAATGTGTTGTGCTTCAAATCATGGGAAGTCTGTAAATCCGGGTATATAATTACATGACCACAGAATAATGCAGTAACACAGTGCGAAGGATGGGAAGGCACCACAGTGTCCTGTTTTGGCCTCACTGCCGCACTCTCTGGGAGAGGAAGAAATAGCCTCCCCATGGATTTGTGTGGGGTGTGTGTGTGTGGTGTGTGCATGGGTTTGTGTGGGCTGTGTGAGTGACAGAGGACCCCTGGGAACGTCAAGCCCCAGATGGACTTGCTACTGTAGTGTGTGGGTGTGTGTGACTCTGCATGGGTTTGTGTGGGCTATGTGAGTGACAGAGGACCCCTGGGAACTGGCACTCTATGGTGAAGCTGTAGTGTTACCATAGAGCTGTACATTCCTTATAGCCTATCCTGGTAAATCCCCTAGAGTTTCTATATATTCCCCTCCGCCTTCAACAAAGTCATGGCAACCCCTTTCTAGCACACAAGCCACGCTGTTAAGACTCCTTGAGCCACTTGAACATTTGATCCATGTACTCATTGGTATTCGTGATCCAATTGAGAATCATGCACAGCAGTGTAATTAAAGAGCCTGACAACAAATCTGTATAAGTAAAAAAATGCTGAGATTGTTTGCCAAAGGTGGGCTTGAGTCCACTTGAGTACAGAGGAGTTGTGGACAGTGTCCTGGGTTGTTTTGGCACGAAAGACCTTGTTGCTCTGCTTCAGTCCCAGTCTCAAGTTGATCTCGCAACCAAACCAAAGCCCTTTATTATGATAGAAACCTCTGAGCTGAACACTCTGTCCGCCGTTTCCTATTCTATCTGATATGAACTCTGCAGCGGCCGGCCAAGCCTATTGGCCAGACTTCCTCTATGAAAGGACTGATGCTAATTACTCTCCCATATTCCTAATTACTCAACACTTGGCAGCGTTGACACTCTGTGGCTGAAAATAAAACCCTCTGCTCAGGCCTTTAATGGAGAAAACAATGGGATGCAGACACGTCTGTATTCATCAGCCGGACCGTGACTAAATGAGATTGAACAAAAACATTGGCACATCCTTCAAAACAGGATATTGGTGTTTTTCTGGCGAGGAGAGAAAGAGCTTGTAACCAGCGCTAGGCTGCTGTGACTGACTGCTGTGACCCACTTTGTCAGACCTCGCTTTGTTTTCTCACAAAAGTGCTGTGTCATAACTGTGGGGTTAGACTGGACAAGATCAGGACACGAAAAGGGTTCTGATCACATGCAGGGGAAATATAGTTACGACTTTCACTGAACAAGGTTCTCTAAAGTGACAGAGGCACTCATGGTGAGGTCAGTTGAGATGTGGGCTGTTGCTTTTGATCATGTTTAACATATTCTACATCGGGGATGGGCAACTTTGACGGGAGTGGAGGCCACAAAAAAAACGGAACTCATCATGAGAGGCCGTGGTGGCTCGTGGGTCTGCGTACCCACATCCATACCAGAAGATTTTGCAATTTACAAGTCATTTCATCCAATTCTACTCATTTAGCTATGGTGCGGAGAGAATAATTTGCAGTTTTATAACTAGGTAATGACTAAAGCATACCAGAATAATTGAATTCTTCTACAGTCTTCAACCATGATGCCCAACGTTCCTAAATAAAATGCCACGCTCAGTCTATAATAAATCTTCCAGTATGATTCTGATTTGTTTCTCCTGACAAGTGGCATTGGGTCATATTATGGGACCTAAATATCGCATCCTTCATGTTGTCTCTTAGGGTGATGGGAACTCCTCCAACAGTCTCTGAGGACTCCTTTGTTTTCCGTTTTCATCTCTTTCCGCTAACAACATTCACTCACAGAACAGCCAGGCCCAAATGTGTTCCACAGATGTACGGCCCTTTCCTGGTTTCCAACGTCACAGACCCAAGACAAACGTTTCTCCTCAAGCAGTACGCCTCTATAAATACTTTGTCTTTGGAGAGGAAGGAAACCTTTCCTGCATAAGCTTACCTCACAGGTTTCAATAACATGTCAATCTCATTGTAATTCAAAAACGGCCAAGTTGGGGGATAAATTACGCACAGTGATGGGTTGGCAGTTTCATCCATACCTGTGGCATCCGGAGGAAACTTGCTATAGACATGGGGCCTAGATATATCCCTTTAATATAAAAGCCAAGATGATCAAATTAAATCAGCATACTACCTATACAGCCAAAGATTCGTCATAAAGGAGCCTAAAGCACACATTACTGCCAGGCGACATTAAAATAAAAAATAGTGTCCTGGAAATTGTATCAATAAAATGTTAACTGTTGACTCAATAATAGAATTGTATGTATTGATGGCACACATGCATGAATTAGGTAAGTCATTATATTCAGCTGAAGTAAGACTAATGAAGCACTACTTGTCTATGTCCCAGATGGCACCCTGTTCCCTACAAAGTGCACTACTTTTGACCGGAGCTCTTATCAAAAGTAGTGCACTGTAAGGAATAGGGTGCCATTTGTGACACAGCCTCTGGCTAGCTGCACCATGCTGCGGAGTGGGCCACGTACTATAGCATACTTCATCATAACAAAATTCATCAACCTCAAAATACCTCTACCTCAAAAACATAAATCATCATTTAAACCCCCTTAAAGTAGAAGGCATGGAGCTGCACCGGTTTTTAGGCTATAAATCAATATTATCTCAAAGACTCTCCAACGGTTCTCTGAAAGAAAGATGCTCTACTTCGATAACGCAAAAAAAGCAACTCAAGACAAAAGCACAGAAACAAACACACCCACACTAATATCATGGAGCAACCAACCATACTGAGCTCCACCTACTTTAAAGTACACAAATATTTAATACATGAAGCCCAGAGCAGAAGGGTGGCCAGCAGGCAGCCCTGCCTTCCATTTCCCCGTGCCCTTGAGAGACCAGGGGTGTGTCCCAAATGACACCTTATTCCTGGCCCTGGTCAAAAATAGTGCACTATATAGGAAATAGGTTGCATCCCATTTGGGACATAGCCTAAAGAGACCAGCTGCTCCCTGCAGCTCAGGAATTCCCCAGACAGACAATGGAGTCTCTCTCTCTCTGCTCTGCTGGCCAGGCCAGGCGGTGGAGCTCACTTCCTGTGGACCTGCCCCTGCTCCCAGAGGAAGGGCCAACGCTCCTGTTTTCACCGTCAGAGGCATTATGGCCTTCCCACCGGTTCCGTCCTGTCCCCCACAATCGGCCTAACAGGCCTCGCCCTGCTCAGAAAGCAGGCAGAGCCCCTATGTTCATTCATACAGAGTGTTTTAACATGGTCAACACTGACAACCCACTTAACAGACCACATCATGAGTGGCTCTGTCAGTAGCTGCCCCCCGACAGGTAGCTGGAAGTGGCTTCTGTCAGATCTTTTCTAACACGGTTAGCAGGTTAGTTGGCAACTTCCTGCCTTTAAGCCCACTGTATATGATGCTCATCCACATGCAGGACATTGAGAGTTGTCCTGGAACCAATTAACTAATTGGCTATTTTCTCTGTTTGCACCTGGCAAGACTTCTGTGAAGTCAAAATGTTTTGGTTGATTTGGATGCAGGAATAAAGCCTTGGGTAGCAGCACTATTCCCTGTGCAGGTCTTTCAGTCCTTTCTCTCTGTTTTTCCTAATGCATGAGCTAATAGGGTTCAAGCTAACTGGGTGTTTCTGGTTTGTGTTGCCAGGTGGACCTGGGATTTCTCCGCTTTGTCTCAGCCGTGGGAACACAGGGCGCCATCTCCAAGGAAACCAAGAAGGAGTACTTTGTCCGCTCCTACAAAGTGGATGTGAGCTCCAATGGAGAGGACTGGGTCACAATAAAGGAGGGCTCAAAGCAGAAGGTAAGACTGACTCATTAGATCATTTTTAAACCTTTTGTTTAAATTGTCATAAAGGTCTTTACTGTCACCCGGCCTAGAACCCAAAGAGCAGGTAAAGGAGAAGCAAGAGAACAGTGGCCAGGACAAATTCCCTAGAAGGAAGAAATCTAGAGAGGTTATATACATGAGTAATAGAAAGACTGGCTTCAGTCTGATTTGAAAATCAAAACCACACATTTCACAATAGGGCAGATATCCTGTACTCTGGACAAAAAACACCAGGGAAATCTGTCCTATTTTACAGAACTGATTCAGACATTTCTATTTAACAAAAGTGACTGAGGTAAACAATTTTGTCTCTGTTCTTCTCGAATAAAGCAGAAGATGTTTCTGCTGGACATCAGATGATCTCCTTCCTCTTTTCTTCTTCTTCATCTTCTTCTTCTTCATCATCTTCTTAATCATCTTCTTCATCATCATCATCTTCTTCATCATCATCTTCTTCGTCATCTTCTTCATCTTCTCCTCCAGATTTTCCAGGGGAACCACAACCCTACAGATGTGGCCAGGTCGTTCCTGCCCAAGCAGACCCTGGCACGCTACGTCCGCATCAGACCCATGTCCTGGGAGACAGGCATATGCATGCGCTTCGAGGTTTACGGCTGCAAGACCTCAGGTACACACACACACACACACACACACACACACACACACACACACACACACACACACACACACACACACACACACACACACACACACACACACACAAATGCACGCGCAAACACACTCACACATACATTTTCATTCTAATCTAGACCCTATTTACCATGCTTTCCAGTGCTCTAAGAAATCTAATTAATCCTGTTCTTGGCTGTGCAGAAGACAGCTTTGTGATTTAGAATAATCACTGCTTCCAAAGCCGGTCGAGGGTCATGCTAGGTAGTTATTCATTGTAAAAGTGCAATGGAAAACGGCAAAAAGGCAAGTTGAGTCACCGTACATCCAGTATTTACGATATTACTAAGCACAGCACTTGGTTCTTCCCAGAAATCCATCCTCTCTTATTTCCCACAGCAGGAGAACATTATAAATATGGTATTACTCTGTTCCTCACTGCAGGGCTAGTGTTTGTGTGTGTGTGTGTGTGTGTGTGTGTGTGTGTGTGTGTGTGTGTGTGTGTGTGTGTGTGTGTGTGTGTGTGTGTGTGTGTGTGTGTGTGTGTGTGTGTGTGTGTGTGTGTGTGTGTGTGTGTGTATTGTACAAGATGATTAAGAGCTTGGAATGACACAAGGAGGAAATAGACCGTCTGTCTCTGTCCTCCAGTTATACTGCCTCTGTGAGTTCAGCCCAGCCACCTCGTATGATACACACACATGAACACACACACACACACACACACACACACACACACACACACACACACACACACACACACACACACACACACACACACACACACACACACACACACACACACACACACACACACACACACACTAGCCCTGCAGTGAGGAACAGAGTAATACCATATTTATAATGTTCTCCTGCTGTGGTTCCCACAAAGACAAATCACAAGATAACTCACAAAGATCTCAGGACTGAGTGGATGTGTCTGAAATGGCATCCTATTCCCTATATGGTGCACTACTTTTGGCCAGAGCCCATGAGAACACAACCTCAGTCTGATCCCTTCTCTACTCTCTCTCTCCTCTCTCTCTCTCTCTCTCTCTCTCTCTCTCTCTCTCTCTCTCACACACACACACTCACAAACGCAGACTACCCCTGTTCAGGCATGCTGGGGATGGTCTCCGGACAGATCTCAGACGCCCAGGTCACTGCGTCGTCGCACGCGGAGCGTGGCTGGGTACCGGAAAACGCCAGACTGCTGACTGGGAGGTCGGGATGGACCCAGCAACAGACCAGACAGCCCTTCAGGAACGAGTGGCTGCAGGTGGACCTGGGCCAGGACAAGCTGGTCAGCGGCCTGGTTATCCAGGGAGGACACCACAGGTAGGTAGCCTAGAGGACAGAGACAGGGGCCAGCAACCAGAGAGTTGGAACCTGTGTGTGTTTGTGTGTCTTTCTGGATCAATAAAGTTGTATTTTTATTCTATAGAGACAAGAATGTGTTCATGAAGAGGTTCAAGGTGGGTTACAGCAGCAACGGCTCTGACTGGACCATGGTGAATGAAGACAACGATGCCAAGCCTACGGTAAGGGAAGCAGCCTGGGAATTCATGTTTGGAATTCACCTCCTCCCACAGAGACCCACTGATCAATAGAAAATCATTACGATCATATAGGATGTTGCCAAGAGTGATGTTGACAAGAGCGCAACATATCCTGTTGGTCAAGTCAAGGATGATGTGTCAGTGTGTGGAAGCCATCAGCACCTAGCTAGTCCAAATATCCAGCAGTACTCTTCGTACTCCCTGTCACGGTCACAAGACATTGAACATCCATCTATTCCAGATGGTGGGACTCCTGATTTATGGCAGACAGAGGAAGATCTTATTTGTGTCCCAAATGGCACCCTGTTCCCTATGTAGTGCACTACTTTGGACGAGGGCCCTTAGGCCTCTTGTCCAAAGTCGTTTACAGCATAGAAAATAGGGTGCTATTTGGGATGCCGCCCTAGATATCCCCCTGCCCTGTTTCCTGTGTCTTTTTATAAAGCTCCTTTCCAGCCTCCAATCTTCAAAGACGAATAGAGAGGAAGTCTATTTCAGTGGCTTCAGCCATACATCCCGGCAGCATCTCAAATGGCACCCTATTCCCTATATAGTGTACTACTCTGGTCAAAAGTAGTGCACTCTATAGGGAATAGTGAGCCATTTGGGAGGCAGAGAGAATGTTTTTCAAACTGCCACACCAGGCTTCACTTTGATTGAGCGTTTTAGAGGGAAACATAAGAACCTAGGGCCTGGCACCATGGTGGTAGCAGGCCTGGTGTCCCGGACTCCCACTACCTGCTCACAGCACGGGCTAACCATTTTCACATGTCCTCTCGCTTTAAATAATATATTAAGGAGGAACTCATAGATCCTAGAGGTCTTCAAAGAAATGTGCTTTGTTTTGATAGAAAGTAGATTCTTTTTCAATAGACTGGAGCCTCAAGGTGTGTGTGTGTATGTTTGCGTGCATGCATGTGTTTGTGTGAATCCTAACTAACAAACGTTCCTTTTCTCCTGGCTCTCTTCCAGATCTTTATTGGAAACCAGAACCATGACACCCCAGAGCTGCGCACGCTGGGCCCTCTGCTTACTCGCTTCCTCAGGGTTTACCCAGAGAGAGCCACCCCCGAGGGCCTGGGCCTCAGACTGGAGCTGCTGGGCTGTGAGATCCAGGGTGAGATAGTGCAAACATCTCACACACACACAGTTTTGCTTAACAACGACAGCAACAGAGTAAACAAACAGATCTTGGACCAAACTAGCGTTATTTAAAAAAATATATATAATAATAATAATTTAACGTTTATTTAACTAGGCAAGTCAGTTAAGAACAAATTCTTATTTATAATGACGGCCTAGCCCGGCCAAACCTGGACGACGCTGGGCCAATTGTGCGCTGCCCTATGGGACTCCCAATCACGGCCAGTTGTGATACAGCCTGAAATCGAACCAGGGTGTCTGTAGTGACGCCTCTAGCACTGAGATGCAATGCCTTAGACCGCTGCGCCACTTTGGAGCCGCCCGAGCAGTACAGTATTAGGATTAAAGGACCCCTCTGACAGGGTCTAGAGATAGACATCAACCATAGTGGCCTCACACAGATGGAATCCCAGATAGGCTTCACTCACCTACTCCTGACTACAGACCTGAGACCTGGGTGAGTGACAAGCCTTGGGCAGTAGGGGGAGTAGTTGTGTAGACTTTTCTGCTTGATGACACTGTGTACCCTACCTGTCAGTCAGTGTGTTATGTGGGAGGGTTAAGACATGAAAGGCTGACGCGTGCCAGGGCAGGCTGCCCTGACTCTGGGCTGGGGGGAGCGGAATAGTCACAGTGGGACGGCGAGGTGGGAGTGGGGCTGAGGTGGGGGTGAGGTGGGAGTGGGAGTGGGGGTGGGAGAGTGAGTGACTGAGGGTTGAGGATTTCTAGGTCTGGTGTGGGGTGTCTGGTTACCCTAGTAGGGAGGAAGATGAGGATCAGTTAGTACAGGCCAGACGGTGGGGTAGGGGAGGGGAGAGGAAGGGAGAGGAGAAGAGGTGGAAAAAAAGAGGAGGAGAGGAGGGGAGAGGAGGTGGAAAAAAGAGGAGAGGAGGGGAGAAGAGGTGGAAAAAAGAGGAGAGGGAGTGTGGTGGCTCCCTTTATCTGTCTCAATCAATATGATCTCCACATCAAAGAGAGAGCATGAGAGCATCCGAACACACACTCACTTGGGAGCAAGCACACACTCACACTCACAGGGCCGCATTGGGAAATCCACTATGAGCAATATACTCTAATTATATTCCCAATTCTCCTTCACACCTTGATTCCAACCCCTCTGCAGCTACCAGGCTCTCCACACTTGGCTCTCCACACTCCGACTTTCTGTATCGATCATGCTACCAGTAGCAACCAGCCTCTCTCCACAGTCTCATGTTACCGGATCGTTTCCTATATCCACCCAGACCATGTGCCCTGGAAGCCTGCTTGGTTTCACCATGTCAGTGTCATTATCATCTAAAATCAAACAAACGGCCATATCCCCTAATCCAATCACAAAGGTTGACCTGTAAACTGGCTGCTTACTACAACCAAACAGCAGAGGTATCATTTCCCTGAAGGATTCCTCTCTCTCTCTCTCTCTCTCTCTCTCTCTCTCTCTCTCTCTCTCTCCACCCCCCTCACTCTCTCCTCTCTCTTTCCCTCTCCAGAGCCCACAACTCTCCCACCGACCACGCCTGTAGCGATCACGTTTGCTGTAACCACGTTCGCTGCCACCACGACTGCGTCTGTGACCACGCCCGCACCGACGTCAGAAGAGTGTGACGACGAGCAGGCCAGCTGTCACAGTGGAACAGGAACAGGAACAGGAGGGGAGGACTACGACACAACAGGTGCTGACCACCAGCCTCCCTTGCTCTCTCTCGTCATCCCACTCTCCTTCTCACACTCACACTTTCTCTATCTATCCATCCTCATCACGTCTCTCTCACTCTTCTCTACCCTAACCTAGAGGATTTATTGTTTGTATATCATTGTATTTTACATTTGTGTTACTGTCCTTGTGTATTCATGTTTTGTATTTTGTTGTGGACCCTAGGAAGAATAGCTCCTGCTTCTGCAATTACTTATGGGGATCCAAATAAACAAATATTTATCTGTCTAATATATCTGATCTATCTATCCATCAATTGTGTTTGTATCCCTGACTGGGGGTTTGACCCACCCTCTGATCCATGAACCCCACTGACTGTGCCCATCTGTGTCTGACAGGTGACACCACAGTGGCAGACCCTATCATGGAGGGAGACCGCATACCAGGTGAGAACGTCCATAAACTTCCGGCTCATGTACTCCACCCATCCATTCATGCATCCATCCCTCTCTCCGTCTCTCTTTCGTTGTCTGTCTATAAAGCAAATGAGGCAGATAATCATGGTTGGATTTTGACATGAAATACAGAACAGGATGGTAGATTTGACTATATAATTGATGTCATCCAAACTACAGAGATGTTGTCAGATCTATGTGTGCTGTTGACCAATGCTGGGTCCTGGTCTAATGTAGTGCGCTCTAAAATAAATAGGGTGCCATTTGGAACACAGCCGGTGTTTGGCCTTGAGATGGTAAAACATAACTGCAGAAACAGAAAAAGGAGCCTTGAGTCTCAATTAACTGAGCAAAAGAGTCATATGACAACAACCAGAGGGCACAACAACAGTTAGTTCTTCTCTGAGTACTGCAACAACGTCTGACAACAAAATAAACATTCTTTGTAAAAAAAGTAAAAGTAAAAAACAAGATAGCTAATGTCAAACATGTGTCCATAAAATGTATATAGTATGTATAAGCTGGAAGTAGAATCCTGAGTATTATTGTTTATTAGTTTACTCCAATTAGGGGAGGGGTGGTACGGTTAGGGGAAAATAAAAAAGAAGGAAAATATATTTAAAATAATTTACATGGGGATTGAAAATGATGCAGACAAAAGATTGATAGAAGCCACAATCTATCTGCAATATTAAAGCATTATTTTTACTCATAGCTGTAGCATTAATTTGGATGCTGTGATTAACCACTGCAGCCATGTTATGGTTTGTCCCAAATAGCCCATTATTCCCTTTATAGTGCACTACTTTTGACCAGGGCCCAAAAGTAGTGCACTATATAGGAAATAGGGGCCCATTTGTAGCTGGCATAGAGGGGATGAAAAACAAGTTTTTTGTAGTGTACATTCTGGAAATGGTTTAGTCTTCATTACTGTTCTGTTCTGGTGGCACTCCTCCCTTCTCTCTGGAAGGTTCCTTCAGTCTTCCTTCTCCTGGTACTAAACACATGATGGATCTGTGAATCTGTCTTTTGTTTAATATGAAATATTGTATCTAAGTGTGAGTGCCTTCAAGTTACTGTAAGAAATTGTAATTTTCCTGAAGAAAAATGATGTGCTTGCTTCTTCAGCTGTTCAAAAGTATTTTAATATATTTTATTTGTTCGAGGGATATTGGAAATTACACTTTGTTACTTCCTTACCTCACTCTCTATTCACGTTGTGTAACATTAAGTCAATAATAGTTACACTTAGCCAGGGGAAACGAGCGTGGTTACTTACAAGGTTGACCTCTTTTCCAGAGTACCTGTGGTTTGCGTGTGACTTTGGCTGGGCGGGCAACCCGTCGTTCTGCGGCTGGACACTGGAGACGGATGCGGGTGCTGGGTGGATGATTCAGACCAGCGGGGCCTCTACAGTCCACAAAGGACCCAACCTAGATCACACAGGTGAGAGGACAGAGAATGCATACACACACACACACACACCACAGAGTGCATGTGGACACACACAACACACAATAATATTACTGTAGTAAATAAGGACTATCACAATGAACATGGACTCAGCAAATAGCTACTTAGCTTGTCTCTTACTGCCCTCTAAAGGAGGTCCAGGAAATTTCATCTACATGCAGCTGGCTGCTGAGACCGAAAGGAAGGAGGAGGAAGCAGAGGAGGAGAGGATGGAGGAGAGGGTGGCACGCCTAGCTAGCCTGCCCATCACCGCCCCTGACACAGACCTGTGTGTGTCCTTCTGGTACCACATGTTCGGGGAGCACGCTGGCACCCTGCACATCAAACAGAGCAGGGAGACAGAGGAGGGATGGGCTGAGGCACTACTCTGGACTGTCAGTGGACACCAGGGCAGCCGATGGAGGGAGGGACGAGTGCTGGTGCCCCACTCTAACACACCCTATAAGGTAAAGCACTAGGCTAGACCTTGGTCATGAGCCTGTTAGACCTAGGTTAGGTTCCAAATGCACCACATTCCCTTGTAATGCACCATATGGGCCCTAGTCAGAAGTAATGGATTATATGGGCCCTAGTCAGAAGTAATGGATTATATGGGCCCTAGTCAGAAGTAATGGATTATATGGGCCCTAGTCAGAAGTAATGCATTATATGGGCCCTAGTCAGAAGTAATGGATTATATGGGCCCTAGTCAGAAGTAATGCATTATATGGGCCCTAGTCAGAAGTAATGGATTATATGGGCCCTAGTCAGAAGTAATGCATTATATGGGCCCTAGTCAGAAGTAATGGATTATATGGGCCCTAGTCAGAAGTAATGCATTATATGGGCCCTAGTCAGAAGTAATGGATTATATGGGCCCTAGTCAGAAGTAATGGATTATATGGGCCCTAGTCAGAAGTAATGGATTATATGGGCCCTAGTCAGAAATAATGGATTATATGAGCCCTAGTCAGAAGTAATGGATTATATGGGCCCTAGTCAGAAGTAATGCATTATATGGGTCCTAGTCAGAAGTAATGCATTATATGGGCCCTAGTCAGAAGTAATGCACTTTATAGCAGTATTTCACCAATATGTTTGTGTTATTGTTGCTAGGTGGTGATTGAGGGAGTGGGAGACAGGAGCACAGGACATATCGCGCTGGACAATATCAAGATCCTGGATGGACTCACAACAGAGGAGTGTAAGGGTAAGTGTCACTGCCCTGGCCTATAACTCTCTGCTAGGGCTGCACAGCCTGGTTGGAATATTCCTGGAATCAGGAGGGAATAAGTAGGAAATAAGCAGGAAATACAGATTCCTCCAACCAGGTTTTCTGGAAAAACTGAGACATTTGGGAAAGTTACCGGAATTTTGCAACCCTCTTTGCTCTCTAGTTTTGGTGCTTTATTACACTTCTGATCCTGCTTAAGATGTGTAACAACTCAAATAACGTGGCCATTTTGGATGGGTGTTGTTTTTCCCCCTTTAGATCCAGATATACCAGAGGCTCCTACGTCCCAGCCAACAGAGATCTGCATATACCGTAAGTACACTACCTCAATGCTCATTCATGGTTATAATATTTTTTTAAAGCTTGTGGGTGACGAGCCTCCTAACGTCTAACCTATGCTATGCCTATATGTATCCAGCTGTTCATACTTTTTTAAGGCCCTTTCCATCCTTAAAAAAGAAAGTGAAGCGAGACAGGAAAGGAAGGAGGAGAGATGGTGTGCTAGAAGGGCCGTGGGCCAGTTTCAATCCCACACCAGCACTGGCATACATGTGCGTTCCGAAGGCAGCGGCAGGAACTGATAGACCACCCCAGGCCACTAAAGTCGTTTTTTTCTGTCTCCATTTCAGCAATAGACCCATACTACCCAGCGGTAGTGGAGAACAGCGAGCTGGGTGGCCCAGGCAACATGCTGAAAACCCTGGACCCCATCCTCATCACCATCATCGCTATGAGCGCTCTGGGGGTCTTGCTGGGGGCTATCTGTGGTGTCGTCCTTTACTGTGCCTGCTCACACGGCCACATGTCCGACAGCAGGAACTTGTCCGCTCTGGAGAATTATAACTTTGAGCTGGTGGACGGAGTCAAGCTAAAGAAGGACAGCAAGTTGAATGCACAGAACAGCTACTCAGAGGCGTAAGCTAAAGGCGTGAGCTTCCTCTGAGGGAAGGGAGCACAAGCAGCCTCATAGCTGGAGGAACTAGACCACCGGACGTAGGGTTGGGACCCAAACGGCACCGTATTCCATATATACTGCACTATGTAGGGGATAGGGTGCCCTGTAGTGCACTATGTAGGGGATAGGGTGCCATTTTGGACGCAGCCAGCCGTAGAGATGGTAGGAGGTTGTGACCGAGTCATGATATTCTCAGGAGCTGCAGTGAAAGGAATTTACCAGTAGGGGGGCACTGTGTATAAAGAAAATGTGTACAGCAAAAAGGATGATTTAGTTTTGTGACGTGCTTTGTTTTTATGTAATCAGATGCTGGTGTTGAGACCAATTAATATGAAAGTATTTATCATGTTTTTGTTATTTTTCTTCTGAAAATATATGATTTTTCATTTTTCTTCTGAAGTCATTACTGTTTCACAGAAAGAAAGAGCATAAAAACTTTGATTCCCTATCCTGACGTGCGGCTGGCTATTTAGCTGGCCATGTTATATTTCTGTTGTATGTCTGCATCGATTTGTGCATTTTGTGCGTGTGTGAGTATATGTGTGTGTATGTGCGTGTGTGTGTGTGTGTGTGTGTGTGTGTGTGTGTGTGTGTGTGTGTGTGTGTGTGTGTGTGTGTGTGTGTGTGTGTGTGTGTGTGTATCCAGAGGGGTGCTTGCCCTGGCCCTAGACCTGTGTCTAGTTCCGACAGTGCCTTTTGAAAGTTTGTGTTGCCTTTTCTCTACTGATTCTGTTCATAGCAGTACATAGGCATCCATTGGTAGAGTCTGATTCTGTTTTGATCACAGTAGTACATAGGCATCCACTGGTAGAGTCTGATTCTGTTTTGATCACAGTAGTACATAGGCATCCACTGGTAGAGTCTGATTCTGTTTTGATCACAGTAGTACATAGGCATCCACTGGTAGAGTCTGATTCTGTTTTGATCACAGTAGTACATAGGCATCCACTGGTAGAGTCTGATTCTGTTTTGATCACAGTAGTACATAGGCATCCACTGGTAGAGTCTGATTCTGTTTTGATCACAGTAGTACATAGGCATCCACTGGTAGAGTCTGATTCTGTTTTGATCACAGTAGTACATAGGCATCCACTGGTAGAGTCTGATTCTGTTCTGAACATAATTATGTATAAGCATCAGCTGGTTAGAGTCTGATTCTGTTCTGGTCATAAGAGTGAGTAGGTATCAGCTGGTTAGAGTCTGATTCTGTTCTGATCATAGAAGTGCGTAGCCATCGGTTGGTAGAGTCTGATTCTGTTCTGATCACAGTAGTACATAGGCATCCACTGGTAGAGTCTGATTCTGTTCTGAACATAATTATGTATAAGCATCAGCTGGTTAGAGTCTGATTCTGTTCTGGTCATAAGAGTGAGTAGGTATCAGCTGGTTAGAGTCTGATTCTGTTCTGATCATAGAAGTGCGTAGCCATCGGTTGGTAGAGTCTGATTCTGTTCTGATCACAGCAGTACATAGGCATCCACTGGTAGAGTCTGATTCTGTTCTGTACATAGTTATGAATAAGCATCGGCTGGTAGAGTCTGATTCTGTTCTGGTCATAAGAGTGAGTAGGTATCAGCTGGTTAGAGTCTGATTCTGTTCTGATCATAGCAGTGCGTAGCCATCGGCTGGTAGAGTCTGATTCTGTTCTGATCATAGCAGTAAGTAGGCATCCACTGGTAGAGTCTGATTCTGTTCTGATCATCATAGCAGTACATAGGCATCGGCTGGGGGAGTCAGATTGGCAGGACTTCTTGCCATCCCCATAGTACATGACACATCCAACTTATTGTACATAGGTTTTAATATATTTGAGCGGCCTTTTATATAAAAAAAAAAATACTAACTGCTGCAGTATCCTTTCTTTGTGCTCTCTGTATCATAGGTGATGTTGTCTGGATGTCATCATGTATTTAATGGGTATTTTGTGTTGTTATGTTCCATTGGTGCTCTCACAATGCTGCCTGGGAAAAGAGTGTGTTATTATGGCCATTGGTTATGTTTGCTACAAAGGCCTAACAAGAAGAGAGTGAAGAGCCCATCGGCTGTGTCTGAAATGACACCCTATTCCCTAGAGTGCACTACGTGCCCTGATCAATAGTAGTGCACTATATAGGGAATAATGTGGCATTTGGGACGCAACCAGACAACAGACATCTCTAGGAGAGAAAAAAGATGTATGACACTGCTATGACAATACTTGGGCCAGTTTCCCAGACACAGATTAAGAATCTCTTTGAGAATGCTTTTTAGTCCTGGACAAGGCTTAATCTGGATTCTGGGGAACTGGCCTTACATGTCTATGGTAGAATGATGGACCTTGCTAGAATGAAAGATACTCTTCTGCCATGCTGTTTTCATGTACTGTAGCTTACATCCTATGTGCTCTCCTTTTGTCTGTATTGAACGCTAACGTAAAGAGTTCATGAAAAACGGTGTACTATATAAAACGGCGAAAACATGGATCCAAGGTTCAATGAATGGATGTAATGTAGCTATACCGTATATTCCTTCGGCCAGGGTCTATCTGAGCTTCTATGTTTCCTTCATTCAGGCAACCTAGTTAGACAGCTGCTTCATGGTTCTGCTTTGAACTCTTAATGGTATTCCATATTCCATAGGATTAGAATCATTCGAATTAGAATGAGTCATTCCTGTAACTATGGTTGCACCACTCAAAAATGTAAGCGCCTAATGTTTTGGTGTGGTCCTCTTCAATAGGAAAGGATGCTGCAGGACAAGATGTGAAAACAATGTTGCACTGATATATTTAAAAGATCTTTGTGTTGTTTATGATATTGTTTTGTGAAAAAAAAGAGAGAGAGAAAGCGAGAGAAGGATAAGACAGTGTTACAGATAACTATTTTATATGGTTTCAGATAACATGATATAATTCTGAAATGTACAATTATGGAGATGTTTTTCATTATTGAAAAAGCTATACACGTCTCTTTACTTACGTAATGTTTATATTTAGTTGGTATGTTATATCACCTTATGTTTTTGTACTGTCACAAATGTCTGTGCCATTTTTTTCTACAAAATGTTTTTTTTTCCCAATACTGCTAAATGTAATTTGCCATCCCAGATATAAAAAAAAGAAAAGAAAAAATGATTAAGCAGTTAAGGCCTTATTGACTGAGATAATTATGTTTCTATACTTGGACCCAAATGTCCGCATTCCCTATACTGTGCAATATCTTTGTCCAGGGCCCATAGGGCTTTGGTCAAAAGTAGTGCACTATAAAGGGAATAGGGCTCCATTTGACTCCCTGGTCAGCTTCAATACCTATGTTGTCTCTGACTGATCAATGACTACTACATTCCAAAGAATTGGATCAAATAAATGTTTGAATAAGATTCATTCTTTCAAGTGGGTTCAGCTCAAAGATAATGGGGCAAATCCTAAATGTATATTTACAGTGGGTTTCCATAGCAGGCGACAAGGGACGTTGAAACATCGAAATCCTTTCATTTTCAATAGAGGGAAGCGAAGTGGGTCAAAATTGAGGATAGCTGAATTTTATGCAAATACTCTGCCATTGACCAATCACTTTGGCTTCCAGCCTCTGCTGGATTGGCTGTTGATACCTAACAGTACCTAGCATGCTTTTTGTTTGCTAGCACCCACATGAGGATGAAGCTAGCGTGGCTAAATGATTTAACGCTGATAGTGGAAATCCCCTGTTAGGTCTGGATTCAATCAATATCGCTAACAATCCATGTTAAAATGTAAAGGTAATTTCATAATGAGCCGACATATGCAACATTTACCGTGAATGCAGTCTCCGCGGACGCGGGAACATTGTCTTTAAATTTCAATAGCGCTATAATGCGGATCTTCCGCAATACTTCTGCGATATGGATTGAATCCTATATAAATTAGACTTAAATGGAAGTCAGGATTTGCCCCATCTACCCGGACTTGTCTCTTTCTCGTGTGGCCTATGTAATCTCCACATTGAACACTGGAGGACAGTGTTGTATAAAACGCTTTGTATTGCAACGGCTGTAGCATGACCTCCTCCAAATCAATGGCAACAAATCAAGAGCATCGTCACTCCGTTTCTCATTCAGTAGATTAGGGCATACATGATCAAATAAAGTCAATTACCAGCGCTACTCAGTTCCTGTAAAGTTCAGTTGTTGCAGGTAGAGATACCATGTGCGAAGACTTGCATGGTTAGGATGAGGTTTCCTGAGAAAGCCACCATGATTAAGTGCCATCACCCCCATAGAGCTATCAGGCATAGAGCTATAGTTAATATCACCATAGAGCTATAGTTAATATCACTATAGAGCTATACTTAATATCACCATAGAGCTATAGTTAATATCACCATAGAGCTATAGTTAATATCACTATAGAGCTATACTTAATATCACCATAGAGCTATACTTAATATCACCATAGAGCTATAGTTAATATCACTATAGAGCTATACTTAATATCACCATAGAGCTATACTTAATATCACCATAGAGCTATAGTTAATATCACCATAGAGCTATAGTTAATATCACTATAGAGCTATACTTAATATCACCATAGAGCTATACTTAATATCACCATAGAGCTATACTTAATATCACCATAGAGCTATACTTAATATCACCATAGAGCTATAGTTAATATCACCATAGAGCTATAGTTAATATCACCATAGAGCTATACTTAATATCACCATAGAGCTATAGTTAATATCACCATAGAGCTATAGTTAATATCACCATAGAGCTATAGTTAATATCACCATGGAGCTATAGTTAATATCACCATAGAGCTATACTTAATATCACCATAGAGCTATACTTAATATCACCATAGAGCTATACTTAATATCACCATAGAGCTATACTTAATATCACCATAGAGCTATAGTTAATATCACCATAGAGCTATAGTTAATATCACCATAGAGCTATACTTAATATCACCATAGAGCTATAGTTAATATCACTATAGAGCTATGCTTAATATCACCATAGAGCTATACTTAATATCACCATAGAGCTATACTTAATATCACCATAGAGCTATAGTTAATATCACCACAGAGCTATAGTTAATATCACCATAGAGCTATAGTTAATATCACCATAGAGCTATTGTTAATATCACCATAGAGCTATAGTTAATATCACCATAGAGCTATGCTTAATATCACCATAGAGCTATACTTAATATCACCATAGAGCTATACTTAATATCACCATAGAGCTATACTTAATATCACCATAGAGCTATAGTTAATATCACCATAGAGCTATAGTTAATATCACCATAGAGCTATACTTAATAAAGGTTTTATTCTTCCACCATTACACAGCAAAGACAGCACAGAATGCTGAATGTACAACAATGTAAGGCTGACCTCAAAACCCAAAACAGGGAACAGGTTGTTCCGGCATTTTCCTGAGAATGTCCTTTTGAACCACACTTCCCACTACCCACTTGATAGGGCAGGCCTACCAAAATATGTCATACTTGTGCTTCTCTCTGTTAGTGGGTTTGCTGCACTCTGTGTGACCTGACATTCCACCCTGGTTTAGACAACATATGTTTTTAACATAATGAATAACACAACTTGTGCACTGGAACTGAGGACCTAAACACAAAGTACAGATATCCTGATTGTGCATTTTTAAATGACAAAAGACAAACAAATATGACAATCAACGTTTGAAATGTTGTTTTGGTTGTGACTAATTATTTGGCTGCACAATAACATTATCCTAACATCATCAAATACATTGATTAGAATACAAAGGACTATCATTCTGTGTTAATGTAATGTCTTTCATTTACAGCTTAATATGGAACCTAGATTAATGTATCATTACTTATCCATTGATAATTTACTAAGTTAATTGAATTATAATGTATGACTCATACATTAGCACTGATTAAGTTAAACATGTATTAATTATGGGATGGTAATTAGGAGGTACTAGATAAGTGGCTGATGATTTGGGGGAGAGATCCCTGTTGCTTCATGTGAGTGTTATTTAGCGACAGGGGGGCTCAAGTATGCTCCACAGCAGCTGTGCAGTCATAGGTTGATGACACAATGTCTAAATGTGTGCAGATCTAGGCTAGTGGCGAGGCCCCCAACATTTTTAGATACCCCTACCTGAGGTATAACAAAACACAACCATGTTTTACCATATCTCTAAGGTCTCCCATAAATGAAATTAATGGTTGTGTAAAAATATTTGACTGCAAACGTGATTACATTTATACTGTAGATATTGTGACACACTCACTTAACTCTAACAGTGCAGAATAATGAGCTGTGGGGGGATCAGTTTTCATTTCTACAATTGAGTATAGGCAGTCAGCAGATGCAGCTTGCATACCAATGAGACCAATTGACTAACTGGAATGCTATCCCAGCCTGAATGATGGAGGGATAGTAATGGAGGGATAGTAATGGAGGGATAGTTGGTTGTCTGTTTCTGAATGAAAGTCTGTGAAAGGGCTGTCACAGACAGACTTGACTTTAGATCTGTCCAATGCCTAATTGGCCTGTGGGTTTAGTTTATTATGTTGAATGTGGCCAAAAGTCCTTCAGGTCATATTCCTTTGGAAGTCCGGTAGGATGATAATTTGGCCGATATTAACTGTGGGTGGTTGGCATTGATTACGGACTGGGGCACGCCCAGCTGGAGAGTGACATAACCTGTGAGGGTTACTTAGAAGTTAGTTAGAGTGTAGCTAGGTCATAGACTATGACTAAGAAGCATTGGTTATGAGGGACAGTACAGCTCCACACACATATACATTTGATGAGGATCCCTGGGCTTTGATGGACAGTAAAAGGGTTGCAGAGGAGGTGGAGCAGATCAAGCATGATGCACAAAGACCACTATCTCACAATCAATCCTCATCCACCATAGATGATTACATACAGCAAGTTTTACCATTCTAAGGCGCCTCTTGTTTGCCATAAATGGGACATATGTCCTTGTTGGGATTACTGCAGTTTCCAAGGCCAATGCATGAGTCACCTCAACATGAAAGCTCATACTTCACATGCGAGACCAATTCAGGTGTCACATGGGCTAGGCAGCCATGGTTGGTAGCGAAATAGGTTGCAAATGAGGTAATGCACGCCAGCAATTTCCAGACGGCATTTTGGCTGTTGAATGGCAGTCCAGTTCCATAGTGTCTCTGTCTCTAGTAACTGCCCGAGGGGAGGACTGACGGTGGAGTGGGCCTATCAAGGACAGTTCTGGATGTCATTGACATTGGAGAAGTGCAATTCCCATGAAATGTGACGGCCCATTTCTTGTCAATGCGTGTCAGGTTGTGTTGGTTCATTATAGTGAACACCTGCCTTATGCACTTGTCATGTGTGATTGCATCCTCCCCATGCACCATAACTGTCACCAAGTCAACATATACGGCAACTCCAGGGCAGACAGCCAGGATGGTCTGGAAGAAGCAATGTGCCAGCTGAGCCCAACCAGGATAAAAGTGCACTGGAACATCCCAATGTGCATCAAAAATGCAGTGAGCCAGCAGATAGTCATGTTGGATTAAGGCAGATGTATTGGACTAGCAATGAATCAAAACTAACTTCTAAATGATAAGGAGGTGACTTAAGAGCCCAATCCTGGAGAGGCAAGTTGTAAAGCTAGGGAGAGGGTGTCAGAGTCCAGGGTGGGATTCTCGTTCCTTTAGTTTGATCTTTAAAGAGGCTCGTGACTTGGAATACTTGGCGTTGCCATGCCAAGCAGTCTGATGCCTTTTTTATATATCCAGACAAAGGTGTTTGAGTGTATATGGTGGGCATATTGTATTCCTAACATAGCTGAAGTACACACAAATAGTATTGAGTACAGGTCATAAGTACAGTGCACAAATCTTAAAAATGTCTCTCATTCAGCGTATACATATACAGGGGATTAACCCACCATTCTATGTTAAGGTTTCAGCTATATTGGATTTTGGACGCCATATTGTATTTGGGGTCAAATCTAGGGGGGGGGGGGGGGGGCTAACATAATTGCAAGAGTAGGGGATAAACATTCTGTATAAAATCCACCTTAGACTGGAGAAAATGACAGTGTCTGAGCCCACTTGCCTTAGAGCTGATTACAATAGTCACAAGATCAAACAACTGTATGCATTTTTTGTCAGGCAGGACCATACGGGGAGTTTTTCCTAGCCACCGTGCTTCTACATATGCATTGCTTGCTGTTTGGGGTTTTAGGCTGGGATTTTGTTGAAGCACTTTGTGACATCGGTTGATGTGAAAAGGGCTTCATAAATACATTTCATTGATTGATTTGATTGATACAGCAGTGAATTATAGCAGTTTGTCTATTTAACAGCAACCAAAAAGTGAAGTTTACATTCATCATAAATATTCAGAGTTTATATTTCTGACTATTGTATCTGTGTGCTTACAGGTCTATATATTAAAATATCCTAATGTTGTTTGTTTGTGTATGTAGAGCAGACAACTGACTACTTGCAATTTTGAGATACAATATCTATCAATTTAACCACTTTTGCAGTAAAACATTGTTATACAACCGTCCATTTCATATATGGGATAACTTAGAGATATGGAAACATGGTTGTGCTTTGCTATACGTTGGGTAGGGGTATCTCAAAAACGGAAGCCCTTTTTGAGGATATGTCACTAGGCTTATCGTCACTGTTCTCATTTGACTATGCACACACACTCATTCCAAGAACACATCATATCTTTTATAATAATGTTTAACAGAGGAATAAATAAATTAAACCTATATTACGCAGAGCCCTACTCAGTGTCAGTGATATGTCTTGTCTTGTTTTTCAGTTTACACCACCTAGAAAATACATTGTAACTCTTTTATAATATATTATAATATATTTCACTTAGCAGACCCATTTATTCAAAGCGAGTGACTTACAGTCATGCGTGCATACATTTTTTACGAAAAAAGGGAGCAAACTTCTTTAGCAGACTCAAAGTAAGACAGCATAAATTATGTTGTCTTACAAACAAACAATGCTCTGCCAAGTTAACAAGAGGGTCACCAAAGCTTCCTGTTTGGTCACTGATCACATAAACAACCCAATAGTGGTTTCACTAAACTACAGTGTCTCTCAGGAGGAGTTTACTGTTGTTTTTCACTGAGCAAAATTCAATTTTTGTAGTTTAATTAAAGACAAGCATCTCCCAAAAAATTGTGTTTGAGAGTATAGTCTCACGTTTGATCTCCAGAATGTCTGCTCTCTTTCTGAGGTAAGAGCGTTGAATCATCACTTAGTAACAGCAGTTATCAGTAGGTAGGACCGGAAGCCTTCCAGACAAGTTATAACGTGTGTGTCATATATTAAACCATCCTTATCTGAGTAAATACAACTTTGTATCTAAACAATTTACAGTGTGTGTGTGTGTGTGTGGACATGTTTAACTTTACTTGTGAGGACTTGAACTCCCCACAAGAATAGTCAATTATTAATTTATTTACCAACTGGGGACATTTTGCCGGAAAAAGGCTATTCCTAGGGTGTTTACTTTTAGGGTTAAGGATAGGTTTTGGGGTTAGGGCTAGGTTAATGGTTAGGTTTAGGTTTAGGGTTGGGTTAGGGTAAGTAGGAATTTAAATGGCAATCAATTGTGTGTCCCTACAAGGTTAGTAAAACCAGACTGCGTGTGTGTATGAAGTGGTCAGGGTCAGTAATGTTATTTAGGAATAGAAGGGTTCACAGGTCTGCTCCATTGCCCTCCAAGTAGAGTCGGTATTTCCTGTGTGGGCGGTCCTAGATAAGAAGAAATGACTGTAAATCGTCGTCCACTTTGTTGAAGGAAAAAATATTTCACCCTAGACTGAGGATCTATTGTAACGTGTTCGGGCGAGCTGCCCCTAGTAAAATAATTTACATCCTGCTTTTCCTCGACTTTTTTGTATTTTGAACGGGGCAAGCATAATTTTAAACGGATAAGGCACATCACTGACACTTTGCGGTATTTCCTTCCGTGAATAACAGTTTTTTTCTCTCGAAAAAGCGCACGGGATACTTTTTTTCTCAGTAAATGCTGCTCTGAAATTATAAACAAAGACAAAAACACGAGTCAAGGTAAGATTCTATACTTTATTTTCTCAAATGATTGTCCAGCATATCTGGTTAGGCTATGCCAAGATTGTATAGGCTACTGAAATGTTCAAGGGATTCGACAAAGGGTATGATGAGGAATGAGTTGGGGAACTTTGGGTGGGGATAGCGACGGCCGGATGGGGCGACGAAAAACCGAATGGCTATGTGAATTCACTCGTATCAAATTGGCTTACATCGGCATTTTTTGTGTTTATCTGTAGCCTGCCAAGGTAAATTACTACATTGTTCAGTTTTAGGCCTTTGTCATTACATTTTGACGCATTTTGGTTGGTAGGCATTGTATTTGTTTGTCCCCCATTGTCGTCCACTGTCTGGAGGGAATGTAGAAGACAAGATATCAGAGCAGGCCTTCCTTCCTACCATAGTTGAAATTTGAAGCTGACATTTTACGTTAGTCTACTATAAAATGTAGCCCCCTATGCCATGATGTAACTCAATGTTTTTTGAAGTGGATATATATCGTGTCAAGAGTTGTTACAGACAACATTGTAACATTGTTGCCTCCATTGTCCAAAGGGGATTGGTTGGAAGGCCTGGGCTCTTGGCCATCGAGTGTCTCTCCCTGGGGTAACGTTAGTCTAAAATGGACCATGTCAATCAATATGTGGTAGCCTGTGTACTGTATATTTCTAATGTCATTGCACATATGCTTAAACGGTAGTTTGTATCAAATAACTATACTTTTATTTGGGAGTGTCTCACAGCAGCCTTTGATATAGAGAATCGGATGTATGTCTTCAAATGGTAACTCAGTCAGTTTCAACAAAAAATACCTGTGTGTGTGTAAACTGTGGTTCACCATTTATCATTGATTCAATCCAGAGGTGTGTTGTTGTGAGTGGTTAGCTAGTATTTTGTCATGTTTCAAATGTAATTCTATTCCCTATTCAGTGTATTACTTTTGGCCAAGGCCTATTGGGTAGTAGAGGACTACATAAGGAATAGGGTGCCATTTAGGTCATGTGTACTACACTCATAATGTAGTTAAGTTGACTGTGTGCATTGAGACTGGCAAGATAGGTCCTGCCTTTATAATCACTTCCTGTAAGAACAGTGTAGCCAGAGGCTGCGTTCTTCAGCAAAGAAGGCGAAAGCGCAGAATGATTTGTTAAGCTGTGTAAAGTCTTCCGCATGCTTCGGTTCGGCTGGCGCCTTAGGTGAACCAAACGAGTGTGCTCGCATACTCCCTTAGAAGACCGTAGCTTGACAAATGAGAAAAAGGTGTCAATGGTACCGTTTGTCCATCTTGAGACACTGTAGCAAGTACACACTTCTTCAAAATAGTCAGAATTAATATAAGATATTTAATTACATATTTCTTGAGTTGACGTTTTTAGTCTACGATCTTAGTCACGCAATTTTATATATAACTATTTCTCAAGTGAAAACATTTGCATCAAAATTATTAATCTCTTGAATGACAACAAACACTTGATTGAAGAATTCCTGTTGTTGACCAATCACCAACAAAGGGGCATAGACTTAGGGAACAGACTTTCGGCTTGCCTCGAGAGAAAAAAATGCGTGTTCACGAACAGCCGAAAAACCCCGTGCCGAAGACCAAAACGAACAAAAATGCTACAAAATGTCATCAGAATATTTGCACTAATTGTTCCGAACCGTTTCGGATAGGAAGCATGCAGACGCCTTAAGCATTGACACCAATCCAAATTGCAATTTGCTGTCTGACTGAGCCATTCTTGTCAACTTCTTATTTTAATGATTAAAGTGTTTTCTTTTAATGGCCTTAGTCAGATTAATTGGGGTGAAATGAGTCTTTGATTAGGAGATCCTGTCTGATATCATAGACCTAGAACGTTTAATGACAGCATTACTGTCTCAAGGGCAGGAATCAAGGAGTGAACCCCCCTCTTGCGTTTTATCTTGCGCCTGCACGCACACACACACACACACACACACACACAGTGGTAATTACATAGGCTCAGAGTCACTTCAGATGCTTCATAATAGCACACAGACCACAGGGTAGAAGTGGTGTTGGGCTGACCCAATGAGTCACTTCCCTTCCCTATATAATACAATATATGCCATTTAGCAGAAGCTTTATCCAAAGTGACTTAGTCATATGTTCATACATTGCCTTCTGTTAGTTACGTTGTTAGGACTTAAAGGGATAGTTCAGGATTTTTGCATTAACGCCCTTTATCTACTTAAGTCAGATGAACTCATTGTTAGCTAATTTTCCCCCAACATCGGACACCCCCAACATCGGACACTCTCTAGAGGTTGGAGGATTAAATCACCTCGAGCTCAACATTTAAATGGCCTGGAAAGTAATGGTACTTTTTGTGACTAAAGACACCCTTCAAGCTAGCTGACCACCGTTTATGTAAGTTAAGTTAGGTTTTGAGAGTAAAAAAAAAATATATATACTGTATACACATTTTTGTGGGACATGCTGTATATTGTAAAATTAGGCTGTGCGACAGACCATACATAATTTAATATCCAACCTTTTACCTAAATTATTCATACTCATTTATGTTAGTATTAAACTGTTATCTACTTTCTCAAAACATAAGATTAATCTGTAAAACAAATAATGAGACATTTATTTGGTTACAACACTGAATAAGATGTTGGCGAAGAACCATTTTTAAGAGGCTACAGGAGGGCGCACCGGGCTACGCAATGAAAAGTTGACAGGCAAGCAATTTTTTTTACCGGAAGGCTAGTCAACTATCTAGTAAACACTTTGGAGATGAGGTTGGTCTCTTTTTTTGAACAAAACGAAACGGATATATCTTGTAATTTAACAAAATAGTAAGGGACCGTATGCCGATAATACGGGACATATTTTTTTTGCTAAACTGCTTATCAAAAAGTTAACAGTAGTAGTATTTACACTGAAATGTCAAACATGCTATTTGCTAACTCGTTAGCTAACTTTTTTACAACACAAATCACAAAACATTGATGACTTGATCACAAGATAACACTGTTGAAGGTAATGTATTTCTTAAACGCTGTTGAATATACCCATAATACGGGGTGCTACGCTACCATTTTTCTGACTAACTTTGTTCATACTGGACGTAGAGGTAGTTTTGTAAACCAATGCTAACTAGCATTAGCGCATTGGCTGGAAGTCTACAGGAACAGCTGGCGTTCTAGCTGTTCCCATAGACTTCCAGTCATTGCGCTAATGCTAGTTGGCAACTTAATTCAAACTGAACTCAGTCATAAAAATGGTATCCAAGTGTTAATCTGATTCTGGGAAAGAAATTCATCCTTCATTGCCAAATTCCCAAACGATCCCTTCAACAGCAACAATAGCATCGGGCTAGGTTTGTGTCCCAACTGGCACCCTATTCCCTCAATAGTACACTACTTAAAAAGTAGTGCAATATGGTCTCTGGTCAAAAGTACTGCACTATAAGGGAGTAGGGTACCATTTGGGACGCTAGACTAGGAGTGTCTGAATAATATCATACTGTAGTAGGCTATATGACTGATCTGTCATGGGGTCAAACGTCTTAGAGTAGGAGTGCTAGGATCAGCTCCCCCTGTCCATTGTTATAGTACAAAAAAAAAAAGTATGAATGTATGTACTTGTAAGTCGCTCTGGATAAGAGCGTCTGCTAAATGACTTAAATGTAAATGTTATTCATTGAGATTTTAAAATTCTAGACTGATCTTAAGTCAGCACACCTATTGTGAGATTCTTGATACATACGACCCCCTGAGTTGTCCGACTGATTCAACGGCATGTTGTTCAGGCTTGCTAGTCAGATATGAGTCACATTGCAGGCTCAAATGAGTAGACCCCTCAAGCCTGGCAGTGTCGACTAAAATGAATAGGCCTAGCCCTAGACCCCTCATGGGGGAAGTTTGCATTAGTCATTTTATGTGTTTTTAACTGTTATGTGTTCTGGAACATGACTAAGTTGGAATGTGTTCTCTGGGTACGATCTGAGATCACGATGAAGACCCACCCCCACCTCTTTTTCTGAGAGGAGTTACACATGTTTGTTGTAGGTAATATATTTAGGTGGCAGGTAGCCTAGCGGTTAGAGCGTTGGGCCACTAACCGAAAGATTGCTAAATCGAATCCCCGAGCGGACAAGGTATAAATCTGTCTTTCTGCCCCTGAACAAGGCAGTTAACCCACTGTTCCTAGGCTGTCATTGTAAATAAGAATTTGTTCTTAACTGACTTGCCTAGTTAAACAAAGGTTAAATAAAATATATTATAATTGTTGAGACACTATCGAGTGTCTCAGAGTAAGAGTGATGATCTAGGATCAGTTTTGTCTTTTAGATCACAATGAATAGCTTTCATGGACGGAGGGCTGGTCCCTGATCAGCACTCCTACTCTGAGACGCTAGATACATTATGGCTCAGATCATGTCAAGAAGGCAGCTCTTGTTCACACCATTGCGTAGGCTACTGGCTTGTAGACGCCCCCTGTGAAAACACAACATCAAAAAATTATTTGGATTATGCCGGAATTCCTCAGTTTAGGTTGTGTTTCCTCAGTATTCCCTTGTACAACCCAATGCTCTTCCTGATCCATCCACACAGTGCTGTTAAGGGAGAGCAGCATACACAGCAGTTGAATTAAAGGTGCAATATGCAAAAATAACTCAGCCTTTTCCTGGTTGCTAAAATTCTAATAGTTTGCTTAAATTCAATTTGTGACAAAACAAGCAATGCAAAGTGTAGAGAATCATTATACCATCTAAACAGCTGTGAAATATATTTTCAATGACCAAAAATTTTGTAATTTCAGCTGTTTGAAGCTGGTGTATTAAAATTGGAACTGAAGCACGGAAAGCATAGAAATAGCACCCATAGAACACATCTGCCGCTTCTTATGCTTGCTTTTGATGACATTGACAGATCTATAACTCAGATTTCTATGTGCATTTGGTCAGGTCACCCAAAAAGTTACATACTGCAGCTTCAATGAAATGTATTAATTTGCTGCTATGAGAGCTAATGCACAGAGGGTGAGAAAGAGAGAAGAAGGGGTGGGGGGGTGGTGGTGAGAGAACTGACCTACGCCAGCAGGTGGGAGTTGACAAGGAGAGTGGGGGTTGAGTGTCTGTTCACCTTATTGAGGGACAACCAGACCGCTAACCTAGAACAAACAATGCAAACATATTTTGTGGGGTTATCATTCATACCCCACCATTCACTCATTGAATGTGTTGATAATATATTGATTCAAATGCACGCGCAAATGTATTTTACACGTTAAACGACATAAGGAGTACCATAGAAATGTGCTTATTTTGTACCCGTCCCTATTTGTGTGCAGCCAAAAGTGGTCTGTCGACAATTGTGGTTTCATGTGGTTAACCAGCGAGGTGAGTGAGGCTGAGATGCATGCACCATACTGGTGTGGTCTGTCTCTTTCTATATCACCGGATGCAGCTCAAACAGTTCATAGCTAGTTTAGCGACCACTTAGCAACAAGATGAAACCTTCCATAAACACAACCAACTGACTCAGTGGATAGGTGTTAGGTCTTGTACTGTCTCCCCCTCTCTAAACAGGATTGTGTTAATCATTACAAATGACTGCAATATGCTCCCTTTTTTAGCTGCCCCTTGAGCAAACATTAGTTCTAGGTTTGATGTTTGCTCAAAATCTTGCATATATTGGTGAGGTATTGACATACATCTTAACCTATGCATTTTCTTTACTTTAGCATCCATAATGCAAATAACTTTATCTAAACAATTACATGTCTCTATACAATTTTGGAGTGCAGGCAGTTTGTCGACTTTTGTACAGCAGACTAGCAGAGATGTTGACACATTCTGCATTGAGTCAAGTACACACGTGGCGACCTGCGTGTGTGTGCCTGAAGCTTCCATGATGCGTCCATTATGCTGGAAACCTACAGACTGTTTTTAGATTCAAAACCAGGCCATTCTTACACATAACTCAGCAGACTCTGACAGTGACCCAGTCAAGTAAGCAGTAGGAAAGAGTTTTATGGAGATATTCTCACTCATTTTCTACTGTCTGTTTTGCATAGGAATGTCAAGAATGTCACTCCCAAGGCTGGTGAGTGGGTGGAGCCTTTAGGCTTACATGCATAAGGGACAGATTCTCTTCACAGGGCAACTAGATGTGTCTGCAATGGAACGTTTGATGAATTTACACCACAGAGCGAGATAATATTTCTGCCCCCGAGGCATGCTTCTTTCAGCCAAGGCTTTAGATTAAACCACCCTGTCTTCAATATGACCTGTCTGCATCCAATGACCGGCAGCAGACTGTAACAACGGTTTAGGGGATTGGGTTACCTCTAGTGTTCTCCCTAGGTACCCTTTAAGACCTATAGAAAACAATTTGTTTGGCCAGTGGTAGACTGTGGTAATATAATGTAGTTATTTCTTGAGTTCGGTTTGCATTGCAGTGACTGAGATGTGGTTGTCTTCCCTACCTCAGTTGAGTCTAAGTCGCTCTGGATAAGAGTGTCTGCTAAATGGCCTTAGGTCTTCAGTAGACCTTATATTTTTCACTGACAGTCAGTAGCCTAAAGCGGAGTTTACCAAACTAAGTCCTGGTGCCCCCCCTGTGTGCACGTTTTGGTATTTGCCCTAGTACTACACAGCTGATTCAAATAATCAAAGCTTGAAGAGTTGGTTATTTGAATCAGCTGTGTAGTACCAGGACAAAAAAAAAATGTGCGTGGGGTGGGGGCTGAAGGATAGTTCTGCCGACTGCAACAGTTAGACTGCTCTCTCTCTCTCTGTTGAACCTGACCATACAAAGCCATGATTCGCCAGAGTTTATTCACACCAATATAAATATTATCCTCTTAAACATGCCATGACAGACAGCCTCTGTTCAGTTGCAACGCAACAGATTCAGAAACGTCACCTTAAAATCCCTGAAATTCCTTGAGGTTTGTACAGGTTTTTTCATTATAGTAGTAGTTTGAGCAAAGAGTCTCATCACATTTCCCCCTGTTGTCATCTCTTAAAGTAGACCTGGGTTATTTCATCCCTACACAGATCACTGAAACCATGACTGATATACTGCTTTTAGAAAATGGATATTCCCTTTCCCATGATCTAGTCCTCAGCCAAGATGAGTCATGGTTTCCCATGCTAAGAGAATGGATTTTCCTGACCGTTGACTGGGGCTGCATGCACTACTTTCGAACCAGAGCCCTATAGGTCCTGTTCAAAAGTTGTGCACTATATATGGAATAGGGTGACATTTGGGATGCACCCTGGGAAAGGCTTACCACCACAGCAGACCAGCTGCACACCCTTAGAAAGTAGGCTCTGGATGCAGTTTTACAAATCAGATTGGATACTGTTCGATTGTGTGTATTTTGATGTAGCCAAAGACATCTAGTGACTCTTGGGCCTAGATTAAATTCCCTCTCAAACTTAACTGACATCCAGGTGGTTTAGACGCACACACTCACACACAAAATGCCGGAAAATGATGCTCAATTGGCAGAATTGTCTCTTTTAGCTGTGTTAGTCAGGTTTCACAGTACCAGTTCTTCCATGTTAGGCAATCCGGTGTCGATTTTAAGGCGTCCGCATGCTTCCATGCCAAAACAGTTCAGAAGAGTTTGTGCATATATTATGACATTTTGTGACGTGTTCTTTTTGCACATTGGTTTGGGTGTTTTGGCTGTCCGGGCACACATGGAGGCAAGCTGAAGTCGGTAGCCGAAGTCTACGCTCCTTTGTCGATAATTGGTCAACAGTAGGGATTCTTCAACAGTCTGTCATTCAACCAGAGACGACTCATTTTCAAGCACATTTTTTCATTGAAAAATAGTTCAAACATGTTAGTTAGATGTAAAATTGCACGACTAAGATCTCCTCTGCAAAAACGTCAAAACGAATGACAGATTTCTTGAGTTATCTTATATTAATTCTGACTATTTTGAGGAAGTTTATAGTGGCTACGGCGTCTCACAATGGACAAACCGTACTATTGCCGCTTTCTTGTTTTTTCAAGTGAAGGTCTTTTTAAGGGAGTATGCAAGCACGCTCGTTCGGTTCACCCTAGCAGAGTTCGGCTATGTGCCAGCCAAACTGACCAATGCTGATGCCTTTAGCCTAGGCTACCAATGTTTTTTCTGGATAAAAAGGGGGCTTAGCTGCTGGGTGTGGCAGGGGGCATTGCGAAGGGCGTAGTCAGCCCATGTGATGGCTGGATTTTAGTGGCCCCATCTTGGTGGCGTAGGTACCAATTTTTTTTTGATTTTAAGGCAATTTCCTGCAATTATACTAATTTCTCCAAGGAGCTGAGAGAAAAAGTAACCGTTTTGAAACATTGGCCCTGGCCAAAAGTAGTGCACTATATAGGGAATAGGGTGCCGTTTGGGATGTCGCCTAGATCAGTCAACCCCCTACAATTTGGTGCTCTGTAGAGGATGATACCCTGAGCTGTAAACAAAGATCCGGTCCAGGAATGTTGGGGTGGATGGTTAGATTGCTGCTATTTGTGTTGTATCATGTTCAACTGGATCGTACTCGTAACTAATGCACAACAAACGAAAATGTGAGTTTCTTATTGGACAAGTTCAGGTAGTCCTTCCATGTTTCAGTCCATTTTCTTCCGTTTAGTGTCTACTAGTGAATATGACCCTGGTGTCTCTCTGTAGATGTAGGCTACGTCTAGATGGGCTCCTCTTGTACCTTTTTATACCTTTTCACATCTTGGTGTGACTGCTAAAATCATTTGTGACAGAAGATTTCCAGGCAGCCTATGTAGAGATTACATAAACAATCTGCCGTTTCCAGCTACAATAGTCATTTACATCATTAACAATGTCTACACTGTATTTCTGATCAATTTGATGTTATTTTAATGGACAAAAAAATTGCTTTTCTTTCAAAAACAAGGACATTTCTATTTGACCCCAAACTTTTGAACAGTAGTGTATGTAAATAGATAGTTAAGTTTTTTAAATATATTTTTTTATATATAAGTTAGCAACATTTTCTAAAAATGGTTTTTGCCTTGTCATTATAGGGTATTTTGTGTAGATTGAGGGGGGAAAACGATTGAATCAATTTTAGAATAAGGCTGTAATGTAACAATGTGGAAAAAGTCGAGGGGTCTGAATATTTTCTGAAGGCACTGTAGGCTAGGCTGTGTTCACGTACGCAAATGCCTGAGGTAGTTTGTGCATTCTTGTCTACAACTACATGTGGAATCTGTTCCAGAGACACAACTCCCTCAGATACTGCCCAAGCTGATCATTTTGTCAAAAAAAGAAATACAGTACTGGGTGTACTTTTGAGATATTTCAGTGATATTTGTGAAGTGGGTAATGCTACAGTATAAGATACCCAATAAGGCTATTTCTGCTCTCTGACTCTTTAACCAAGTATTGTTGGCAAGGCGGACTCTCTCCGTCATTCTTTGTGTCTTTTACCGGGCTGAGAGAGGGAGAGAACATGAGAGAGAGAGAGAAGGGGCTGACTTCATAAGTGAGAAGAGAACTGGGCAGGATCCAGGCCGTCAGAGGAAATGTGTCACTGGGAGAGCAAGCGAGGAGGAGGGGGACTTTGGGGAGGCATGTAGCTGCCGGACCATATATGGGAGTAGAAGACTCACACCTCTCCATTCTCTACTCTGTGTTAGGAAGCAGTGGTCTTGTCAAGAAATGTGTTCCAAATGCCACCCTATTCGCTATATAGTGCAATACTTTTGACTATAGTCCTATGGGGCCTGGTCAAAAGTAGGGCACTATATAGGGTGCCATTTGGGATCCTGGGGCCGCATTTTATAAACTGTGTGTACACGCATGATTTCATGCAAAGTTGTCATTTATAAAAACTGAACTTGACATGAAAATGTGCTCACCTTCCTACAAACTTGAGACCATGCGTACGCACAGTTTCTAGTGGTTGAAGTATTGCATTTAGGGATGCACGATATATCGGAATCGGCCGATATTAGCTAAAAATGCCAACATCGGTATCAGCCGATGTCTAGTTTAACGCAGACATTAAAAACCGATGTCAAAGCTACCGTGCGTTCCTATATTAAGGAACTTAATATAATATGTCAATAAAATAATTTTAGCCTCAAATATATAATGAAACATGTTCAATTTGGTTTAAATAATGCAAAAACAAAGTGTTGGAGAAGAAAGTAAAAGTACAATATGTGCCATGTAAAAAAAGCTACCGTTTAAGTTCCTTGCTCAGAACATGAGAACATATGAAAGCTGGTGGTTCCTTTTAACATGAGTCTTCAATATTCCCAGGTAAGAAATTTTAGGTTGTAGTGATTATAGGACTAATTCTCTCTATACGATTTGTTTTTCATATACCTTTGACTATTGGGTGTTCTTATAGGCACTTTAGTATTGCCAGTGTAACAGTATAGCTTCCGTCCCTCTCCTCGCCCCTACCTGGGCTCGAACCAGGAACACATCGACAACAGCCATTGCTCCACAAAAGCCTTACAGAGCAAGGGGAACAACTACTTCAAGGTCTCAGAGCGAGTGACGTCACCGATTGAAACGCTATCAGCACGCACCCCGCTAACTAGCTAGCAATTTCACATCGGTTACACCAGCCTAATCTCGGGAGTTGATAGGCTTGAAGTCATAAACAGCTCAATGCTTGAAGCACAGAGAAGAGCTGCTGTCAAACGCACAAAAGTGCCTGCTGCTGCCTACCTCCGCTCAGTCAGACTGCTCTATCAAATCATAGACTTAATTATAACATAATATATCACACAGAAATACGAGCCTTAGGTCATTAATATGGTCAAATCCGGAAACTATCATTTTGAAAATAAAACGTTTATTCTTTCAGTGAAATACGGAACCGTTCCGTATTTTATCTAACAGGTGGCATCCATAAGTCTAAATATTCCTGTTACATTGCACAACCTTCAATGTTATGTCATAATTATGTAAAATTCTGGCAAATTAGTTTGCAACGAGCCAGGCGGCCCAAACTGTTGCATATACCCTGACTCTGCATGCAATGAACGCAAGAGAAGTGACACAATTTCCCTAGTTTAATATTGCCTGCTAACCTGGATTTCTTTTAACTAAATATGCAGGTTTAAAAAAATATACTTCTGTGTATTGATTTTAAGAAAGGCATTGATGTTTATGGTTAGGTACATTTGTGCAACGATTATGCTTTTTTCTCAAATGCGCGTTAAGTCATTCCCCGTTTGGCGACGTTGGTCTTCACACAGTTTGCAACGAGCCAGGCGGCCCAAACTGCTGCATATAGCGTGACTCTGTTGCACAGAACGCAAGAGAAGTGACACAATTTCCCCAGTCAAAAGAAATTCATGTTAGCAGGCAATATTAACTAAATATGCAGGTTTAATAAATATATACTTGTGTATCGATTTTAAGAAAGGCGTTGATGTTTATGGTTAGGTACACATTGGTGCAACGACAGTGCTTTTTTCGCGAATACGCTTGTTAACTAACCGTTTGGCGAAGTAGGCTATGATTCAATGATAAATTAACAGGCACCGCATCGATTATATGCAACGCAGGACAAGCTAGATAACTACACATGGTTGATGATATTACTAGTTTAACTAGTGATTATGTTAAGATTGATTGTTTTTTATAAGATACGTTAAATGCTAGCTAGCACCTTACCGTGGCTCCTGGCTGCACTCGCCTATCAGGTAGTCAGCCTGCCACGCAGTCTCCTCGTGGAGTGCAATGTAATCGGCCATGATCGGTGTCCAATAATGCCGATTACCGATTGTTATGAAAACTTGAAATCGGCCCTAATTAATCGGCCATGCCGATTTTAATTGGTCGACCTCTAGTGTGTATGTAAGACCTTTATTTAACTAGGCAGGTTAGTTAAGAACAAATTCTTATTTACAATGACGGCCCAGATGGCGCTGGGCAAATTGTGCGCTGCCCTATGGGACTCCCAATCACGGCCGGATGTGATACAGCCTGGATTCGAACCTGGGACTGTAGTGACTCCTCTTGCACTGAGATGCAGTGCCTTAGACTGCTGTGTGTTAACTATTTAACTGTACTAGAATGCTTGAAAGGCCACAAGATTTTTACATATCGGTATCGGGTTTTTTGGCAAGGAATATATCGGGTATTATGACAAAAATGGCATATCGGTGCATCTGTAATTGCATTGCAAGTAGATATGATGGACATGCTTATTCATAACAATAAACAGGTTCATAACGAGATGCAATCATTTGCATTTAGTGGGAATAGAGAATCAATTTAATGGCATGTTAAAATAATTAGAAATAGGCCTCTATTTCCAAAGCTATTTAATTTCCATGATCAATTCCTCGCCTTTTTATGTGATGGTTTCATTCTCACGGGTTAGCATATGCCTACAACAAGAATACCGTTCTTCCCATCTCTTGTATAATTGGATCCACTTTACAGTGGTAAATAGGTAAGCTAGTTCATGTATTTCGCTCTATGCCATCCGATCCGGGGCGCAGTTTATTAACGTGGAACAGACGGTTGTAGGTTACTTCTGTAGCTTAAGTCTGAATATTGTAATTTCTAATTTATCGAGTGGACTATTGCATTTTTACACACAATATTTTCATAACCATTGCAGAATAACTTCTTCGCCTTTTCTGACCACGATGGGTTCATATTCCCAAAGTAATCATAGTCTACAACAAATCACCATGCGCATCTCATTTATTTGGCCCTATTAGATACACTATTTTAAGTATTTAGCTCTATGCATCAGAAAAGAAGTGTGGTTAATATAGCATACAGGTGAACAGACAGTTGATATTTTATATTGAAGTGTGCATGGCTACCACTGTGAGTAGACATTGTTTCAGAATTCGCAGCGCAGCATAGGTTGGAGAAAAAGTAAATGATAAACATTAGGCCCTATTAAATTCAAACGGTCTTTTTACAGGTCCACAGCTATTTGCAGTTGTCTTTCATAAACGTTTTGTCAAGCCTAGGCCTACAGCAAATGTTTAACATTCTGCCATCACCTCCAAAGACATTTGATCAAGTTCGTTATTGCTATTACCTTTGGCAAACTGCCTCTGCCTAATTCGAATACTTCCAAAGTATACAGCAAATAAGGGCGTATACAGCAAATTACTGACGCCACAAAATAGTTTTTTAATGCTCGTTATAACACTCGCACAGTTTCAGGGCGGGTCTGATTTACAACAGGAAACACGCGCATGTATGGCGTGCACCAAGTTTAGAAATCTCTATTTTTGTTTGTGTGCAGTTTTTTTTTTTATAGAAATGGCGCACGCAGATATTTACTGTGAAATTTAGGCAATGCTTATGAATAAGGCCCCAGATCTTCTCTGTATAGGGGTTAGCCCAATATGAATGTTGGCCACCATGTCTCCAAGGTGTTGTCACAAAAATGATAAAGAATTCAGCTGATGATTTTTTTTTTTTTCTTCTCCATAATAATTTTTTGTTGGGTTTTCTGTTCAGTGACAATGGTTGTAGTTGTTGGTAGTGTTCTGAGTCCTGCATTAGTTTCCTATTTATGTTAAACGTGATTAAGCTGCAGCAGCTCGAACAATGTCTTCCTTCAAGTGCTGATGAATACACTTAAAGCAAGGACTTTGACTCCTGTCCTCTGTGTTTCTCTGGGGTGTGTAGGTCCTTATCTGAAGATGACCGGACTAGGTATTCCCGTCCCTGACTACCTTCGGCGTGCTTTAACAGCAGCCATCTATCCCAACATGAAAGGAACTAGCTTTGTTCGTGTTGTGCTGAATGCATTGCACACTTCTCAAAACACCCTCATGATATAGGCTTAACCAAAAGTTAGATTTGGTCACATACAGGAAACGTATCTAGATGTTCTCACCGGGCAGCACGTGCTCACACTTAAAACCCTCCATTAAATGCTTTACCACAGCTTCATAACCACTGACATGCATATTCTACACTGCAACTTATAAAGAGGTCCTTTTGTAGGGCTGGGAAGATGCCAGTATCGCGATACTTGTTTAGTATCTTGGCAAGGAAACAAAACACAAAGCATATTTAACTTCTTTAGGAAAACAAACATTATGTTGTCATCCAGAGACGCATATATTTATTTTCCAAGCTATAGCACACAATGTTTTACATACAGCAGGTTTTTAAAACCAAGGAGTCTTTTTTAAATTAATTTTTATTAATTTTTATCCCCTTTTCTCCCCAATTTTCGTGGTATCCAATCGCTAGTAATTACTATCTTGTCTCATCGCTACAACTCCCGTACGGGCTCGGGAGAGACGAAGGTCGAAAGCCATGCGTCCTCCGAAGCACAACCCAACCAAGCCGCACTGCTTCTTAACACAGCGCGCCTCCAACCCGGAAGCCAGCCGCACCAATGTGTCGGAGGAAACACCGTGCACCCGCCCCCCTCGGTTAGCGCGCACTGCGCCCGGCCCGCCACAGGAGTCGCTGGAGCGCGATGAGACAAGGATATCCCTACCGGCCAAACCCTCCCTAACCTGGACGACGCTAAGCCAATTGTGCGTCGCCCCACGGACCTCCCGGTCGCGGCCGGCTGCGACAGAGCCTGGGCGCGAACCCAGAGACTCTGGTGGCGCAGCTAGCGCTGCGATGCAGTGCTCTAGACCACTGCGCCACCCGGGAGGCCCCCAAGGAGTCTTTTTATACCTATATTGCGATATGTTTTCCGTTACAGCCCTTTGTGGCTTCTTGCTTTTAGAATATGATATGTGCTTCACTCAGTCCATGTCCAGTAGATTGAATTAATCCACTGTCTGTTTTGTCTCCTTTCAGATGGATCTGAAGCTACTTTCTATAGCAACATTATTAGGAATCCTATGTTTCTGCAGTGCACAGCAAGGTAAGGTCATTTGAGTCACACACAAGACACACAATGTTCTACATCTTGCTGTTTTGTCTGCTCTTTTGACTTTGTTGCTCTTTAATGCATGTTCTTCAGATCACGATAGTGTGGCAGTTAATTTTAGGATTGCATTATGGTTTGAGGAGACCGGTTGTCCTAATGGGAGGATGTTGTGTATTCAAAAAATAGTCTACAGCTGCCTGGCTTCAGCAGCATGGCTTTCAATGGAATAAATTGGAAGAAATGAAATAGCATGTTGAGCCAGCTAGAGGGGCAGCTTTAAAGTACAACATTTCTGCATCCCAAATGAACCCTATTTACAATGTAGTGCACTACTTTTTTGACCATAGTAGTGCACTAGATGGTAAATCGGGTGCCGTTTATGACGCAAACTTTCTGAGGGCTGCCTCTTGGCAAATAGTTGTGGCTGTTTCTTACAAAGTATTACTTCTTCCTTTCAGAGGGCAGTGATTGCATCAAGGCGAATGCACAATCATGTGGGGAATGCATCCAGGTCGCAGAGAAATGTGGATGGTGTACAGATGCTGTAAGTGTGTCTTTTGATGAAGTTGTTTGAGTGCACACGCTCACAGGGGCAGAATGTTTCGACTTATCGAACTAGAAGCAGTTACCGCAACAGTGTTTGTATTTAGAGGTTAACAATGGCAGGGATATCATTCCAATACCAGTTAGAGAGCTTGCTGTGAAATGGTGGTGGGTGTAATGCAGAGCCGTCGTGAGTCACGTTGCAGAACATAACTCACCCCGACGCTTCCTGTCAGATCTTGTCTGGGGTTGTGTCCCAAATGGCACCCTATTAGTGCACTACTTTTGACCTGAGCCTTATGGGGCCTTGTCAAATGTAGTGCACTATATAGGGAATAGGGTGCCATGTGGGATGCATGCCTGTTCTTTATCAAAGGTCAACAGTGCAGGCTGCTGAAGAACTTAGTGCAGTCGACCTGTTTACCAATCTCAATGAGCAACACCAAATGTCAGGTACCTTGTTCAACACTGATGAAACAGAAGCAAAAACTGACATATCTTCAGCAATAATGCCCATTATAAAATGATGTGTAATGGTTTGATTCAGAAAAATACCCATTTTAAGAATGACGCCAGACATAGTACTATTTTTATTCAGACTTGGCACATTGTCTATGGCAAACCACTGCAGTGCCTTGTGAGAAATCATGTGCATCCAATCTAAACTTTGTCTGTTCCTGACGGAGAATGGCCTATTTTTTGTGTCCCAAATTCGCCCTATTCCCTACATAGTGCACTACTTTAGACCAGAGTCCTATGGGCCATGGTCAAAAGTAGTGTACTATATAGGGTGCCATTAGGGATGCAGAGAAGGTGTTCGTTCAGATAGCTTGCACATGCAGGGTAACGTTAACTTCTAGTTCCTCCCAAACCCGGATCCGGGAGCACCCCCACCAGTAAAAAAGCTGACTAGCATAGCCTAGCATAGCGTCACAAGTAAATACTAGCATCTAAATATCATTAAATCACAAGTCCAAGACACCAGATGAAAGATACACTTCTTGTGAATCAAGCCAACATGTCCGATTTTTAAAATGTTTTACAGGGAAGACACTATGTAAATCTATTAGCTAACCACGTTAGCAAAAGACACCATTTTTCTTACTCCATCATTTTTTCACTCCATCACTAGCTATCACAAATTCGACCAAATAAAGATATAAATAGCCACTAACCAAGAAACAACTTTATCAGATTACAGTCTGATAACATATTTATGGTATAGCATATGTTTTGTTAGAAAAATGTGCATATTTCAGGTATAAATCATAGTTTACCATTGCAGCCACCATCAAAAATCTCACAAAAGCGACTAGAATAAATACAGAGAGCAACGTGTATTACCTAATTACTCATCATAAAACATTTCTTAAAAATACACAGCGTACAGTAATTGAAAGACACATCTTGTAAATCCAGACAATATTTCAGATTTTCTAAGTGTTTTACAGCGAAAACACAATATATCGTTATATTAGCATACCACATGTGCAAACATTACCCCAGCATTGATTCAAGGCAAAAAGAGCGATAACGTTATCACCACCAAAATATATTAATTTTTTCACTAACCTTCTCAGAATTCTTCAGATGACACTCCTGTAACATCATATTACAACATACATATAGAGTTTGTTCGAAAATGTGCATATTTAGCCACAAAAATCGTGGTTATACAATGAGAAAAGTAGCCAAGCTGGTCAGAAAATGTCGGGCGCCATCTTGGAAAGACACCTAGTCTAATCAATAAATAATCATAAACTTGACTAAAAAATACAGGGTGGACAGCAATTGAAAGACAAATTAGTTCTTAATGCAATCGCTGAATTACATTTTTAAAATTAACCTTACTGCGCAATACAAGGTGCGCTAAAGCGAAGCTACCCAAAAATTAATGGCCGCTTATGCATTTAACATTTTTCAACAGAACGATTTATCAGCATAAATAGTTCTTACTTTTAGATGAACTCGCATCAGAATCTTGGGAAAGGTGTCCGTTGTCCAGAACAATCGTCTTTTGGTCGAAAGATGTCCTCTTGTCCTGTCGAAATGGCCACTAACGTTCGGCATGTACCGGAAAAGTGTCCAACTCTTGAAAGTGCGTCACAAAGAAATGCCAGAAAATCGCAATAAACTGCTATAAACTGCTATAAGTTGGTTTAAATTAACTACCTTATGATGTCTTTAACACCTATAACGAATAAAAACATGACTGGGGATATAGAACTTGCTAAACCAAAGCTTGGAAGGAGGCCAGTCCGACGTCTATTCTGCGTCAAGCACACAGCTGAAAAGAAAGGTACTTCCGCACCGTGGTCTTATATAAAGTCCCAGATTGCGCAATCGACTCCATTCAAATTGTCACCACTTACTGACATCTAGAGGAAGGCGTAGGCAGTGTTTGTAGCCCCACAGCGTTCACAGGGACTTATAAACTGACCTGGGAACAGAGGCCAAGATTTCTGAAATCTCACTCCCTGGCAGGAAAAGTGCTGCAGAATGAGTTCTGTTTCACTCAGAGACATAATTCAAACGGTTTTAGAAACTAGAGTGTTTTCTATCCAATAGTAGTAATAATATGCATATTGTACGAGCAAGAATTGAGTACGAGGCAGTTTAATTTGGAGACCAATTTTTCCAAGATCGAAATAGCACCCCCCATAGGCTCAAGAGGTTAAATAGCTAGAGGACAGAACTCATTCAAATCCAAACCTCCAGGGCACTTCTAGTCAAGGGCCAGTCTTGACAGGCATACCGTGTACTTCTGTATCTATGATAACTATTGTGAAAAGTCAATAAATAAATAAAGTTTGGGTTATTTGTCATCTCTAATGACGACGTGTTTTGTTTTCTTTCTTTGTGCAGGACTTCCTGAAGCAGGGGGAGTCTAAGTCAGCCCGCTGTGATGAGCTGAAGTCCCTGATCACGAAGGGCTGCAGTAAGGCCAAGATCGAGAACCCCCGGGGCAGTATCTCCATCGACAAGGACAAGCCCGTCACCAACCGCAAGAAGGACGTGGCTGAGAAGCTGAAGCCTGACCAGATCACTCAGATCCAGCCCCAGAAACTCAGCCTCAACCTCCGATCCGGTAAAGACTTAAATCTGGTCCTATATCAGCACAGGTCTGGAGTTATCTTGTAGGTCATAATGAATAAGATTAGATGGACATGGAGGAACTGATCCTAGATCAGCACTCCTACTCTAATAAGAGGTTTTGTGAATACCGGCCCTGCCTCCTGACCTGGCCGGCCATGTAGCAGGACATGCTAGAATATTAAATATTTCTTGAACTTTCCATTAACATGCAGTCATTGATGGCTATATCTAAATTGTCAGTCAGAATCCTGTTGCTGTTTGTATCGTCCGGAATATTAAAGTCATCATGTTCTCTGAATCTGTTCCATTCTATTCTATTTCCACCATGCAGGTGAGGCCCAGACGTTTAAGCTGAAGTTCAAGCGGGCAGAGGACTACCCCATCGACCTCTACTACTTAATGGACCTCTCCTTCTCCATGAAAGACGATTTGGAGAACGTCAAGAACCTCGGGACTGACCTGATGCGTGAGATGCAGGAGATCACGTCAGACTTCAGGATTGGTAAGACCCATTCAACTTTAAAACGTTCAAATTAAAACAACTCTTCCACCGTCTATAAAAGGTCTTCTTTATACAGATAGGTAGTTACTTGCTGGGCATCTCTGCCTGTCTGTAGGCCAGCTACAGGGTTATCAGCCGGGGAACACCACTCCTCAATGTTTCTCTCCTGCCTCCTCCTGCCGCTAGCCTGTCTTTGGATGTTAGATCTTGGTTTCCTGACTCCTGTCCTTCCTCCTTAGCTACAGCCAGATGCTACCCATTTCTGCCTCCCCTGCCAGCTCTTTCTAAACCTTGACTGTTTTCCTAACCAGGTTTCGGCTCATTTGTGGAGAAGACTGTGATGCCCTACATCAGCACCACCCCAGCCAGGCTGTTGAACCCCTGCACGGGAAATGAGAACTGTACCAGCCCCTTCAGCTATAAGAACGTGCTCAAGTTGACCGAGAATGGGCAGCAGTTCAACAGCCTGGTCAGCAAGCAGCAGATCTCTGGAAACCTGGACTCCCCTGAGGGAGGCTTCGATGCCATCATGCAGGTGGCCGTCTGTGGGGTGAGTGACCTGGCCTGGGCTAAGTGTGCTAGTCTCCGTTAAGGGCCTGTATTCATAAAGCGCAGAGTAGTACTACTGATCTAGGATCAATCAGTAGTACTACCGATCAAGTTAAATAAGATTACGTGGACAGGGGGGACCTGATCCTAGATCAGCACTTCTAATAGAAGACTCTTTATACCAGCCCAGAAGTACAGAAATGTTCCAAATCGGCTAGAATGGTTAATGATTGAAATAATACCAGCCAGTGGAAAGTAGGGCTGTACCCAAAAAAGTTGTCTGTTCAATCGGTTGATTTAAAATTTGAACATATATTTCTCCATATATAGACACATCCTATGCGTTTTAATCAAATCAACTATAGGCACTGAGCTTGTCTGATGCTTTAAGCGAACTGTTTGATCAAATAATTAAGACACACAAATGACTAGCGGGAGTCCGACCGCAATTGATTTGATTGTGCTGGGCCTGGCTCAGACTTGCTGCGCTGTGTTAAAACAAAACTGTGAGTGACTGTGACTAGCACCCATTGTTTCTCTCTCCTCCCTGCTGTAGCGACCACCACAGAACACCAACAGTGTGTATCACACTGCCCGTGTTGCTGAAGCTGCAACATAATTGCAGCCATTTTTGACTGAAAAGTTGTTACTCAAATCCCTCATTTTGTTTAGAAAAAACATTCCCTATTCCCTCAACTCTTGCTCTCTTCACGTGACACATGTATGCGTCACATGCATGTGACCAATAGGGCCTGACCTATAGGATATCATAATCACATCAATAAATTGGTTATTACAAACTCTGAACACCGTAACCCGTGACAGCAAAATGGATGCAGAGGACGTGACAAATAAACTTGAAACTGGGGAATGTTTACTGGTTGCTCAGGAGGTAAAGGGGAAGTCAGATGTGTGGAACGAATTTGACTAGTTGTGGAAAATACTGGAGATCAAGAAAAAGGTGAGGAGCAAGCGCTGCGTGCATTTTATGTGTGCCAAACAGGTGTTAGATTACAATATACGTTTTCTGACTGTAAACAACATGAAATAAATAAGCGCACCAGAGAGTCTGTTGTAACGTTTTTTTGTATAGCCTTTATTACAGCAAAGACAAAACAGTTGCATTCATTTGTGAATGCAATTTCCGAAATGGAACGGTTTAGGCCTATTTATTGTTTACGCTAATTATTCAAATCATAATACCAGAGAGGCTGGTCTAATGGAAAACAAGTGTAAAGCCTTTATTACAGCATAACAAAGATTAAAAACAGCTGTATTTGTGTACTTTTTTTATCTGACATGTTGTGGTTGCCTGAGGCTTGGTGCGCACGGAATCAGTAGGCTATTAATCACACAGGCAACAGAATCAGTCTTATTTCTGTAGATATGATGATTTATAAAGCCAGGCACATTAAACAGAGGCTATTGATTTATAGACCTAATTAAGTTGGTTCCCCCTCATCAATTTTCTTAGACAATTAAGGCAAGGGCTGTTTTCGTCTCCTAACTCCGCTGCTGCCTCCCCCGCATTGTTCTCCACACCAATATGCTGGTTAACTTTGCTATTATTCTCATTGCAACATGGTCTAGGAAAAGGCGTCAATTTAACAGTGCACTGTGTTTCAGAACCGCGGACAGCGACCACTATCAACGCGGGAGAAAGCGCATTTGTTATAAAATATTATTTTGCACCATCGTTTTTACATAATATAACCATATACAATTTCAGTAGCAAATGTCTTACACCGATGGACTGTGCCATCCCCACGGCCACCACACTCCAAAAAGCAAGTTCTGCAGGCTCTAGTTTAGTCTAATCTTGATTATTGTCCAGTCGTGTGGTCCAGTGCTGCAAGGAAAGACCTAGTTAAGCTGCAGCTGGCCCAGAACAGAGCTGCACATTTTGCTCTTATTTGTAAACAGAGGGCTTATAAATACTATGCATGCCAGTCTCTCTTGGCTAAGAGTTGAGGAGACTGCATCACTTCTTATTTTTTATAAGAAACGTTAATGTGTTGAAAATCCCATATTTTTTGCATAGTCAGCTTACACACTTATCCCACCAGACATGCCACCAGGGGTCTTTTCATAGTCCCCAAATCCAGAACAAATTCAAGAAAACGTACAATATTATATAGAGCCCTTATTGCATGGAACTTCTATCTCATATTGCTCAAATAAACAGCAAACCTGGTTTCAAAAAACAGATAAAGCAACACCTCACAGCACAACGCCTCTCCCCTATTTGACCTAGATAGTTTGTGTGTATTGGACCTAGATAGTTTGTGTATGCATTGATATGTAGGCTACGTGTGCCTTTTTAAAAATGTATGTAGTTCTGTCCCTGAGCTGTTCTTGTCTAATGATGTTCTGTATTATGTGTCATGTTTTGTGTGGACCCCAGGAAGAGTAGCTGCTGCTTTTGCAACAGCTAATGGGGATCCTAATAAAATGCCAAATACCAATGGATCAGTCCATCAGACAGGTGTCTTATACACCATGATTTGTTTATATTTTTTTTTGCTACTGCCCGACTAAAAAAATCTTGGTCGACCAACAGCCCATCGACCAAACAATCGACCAGTCGACTAAATTGGTTTAGCCCTAGTGCAAAGCATTGCAACAAAGAATTTTGATTTATTTTGGAGAATGTATTTTTCGAGAGCTCTAATTGGTTGTATTTGTTTCTGTCCCTCCCCCTGCAGGATGCCATTGGCTGGAGGAACGTCACTCGTCTGCTGGTGTTCTCCACTGACGCTGGGTTCCACTTTGCTGGAGACGGCAAACTGGGCGGCATCGTTCTGCCCAACGATGGAAAGTGTCATCTGGAAAACAACATGTACACCATGAGCCATTACTACGTATGTGTTTCTCTGTATACTCTATACCTTCCAGACATTTTGTATTGCATTTGTTGCATTATAGTGTGCTTATTCTGTGTGCTGACCTCACTAAATGAATTTCCATGTGAACGGACAATAAGGTTATCATATATGGTATAATATGCTGTATGACTGGCTCATGTCTCCGTGGTATGGATCGTTGGATGTTTGTTTTGACATTTTCATCTTGTATTTCTTTTCAATTAACAGGACTATCCCTCCATTGCCCATTTGGTCCAGAAACTGAGCGACAACAACATTCAGACAATTTTTGCAGTTACTGAGGAATTCCAGCCTGTTTACAAAGAACTGAAGAACCTCATCCCCAAGTCTGCAGTAGGAACCCTGTCCTCCAACTCCAGCAACGTCATCAAGCTCATTATCGATTCTTACAATGTGAGTTTAACCCCCACGCTTTGACACCAGCTTTGACTTGGAATGGCTTTGATGTGAAGCTAATAGTTACTGTGCAGAAAATCAATACCTGGGATCTGTCCCAAAAGGCACCCTATTCCCAAATAGTGTACTACTTTTTACCAGTTTTTTTTTTATATTGACACATTTGGTTAACATTCTCTGTGTTTGGTAGTCTCTTTCATCTGAAGTCATTCTGGAGAACAACAAGGTGCCTGAAGGTGTGTCCATAAAATACAAGTCCATCTGCAAGAATGGCGTGGTTGGTACGGGAGAGAACGGAAGAAAATGCTCTAACATCTCCATTGGAGACGAGGTAAGTGAGAGCGAGCGCTGTCTTTCCTTGTTGGTCTGGTCTCTATTGAAATAGGGGTGGAGAATTTACATTTGTCAATGTAATACATCTAAAAAAAAAAAAAATGTGTAAACCATCCAAGACATTTTAGGAGTTTACTTTTGGAAAAACGAGAGGGAATATATTTGACCTTTACTCAACGTTTCAGCTCAGAGGTCTTTCTCAAGACCAGTCTCCAGGAGTTTACTAATGCCTTCTATCATCCTATCTCCTAGGTGTCCTTTGACATTACCATCGAGTCCCAGAAGTGTCCATCTCAAGGCAAGTCAGAGACCATTAGGATCAAGCCGCTGGGTTTCAATGAGGATGTGGAGATTGTCCTCAACTTCATCTGCGAATGTGAATGTTCCAAAGGCGGAGAACCTCTCAGCAAGATCTGCCACAATGGCAACGGGACCTTTGAGTGTGGAGCCTGCAGGTAGGCACAACATAAAACCCTGGTTTGGGTTCTGATTTTCAGGTGTGAATTACCATAATGTTCTTCTGAAACTATACGGGTCATATTCACTAGGATCCAAATGGAAGAAAAAGGACCACGTTAACTTATCCAATAAGAAATGCTTGTTTTTGTTTTCCGCAGTGACATTTTTTGCTTCCATGTGCACTAATGAATACGATCTTGCTTTGGCTCAGGTGCAACGAAGGACGTATCGGCAGACTGTGTGAGTGCAGCACAGACGAGGTGAGGACAGACGACCTGGACGGTAACTGTCGGAAGGACAACGGTACAGACATCTGCAGCAACAACGGAGACTGTGTGTGTGGAACTTGTGAGTGTAAGAAGAGGGAGAACCCCGAGGAACGGTACAGCGGGAAATTCTGCGAGTGTGACAATTTCAACTGTGACCGGTCCAACAACAAACTATGTGGAGGTAGGACCTGTGGCTGGCCCTCTTGGTTTGACTAGACATATTGTATTCATTCAACACTGCTGCATACTGTAACATCTATAGAATAAACTACTGAAAGAACGTGTTTTTAAAATGTACAGCATATCATGGATCCTCCATTTTCTCCACCTATTTCCTCAGCCATGGCCTACTGAAAGAAAATGTTTTAGATTGGATGATTCTTCAAAATGGATGGCTGCGTTGTGTAGGCCCAGCATAGATTCAATCTCTTATTTTCTCCTCCCCTCTACTAGGACATGGGCGTTGTGAGTGCAGGGTGTGTATCTGCGATGCCAACTACACGGGCAGCGCCTGCGACTGTTCCCTGGACACCTCCACCTGCCTGGCAGCCAATAAGCAGATATGTAATGGCCGGGGCACCTGCGAGTGTGGCGTCTGCAAATGCACCAACCTCAAGTTCCAGGGCCCCACCTGTGAGATCTGCCCCACCTGCCCCGGAGTCTGCGCTGAGCACAAGTGAGTCCCCGTTCAGGGTGTTAACCATAGATAACATCGTCTCTTTATCTCACCCACAATGCTGACAGGGAGTTGTGGATTTGTACAGTGTCTTTGAAAAGTATTCATTTGACTTTTTCCACAATTTGTTACATTACAGCCTTATTCTAAGATTGATTAAATAAAAATAATTCCTCATCAATCTACACACAATACACCATAATGACAAAGCAAAAACAGGTTTTTAGAAATAGCTTATTTACATAAGTATTCAGTCCCTTTGCTAGGATACTTGAAATTGAGCTCCGGTGCATCCTGTTTCTACAACTTCATTGGAGTCCACCTGTGGTCAATTCAATTGATTGGACATGATTTGGAAAGGCACACACCTGTCTATATAATGTCCCACCGTTGACAGTGAATGTCAGAGCAAAAACCAAGCCTTGAAGTCGAAGGAATTGTCCGTAGAGCTCCGATACAGGATTGTGTCAATGCACAGATCTGGGGAAGGGTACCAAAACATTTTTGCAGCATTGAAGGTCCCCAAGAACACAGTGGCCTCCATTCTTAATTGGAAGACGTTTGGAACCACCAAGGCTCTCGGGGCAGAAGGGCCTTGGTCAGGGAGGTGACCAAGAACCCGAGTTCCTCTGTGGAGATGGGAGAACGTTACAGAAGGACAACCATCTCTGCAGCACTCCACCAATCAGGCCTTTATGGTAGAGTGGCCAGACAGAAGTCACTTCTCAGTAAAAGGCACATGACAGTCCACTTCGAGTTTGCCAAAAGGCACCTAGACTCTGACCATGAGAAACAAGATTCTCTGGTCTGATGAAACCAAGATTGAACTCTTTGGCCTGAATGCCAAATGTCACGTCTGGAGGAAACCTGGCACCATCCCTACGGTGAAGGATGGTAATGGTAGCATCATGCTATGGGGATGTTTTTCAGCAGCAGGGACTGGGAGACTAGTCAGGATCGAGGCAAAGATGTACAGAGGTCCTTAATGAAAACCTGTTCCAGAGTGCTGAAGACCTCAGACTGGGGCGAAGGTTCACCTTCAAACAGGTCAACGACCCTAAGCACACAGCCAAAACAAAGCAGGAGTGGCTTCGGGACAAGTCTCTAAATGTCCTTGAGTGGCCCAGCCAGAACCCAGACTTGAACCCGATTGACTGAGAGACCTGAAAATATCTGTGCAGCGACGCTCCACTTCCAACCTGACAGAACTTGAGAGGATCTGCAGAGCAGAATGGGACAAACTCCCCAAATACAGATGTGCCAAGCTGTAGCGTCATACCCAAGAAGACTAAGATGTAATCACTGCCAAAGGTGATTTAGCAAAGTACTGAGTAAAGGGTCTGAGTACTTATATATATATATATTTTTTATCATATTACACAAATCAGCAGAAATTAAAATAAAAATACCTTTGTCATTATTGGGTATTGTGTGTGTTTGTAGATTTATGGCCATACATTTTAGAGTAAGGCTGTAACCTAACAATGTGGAAAAAGTCAAGAGATCTGAATACTTTCCGAATGTGCCTTTTGTATAACCTGGGGAAAAAACTTGTTTAAGAGGATTTTGTAAAAAAAAAAAAAAACAGAATGCTAAATCTGTTTTTACTCGTCTTAATACCTATCTGTGTGGCCATAGCCTGACCATGTTGTTGTCCTCGCTCTAAAAGGGAGTGTGTTCAGTGCCGGGCCTTTGAGACTGGAGAGAAGAAGGACACGTGTCAGAGGGACTGCAGCTATTTCAACCTGATCAGAGTGAAGGATCGGGACAAGCTGCCCCAGCCAGCCGACCAGTCCTACCCCCTATCCCACTGTAAGGAGAGGGACGCCAACGACTGCTGGTTCTACTACACCTACGCCGTTAGGAACGACACAATGAGGGAGGTCTACGTGGTCGAGACTCTGGGTGAGTGGATGGCTGGTGCTGCACCACTGAGGAGCAAATATCTTTGATCATCCATTTTAGGAATAGCCTGCCCTAATGACTTCATGTCTGTATGGCATTTTACAGCCCGTGTCCCTAATGACACCTTTTAACCAGGGCCCCTATAATCTCTTGTCAAAAGTAGTGCACTACAAAATGACAGTGCACTACGAAGGCAATAGGGTGCCATTTGGGATAGAGCCAAAGTGTAGGCCTATAATTATAAATTTTATTTGGCGGATGCCTTTCAAAACACAAGTACATAGTCCATTGTATATGATTAACTGTAAATGCATAATGTTGCCATGTGTGTTCCCTGGTGTGCCATAGAGTGCCCAGCGGGCCCTGACATCATCCCCATCGTGGCTGGCGTGGTGGCGGGCATTGTTCTCATCGGCCTGGCCCTACTGCTCATCTGGAAGCTGCTCATGATCATCCACGACCGCAGAGAGTTCGCCAAGTTCGAGAAGGAGAAGATGAACGCCAAATGGGACACGGTAAGGCATCCTGTTGGATCACACCAGCACAGCCGGCTTTCAAATAAGAATATTAACTTTTATATTAGCGGTGATTTGCTTTCTTTTCACTGTTCAGGTATCTGGGGTTGCATTCATAAAGTGTCTCTGAGTAGGTGTGCTGATTTAGGATCAGTTTTGCCTTTAGATCACAATGAATAAGATTGCATGGACAGGGGGGCCTGACTCTAGATCAGCACTCCTATTCAGAGACACTAGATGCATACGGCCCCTGGTCTACTCTTGAAATGTGAGATGACTTTCTGTCCTAAAATTAACGTGTGTGTGTGTGTGTGTGTGTGTGTATATATATATATTCATTCATCCAGCATTCCTTTTACGCCTATCTCAAGAGATGCACTTCATTGTCTTGGTTATCTGTGCGAAAACCAACCGTTATATTTGTGCCTTGGTTATCTCTTTGGCTACATCTTCTGTTTTGTGCCAACAATGGCAGCACAGAAACCTGGCTCTGTCACGCTGCTCACCCTTAGACAGACTTCATTCACTGAGGGAGTGGCCTTTCCTCCATGGGCATTTTGCTGGCTAGGTTAGGAGTGCTGCCACTATCTGTCCACTCATCAGTACTTCATGCCCATAATAGGCAATGAAGCTGAGGGAGAGGGTGCGCTTGGTCACCAACAGAAGAAAGCTCAATCCAGCTGCTCAGTGTGCTCTGAAAGTCATAGCAACAGTATTTCATGTTTATAGTAGAATGACAGAGCACTTGTGTGCTGAGAAAGTGCACAGCTGAGAGAGAATATAGCCTCTGGTCGAGTCCCAAATGGCTCCATATTACCTAAATAGTGCACTACCTTTGACGAGAGCCCCCGTGGGCCCTGGTCAAAAATAGTGGTACTGGTCAAAAGTAGTGGTAGTGCACTATAAATGGAATAGGGTGCTATTTGGGACTTAACCTCATTCTCAAGAGCATGGCTATTGCTAAACCATTGGGGTTGGATATGTTTGTATTCTGAATGATGGTTAGACCCCTAGTTGGTAAACCTTTTCTGCTTTCTTTGTCCCTCAACCATTACTCCCTGCATCCTGTCATCTTTTACTGCTTACTTTCTTTTCATGCTGTTTCTTGTTCTTCTTTTCTTTGACCCCTGTCTGTCTCATTGTCGACCATAGCAAGAGAATCCTATATACAAGAGCCCTATAAATAAGTTCCAGAATCCAAGCTATGGGCGTAAAGGCGTGGTCCTATAAGTCTACGTTTGTATTGCCTATCTCTCTTTTCCCTTTTCCTGCATGTACTTTACTTTCCCCTTGAAGTGTTTTGTGATTAAGTTTTGCATCTTTTCTTCACCCTTTTTCACTGATATATTTTCATTCTTAAGAAAAAAACAGATTCAACTTCTTAAAAGCAAAAGCTGTAAAATAACCGTTTTCTCATTTCAGTAGCGAGTTTAAAGTTTCTGGTACTGTCTGAGGCAACCTGAAGAACACATTTGTCTAAGAAATGAATCACTTAATAAAACGGGATATATATTTTTTTAACTACGGTGTTCTATAGCTCACCAACATCTATCCAATTCACGCTACCTTATTTTAAATGGGTTAAGGTTTAACATGTATTTAACTGCATGTTGTTGTGTGTGCCATTAACATGCTAGATTATAGGACAGGTGACTGCTTTGTTCGCAAGTCCCTATTGAAATGTTGAAAATCGTATTGTCCAAATGGAGACGTGCTGCTCTGGAATTAATTTTAACCAAACAATGTGATATGTGAAGTGGTTCTAACCGAATGATTCTCTTTTTGGACTACATTCCAAATGGCACCTATGGGCCCTGGTCAAAAGTAGTGCAATATATACATGTATATATATGTGTGTGTAGTTAAATAAAAGGTTAATGTAAAAAAATAGGGAATAGGCTGCCATTTGGGACAAAGACAATGTATCCATGATTACTCTTTTTTCTCACTCTCTTTTTACTTGTCTTTTGCAGGGTGAGAATCCCATCTACAAGAGTGCTGTAACAACTGTTGTCAATCCAAAATACGAGGGCAAATGATGGAGCATCCTCTCTGTCATTACAACACTGTATGCAAAATAATATTTGGGGGGGGTTTATGTTCACGGTTTGTTTTTGTAGTCACCAAATAATAGCAGTGCATTTTGCCACTATTTCAGTATGTTTTACTAACTGTTTTTTTCTATGCATCGTTTGAATTGAAAAATTGTACAGTATGTATAAACTTGGGTTTTTACTTTTTTGGTGGAACTTGGCGGAATGTTTTTAAACTGATTTTATTTTTGCCACAGGACTGGCAAGGTCATTGAAGGTGTGGTTGTGCCTTTCATAGAACCGTGGAGCCATTCTTTCTGTTTTTGAGGGTGAAATTGGATGTCGATATGGGACAAGATACGTAGCGATAGCTGGCCATTAGGACAGCAGTAAATTGTAATGTGTACAGTTTGTAGGAAATTCTGTGTAAAGCCATATTTTAGTCACAGAAAAGGGCTGGAAGCAAAGGCTGGAAGCAAATGTTAATCAATTTATTCTTCAACCTGAACAATCAATTTAAATGTTTATTTTTTAAAGATATTGTCATGATATTTGTAAATCTTTATAAATAAAATGACATTAATGTACATTAGTAGTATTATGGGCTCCAGGTTTAAATTGTTTAGTTTTAAAGAACTCAGGTCCCTATTGAACTCTTAATTAATAGCGATGCCAAATATTACAGAACTCATTGGCTTGTTTGCAAACAATATGCCTTATTTTAAGTGTCTTGCTTCAGTTACAGAAATTGAGTTCTGAATGGGGTTCTGAATGGTTTATTACTTGACCTGTATCCTCAGTGTGTTTTTTTTCTTTTTTTACTGTCAAATAATTATCTTCTAATTTAGATGGTTTAATCAAACTCTTCCATTGAATAATGGTGACTACATTTCAGTTATAAAGATCAGTGTTAAGGGAGTGACGTCATTCAGATCTCTGTAGAATTTCAAACATCCCACTTAGTTGTAAGAACACAATCTCCACACTGTTTTTAAAGTGCCTTTTTATTTCATCACATTCACATTTTGCATTACTTTATTTCTGAAATTATTTATTAAAGTTCCCAAACAAATTACCCCAAAATTGTTACATGCTGCATGTGTGTGTTAATTATTGTCATTTGTCCTTGCTTTCTTTTTGTTAGAAAGATGCCAAGGAATGTTTGGCTCATTGTGGCCTAGGCCTCTGATCCAGCTTTCAACTCACTGCTCATCTTCTGCTACCCACATGTTTTCTACAGTTTAACAGATGCATTTCACCTCTTGTTTTGGCCAATTCATGCATTTTCCAACTCCGGATAAATCTCAGGATAGTGTCTCCTGATCTGAACAACAGAAATACAGCTGCCACTGTTTTCAGATGCTGCACTGCCTAATGAGTAATGAGCATTCGTAGATACTTGAGTCATATGGCATCAGCACTGCCACTGTAGCTAGGAGGGGGAAACAAGGCCCTTCCACAGGACACAGTTGGTGCATACAGTGGGTTTGAACATTGGTATCAGGAGTTGGAAGCTCGGCTCCAATATAGGTTGGGAGAATGCCCAATGGTTGAAGTTAGTTTTCTGTTGTGTTAAACGGTCTCCCTTGCAAAAGAGGTCTGACGTTAGTGGGTCTTTCTGGTTAATTTTTTGTTTGTTTTGTGAATAGTTCCATCACAGAATAAAATTCTAATCCCGTAAATGATACATTGTATAATTTGTTAAACTGATTTTAAATCAAGATGTAAGTAGTGTACAGATTTACATCACTCCCAACCTGCAATCAGGCACCAGCAGGCAGCATTAAAATAATATAATAATCATTTCCGTACTTCAATTGAAAGACTGCGTTTCTGCATCTGTTTCAATCTTGTATGTTAGGTGGTCCATTCCCAAGGTAATAGAGGGCTTAGAATACCGTGTACAACAGATAGAACTTTCTCGTTTTTGAGCGTGAGCTCATCAACCCAGTGTTCTCTACCTCATTGCTCTCTACAGATGATTGGTGCCAGCCACCGACCAATCAGGATGCGTCTTCTATTGCAAAGTTGTTAACCCCCAACAAGAACACTTCTCTTCTAGTTTTGCTAGCTAATCTTCTTGGAAATAACAAGTATAATTATCTGATCTCAATAACGTATTAGTTCGACGGAGAGAGAGGCTTTCCGATACGATCAAGAGAAATCCGATGCTTTCTTAAAAAGCTGAATGACGTCTTATCAGGAGTATTTTACTGCATGGCGTTTGCAAAACGATAACGTTACACTTAAGCCAGCGTCTGTCCTTGGCTTTTGGGGAATCACTCATGATCATCAGAAATGTTATCACCCTTCCTGGAGTCAATTTTACGGTAAGTTTTTCAGATATCTTTGTATAGCTGATCGAAACAACTGTCGTGTGAAAATCGTCTTGTTTGTAGGATAGCTAGCTATCACAATTAAATTGAATGGCTGTTAAGTTGGCCAACCACCGATGTCAAGTCAATCAGCATGCTAGGCTACTAGTAACTAGCTACGTTAACGTTACAATCGCGAGCCAGCTCCATTTTTAGCTAGTAGGTTAGCTTTCGTTTTTGGTTTGGTTTAGGTGTTATAAATTGTCGTTTGCTTTCAAATGTTCTGACTTGCGAAATGCTAAATGTATTATTTATAGTCCAAAGAGTCAGGAAGAAAGCCAGTTAACGTTAAGTTACGTACCAAAGTCATGACCGCAATGTGTCATACCTAAATCTGGTGTTAACTGTACAATTATTTTGTAAATTAGTTTATAACCACTAACTAATTGTCATGTTCTAGCTAGGCAAGGAAGGCAATATTTGATAGCTAACACTGCCAACCAACTACCAGTGGTCTACAAAGGAACTGCACATTCATATTTGAATTGTTGACTAATGCCAAGTTGTTTGGCATGTAGGTAAATAACAGAAATCAGTGGAGTGGCTTGTTCAGACTTAAAGTGACTAGCCCTGGCCTTGATGTCAGTGACAAAACACTAGGCTTGTCCTCAGTGGTGGAAAAAGTAACCTGATTCTACTTGAGTGAAAGTAAAGATACCTTTATAGAAAATGACTGAAATAAAAGTGAGTCACCCAGTAAAATATGACTTGAGTAAAAGTCTAAAAGTATTGTTTTAAATATACTTAAGTATCAAAAGTAAATAATTGCTATTAAACAAACCAGATGGCACCATTTTCTTTTTTAATTTATGGATCACCAGGCGCACACTCCAACACTCAGACATCATTTACAAACGAAGCATGTGTGTTTAGTGAGTCCACCAGATCAGAGGCAGTAGGGATGACCAAGGACGTTCTCTTGATTAGTGTGTGAATTGGACCATTTTCCTGTCCTTTTAAGCATTCAAAATGTAACGAGTACTTTTGGGTGTCAGGGAAAAGAGTAAAAAGTACATTATTTTCTTTTTTACATTCTCAGGAATGTAGTTAAGTAAAAGTTGTCAAATAATAATGCTAAAGTACAGAACCAAAACACCTACATAAGTAGTACTTTAAAGTATTTTTACTTAAGTACTTGTCCTAGCTTTCAAAAACCCTTCTCCGTATGCAGGGTTTTCAGCGGTTACATTCGCTATGCGAACTACATTTCCAATGCAGTGTTAACGTTTAGAAACGTCAATTATTGCTTTCACTAGTTTTTGAAATATGCTGATATGCCCCTTATCTTTTATACAGTTGCAGTTTTACACATCCATAAGCTGTGTGCCTCCAGTTGATGAATTACACTTCCTCCCCATTTACGTTTACACATAGGTGTTCAGAGCTAATTAGCACAGGTGGCCGCCTATGTCTTCCGTAAACAAACAATGTAACATGGAGATATGACCATGTGGAAACACTAACCCAATAAAGGTGTGTGTAGTAACTTAATTTCTCGCTGATATGAAAGATACATTATTCATGTTTCCAAACCCGTACCGCAAACGATACGTTCAGAACTTAACTCCCCCGACCAGAAGATACTATCGTCAATAGGCACTAAAGCAGTTAGCCTCTGAATGGGGTAGACTTGTCCTGGGCTCATAATCACGAAGCGTCTCGGACAATGCTGATTTTTAGGATCAGTTTTGCCTTTTAGGTCTTGAGTTAGATTACATGGACAGGGGAGAGAGCAGGGGTGTATTCATTAGTTGGATTCTGTTACAAAACGTTTGGGCCTTTTGCAATGGAAACTGTTTACTTTAGGAACCAGTGGGAGTGGGACCTACCTGCATTTGTCCAATAGAAAGTAGTTTTTGTTGACAATCGCGTAGGGACCTACCTGCATTTAGTTTAAAACGTGTTTGTATTGGACAAATGCAGGTACAGTGCATTCGGAAAGTATTCAGACCCCTCGACTTTTTCCACATTTTGTTAGGTTACAGGCTAATTCTAAAGTGGATTTTTTTTAAATTCCCTCATCTACATACAATACCCCATAATGACAAAGCAAACCGGGTTTAGAAAATGTTGCACATTTTTTGTTAAAAATCACATTTACATAAGTATTCAGACCCTTTACTCACAACTTTGTTGAAGCACGTTTGGCAGCGATTACAGCATTAAGTCTTCTTGGGTATGATGCTACAAGCTTGGCACACATGTATTTGGGGAGTTTGGCCCATTCTGCTCTGCAGATCCTCAAGCTCTGTCGGGTTGGATGGGGACCGTCGCTGCACAGCAATTTTCAGGTCTCTCCAGAGCTGTTTGATCGGGTTCAAGTCCAGGCTCTGGCTGGGCCACTCCTGTGTGGTCTTGGCTGTGTGCTTAGGGTCATTGTCCTGTTTGAAGGTCAACCTTCGCCCAAGTCTGAGGTCCTGAGCACTCTGGAGCAGGTTTTCATCAAGGATCTCTGTACTTTCCCTCGATCCTGACTAGTCTCCCAGTCCCTGATGCTGGAAAACATCCCCACAGCATGATGCTGCCACAACCATGCTTCGCCGTAGGGATGGTATTGGCCAGGTGATGAGCGGTGCCTGGTTTCCTCCAGACTTGGCATTCAGGCCAAAGAGTTCAATCTTGGTTTCATCAGAACAGAGAATATTGTTTCTCATTGTCAGAGTCCTTTAGATGCCTTTTGGCAAACTCAAAGCAAACTCAAAGCGGGCTGTTTTGGTAACCTTCCCCAGATCTGTGCCTCGACACATTCCTTTCACCTCATGGCTTTATTTTTGCTCTGACAAGCACTGTCAACTGTGGGACCTTATATAGACAGGTGTGTCTTTCCAAATCATGTCCAATCAATTGAATTTACCACAGGTGAAAAATGGAAACAGGATGCACTTGAGCTAAATTTCGAGTCTCTTAGCAAAGGGTCTGAATACTTATGTAAATAAGGTATCTGTTTTATTTAATACATTTACAAAAATGTCTACCTGTTTTCGGTTTGTCATTATGGGGTATTGTGTGTTATTTGTGGTCCCGTGTGGCTCAGTTGGTAGAGCATGGCGCTTGCAACGCCAGGGTTGTGGGTTCAATTCCCACGGGGGGACCAGGGTTCAATTCCCACGGGGGGACCAGGATGAATATGTATGAACTTTCCAATTTGTAAGTCGCTCTGGATAAGAGCGTCTGCTAAATGACGTAAATGTGTGTAGATTGAGGAATTTTAATTTATTCCATTTTAGAATAAGGCTGTAATGTAAAAAAAATGCACTGTAGGTCCCTCCCCGTTTGTTTAATTATGTTTGCCCTTTTTGGTTCCTAGCGTAAACAATGTTTTGCCTCTCTAATCTGAGCAATGAATACACACAAGCACGCCTACTCGGAGGCACTTGATGATTTCAGTTACTCTTTGCAATTGGAACCGCTGTCCCAGTCCTATCAACGCGATGACCCCTTTAATTAAACACTCAAAGGAATGATGAGCTGTTTTTTTTATTCCCACTCAGATCCCAATGATGCTGTCTTTTGTAATGGTTGACGCCAAGTGGAACCTACAACTCTTGGAGCCTGGCTAGACCCGATGTCTGCCATTACTATAGGTAAGCCCAGAGAATGACCTTATAATATGGGCTTTAGTAAAGCACCAGATGCATCTCTGCTTGTTATTCATGAGGTATTGGGGTAAGGCACAGAGAGACTAGCATCCTGTCCAGGGGGTGTACTTGTACATTAAGCTGCCTCACACTACAGAAACAGGAGATGGACTCATGTCCTATGGTAGCATGGCTGATGTAACTCACATGGTACACAGCTAAGGAGAGCTGTGACACTTGTCTGGACAGGAACCTGTTGATGGTGCAATATTCACAACGAAATTGGCTTGAGCTTTGATTGGTTCTCTCAAATGTTTATTATTTTGGGGGGGTTGAGACCTCTTTATTTGAAAATCCAACAGTTGTATTAGAAGGGGGTAGGGCTTGGGCACTTTAATTGGCGAGGACAGGCTTGTGGTAATGGCTGGAGCGGAATGGTATCAAACATGTTTTCCAGCCACCACTGTTGAATTACGATAGGACTTACACACTGGTCAACGGAGGACCACACAGTTCAGGTTGCAGCGGGCAACAGTTCTAGGGTTAATCACACCACAAGAGGGCAACATTTTCAAACTTTTAAAATATTTTCAGAAGCTGTTCAGTTCCCAGTACTGGTAGTGACTAGTAAGTCTAGTCAATTAGTATATTTTACTTTGGTTATTTTCAAATAACACTAGTAGTTTATGACTCAAGGGTTTTATATTTTTGTTTCAACTTTTAAGAGCAGCAAAACAACTTCAAATATTTGGTATCATGCCAGAAGAGCATTGTAATGCAAATGCATCATCATGTAGTTATCATCCATGTCTTCCCATCCCAATATATTTAATCAAATTGACTAAATCCCAATATATTTAATCAAATTTACTAACAGCCCCCCCTCAATGTTCAAATCACATGTAGAACAACAGTGAAGAATAAAAGGTGCATGATAATATATTGTCTAATGTTAGAGACAATAATAATAATAATTCAACTATGGCCTACCAAAAGCCTCCTGCGGGGATGGGGGCCTGGGATAAAAAAAATACCCCATAAATATAGTAGTACAAAACACTAAGGCAATGTAGGCTATTTAGAGTGTAACCAATTAGGGACATTTAGCGAAATATGTTGTAGTGTCAATGCCCCTTCTGTAATTGCATTCCAAATTTAACCTGAAACATATAATGGTTAGCTACTTACCCAAATTATGTAAATGTTTGTTTTATTTGACTTCTTTAGTTTTGGGGGGCACGTCCCCCACCGTTGCGAACGCGCACGCGCTCGGGACCGTGTGGGAATGGCTGTTCGATGATGGGTGGGTTGGGCTGCTTTGAGCGAACGGAGCGTTAAAGAGTTTTTAATGTCCGCCATGTTGGCCATGGCGTACTGAACCACCGATAGACAGGGAAGCCTCTGAAAAAAAGACCGAAATAGAGCGATCAAGATCCGGGCCTTCCCGGCTCCGTTCGCGACGCCCTAACTTTAGCTTTAATCAGTCGAACCGTAGATGTCAGAATAACCGCACAGAATCATCCATGAAAGCTCAACTCGAAACCGATGTGAATTTAAGGAGATCGGATAGATTTATGTTGCATCTCGAATTTTAAAAAAATGAGTAAATTGTCGTTTCGGGCACGGGCGCTGGACGCTTCCAAGCCACTACCCGTCTTCCGATGTGAGGATTTACCCGACCTGCACGAATATGCATCTATTAACCGGGCAGTGCCGCAAATGCCGACGGGGATGGAGAAAGAAGAGGAATCGGTATGTTTTATAGTTCGAAAATGTGCAAATAAACATTTATCCTTATTTTTATATTTTGAGGCGCTCCTCTTTTTTTTCTGCGCATGTTTACACAAAATGGCCGCCAATTTTATTTAAAAAAAACACGACGAAAATGTGGTGTAGATGCAGTGTTAACAATAAGTGGATACATTTTCCAGTTCACAAATGATTAATTATTTATATATATTATTCAATATTCTGGTTTTAGTTGGTTATTTTCGCTGGAGGAGATTTTCTAAGTACAAAGGAATCACGTGACTCCCATGAATCCGACATTTTGTTGTGTGTCTTTGGGATGTGCCTTATCTGTTGGCGTAATGGCAAAGGACCGGTGCAAGGGGGAGCTAATGATCAGAAATTCTTTATGTGCCTGTGTGAAGACGATACTGGCGGAAAAATTTAAACATTGCATGCCTTGAGTAGGAAAGGTCCGTGTTTTTAGATAAAACAAAGCTAGCTAAGTGTGCACTCAAATTATGTATTGTAATGAAACAGCAGGGAGCAGGTCTCGAACCCTTTATAAACCCAGAGGGTCGTTACAGTATTGTTTATTGACTCGCATACTCTGGTCATGTTGAAGTATTAGCCAACGAATGAGCAATCACTCATTGGTGCACTGTTTTTCTTTACTTTCAATTAACTTATGATTGGGTGATTACAATGTGTATTTGTCTTGCCGCCTAGGCTAATATTTGGCTTTCGCCCCAAGGTTTCATGTGTCTAGAGTGTTGTCTACGCACGTGGCCTTGTTATGGTGTGGACGTTTGTACCTGTCAAAATTACATGTCAGTCTCTGTGTTTTGGTAATCAAATCAAAGTTTAGTGGTCGTGTACACAGTTTAACAGATATTATAGCGGGTGCAGAGAAATGTTTGTTACTAGCTCCTAATAGTGCAGCAAAGATGTCAAATAAGTACACAAATAATTATCAAAAACAAGAAATCATGCCTCTTGGGCCATGTCTGTGTTTACAATTCAGTGAAACTTGTATAGCCTGCTTTTTAAAAACATGTTATATTGTATTTATATACATGCCGTGCTTCAGTTGAAACATTGCCCCTTATTTAATGACCGTTGGAATTTTCTGTCAATCCATTTCAATGGTTTAGCCTTCTGTTAGCTGAAGAACACGCAGTTCCGTCCTTATATCGAGGCTTGAGTTGAGTTTTGATAACTGGTCAATTTGCTTGCAACGACATTGAGTCACCACCATCAGTCGATTCTTGTAAAAATGTTGATTCTTGTAAAAATGTATTCTGTGTCTGTTCTGTACAACTGCAGTCATTCTGCGTGTGCTTAAAATTCATACGTTAAATAAAAACTTTATCGAATACAACCACGGACTTTTTTCTTAATTTGTGTTGCTCAACTCAATTGAATCGGCTAGTGCAATCCGGGAACTCTGGGACACCCACATCCCCTACCCTAATCATTTAAAATGTAAACTTCAATGGGGGGCGTCCCAAGGATTCCAGATAGCACATACCCAATTGAATCTCGCTAAAAGTTTTTTTTAATTAAAAGTATTAATTTCACCACCCTGCAGAAGGATCACAGTTGTACAGGAGGTTCAGGTAAGCGTTTTCAGAATTGATATTTTAATAAGAATCGGCTGATGGTAACTCAATGTTGCTAGCAAATCCCGCGACCAGTTGTCAAAACTCAACTCCGCCTCAATATAAGAGAACGGAGTTGAGTGTTCCTCAGCTAGCCTTCTGTGTGTGTGAAGCTATAATTAAGGTGCGATGCTCCCCCTCTCCCTGCAGACCTGTTTTCATTAATTGCACATTTTGACTTGAATGTGTTAATTTATTTATGGGAGGCCAGGACATATCTTCTTGACATTTCTCTGTGACACAATGTATCTTATTGCTCTCTGAGGCTTGGTGTCAGCCAGAGGTTCTGTGTGTTAGGCAGCCACCACAGCTGTAGTAAACTAGTGGCATGCAGAGCACAGTAGGAGTCCCAGCAAGGGGGCCCCTTAACAATTAGAGCCCCACAGTGGAGGTGTCATAATACCCATACAACCTAGTGGTCCAACAGTGAAATGGTTCCAATGGCTGCTAGGTTTTACGGGTATTATGACTCATACCGTGGTACTCTTTAAGTCTCCACTCCAGTCAACTGAAATGTACTGTGTTGTCACCATAACAGAATTTGGATTTCGATACCAGGTTTAGTATCACAATACTTGATACCATCAAGATACCGCAGTAAAAAAAAAAAAGAGGCATATTATCCATTCACAGAATGGCATTTGATGCAGACATAAACTATGCTACTGCTCTGCTCTATTGCTTCTGACAGCCATGTATGCATTAATGAATCACATACAATCAATTTGACTTTGTTTGTCAATCTAACTACATAATGGTAGTAATTTTCTGAATGATAAATCTTTATTGATAAACTGGGTAATTCAAGATGTAGCATAGGCCTAGCCACAATATAGGTGAATGCGTATTCAATATGAGTGTGGGCATGCATTGAGTAATTGAGCTTGTTTTTGCTGATGTTGTCTGTAGAAAAATCGATTTCCATTATATTTTGGACTTATTTCATTGAAATGATCAACATTTGCATAGGGGGAAAAATGTGCGCTGTCTCTAACCAGTAATGACGTCAAGGCAAGAGGGGTGGGCCCGTCGGATTCAGTAGAGCTAACTAGCTTGTAGTCCTATAACCCGGAAATGTGTTAGATCTGGTTCGTTCAGCCATCATAATGGGGAAAGAATAGGGTTTTGGAATGAATGCCGAAAATAAGGTTAATAAAGTTAATACAGGCTTAGGCGATGTTATACGTTTTGTTCTGAGATAATACCAGTCAGTTAAAAACCTCAAGAGGTTTTAAGGATCCGACCCTTTTTTCAAATTTTCGCCTAAAAATGACACCCATATCTAACTGCCTATAGCTCAGGACCTGAAGCAAGGATATGCAAATTCTTGGTACCATTTGAAAGGTAACACTTTGAAGTTTCTGGAAATGTGAAATTAATGTTTGAGAATATAACACATTTGATCTGGTAAAAGATAATACCATCTTCGAAATGCAAGAGAAAGACCATAATATATTATTCCAGCCCAAGCACAATTTAGATTTTGGCCACTAGATGGCAGCAGTGTATGTGCAAAGTTTTAGACTAATCCAATGAACCATTGCATCTCTGTTCAACATTTTGTATCAAGACTGCCCAAATGTGCCTAATTGGTTTATTAATACATTTTCAAGTTCATAATTGTGCACTCTCCTCAAACAATAGCATGGTATTCTTTCACTTTAATAGCTACTGTAAAAATAATTTAACTGCACTGTCTAATTTAATCTAAGCTTTCTGTCCATATCAGATATGTCTATGTCCTGGGATTTTTTGTTGTTGCTTACAACCTCATGCTAATCACATTAGCCTACGTTAGCTCAACCGTCCTGTGGATGGGACACCGATCCCGCAGAGGTTATTAACATGACCTTTTTATGAATTATGACACCTTTGTTTTATAAAAATATATATATATAACACAAATTCTTCAATTCACAAAGTAACATTAGCTGATGAACATTCTCTAATATAAAAACCTACATCTCCTAAGCCCATGTTTATCACTTATTTTCGGCGGTTATCCAAGAATGCCATACATTTTCCGCCAAGTCTTTGTCCAACGAACCATGGCGGAGTTGGTGCCTACAAAAAGTCGCCATTACTATTTCTCTCCATAGAGCATCTTTGGGAGACATGTGAGAGGGAGAGACCAAATAATTGAATGAAAAAAGATTTTGGTGGTAGTCAGCTTTGCAATCAGCTTCATTTTGTGTTATGGTTTGCATACAGTGCATTCGGAAAGGACTCAGGCACCTTGACGTTACTGCCTTATTCTGAAATTGATTAAAAAGTTTGACTCCCTCATCTACACACACTACCACATAATGACAAAGCAAAAACAGGTTTAGACCTTTTTGCAAATTTCTTTTAAAAAAACGGACACATTTACATAAGTATTCAGACCCTTTACTCAGTACTTTGAAGCACCTTTGGCAACGATTTAAAGCCTAGAGACTTATTGGGTATGACGCTACAAGCTTGGAACACGTGTATTTGTGGAGTTTCTCCCATTCCTCTCTGCAGACCCTCTCAAGCTCTGTCAGGTTGGATGGGGAGCGTTGTTGCACAGCTATTTTCAGGTCTCTCCAGAGATGTTTGTCCGGGCTCTGGGTCATTGTCCTGCTGGAAGGTGAACCTTCACCCCAGTCTGAGGTCCTGAGCGCTCTGGAGCAGGTTTTCATCAAGGTGCTTGGCTGTGCTTGGCTCCGCTCATCTTTCCCTCAATCCTGACTAGTCTCCCAGTCCATGCCGCTGAAAAATATCCCCACAGCATGATGCTGCCACCACCATGCTTCACCGTAGGGATGGTGCCAGGTTTCCTCCAGACGTGACGCTTGGCATTCAGGCCAAAGAGTTCAATCTTGGTTTCACCAGAGCAGAAATGATTGTTTCTCATGGTCAGTCCTTTAGGTGCATTTTAGGCAAAATCCAAGTGGGCTGTCATGTGCCTTTTTCTAAGGAATGGCTTCCGTCTGGCTGCTCTGCCTGATTTGGTGGAGTGCTGCAGAGATAGTTGTCCTTCTGGAACGTTCTCCCATCTCCACAGAGGAACTCTGTAGCTCTGTCAGTGACCATCGGGTTCTTGGTTCCCTCCCTGACCAAGGCCCTTCTCCCCCGATTGCTCAGTTTGGCCAGGCAGTTAACTCTAGGAAGAGTCTTGGTGGTTCCAAACTTCTTCCGTTTTAAAAATGATGGGGGTCACTGTGTTCTTGGGGACCTTCAATACTGCAGAAATGTTTTGGTACCCTTCCCCAGATCTGTGCCTCGACACAATCCTGTCTCGCTCTACGGACAATTCCTTTGACTTCATGGCTTGGTTTTTGCTCTGACATGCACTGTCAACTGTGAGACCTTACAGACGTGTGTGCCTTTCCAAATCATGTCCAATCAATTGAATTTCCCTCAGGTGGACTTCAATCAATGGACATTGTTTTGCAAACAGTAATTAAGTTTAAACATTTCTACATGCTTTGTTGCTTTATTCAAGTGTATTAATTTATCTGCAGCATGAGTTGGGAGCTAACATGATGCAGCCAAGACTCCCAGTGCAGGCTAGCAATGAGTAAGTGGAGCAGTCATGGTGCATGCTATTATAAGGGGTTGGCTGCACTGATATATATGCTTGATCAGTGAGACACATTTGACAGAAGTCCCGAAAGTAACGTTCTTGTACCGGACAGTTTTTCACATTCTAGTATCTAAGAAGTACTGAAGTTTTTGTTATGCTGTGCAGCACTAGTATTGCGTAAGAGGCACGCAAAGATAGGAGTGATTTGTTTATGTAGAATACTGCGCACAATGTCAGAGGAGCTGTCAGGCAAGTGACAGCTTCTCAGTAACTGGCATGGGAAATGAGATGAGCGTGGTATCCACCTTATGTCACTAAGTTATTTTCATGGAGGGTGTTTTGGTTGGGGTGGGGAATGGATGTTCTAGCTTTAATACTATGTCTATGCCTTCTACTTGATTGCACATTAGACTTTTTCAACCTAGCTTCTCAACTTTTGGTAACACTTTTATGCACAGCAGTTGGATAGACCTCTACCATACATGGTTACCTTTTATTTTGTGATGTCTTTGGTTTACCACAGTGGAATTCTCCTGAGTTATGATTAGTGGGTGTAGAACAGCTGGAGGGCAGGGACTCCCTAGTTCTTCCTTCTACAGGTGTGAACTGTGTCAGCCCAGACAGCCAGTGTTTGTTGCGTGAACTCACCATCACCGGGTCATTGTCTGAGACAGGGTGCAGAGGGAATTGGTGGGATCTGTTGATTTGTCTGAGTGCCAGTTTTCCTTGGAACACACAGATGTTGGCAGACCACCAGTTTCTTACTGCTTTGACCTCCTTCACCTGGAATGTGTTGTGCAATAGGCTACATGTCCACAATCTCTGCGGTAGTGCTACCGATAACAGGTGTAAAATGGTTTCACCGCCACGCATGCATGACTGCTTATGAACTGTTATCCTTTAACCCTTAGCCTACAATTCTGTGGCCCTGTGGAATTCTAATTAACATAATCAAAAAAAGCCCCATCAAAATCTGCCTAAGCAAGACTTTTTTGTTGTTGCATGGGCTGCGTCTCAATCCACTGCATTTGCAGATATCGCCCTTCCGCATCTGTGTTGAAGCTAGAGGGGTGTTTGTCAGACCAATAGACATCCCGAAAATTGGTCTTCTCACAAAACATCTGTAGCGTCCGAATGGTTTTGCCTACAAAGTTCTCTGTTTTGCTCTAGGACGCCCTCAAGACTGGTCCTCGGTACCAGTTAAAAAAAAATGTATGGAAGTATATATGGAGATAGTTCAGTGCCTAAAATAAGGGGATAAATACGTAGTTATTAGTTTCCTGATCTGTCTTATATCTCAGAAATAGGACAGACACTTCAGAACAAACTTCCTTTTAGATTTTTTGGGGGCGACTATCTGTTCCATGTAGTCAATCTGTTATTCAATGCATGTCTATTGGCTAATAGCATCATAAAACAATTCCCCCCCCCCCCCCACTCACCCGGCTTAGACTCTAGAGGGTTAAGACAGTCATATACCAATTCTGCCTTCCAAAAGGCAAAGTAAGGCTTTTTATTAGTTGATGGAAATGGATTTAACAGTCATGCTTATGTCTATAGATTTAATTTGCATAATTTAGTGGAATTCAATTGGCCTGTGTATTTCCGCTAGTCATCATGTATCTTTATCCAACACAACTATTACATAAAGCATACAGAGCCTATTTTCAGCTGGTTGTTTCTGGAGTAAAATGTGTTTTTGTAAGCCTATTCATTGCGCAACAATTCTAAGTGCAATCGCGTGAACAGTTTTGGTGCACAATTTTAAAAATAGCTCTCTTTATTTCTTATCTGGTAATTGAAGCGTGCTGCCCATTCACGCGCAGGCAACATGCTATCAGCGCATCACCCACCACTTTATAATGTGAGCTGGAGGCAGTATGCATTTTGAAAACATTCTTAGTTTGTAACTTTAATGTTTTTTTTCGTATTATGAGGCATGTCTTACCTTGCTTCAAAGTAGCTTATAGGCAAAATCCCACCATGGAAACGTGGAGGCAATTCTTTTATAAACACGTCATAGGTGGCACGTAAGTTTCATGTTTGGGAGGCTTACAATTTATCCTACCATTCTGCGTGCCAGTTAGGATTTTTATATGCGCATGTTTGTCAATCATTGTCATGTGGTTAATCATGATCTCAATTAAAATTATAATCTGAAAGTTAAGTAAACTAATGCGAGATCACCAGCCTCTGCCATATGGACACACCGGGATCCATTGGCGGCTAAGGAAATGAGAGCATGGAATTCATAGCCTATAGGCCAATGCAGCAGTAGGACTATAACTTCCATTGCTTTTGCACACTGAGGATTGGTGATTATCGAGGGAAGATTTTTCTAATCGCTTACTTTGAGGCACTCTAGTTTTAATATATTATAATTCGCAATAAAAAAAAAAAATAGAGACGGGTTAAAAACACTTTTCCACGCAGCAGGCCAGGTACTAACATGCATGCTCCCTCAACATTATCAGGACAGAGAAACCAGCCACATGCTCATTGCTCAAATGGAGCATTCCAAACAAAAGACAAAGAAAAAATTGACATCTTGTAAATTATGGTTATGATGAAATAAACCAAAACTTGTTTCTCACAAGTGTAGCAGGTTGTGAACTCTGTAAACAACGTTTCCACTCCAAGAATGACCACTGAAAATAACTAATACATGCATTAACAGAAATGAATGCGACTAAATTACAAGTATTAACTAGGGATGCACGATATATCGGTGAACATATCGGAATCGGACGATATTAGCTAAAAATGTCAACGTCGGTATTGGCTGATGTCTAGTTTAACGCTGATGTCAAACTGACCTGCATACCTATATAACGTTGGAACATAAAATTTTGCGCTACACGTGCAACACAGCATTCCTAACCTAGCCCACAACGTCTGCTGTGTTGATCGAGCAGTCATTTGAAAGAGTAAGAACATTTCAGCGAGACAACTCAAAGGCGAAATCCATTAAAGCCAAGATAATGGAATTCATTGCCCTTGACAATCAACCGTTCTGTCGTGGGTGATGTTGGCTTTTGTGACTGGTCGAGCACCGGTACACATTACCAAGTGCGCTATTTTTCAGATGTTGCCCTACCGGAGTTGCACAGTAATAGCGTCACTGCTATTAGCTTCACGACATACATATTATGGAACGCCGTTTGGGTCTTTCTTTCAAAAAAGATACAGTAGCACTGTCAAAGCTGTACGAAGAGTCTGCAAACACTGGCCACAAGCAATGTGTTTACAATACTGCATTGGTAATAAAGCATAATTTGTTCGACCGCAACTTCTGGGGTTGCTAGCTAGCTTTAGCTTGGTACCAAGCTAGCACCAATACAACCAGCCTGAAACAATGGCCAGTAGAAACTGCAGTCATTTTCATTATTCTTTCATTATTGATTTAGGAATCCTTGTGAGTAAGTATTAGCTAGGTTGCCACTTGTTGTTCGCCTATTGAAATTGAACATCAGTTCATGAAATTAAATAGCTAGCCAGCTACTTAACCCTGTTGCCCAAAGCTAACCTTATAAACAGCCAGCTAGCTTCATCTGGCTAGTGAGGCTCGACCGGAACCGGGTTATGTGTTGTGAAGCTAGCCACAATAAGGATTAGGCAAAATAGTGGAATTTGCGTTTTTCCTTCTAAGTAAAAGTATGTCATTGACAGTGTCGCAAATTAATACAAATAGTAGAATTATGCCATACTTTTATTTTGAAGGCTAACCGCAAAGACCATTGTGGCTAATCCCTATTGTGGCTAGCTTCACATAGATGCATCCATCCACCATTAATCAAATAAGAACTGTCTTACAAATTAGGGTTATTTTAGATGATGACACCAGCTATATAGTAAGATAGCTAACTATAGCTACTGAAACAGATGTTGTTTTGTTATGTTTTTGGGGAAGAACGTTGTTTGCATCCATGAGCTAGCTAGATTTTTAACTTTACCAGCATCATAGCAGCGTCATAGCAAGACAACTTTAACAGCGTCATAGCATACTTATCGATGAATCGTTGTGACATATGAAATACGAGTGATAGTGTAATCAATGTGAGATAACTACGTACATTTTTTTGGAACGCGTTAAATTATGTGACGTGCAGTCATATTCAGGTCCAGATTGGTCAACAAGCTTATTTGACAAGTCAAATTGTGTTATTTGACGTGCATCTTTTTGGACACGCAAAGACCCAAAGGGCGTTACATAGAATGAAACGACTGAACAAATTAACAACGAAACAGCACAGCAAGTAAGTGAAAGAAATAGGTTTTGATTATGTTTTTCTGGATATGGGGACGTACGTAAATGCCATCAAAATAACTTTTGGGTAAAATTGGTGTGTGTAGCCTTTATTTAACTAGGAAAGTCGGTTAAGAACAAATTCTTATTTACAATGACGGCCAAACCCGGACGACGTTGGGTCAATTGTGCGCAGCCCTATGGGACTCCCAATCACGGCCGGATGTGATACAGCCTGGATTCAAACCAGGGACTGTAGTGATGCCTCTTGCACTGAGATGCAGTGCCTTAGACCGTGTGTGTTAACTGTACTAGAATACTTAAAAGGCCGCAAATATCAGTTATCGGTATCAGGGTTTTTTTTGTAAAGAAAATATCGGATATTGGTATGGGCCAAAAATGTCATATCGGTGCATCACTAGTATTAATGGTACATTTACTACTGCTGACACAGTATGTCATGGGAATTGATTAGTTTGTTTTTTAAGCTAAAGGCTAACACGTCACACAATGAATGCGCAAGAATTGTCAGGAGACAGCTTAGCCATTCTGGAGAGACTTGTCTTTTATATATTCGCCACACACCCCTCCCCTTTTCTCAATATTTTTTATACTGAACAAAAATATAAGTGCAACATGTGAAGTGTTGGTTTCATAAACTGAAGTTTATTAATCTCAAATTATGTTACACAAATTTGTTCATATCCCTGTGACTGAACATTTCTCCTTTGCCAAGATAATCCAACTGACAGGTGTGGCATATCAAGAAGCTGATTAAATAGTATGATCATTACATAGGTGCACTTTGCTGGGGACAATAATAGGACACTAAAATGTGCAGTTTTGTCATAACACAATGCCTCAGATGTCTCAAGATTTGAGGGGGTGTGCTATTGGCATGCTGACTGCAGGAATGTCCACCAGAGCTGTTGCCACAGAATTGTTCTCTACCATAAGCTTCCTCCGTCGTTTTAGAGAATTTGGAAGTACTTCCAAACGGCCTCTCAACGGCACACCATGTATAACCACGCCATCCCAGGACCTCCATATCCGGTTTCTTCACCTGCGGGATCGCCTGAGACCAGCCACCCAGACAGCTGATGGAAAAAAGCCCTTTGGTGGGGATAAACTCATTCTGATTGGCTGGGCCTGGCTCCCAAGTGGGTGGGCCTATCCCCACCCATGGCTGCGCCCCTCCCCAGTCATGTGAAATCCATAGATTAGGGCCTAATTTATTTCACTTGACTGATTTCCTTATGATCTGTAAGACCGTACAAATCGTTGAAATTGCTGAGTTTCATTTAAGAATATTTTCAAAATTCTTCAAGCTCTGTCATTGTTTGTTGATCATTGCTAGACAACCATTTTCAGGTCTTGCCATTAGGCTTGGGCAGTATACCGGGGTATTTGGAAATAGCCATGGGATGGTTTTTCAATAGATTTTATATTTGTAGATACTTAAGTAAATGCCTGTAGTCAACTTGTGCAATACGTTAGGAGATAAAGTAGATTGCGTTCTACATTTCACCTGTCACATAATGAAGCTTACCGTAGTTCCCCAGAACAGTTGAGCCCATCACATGTTTGTTTGTAAATGGCACAACTGTAGATAGCGGGTGTAGGTGAGCCCAGCTGTATATTGACAGGTCGTGTTTTATAATGGAAAATGGTAATTTATTTAATTCTTATTCTTTTTTTTCTTCAATAGAGTGATCAGGGACGTGCAACTATAGTTTTCCTAAACAGAAAATACATTAGTGCAACACATTTGCCAGAAAATAGCTTAATTTTCGTCAGATGACAACAGAAGTGGAACGCTTCAAGTAAATGAGCTTGCAATGAAAAAGCGAGGTCGATGCATGGCCATCATATTTCTGTTTATCATAGTAAGAATGTAGGGGGCTCTGCATGTCACTACAGACACCCTGCTTTGAATCCAGGCTGTATCAAAACCGGCTGTGATTGGGAGTCCCATAGTCCCACAATTGGCCCAGTGTCCTCCGGGTTTGGCCGGTGTAGGCCGTCATTGTAAATAAGAATTTGTTCTTAACTGACTTGCCTAGTTAAATAAATAAATGTAGCCAGCTACATTGCCAAATGTTTTGCTCAAAGATAATATTTCGTTTTACCTAAGAAAAGCTGTCTGGCTTCTCCGAGAAAAGTGCCGGAGAAAAGTAGCCACACATCGGTCAGTGCGCGGTCTGCTGATGGTGAATTCTCATCTGAGTGCAACTGATGCAGAAATTACAATAAGAAACATTTTACATCTGCATTTACAAAACGCAGGAAGATATTTCTAATGCATTATATTTTTTGTGACGGGGTCTTCATTGTTTTAGCTTTCTGCCGTGTTTGAGAAGTCAAAGCCCTTTGGATGTGTAATTTGTACAGCTGCCACCATCTTGATTTCCTTACGTTTTTTTTTCTTCTCTCAGTTCTCAGCCTGTATTCTATGAGCAGAGCAGGCTGGCCTGTTGCCTTAGCAACTCCAGACTCCCACACACAGCATGTTGCCCACACATGCTGGCCCAGAGCCGCCAGTACTGTTCTTCTTTCAAACAAGCATGCGTCGAAACACTTCATTTGCACAATGTCTCTCGTTCCTATTCGCTTGTAAATGTCCAAACTCACCAAAAATGACATTTGGTAGCGCCTATCTATAAAAATGTATAACTTTATGAGCTGAATTTCCTGTCTTTGCAGTTTATTTTATTTGGCTCTCATTGGCATATCTAGCTAGCAGCCTCCATGGAAATTCGCTATTACTTGTGTTCATTTTGTTAGCATTTAATCAATTTTAAATTCAGGCTATTACACAACAATTTGGGAAAAAGTCAAGCGGTTTGAATACTTTCTCAAGGCACTGTAGTTGTTGCATCTTTAGATTCCTCCTTTTTCTAAGTTTCTAACAGAGATCTGTCACATATGAAACCACTATCAGGTGCGCTGTTTGGAATGGTGTTTTGCCGCGAATTGCATTTTGGCTAATGTTTGAAAAAAATGTACATTACCTTGGAAATAATGGACGACGCAACGTCCGTTAAGCGAATTCATATTTTATCATCTTTTGGTTAGTTCGATATTGACAGACGCGACCCAGTCGTTTTGTTCTTTATGTTACGGTGCCATGCTCAGTGGCAACGTTCATATCCCTTGCGTGCTGCTAGCTAGCCAACTAGCTACGGCTACACAGTTGCGACCTCTGCAGCCAGAAAAATAAAGTAGCTGTTTTCTATTGGCATTCATTTGGATACATCCGTAACAATGAGTTAATAATGCCAGATTTTTGCCTGGCATAGTTAGAAAAGTTTGCGTTCTCGTCAGGACACTCGTCAACATTGACTGTTAATTACGAAGAGATTGCACATCAAACACGAAGCTAGGTAAAAAAAAAAAATTGCTAGCAAACCTGCCAATATGACAACCGAATTCAAAAATATCAGTTGCAAAAACAGCTAGTCAAACTAGAAGCATGTGGGAGGATTTGACAGCTTTAGCGGTGGAGGGGACCGGAGAAATTAATGTTCCTCACTCACCACGTTAGGGCATCAGATACTCCCAAAAAATGACTCTGCAAAAACAAATCAATGCTAGCTAGCTGTTTTTTATTAAAGAAAACTGGACATGCGTTTACAATGTGACCCACTTTCAGTTTGTGTAGTTGTTGGTTTCTTTCTGTGTCTTTGTGGCAAGTGTAGTCGCATATTGCATCATGATTGCAAGGTGTCCTGATATATATTTTCCAACTGTCCCGATATCTGGTTTTTATGTCCATTCTAAAATGAGTATTCAACAATGCTGTTGTAGAAGTCAAATTAATTAAACATTTTTTTTGCATAATATTCCAAAAGCCTGTACTGCAAGAATCAATGTTTATTTTGTTTTTGACCGTTCATGTCCGTTGGTCTTCTCTTTTGCTCCTTCTTGGCTGTGTGCATCTTCCCATTTACACCAGAGATCTGTATATAATGAGATGCCCATGTCCCCGCACTTAACAATGGGAGTCGTTGTCCCAAAGGCGAGAAGGCAGGCGACAAGGTTAGATCCAAAATAAGCCCAAAGAAACACATTGGGGATTATTTTGGACACATTTTGATGAGTGAAACTTCTTGCTTCACTACTTCCTCTGTTTACACACATACACACACACACACCAAGCCCCTGCCACTCACATAACAAAGATGAGAGATCACTTCTTCCTCTCTGACAAGCGGTTTCAACTCGCTATTTGCATTTTGAGGTTTGGTCCAACAGAATCGGTCGTATGGACACAAACACATTGGGACATTATTTTACTGTAATAGAGAAGGTAACTTTTCTAATACCCTCTTATGTTCTCAACTGCTCAAATTGCACACAGAGCAGACACTACTAAAATTAAAGTATCAATGAACAATGATTCTGGAAAATGAGCGGTCAGTTTGTCGTGCGTGGTGTTGGTGTACTGCTAGCAGCGTCTTAGCTAAAGACTGTTATACTAGTTGTCTAGTCTGTGTTTTACAAATGTGCAATAAGCATAACAAAATTTATATAAGGAATTGGTAACTCCTTCTCATTCTGAGAAATAAGGTCGGCCACTTGATTTCAACATCTGAACAAAGTGGACAGGCTAGCATGGGTGTGTTCATAACAATTCAACTGTTCTACCTTGTTAACTAGCAAATAGATCCAAGTTGGCTAAACTTGAAATATAAAGAGATCATAGATCTCTGGTCAAATGTAGTGCACTATATAGGGCTCCATTTGGGAGACATCCAGTCTCGCAGTGGTAAAGTTACACAATGAGTTCTTCTCCCCGGACATGCGCTGCTATTCCGTGGCCCCGTCAGGCACCGTCCCATGTGGCTGTCCATGTTAAGGGTGTAACGATTCACCAAACCCACGGTTCGGAATGTATTTTGCAAAGTTAGTAATGTGGCTCGCACTTTCAAGAGGCACTGAAACTCTCTATTTTTCTCAACCACCGAGATTGGGTGCATATCCGCGGCTATAATCACTACATAGTGCACTTTTAATCAGGCCAAAGTCTTCTCTTGACATGGTCAAAAGTAGTGCACTAAATAGGGAATGGTGTTCCATTTGACACAGCTGGTGAGAAGGCAGAAGAAACATCTCTAGTTTGCCTAGGTCCCCCAGAGCAGTGAAACCATAAACACACACACTCCGGAGAGGTGATGTACAAGTCTGGGCCTACGCTGTGCTGTGTTGACAGGCTGCCAAGGGCAAGGTGCCCATCTGTCTAAGAGCCAGAGGGCCCTTTCATTTTAGTACTGTTGGCCAGCCCGCTCAGACGAGCACCGCTCCAGGCCCTGTTCAGAGCCAGAGGACACTGTTCAAACTTGATACACTATTGTTTTATCCACTGGTGTTTTGTAGTTAATTCAAAAGACTGTCATTATTTGGTTGTTGTAAAGTGCATCTGCAAGGTGCCTGGTCCAAACTAGTCCCCAGACTTTGGAACAGGAGCAGGTATGCGAGTAAGCCTACAAATTGCCTTGGCTATAAGTGGAGGAGTGTACGTGGGTTCTGCACCTGGAGGAAAAACCTAATAACTCAGTGTGTGACTGCTAACCATTCCAGGACTTTTACTCCTGCCTTGCCAAGTCCTGCTGTGTACTTTTGATTTTCCAGTCCTTTTGTTTTTTTTCTAGTACTTTAAAACAATGAATAGTGTTGTCACCTGAAATCTCCTTGAAAAGGCTGTCGTTTCTGTCAGTACTGATTTGACGCTTGATTTGTTCCTGGCCTCATGGATCAGATGGCAGCAGTTGGTGTGACCGTGATTGAGGTTCACTCTGACTTAAGTACTCCTCTCTCTAGGCATCCGTTACCTCAGACTTCCAGCTGACCCTGTCAATTTAGCTATTCAAGTGCTTGGACTTTATTTAATATATAGGGCCTGTTGGGCAGAGGTATGTTGTTCAATCATTTGCCCTCTTCTCTGAACTTCTCCCTGTGGTCCTGTGTGGCTCAGTTGGTAGAACATGGCGATTGCAACTGAGGGTTGGTTTCCTGCTGGGGCCACACCCCAAAATGTACGCATGATTTAGAAATCACTTTAGATAAGAGTGCTAAATGGCATATATTATATTACTAAACTATTTCTCTGTCTCTCTAGGAACACCATCTCCAGAGAGCCATGTCGGCCCAGTCAGTATATGGCGAGAAACACAACATGGTCATCCCCGTCCCGGAGGCAGACGGCAACATCGCCTACTACGAGTCCCTCTACCCCGGGGACTTCAAGATGCCAAAGCAGCTTATTCACATACAGCGTGAGTAGTGGACCTGGCTGCTATTGATATGGGGGGGGGGTGCAGTATTAGTTTAGATTATATTATATCGATACTTTGACTCCCAAGTATAGATTGGTATAACCCCAAAAAATAGCATTAGCTAGCTCTAGTCGTCTCGTCCTAGGGCTCAGGGGTACTCAAACACTATTTAAGAAGGTCCGGTCACACACATTTCCTAGGTGGTAAAGATCCAGATGATTATTGCCATTTGTCTGCGGGGGAACACCCCGCCACCCCCCCCACCTCGCAGCCCATGCGATCCCGAACTGTTCAAACTGTTCTCACCCCTCTTGTTGGCAGAGAGGGAAAATAGACGTTTTAAAGCCTGTTTCCTGTAATTCGACACATTTTTCATGTGTTTTGTGTGTTCGTACGATACCAGGAGTCGAATCCTGATCTAATAAAAATAAGCTTCTGCGTCCGGATCCGGCCCGTGGTCCGCCTATTAAGTACGGGTGCTATAGCTTGACCTCCATCTTCTTTATAAATAGTGAGCCAACGTGTTTTCGGCACTTTTTATTTCCATGACTGATCAAAACTCGTTTTCTCACGGCTCTCAACCAAATCGACCCTAACACCCTGTGTCACTTGTGGACATCTGGCAGGATCTGATTGGTATAAGCAATGATGAAACTTCCACCCAGCCTATCAGAAGACACAGTGAAGCTGTTTCCATATTGATTGCAGCAGTCAGATCCTCTTAGATCTGCGCATTGGGTCAAGGTGTCCATTTTGGAGGTGTTGATCAACCATCTACATTTGCGGGTGTAGGTTCGTAGGCAATGGCAAGACGTTTTGTCCATTTTGTGGCATTTGAGATAGTAGGGGGAGGGGGATCTGTCCTTAGTAGTAATTTAGTAGACCTTATTGTATCGTCCATGAATCACATTATTTGTTGTGATTGATTCAGATAAGAGCTAGGCTAAATGTAATTTCCTGGTCATGTCTTTTTGTCATTGTTTTAAAGTAGAAGTCCCTGCTGCCGTTTGTCCGATGTGAGACATTTTCTATGATAAGCATGGAGTTCATTCATGTCACCTTGTTTGAAGTTTTTGCTGCAAGTCTAGCAGTAGAAGCCGCCAGAGCTCAAATCAAACTTCTAATGACATTGTAATTTATTTAAATTAAGGCGTTTGTGTTAAGGATTCAGGATTCTTGTCCGTCTTGGGCTTTGAAAGTGTCATTGGCCAAATTTAAATGCAGTTGCCTAGAATGACTGCCATGAATTTGTATGTGCCTCTAGCTTGATTCTGCTCAGATTTGCTTAACCGACCAAATGAAAAGTAATCACTTTACCCCAATCAATACAGCTGTAGCTTTGGTCAGAATAGTAAAGGTGCATAAAGATGGTGGCCTCCATGCGCTTACCACAAATTCCTTGTTTACCAAAATTCACTGTATTGTATATTGATTGCCCTGTTACTAGTGATGCAGCGATATGACATTTTTGTCCGATACCAATATCCGATATTTTCCTTGCCAAACCCCCCCACCCCCCCGATATATATACACTGCTCAAAAAAATAAAGGGAACACTTAAACAACACAATGTAACTCCAAGTCAATCACACTTCTGTGAAATCAAACTGTCCACTTAGGAAGCAACACTGATTGACAATAAATTTCACATGCTGTTGTGCAAATGGAATAGACAAAAGGTGGAAATTATAGGCAATTAGCAAGACACCCCCAAAAAAGGAGTGATTTTGCAGGTGGTGACCACAGACCACTTCTCAGTTCCTATGCTTCCTGGCTGATGTTTTGGTCACTTTTGAATGCTGGCGGTGCTCTCACTCTAGTGGTAGCATGAGACGGAGTCTACAACCCACACAAGTGGCTCAGGTAGTGCAGTTCATCCAGGATGGCACATCAATGCGAGCTGTGGCAAAAAGGTTTGCTGTGTCTGTCAGCGTAGTGTCCAGAGCATGGAGGCGCTACCAGGAGACAGGCCAGTACATCAGGAGACGTGGAGGAGGCCGTAGGAGGGCAACAACCCAGCAGCAGGACCGCTACCTCCGCCTTTGTGCAAGGAGGTGCACTGCCAGAGCCCTGCAAAATGACCTCCAGCAGGCCACAAATGTGCATGTGTCAGCATATGGTCTCACAAGGGGTCTGAGGATCTCATCTCGGTACCTATTGGCAGTCAGGCTACCTCTGGCGAGCACATGGAGGGCTGTGCGGCCCCACAAAGAAATGCCACCCCACACCATGACTGACCCATCGCCAAACCGGTCATGCTGGAGGATGTTGCAGGCAGCAGAACGTTCTCCACGGCGTCTCCAGACTCTGTCACGTCTGTCACATGTGCTCATGTGCTCAGTGTGAACCTGCTTTCATCTGTGAAGAGCACAGGGCGCCAGTGGCGAATTTACCAATCTTGGTGTTCTCTGGCATATGCCAAACGTCCTGCACGGTGTTGGGCTGTAAGCACAACCCCCACCTGTGGAGTCTGTTTCTGACCGTTTGAGCAGACACATGCACATTTGTGGCCTGCTGGAGGTCATTTTGCAGGGTGGTTGTATTGGTGCTAGCTAGGTACCAAGCTAAAGCTATCTAGCTACCCCATAAGTTGCGGTCAAACAAATTATGCTTTATTACCAATGCGGTTTTGTAAACACATCGTTCGTGGCCAGTGTTTGCAGATTTTTTTTGTACATCTCTGACAGTGCTACTGTATCTTTTTTTGACACGCAAAGACCCAAACGGCGTTCCAGAGTATGTATGTCGTGAAGCTAATAGCAGTGACGCTATTACTGTGTAACTCCGGTAGGGCAACATCTAAAAATAGCGCACTTGGTAGTGAGTACTGGTGCTCGACCAGTCAGCGAAAGCCAACATCACCCACACGAGAACGGTTTATTGTCAAGGGCAATGAATTCCATCATCTTGGCTTTAATGGATTTCTCATTTGAGTTGTCTCACTGAAATGTTCTTACTCCACACAGCAGACATTGTGGGCTAGGTTAGGAATGCTGTGTAGCACAAGATTTTACTTGGCGTCATTACGTCATGTACCTACATTTTATATAGGTATGCACGTCAGTTTGACATCGGCGTTAAACTAGACATTCCGATATGTTCACCGATATATTGTGCATCCCTGTCTGTTATTTAGATTTTTTTGGTATCGGCATTAGCACAGTATACATGATCCCAATTTAAGCTCCGAGACGCATGCAATTTGAAAATTTTTAAAAACTCCATGGATAGTGGTAAAACCATGACGTCATATCTGAATTCCCAAATCTTTATGCATCTTCGACATTGAAGCGCTAGTAGCTCAGAACATAAAGTCCGCATTATTTCAGACAGAAGATCTAGGGATAAAAGGCCTCCCCATATCCTATAATGGGAGAGATGAGCAGACAGCTCTTCATCTGAACTCTTGAAATGGAATTTCACATTAGCATGTGTGCTCAGTGGTAACAGGGGAGTTACACTGGGTACGTGCGTCATGGACGCGTAGCTTTTGCCAGCACGAGCCACTTTATCAAGTGGTTTTTAATTCTTGAAAACCGAACCAGAACTTACATTTACGCTGAGCAGCATGAATCTCTTGCGGGTTTGACATCACGATGGGGATTTGAAATGGCTCCCAGGATCTCTGATAGTCCGCTTCATTCCCATCCTCATGTCTAAAGATCTCTCATCCAGCTTTCACCAGTCTAAAAAAAAACTTTCCCTTTCTCCCTTCTCTGTAGCTTTAAACCTGGACACTGACATCCTCATGTCTAAACTCTCTCTGTCTCTCTCTGTCTCTCTCTGTCTCTCTCTGTCTCTCTGTAGCTTTCAGCCTGGACACGGAGCAGCCGGACTATGACCTGGACACGGAGGATGAGGCCTTTGTGAACAAGCTGAAGAAGAAGATGGAGATCACCTTCCTGCAGTTTGAGGAGATGATCGACCGACTGGAGAAAGGCAGTGGGCAGCAGGTAAGCCTTGGATGTTGCATCCCAAATGGCACCCTATTTCTTATATAGTGCACTGCTAATCTGGGCGTCCCCCACCCTCATATCCCCAATCACATGCACTTGGCTTAGATGGGATAAGAGAGAGTAGCCTACAATAGGTACTCGTAGCATCAGCCTAGCATCCTGTCCAGGCGGTGAACATGATACTCTTATTAGTTACTCATGGTGGCGTCTGTTAAATTCATGTTTTAAGTGTCTCTATTTCTGTTATTACGGTGCTATGTTATTAGTACGCCTGCGCGGTAGTCTCGGTGTTGATGGACCTGACCTGAGTGCAATGGCAACCATGTACTGTGGAAATACGGTGAAGTAAACGTGGTTAAAATGACGACTAGGTTCCAGTTTAAGTTAACCTTTCTAGGACACACGTTCTGCTAGCGGAACCCCTCAACATTCCGCTGAAAAGGCAGCGCGGGAAATTCAAAAATATATTTTTTAAATGTAACTTTCACACATTAACAAGTCCAATACAGCGAATGAAAGATAAACATCTTGTTCATCTACCCATCGTGTCCGATTTAAAATAAAATAAAAAATGCTTTACAGCGAAAACACAACATATGATTATGTTAGATCACCGCCAAGTCCAAAAAACACACAGCCATTTTCCCAGCCAAAGATAGGAGTCACAAAAAGCAGAAATAGAGATAAAATGAATCACTAACCTTTGATCTTCATCAGATGACACTCATAGGACATCATGTTACACAATACATGTATGTTTTGTTCGATAATGTGCATATTTATATCCAAAAATCTCAGTTTACATTGGCGCCATGTTCAGAAATGCTTCCAAAATATCCGGAGAAATTGCAGAGCCACATCAAATAACATAAATTCTCATCATAAACTTTGATGAAAGATACATGTTTTACATAGAATTAAAGATACACTTGTTCTTAATGCAACCGCTGTGTCAGATTTCAAAAAAACTTTACGGAAAAAGCAAACCATGCAATAATCTGAGACGGCGCTCAGATAGAAACACCATTTCTCCGCCATGTTGGAGTCAACAGAAATATGAAATTACATCATAAATATTCCCTTTGATGATCTTCATCAGAATGCACTCCCAGGAATCCTAGTTCCACAATAAATTGTTGTTTTGTTCGATAATGTCCATTATTTATGTCCAAGTAGCTACTTTTGTTAGCACGTTTAGTACACATATCCAAACGCTCGCGCAGGTCCAAGCGAACTTCGGACAAACTTCAAAAAGTTATATTACTGGTCGAATAAACTTGTCAAACTAAGTATAGAATCAATCTTTAGGATGTTGTTATCATAAATATTCAATAACGTTCCAACCGGAGAATTCCTTTGTGTCTATAGAAGTAATGGAACGCAAGTCGATATCATGTGGAATGCGCGTGACCAGGACCTGGCACTCTGCCAGACCACTGACTCAAACAGCTCCCATCCGGCTCAACATCACAGTATAAGCTTCATTCAACGTTCTACAGACTGTTGACATCTAGTGGAAGGCGTAGGAAGTGCAAACAGATCCATATCCCACTGGGATTTCAATAGGCGATGAGTTGAAAATCGACCAGCCTCAGAATTCCCACTTCCTGTTTGGATTTCTTCTCAGGTTTTTGCCTGCCATATGAGTTCTGTTATACTCACAGATATCATTCAAACAGTTTTAGAAACTCCAGAGTGTTTTCTATTCAATAGTATTAATAATGTGCATATATTAGCATCTGGGACAGAGTAGGAGGCAGTTCACTCTGGGCACGCTATTCATCCAAAGTGAAAATGCTGCCCCCTATCCCTAAAAAGTTAATAGCGTCCTGGGAATCTTTGGGTCAAGTTATGACAGTGACCCTCCCTCCCCTCTTCCCTCTGTCAGGCGGTGAGCCTGCAGGAGGCCAAGCTGCTGCTGAAGGAGGATGACGAGCTGATCAAGGAGGTGTTTGACTACTGGACCAGGAAGAGGAAAAACAACCAGCACGACACTCTGCACCCCACTGTGAAGCAGGAGAAGAGGGACGGATCCAGCACCTCAGACCCATACGTGGCCTTCCGCAGGAGGACGGAGAAGATGCAGACCAGAAAGGTAGGATCCCACCTCTAGACCAGGGCATATAGGGGCTAGTTGACCCAACCCAGGTAAACACTAAGGGCCTGTTTCCCAGACACGGATAAAGCCTAGTCTCCGTCAATGGAAATTCCCATTGAGCATGCTTTTTAGTTCAGGACTAGGCTTTATCTGTGTTCAGGAAACTGGCCCCAAGTGTATGTACCAATACCCCTAAACATTTCCATTTCAACTAAATAGAGGCCTACGCTAGATTATTGACAGCGGATGACTGTCAATTTAATGGTGAAATTGCCCACCTCAGAACCGTAAGAACGAGGAGGCTGGTTATGAGAAGATGCTGAAGCTGCGGAGGGACCTGAGCCGAGCCGTCACCATCCTGGAGATGATCAAGAGGAGGGAGAAGAGCAAGAGAGAGCTGCTGCACCTCACCCTGGAGATCGTAGAGAAGAGGTGGGTACTACTCAGAGACACAGGTTGTTTTTAAAGTCATGTTGCTAGGATGCCAGCCATCTTGGTCAGGAAAGCTTTCAATTCTAGAAACTGATCAAATTATGGTAGAATATTGTATAAAACAATGCGTTTCTGGATGTGTTTTGTTATCTAGCTAGCCAACCATCAATTTGGCCTATAGGATCTCTGGTACTACTGTATAGGAATGGTTCTGATCCATTTAAGAGAGTTAGCCTTCGATCATTTAGTTCCTAAACAATGTTTTAAATCGGGTTTTGATAGTGGCTGACGGTTTGATTGAGATCCAGTTGTTTTTCAAATGCTTGATTTCTATCTTGACTTTGACCATTGCCCCTCCAGGAACGGCATGTCCGACTTTGGTGGTGAGATCATGGCTGAAGTGCTAGCCCAGCGTGCACTGGACAAGCCTGCCCATATTATCCCTCTGGTGCCGCTGACCAACAGCAACCAGTACAGACATCAGGACCACATGGATCTCAAGGAGTACAAGTCCAAGGTGAGAGAGGGAGATGGCAACAGAGCAAGAGGGTGACCTCAATGGCCCGTATTCATATACAGTTGAAGTCAGAATTTTACTTACACTTAGGTTGGAGTCATTAAAACTCGTTTTTCAACCACTCCACATGTCTTGTTAACAAACTATAGTTTTGGTAAGTCGGTTAGGACATCTACTAATTTTTCCAAAAATTGTTTAGACAGATTATTTCACTTATAATTCATGGTATCACAATTCCAGTGCGTCAGAAGTTTACATACACTAAGTTGACTGTGCCTTTAAACGGCTTTGAAAATTCCAGAAAATGATGTCATGGCTTTAGAAGCTTCTGATAGCCTAATTGACATAATCTGAGTCAATTGGAGGTGTACCTGTGGGTGTATTTCAAGGCCTACCTTCAAACTCCGTGCCTCTTTGCTTGACATCATGGGAAAATCAAAAGAAATCAGCCAAGACTTCAGAAAAAATATTGTAGACCTCCACAAGTCTGGTTCATCTTTGGGATCAATTTCCAAACACCTCATCTGTACAAATAATAGTACACAAGTATAAACACCATGGGACCACGTAGACGTCATACCGTTCAGGAAGGAGACGCGTTCTGTCTCCTAGAGATGAACGTATTTTGGTGCGAAAAGTGCAAATCAATCCCAGAACAACATTAAAGGACCTCGTGAAGATGCTGGCGGAAACAGGTACAAAAGTATCTATATCCACAGTAAAACGAGTCCTATATCAACATAACCTGAAAGGCCGCTCAGCAAGGAGGAAGCCACTGCTCCAAAACCGCCATAAAAAAGCCAGACTACGGTTTGCAACTGCACATGGAGACAAAGATCGTATTTTTTGGAGAAGTGTCCTCTGGTCTGATGAAACAAAAATAGAACTCTTTGGCCATAATGACCATCGTTATGTTTGGAGGAAAAAGGGGGAGGCTTGCAAGCCGAAGAACACCATCCCAACCGTGAAGCATGGGGGTGGCAGCATCATGTTGTGGGGGTGCTTTGCTGCAGGGGTGACTGGTGCACTTCACAAAATAGATGGCATCATTTGGTAGGGAAAGTATGTAGATATATTGAAGCAACATCTCAAGACATCAGTCAGGAAGTTAAAGCTTGGTCGCAAATGAGTCTTCCAAATGGACAATGACCCCAAGCATACTTCCAAAGTTGTTGCAAAATGGCTTAAAAACAAAGTCAAGGTATTGGAGTGGCCATCACAAAGCCCTGACCTCAATCCTATAGAACATGTGTGGGCAGAACTGAAAAAGCAAGGAGCCTTAAACCTGACTCAGTCACACCAGCTCTGTCAGGAGGAATGGGCCAAAATTCACCCAACTTATTGTGGGAAGCTTGTGGAAGGCTACCCGAAACGTTTGACCCAAGTTAAACAATTTAAAGGCAATGCTACCAAATACTAATTGAGTGTATGTAAACTTCTGAAACACTGGGAATGTGATGAAAGAAATCAAATCTAAAGAAATCTTTCTCTCTATTATTATTCTGACATTTCACGTTCTTAAAATAAAGTGGTGATCCTAACTGACCTAAGACAGGGAATTTCTACTAGGATTAAATGTCAGGAATTGTGAAACTGCATTTGGCTAAGGTACATGTAAACTTCCGACTTCAACTGTAGACTGCTAGAGCTAGGATCAGTTTGGCCTTTTAGAGCCCAATGAATAAGATTATATGGAGAAAGGAGACCTGATCCTAGATCAGCAGCTCTACTCTGGTATACTTTGTGAATACGGGCCAATGTCTTGAAGGTTTACTTCTGAAATATTAGACCGCAATTGAGTGACAAAATGTGTCTGGGTCCTTCCCTCCCTTCTAGCCGGAGAAGACCGAGGTCGTCAGGCAGAAGAGGAAGTATGAGAAGAAGCCTAAAGTCTTACCCCTGTCAGCTGCTGCCCTCCACCACTCTGGTCCCTCTGTGTTCAATGCTAAGGACGTCCACCAGTATGACTTCCCCAGCTCAGACGACGAGCTGCACTCCCAGGTAGGCAGAGTGGTTTGACCTGGGCTGTCTCCCAAATGGACCCCGAGGCACTTAGAGATCTGAGAGGATTTGATTGGTATAAGCAACACTACACAGCTGATTCAAATGATCGAAGCTTGATGATTAGTTGATTATTTGAACAAAATGTCCACCCCTTGGGGTCCCGAGGACAGAGTTTGGGAAACCCTGACTTAGCCCATCAGAGAGGAAGGTGGAGCTATGATTATTTTCACTTTACAAATCTTCTCAGATCTCCACAAGGGCTTAGGGGTCACTTTAGGATTGGGCCTTGGACATCTGTGGTGGAAATCTGTTAAAGATATACTTCTCCTTAATGCAACCGCTGTGTCAGATTTAGAAAAAGCACACCATGCAATAATCTGAGTACAGCGCTCAGGCACCAAAACAAGCCATACAGATACCCGCCATTTTGTGGAGTCAACAGAAGTCAGAAATAGCATTATAAATATTCACTTATCTTTGTTGATCTTCATCGGAATGCACTCCCAGGAATCCCAGTTCCACAAGAAATGTTTGTTTTGTTCGATAAAGTCCATTTATGTCCAATTACCTCCTTTTTGTTCCCGTTTAGTTCACAAATCCAAATTCACGAGGCGCAGGCACTTAGTCCAGACGAAAGTCAAAAAGTTCCATTACAGTTCGTAGAAACATGTCAAACGATATATAGAATCAATCTTTAAGATGTTTTTAATAAAAATCTTCAATAATATTCCAACCAGACAATTCCTTTTATCTTTAGAAACGAAAAGGAACGCAGCTCACTCTCACGGCCGCGCGCATGACTTAGCTCATGGCATTCTGCCAGACCTCTTAGTCAAACAGCTCTTATAAGCTCATACAGAAGCCTGAAACAAGGTTCTAAAGACTGTTGACATCTAGTGGAAGCCTTGGGAAGTGCAATCGGGCCAAATTTACACTGTATCTTGGATAGGCAAAGACTTGAAAACCTACAAACCTCAGATTTCCCACTTCCTGGTTGGATTTTTTTCTCCGGTTTTTGCCTGCCGTATGAGTTCTGTTATACTCACAGACATCATTCAAACCGTTTTAGAAACTTCAGAGTGTTTTCTATCCAAATTTACTAATAATATGCATATCTTAGCTTCTGGGCCTGAGTAGCAGGCAGTTTACTCTGGGCACCTTATTCATCCAAGCTACTCAATAATGCCCCCAATAAGCCATAAGAAGTTAATCATAAAAATGGCCCTGTTGGTGACCTGTGACTGACTGGTCTCTCTCCCTTTACTACTCTCCAGATGCACTCAGGTTCCTCAGAAGCTGAGGAGGAGAACAACCCAGACGGTTCTTTTGCCTTCCGGAGGAAAGCAGGCTGTCAATATTATGCTGTGAGTATAGACGACTCCATACAGTAACTTTATTGAACATTTACACAAAAAAACACAATTTTGTGGTCGGCATACGAAATGCACAATCAATCAATTACAATACAACGTACTTCAATACAGAAACACAGCCGAAGTGAGCACACACATATTCCCATATAGTCCCAGTGGCATCCTGTCTGGCCATGTTTCATAACTCCTGTCATGTCTAATGGCTCCTCCCGTGTCTGTCCCCAGTCTCGGTTGGACCACGGGGGCAGCTGGCCGTGGGTCAGTCCGTCAGAGGGCGGCCTGGGAGACACTCGTTACCGCTACTGCCTCACCACCCTTACCGTGCCACCACGCTGCCTGGGCATGGCGCGACGACGCCTGGGACGAGGGGGCAGGTAGGTTACTGCAGAGTTCAAGGGGCAATCTGGGATTCAAACATCCAAGCAGTCCACCCCCGCCAATATTATTAGTAAAAAGCTGAGTGATGGGGCAGGAGCAATGTAACCAGTCTCCAATTCATAGACCGAGCTATGGATGCTAGTACTACCCACCCATGAGAATAAAATTCGAGTTTTCTGGGACCAACAGCATGAATGAATTGCGTGGCTAACAGAAGGACTAAACACTGTTTCCTGTTCTGTTTCCCTCAGGCTTTTGCTGGACAGGGCGCACACAGACTTTGACAATGTATTTCATGGGCTGGACTCGGAAATGCTTGACCTGCCGCCCCACTCTCCAGTCACAGACAAGTTTGCTAGTACCTCACAAACAAATACCTCGGACAGAACCTCTTCTTCTTATTCATCCTCTTCTGCGGACCTCAGTCAGATACTGTTGAACATTAAGTCGAGCCGATGGCGGCACTTTAGGCCTCGGACACTACCACTACACGACGAGGACAACGTGGTCACAGACCCCTTATTCAGGAGGCTGGGCAGGGGCCTGAGTCGCATCACCTCTACCCTGGCTGGCACCACTGGCCCCCTGAGAGGGGCTGGTCCCCCGGCCCCCACAGCTGGTGAGTAGAGCCCGGGGTTATTCTCACTCTCAATCACCGTACCATAGACACACACACATACAGTCCACGTCCCAGATCAAAGGCACTGAATCATGGTTTGTCTAGCTAGCAGGAGCTGTATAAAAAAGGAGCAAACCTTACTTTGGTAGGTGTTTAAGAAAGTTAATTGGAAAATCATGAAATTATTAAAGACATTGTGTTAGATCGATTCTCTCTCCCTGCCACCCCTGCTTTTGTGCTGCTGTCCGTGTGTGTGGGTTGAATTTAAGGACACTTCCCAAATGGCACCCTATTCTCTATATAAAGCACTAGGACCCATAGGGTCTAGTCAAACGTAGGGCACTATATAGGGAAAAGGGGGACATTTGGGACCACAACTTAGTTGACCACCAGGGGAAAAAAAAAAAAATCTTGTTCCTTTTGAGGTGGGGACAATGTGATCAATTCCTTTCTTCATGAGTGTGACATTTTGAATGGCTGTAATGTTTGGAATTCATGTGGCGTTGCCTTTCCCCCGGCCAGCAACGGTCAATTAAAAATGTATGGGATAAATATATTCTGTGGGTGGACAGATGTGGAGGGGACGCTGCTCTGAATATAAAGTATCGTCTGCGTACCAAATGGCACCCTATTCCCGATATAGGCCTTGGTCACTATAAAGTGAGTAAGGTTTCGCTTGGGACGCTGCCATTGTCCTTTCTAGTATTGTCTGGGGCATCAGTGTGAATGAGTATCCCAATTGTCAAACTGTTTTCATAGAGTAATACCATTTCACAAGCATACAAATGTAACCCTTTGTTGGCTCGATGTCACCGCTCAGTGATCTCACTCCGAGGAGTTTTTCAGGCCACCTATATCCAAACCCCCCAGAAAGTGCAAAGTTAAACGACAAAAAAAGTAGAAAAGATAATGGGCCTATATTTTTTTTTTATAAGATCATCTTTGCGAACTAACAATCACCAAAATTAAAGCTAAACAGTCAGGGAGAATCTAAAATTCCCCAAATAATGCATTCAGGCTTATTTTTGTCATGGCATGGGTTTTGTTATGCTTGAGTCACTCGGAATAGCATAAGCCATGGTAAAATGTGTAGAATTGCAGGAAATTAGCTTTGAAACTTTAAAATTGTATTTTCGCCATGTGGAAAAATGTGTGGAATTGCAGGAAATGTGCTCCTGTGGCCAACAGGAGGGCCTCTAAAATATTCTGTCAGCTTAAGCCCCATTTTAATCCAAAAAACCCTCTGAAATGTCAGCCTATTGATTTCTTCCAGAATTTTCATTACATGTCAGTTGAGTGATTGGGAAGAGATTTGTTGATATTGGATGGCTTTGGTTTTAAAGATGGACTGATTTTTATGGTACTGTGTGGGTGAATGATCAAATACTTTATTGTCCTATAGGGAAATGTGGTGTTTGTGGGGCTTGGTTGGCCTCCTGATCTTAACCCCTCGGCGGAAAGGGTCAGTGCTGAGAGGGCAGAACACACACACAGCTGTGGTCAGCAGCAAGTCTATCTCAGCTCGGGGCCTCAGTGAGCGTTAAAGCCACGGGATGGACCTTCAGCCAGGCTCTGTCTTCTGCCCTTCCCCCTAGTCCCTTAACACTCCTGGCTATTACGTCCCCCACAGGCTACATCCCAAATGGCACCCTATTCCTTATAATGCAGGGCATTAACCTTTAGCCACTTGGGACAAGTAGAACATTTTTATTTTTTTTATTTTACTTGTCCAAAAGCTCATTGTATGATACAAGGATGCCACTTTACAAAATAAAATGCATTATCTTTTTTACCATCTTTTTTACAAGAAATGTAGAATACACTCTTCTTTGCTTTTTCAAGCCTGTCTCAAAATACAACACACCTTTTTAAAGCTTCTCCTAGACTAGAGGATAGTTAGCCACCCTTGGGAGCCTATGAAATATTGCAACATTACAATTACTACCAAATACTTTTTATGCCCCCTCCGGGGCTCGATTGTAAGGGTCGTCCCGTCGTCCCTGGGCCGATAAATATTTCTACGGTTCAACAGACTGGGACGACAGATCCAAAATTCATACAACCACTGCACATACATTTATTTTTTTGCCAAAGCATTGAGGCTGATGGAACAGATCAGAGAGTTTAGCTTAAAATGTTGATAGTTTCATTTCTTCATATTATAAGCTCATCAATGCACACATGGCTATAGGATACGTGTGAATTGTCCAAAATGTAATAGCGGGAAAACGGCGTTCTCAAAAGCGCACAGCACGCGTGAGCATGATCATGTGACAGATGAAATCATCTGTTTAGATCTAAAGATGCATCAACCAGCATGAGTTACTAATATGACTAGGAACATGAGACATTTTGGTTTAAATAGCATTAAGTATTTATAAAATTCCCTCAACAGTTTTGTAGTCGTATTTAGGCTAGGCTACTTTGAAACAAGCTAAGACATGCTTCATAAAATGATATAAAACATTGCGGTTTTAAACAATTAAGTTTATGGTTAAATCGTTTCAGAATGTTTGCCTGCCTGCACTCAGATTCAGGGTGGGTAATGTGCGGTGCGCAATAGGCATTGTCCTTCACTCTCCGGTCTTGTGACCATTTGGTCTGAACGCACCGTGCCTCATATGTCAACAGAATCAAGCCTTTAGACCAGGGGTGGGCAACTCCAGTCCTCGAGGGCCTGATTTGGTGTCACACTTTTTCTCCATCCCTAGCAAACACAGCTGATGAATCAAATTGCAGTTTAAACTGAAGATCATGATCAGGTGATTATTGGACTCAGGTGTGTTAGCTGGGGCAAAACTGTGACCCCAATCAGGCCCTCGAGGACTGGAATTGCCCACCCCTGCTTTCGACGTTAATGTTAATTATATATGTCAAACATGACTGGCGTTAGCCTATGTTTATGAAATTAAAAGTCTCGTTAAAGTTTGGCTACATTTCCTGGCGCCTCCCTCCTGTCAGCATCAGTTTGGACATGAGGCTGTAGCCAATATGCACGTAGGCTTTTTAAATTATGTACATGTGAAACATTTATTAGAATAAATATATTTATTTTTTTACTTGTCCATTCAAATGGACAACTTAAATCTAATATTGTTTTTGTCCGGCAAGAGGACGAGCGTAAAATGTTGAGCCCTGTAGTGCATAGATGGGCCTTGGTAAAAAAAATAGTGCTCTAAATGCCTTGGGAAAGTATTCAGACCCCTTGACTTTTTACACATTTTGTTTCGTTACAGCCATCTAAAATGGATTAAATAAAATGTCCTCATCAATCTACACACAATACCCCATAATGACAAAGCGAAAACAGGTTTTTAGTCATTTTTGCAAATGTATTCAATTAAAAACATACCTTATTTACATAAGTATTCAGACCCTTTGCTATGAGACTCAAAATTGAGCTTTCATTTGATCATGCTTGAGATGTTTTTACAACCTGTCTATATACGGTCCCACAGTTGACAGTGCATGTCAGAACAAAAATCAAGCCATGAGGTCAAAGGAATGTGTCGAGGCACAGATCTGGGGAAGGTTACCAAAACATTTCTGCAGCATCCAAGGTCGCCAAGAACACAGTGGCCTACATTTTTTAATATATTTTTTTACCCCTTTCTCCCCAATTTCAATCTTGTCTCATTGCTGCAATCCAACGGGCTCGGGAGGCGAAGGTCGAGTCATGCGAGCTCCGAAACATGACCCGCCTAACCGCACTTCTTAATACCCGCCCGCTTAACCCAGAAGCCAGCCGCACCAATGTGTCAGAGGAAACACCCTTTACCTGACACCCGAGGTTAGCCTGCAGGCGCCTGGCCCGTCACAAGGAGTCGTTAGAGCGCGATGAGCCAAGTAAACCCCCCCCCAACCCAGACGACGCTGGGCCAATTGTGGGAGACCCATAGGGCGGTGCAATCACAGGCTGGTTGTGATACACCCCAGGATCGAAACCGGGTCTATAGTGCCTTAGACCTTTGTGCCACTTGGGAGGCTGGCCTCCATTCTTAAATGGAAGAAGTTTAGAACCACCAAGACTCTTCCTGGAGCTCTCCCAATTGGGAGAGAAGGGCCTTGGTCAGGGAGGTGACCAAGAATCCAATGGTCACTGACGGAGCTCGAGATCCTCTCCAGAAGGACAACCATCATTGCAGAACTCCACCAATCAGGCCTTTATTGTAGAGACCAGGCGGGAGCCACTCCTCCGTAAAAGGCACATGACAGCCTGCTTGGAGTTTCCCAAAAGGCACCTAAAGACTCTCAGACCATGAGAAACAAGATTTTCTGTTCTGATGAAACCAAGATTGAACTCTTTGGCCTGAATGCCAAGCAACATGTCTGGAGGAAACCTGGCACCATCCCTACGGTGGAGCATGGTGGTGGCAGCATCATGCTGTGGAGATGTTTTTCAGTGGCAAGGACTGGGAGACTGCTCTGTTCATCTTTTCCTCCATCCTGACTAAAGTACAGAGATCCTCGATGAAAACCTGCTCCAGAGCGCTCAGGACCTCAGACTGGGGCAAAGGTTCACCGTCCAGCAAGACAACAACTCTAAGCACACAGCCAAGACAACGCAGGAGTGGCTTTGGGACAAAAGTCTCTGAATGTCCATGAGTTGCCCATCCAGAGCCCGGACTTGAACCTGATTTGAACATCTCTGGAGAGACCTGAAAATAGCTGTGCAGCGACGCTCCCCATCCAACCTGACAGAGCTTGAGAGGATCTGCAGAGTAGAATGGGAGAAACTCCCCAAATACAGATGTGCCAAGCTTGTAGCGTCATACCCAAGAAGACTTGAGGCTGTAATCACTGCCAAAGGTGCTTCAACAAAGTACTGAGTGAAGGGTCTGAATAGTTATGTAAATGTGATATTTCATTAAAAAACTTTTTTTAATACATTTGCTAAAATAAAATATACTGTTTTTGCTTTGTCATTCTGGGGTATTGTGTGTAGATTGAGTGGTGGGGGGGGGGGGACAATTTAATCAATTTTAGAATAAGGCTGTGCCGTAACAAAATAGGGAAAAACTCAAGGCTTCTGAATACTTTCCTCATAGGATGCATCCCAAATTGATGTGACCGGTCCGTGTGTGACATGTTCTCCTCTCTGTGTCTCCTGCAGCTTTTACCGCCCAACAATACCAGCAGCATCAGGAGCAGCTGGCCTTGATGCAGAAACAGCAGCTGGAGCAGATCCAACAGCAACTGCAAGCCAACAGCACCACCACCACTACCAATAGCACGCAGGTTAGTTAGCCCGCTCTCTGACCTGGGCTGGTATTCTCAGTGGCTCAGAATACGAGCGCTGAACCAGGATCCGTTTTGCCTTTTTAGATCATAATGAATAAGATTCAATGGATAGGAGGGACCTGGTCCTAGATCAGCACTCCTACTCTGAGATGTTTGATACAGCCCCATGACCTCTCTCTCTGTCCATCTGTTTGTCTTTTCAGCATTGTGTTAATACGTTGTTCTCCTCCTCTACCAGGTTTTGGTGTCCAAGACGTTAGATTGTGCCAGTGCCCAGTTTGCTGCCTCTGCCCTGGTGACCACAGACCAGCTTCTGGCCTTGAAGACCAAGGATGAGGGTGGACCGGGCAGCGGGGTCAACGGGGTCCTTCCACCCTCAGGTTAACACTGCACCCAAGCATTTGTTGTGGTCAGGTGGTTATTGTAAAAGGGTAATGCCTTAACAGGTTAAATAAATAAACTTTTTTAAAGCAGAGCATCAAAGAGAAGAGAAAATTGCACATAAGACTTTGAACGCTCTGACAAAGGCCACGAGGCGCGGTATATAAGCTAAATAAACACAAGGGAATCCGGTAAGCACAGTGTGCAAGTTTTCCTTTCAAGATATCATCAAATTATTCCCACGCACCTGCAACAAGTAACCTCAGACGTGCAAGTGCGTTTCGAATTAAATGCAGGGCTTTCACAGAAGCAAACGTAAAAGGTTGGAACTGATCAAAGAGGAAACTGCTTGTATAGCTTCTGCTAGGACCATGCACATGAAGTGATTTAGTTTTCTGTCTTCCCTTCCTACAGGTGTCTACAAGGGCTTTCACCTCACTAGCACAGCATCCCCGTTGCCTGCAACCCCCACCTCCACCCCTAGCCCTCTGACCACCACTACCCCCTCCTTCCCCTTCCTGTTGCCTAGCAACAACGGCACCACCCACGCCAACTCCACCACCACTCAGGTCCTGATGGGGAACAACAACAACCTCCGTCTGAGCATGTCCTCCCCCGGGGGACTCCTCACCAAGCGCCACATACCCCGGACGCTAAGCCACGCTCCCGTGTCGTCATCTGCCTTAAAGCTGGCTGCCACCGCTAACTGTCAAATGCCTAAGGTCTCCACAATCACCCCGTCAATGGACCTGGTGCCAAGGTGAGAGAGGGGGAGAAACAGGATGAGTGTCTGTCTTTGCAAATGGCACCCTACTCCCTTTTTATAGTGCACTATTCACCAGGGCTCTGATGGGGCTCTTGTCTGAAGTAGTACGCTACATAGGGAATAGGGTCCATTTGGGACACAGATTAAGTGTATAGAAATTGACCATTACACAGTGTTCAGACAACCGTAGCTTAAACTGCTGATTCAGGAACATTACCTGAGTCCGTCTGAGTCAATATTAATGTAGATATTATTAAACAGTGTCTGATTGATTTGAACATATTCTCTCCACTTGCCTCCAGGGAAAATCAGGATCAAGAAAAGCCAGCACTAAACAGCATTTCGGACAACACAGTGGCTATGGAGGTCACGTGACCTCGGAACACGGACGGGACTGTGGGCTCACCCGGGAACTCATTTAGGTGCTATGCATCGTAGAGTTGTGAATGCAAGGAAGGGGTAGTGGAATGCGCACACAGCATACAACGCTGTCTCCATGGTGACGGTTGGGACTTAATTGCAATGGTCATCTCGTACTTTTTTCATTTCCTATTTGTTACTGTTGAGAAGAAATATCAACATCTGTAATTATGAATATGGCAATTATATGTACAGTACCAGATATTTGTAATCCCCCCTTGTATATAATGTTACTTGAATATGGAAATTGTTCATTTGATGTTTTGCACTTGGGATAAAAAAAAATAATGAAAAGACAAACTGCAACTGGTTCGGGTGTGAGGTGGGTGTGAGTTGTACAACAGTGTCATCATCACGTCAGTGCATGGTGTGGAACCTGCTGTTTTATCTATTTATTGTGCCGTGTTTACAGTTTTCTTTTTCTCTACGTTTTGTTAGTTTTTTAAATGTTTTTTTTTTGTCCACTGTACCCTCATTGGTTCCCGTGCTGTATTCTGGGTTTAGGTAGCTATGAACTTCTCTGTATTTTATATATCTATATTGTGAACATAACCAGGGGGTCCTCACTTTAAGATTCCTGGCTGTTGGTTCATTGTATCATGTAGAAACAAATGGTGACATGCATTCATACAGAGTCGGTGGCTGTGGATTTAAGGCATCGGTTTGTCAGTCAGAGGGTAATCACTTAAGATCTTCCATTTTTAAATTGTTCATGAGACAAAGTAACACAATGGGAATGAAGTCTGTTCCTAGAAGTCACTGCTGCTTCTGACTTATCTAAGCACTATTTTTGTTTTCGATGAATGCTGCTTTTATATGATTTAGGTCTCTGGTTTGTTTTCACATCAGTACCTTTTTTTTAAGACCCCTTCCCCAATTATTTTGTGAAAAATGTAATTATTTTTGTATCCCCTTTCCATTTTTGATGATGATTGTATGTTCCTCATTGAAAGACTTTATTATTTTGTTACTTGTTGATGAAATGCGATCGGGTAGAGGAATGTAGTAACATCTTGATTACATGTATCATTCCAGTTTATACATAACAGAAGAAAACATGTATAAAAAGGCAGATTTCTTTGCTTTTAGAATAATAATTCTCCAGAACGCTGCGAGGCCAAGATGAACCACAAGTATCGGGTGCCTTCCTTTGGAAATACGAGCTCTCTTCTGTGAAGAGTACGGTACTACACAAGGCTACTAGTTAGTTGTTGTTGTACCACCAATATGAATGCCCATTCCAATGGCATAATTGATCAATTTTGTTTTTTCTATCCACAAAATGAAAAATTATCTTCTCACAAAAAATAAAACCCAGGGCATTATGTGTTTGGACCAGCATGTATCTTGTTTAGTTTTTTTTGTCTCGTCCCATTGTTCCATGTTGTGGTCATAGTAGAATGGGAAAGAGTAGGGTGAAGTTAACCCTAGATGCTTATCTGGTCCTGGGGCCACCCATAAGTAAAAATGTATGCACTCTTGACTAAGTCGCTTTGTGTAAAAGGGTCTGCTAAATGGCATATTTCCCATAGTAATGCAGCAGTTATCTCCATATCAAATCATTTCTGGGTATCAATTCAAGACATGCTCTGGAACTTTGGTGACCTAGGTATTTTTTTAAACCTCCCACTTTGAGCTGGATGTGTCTTTGTTGCTTATAACCCATCCATAACCGCCTGACTATGTGAAAATCTGAAGCCCACACCCAACCCTAACCCGATAATATAGTAAATGCTTTGTAGGCTTCAGTCAAAGGCAGCGTAGTGTTTTTCTTTTTTTATGGGATGTAGGATATTTTTTTAGCCTGGTTTAGATGTTTCTGCTTTCCAACATTTTGGTAGGCTATGTGTTTAGTCAACTTGTCTATAATTGTATACATGCAGCTTGTACTTTGTCATGTTGCTCACCAGAATGATGCATTCATTCTATTGATTTATGACTAACTAGTTGACCGGTAAAGTTATCTTTCACGGCGCAATAACATAAACTGAAAACGTTTTCTGTGCAAAATGTCCAAATAACATCCTTTTGACTGGATGTAAGGCAAAAGAAAGCTGTGAAAACTACCCAAAATGTATCTGATAAGATTTCAGTTTGGCTTGGATGCATATTTTGTGGCTGAAATACGATCAGCTTTTATGATGCTGATCGAGGGCAGCTCTACAGATGGTATCTAACTGAGCATTCGCATTCTCTCAAGATGCTGAAAGAGAGATTATTTCTCCATTCCTGTTCCCAAGTGAACATTTTGACTACATTTTGTGTATAATTTTACTATAAGATATGCTTAACTCTGCAGGAGTTAAAATATAGGCTACAGTATGTGAGGTTATAGACCTACAGTCAGTGTCCAGATTTAATTTTCCATTTTACACATCTGAACAGTGGGCTACAGTTGCCTTGAACTTCCCTATTTGAAGTAACTTTTTTTTTTATAGCGCCTCACAATCACACACAACACTACTATCATCCTCTTTCACCACTTCACCAAATCTTTCCCAAACATTTATTTTCACCTCTCCATTTTGCAGCTTTTCTCTTACTGAATTAAACTGTCTTTTTTACCTCCATGGAGTGATAACTTTATCCTGCCTGTTTCCAAAGCATTTGGCGATCGGTGTGTAGACTATTTGGTGCGTGTACAGTTAGACCCTTAGTTAGATGTAAAAATAGACCCTTTGTTAGACGTTTCAGAACCACTGGCTAAAAAATATACAAAGTACTGGAGAATCCATTTAAGTACCTTACCTTGTTTTTCAATTAATATGGTCAAAAATAAACAAATTGCTAAGAAGCTAAGAGCAATTTCTCACGCAATAATTTTGGTCTGAGTGGGGAGGGGAAAACTAGCTGTTTTTGTCAGAGAGGGTTGGAACTCTACCTAATTTACCGTCTAGTGATGTCACCAGGCAGGCCAACCCGCCAAAACAGTCTGAAATTCCAGGCGGTCTTTTCAACCAGCTCTTACACTAAAAGGGCATTATCATAATGACAAAGTGAAAACAGGTTTAAGAAATTATTTACATAAGAATTCAAACCCTTTGCCATGAGACTCAAAATTGAGCTCAGGTGCATCATATTTCCATTGATCATCCTTGAGATGTTTCTACAACTTGATTGGAGTCTACCTGTGGTAAATTCAAATGATTGGACATGATTTGGAAAGGCACACAACTGTCTAAGGCCCTCGAGGACTGGAATTGCCCACGCCGGCATAAGGTCCCACAGTTGACTACATGTCAGAGCAAAAACCAAGCCATGGGATTGAAAGAATTGTCTGCAGAGCTTCGAGACAGGAAAGTCCCCAAGAACAGTGGCCTCCATCATTATTAAATGGAAGAAGTTTAGACCACCAATCCTCTTCCTAGAGCTGGCTGCCCAGACTGATAGTCACTCTGACAGAGTGCCAGAGTTCCTCTGTGGAGGTGGGAGAACCTTCCAGAAGGACAACCATCTCTGCAGCACTCCACCAATCAGGCCTTTATGGTAGAGTGGCCAGACAGAAGTCACTTCTCAGTAAAAGGCACATGACAGGCCTTATGACAGGATTTTTTTCAGCTGCAGGGACTGGGAGACTAGTCAGGATTGAGGGAAAGATGAATGGAGCAAAGTATAGAGAGATCCTTGATGAAAACCTGCTCAGGACCTCAGACTGTGGCGAATGTTCACCTTCCAACAGGACAAGGACCCTAAGCACACAGCCAAGGCAATGCAGGAGTGGCTTTGGGACAAGTCTCTGAATGTCCTTGAGTGGCCCGGAAACCGATCTCTGGAGAGACCTGAAAATAGCTGTGCAGCGATGCTCCTCATCCAACCTGTCAGAGCTTGAAGAGGATCTGCAGAGAGGAATGGGAGAAACTCCCCAAATACAGGTGTGCCAAGCTTGTGTCATACTCAAGAAGACTCAAGGCTGTAATTGCTGCCAAAGCTGCTTCAACAAAGTACTGACTAAAGGGTCTGAATACTTATGTAAATGTAACATTTCTAAAAACATGTTTTTGCTTTGTCATTGTGGGGTATTGTGAGTAGATTGATGAGGTGAAAAAAATATTTAATTTCATAAGGCTGCTACGTAACAAAACGTGGACAAATTGAAGGGGTCTGAATACTTTCCGAATGCACTGTATACAGTCAGTGGCCAGTTTAGTGAAAACGTTTTTCTCCTACAGACAGTGAGTCACGTTTGTCGTGGCTTGCTTTATAAAGCAGGCCGACCTGCATTGAGCGTGGTATGATCGTCGGCCGGCCTTCAGGGCTTTTCACTCACGACAGTGTCTAGGGTTTTACCGAGAACGATGCGACCAACAACAAAAACATCCAGTCAGCGGCAGTGTTGTGGGCGAAAACAGCTCGTTAATGAGGTCAAAAGAGATTGTTAAGAATCGTGCAAGCTAACAGGTGGGCCACAAACAGGCAAATAACGGCGCAGTAGAACGGCATCTCGGAACGCACAACTTGTCGGTCGTTGTCACGGATGGGCTATTGCAGCAGACGACCACACCACACTAGTGCACTATATCGGGAATAGGGTGGCATTTGGGTCGCATTCCACGAATGAGCAGCATCCAACGAATGAGCAGCATCCATATACAGAGACACGCTGTTCATGGTTAAGCGTGTTTCCCTCCTTCAATCAGTGAACATATATTTATACTCCAACAGACGACACTGGTAAGTACAGTTGAAGTCGGAAGTTTACATACACTTAGGTTGGAGTCATTAAAACTCGTTTTTCAACCTCCACACATTTCTTGTTAACAAACTATAGTTTTGGCAAGTCAGTTAGGACATCTACTTTGTGCATGACAAGTCATTTTTCCAACAATTGTTTACAGACATATTATTTCACTTATAATTCACTATATCACAATTGCAGTGGGTCAGAAGTTTACATACACTAAGTTGACTGTGCCTTTAAACAGCTAGAAGAATTCCAGAAAATTATGTCATGGCTTTAGGAGCTTCTGTTAGGCTAATTGACATCATTTGAGTCAATTGGAGGTGTACCTGTGGATGTATTTCAAGGCCTACCTTCAAACTCAGTGCCTCTTTGCTTGACATCATGGGAAAATCAGAAGAAATCATCCAAGACCTCAGAAAAAAATTTGGAGACCTCCACAAGTCTGGTTCATCCTTGGGAGCAATTTCCAAACGCCTGAAGGTTCATCTGTACAAACAATAGTACGCAAGTATAAACACCATGGGACCACGCAGCCGTCATACCGCTCAGAAAGGAGACGCGTTCTGTCTCCTAGAGATGAACATACTTTGGTGTGAAAAGTGCAAATCAATCCCAGAACAACAGCAAAGGACCTTGTGAAGATGCTGGAGGAAACAGGAACAAAAGCATCTATATCCACAGTAAAACGAGTCCTATATCGACATAACCTGAAAGGCCGCTCAGCAAGGAAGAAGCCACTGCTCCAAAAACCTCCATAATAAAGCCAGGCTACGGTTTGCAAATGCACATGGAAACAAAGATCATACTTTTTGGAGAAATGTCCTCTGGTCTGATGAAACAACAATAGAACTGTATATTCAAGACTCATTTTTACTGTGGATATAGATACTTTTGTACACATTTCCTCCAGCATCTTCATAAGGTCCTTTGCTGTTGTTCTTGGATTGATTCACACTTTTCACACCAAAGTACATTCATCTCTAGGAGACAGAACGCGTCTCCTTCCTGAGCGGTATGGCGGCTGCGTGGTCCCATGGTGTTTATACTTGCGTACTATTGTTTGTACAGATGAACGTGGTACCTTCAGGCGTTTGGAAATTGCTCCCAAGGATGAACCAGACTTGTTGAGGCCTACAATTTTCTTTTTGAGGTCTTGGCTGATTTCTTTTGATTTCCCCATGATGTCAAGCAAAGAGGCACTGAGGTAGGTACTTGAAATACATCCACAGGTACACCTCCTATTGACTCAAATGATGTCAATTAGCCTAACAGAAGCTCCTAAAGCCATGACATAATTTTCTGGAATTCCTCTAGCTGTTTAAAGGCAGTCAACTTAGTGTATGTAAACCTCTGACCCACTGGAATTGTAAAACAGTGAATTATAAGTGAAATAATCTGTCTAAACAATTTTAGGAAAAATGACTTGTCATGCACCAAGTAGATGTCTTAACCAACTTGCCAAAACTATAGTTTGTTAGCAAGAAATCTGTGGAGTGGTTGAAAAACTTGTTTTCATGACTCCAACCTAAGTGTATGTAACTTCTGAATTCAACTGTATTACCACACTCACAGGAGACATTCTTCCATTCATGGGTACATGACTGACATCCTGTGGTTGGTTGACAGTATTGCACCTTGGCCACTATTATTGTTGCTCACAATTCTTTCCTGTGACTGTTTCATGCTGTTGGAATGAATGGAGTGTAGGAGAAGTCACTGCAGGTGTCTTAAGAGGAGTTGGGATATGCAAGAAACACATTTTCATTACACACTTGTGTCTAACAGAACAAATATAAGTACCCCCCCTAATAATAACAGTGGCACGCACCTTAGAGATCACAAATCTTGCCATCACAGCAGCAAGATTTGTGACCTGTTGCCACAAGAAAGTGACTCCACTGTAAATAAATTATATTTATCTGTATTTATTTTCCCTTTCATACTTCAACTATTTGCACATTGTTACAACACTGTACATAGTCATAACATTTGAAATGTCTATTCTTTTTGAAACTTGTGAGTAATGTTTACTGTTCATTTCTGATTGTTTATTTCACTTTTGTTTATTATCTATTTCATTTGCTTTGGCAATGTACACGTTTCCCATGCCAATAAAGCCCTTTGAATTGGTAGAGAGGGAACTCTGAGTGTCTTTTTTCATCTCGGAGGAAGAGGGCCTCTGTCTCAGCTCCTTAATGCTCCTGTTACAGACTCCTTTCCCCCAGTCAGTCCTTCTCAAGCCAGCTGGTATCCCAAATGGCCCCCTATTCCATACGCACTACTTTAGACTAAAGTCCTATGTGCCCTGGTCAAAAGTAGTGCAGTATATAGGGAATAGGGCGACATTTTGAATACTGCCTGAGTGGGTGGGCTTCAGAAGGTGACGATGTGGTGAGTGGGGGGGGGGGGGTCCTGAAAGCCAGTGAAGGAGACAGTGGTTCTGTTATGTGATGAAACAGGATACATCCCCTGCTCTTAGTTTGTTCTGATTCTGTGGAGAGAGACTTGGGACTCTATTCAATCCGTATCACGGAAATTCAGTGTTACAGCGCAATTTAAATTTCAAGGCAATGTTCCCGCGTTAGCGGAAACTGCATTCAAGGTAAGCACTGCAGAAGTCGGCTCAACAGGAAATGACGCTCCAGCGATACGGATTGAATAAAGCCCTAACTTCTGCTAGTCTTTCTCTGTAGATGTGGACTAGCTCACATCTTAACGGTTTGTTATGTCCACGTCAATTCATTACGCATCCCACAGTCATCTCCACACACAAACACACACACCTCGGCTTCGTTGCCATATAACACGCTTCGGGACACGATTTGAATGAAGCCGTTGTGTTAGCCACTCTGTCTGGAATGTTATACATACACGCACAGACACATCAAAATCATTCTCATTCAAAAAAGGCATATCCACGTTAACAAGAATCAATATAATCCATAATTGAAACAGAATGAACATATTTTTAGACCAATCACAACTTTTAATTTCATGACAATTTTCCAAGGCCAAATTACAAATAAATAAGGAAGGAGACATTTGCAAATAGCCCATGATGTCACAAGGCCAGTAACCCACCTAAACGAGAAGGAAAAAGACCCACCCCAAAAAACTGGTCAATAACAAAGACCAAATAGGTTTAAATGAGGTTTTACACCTGCACAACTGGTATATCTTTAGGAAATTTGATCATATTAACCCCTCCCCTTCCAACATATTTACTATGAGAAACAATACGAGCGGTCAAATTAATCTGTACACCAAACTTTGTTCCTTGTCTTAGGTACATCAGTAGTTAAAGTGGATGACTTCACTACTAAGACATGTAATGTATGTATATATGTACGTATGTACGTACGTTCGTACACTACTGTTCAAAAGTTTGGGGTCACTTAGAAATGTCCTTGTTTTTGAAAGAAAAGCATTTTTTTTGTCCATTAAAAAAACATCAAATTGATTAGAAATACAGTGTAGAAATTGTTAATGTTGTAAATGACTATTGTACCTGGAAACCGCTGATTTTTTTATGGAATATCTACATAGGCGTACAGAGGCCAATTATCAGCAACCATCACTTCTGTGTTCCAATGGCACGTTGTGTTAGCTAATCCAAGTTTATCATTTTAAAAGGCTAACTGATCATTACAAAACCATTTTGCAATTATTTTAGCACAGATGAAAACTGTTGTCCTGATTAAATAAGCAATAAAACAGGCCTTTTTAGACTAGTTGAGTATCTGGAGCATCAGCATTTGTGGGTTTGATTACAGGCTCAAAATGGCCAGAAACAAAGACCTTTCTTCTGAAACTCATCAGTCTATTCTTGTTCTGAGAAATGAAGGTTATTCCATGCGAGAAATTGCCAAGAAACTGAAGATCTCGTACAATGCTGTGTACTACTCCCTTCACAGAACAGCGCAAACTGGCTCTAACCAGAATAATAGAAGGAGGAATGGGAGGCCCCGGTGCACAACTGAGCAAGAGGACAAGTACATTAGAGTGTCTAGTTTGAGAAACAGACGCCTGACAAGTCCTCAACTGGCAGCTTCATTAAATAGTATCTGCAAAACACCAATCTCAACATCAACAGTGAAGAGGCGACTCCGGGATGCTGGCCTTCTAGGGTTTTCTAATGATCAATTAGCCTTTTAAAATGATAAACTTGGATTAGCTAACACAACGTGTCATTGTAACAAAGGAGTGAGGGTTGCTGATAATGGGCCTCTGTACGGCTATGTAGATATTCCATAAAAAATATGCCGTTTCCAGCTACAATAGTCATTTACAACATTAACAATGTCTATACTGTATTTTTGATCAATTTGATGTTATTTTAATGAACAAAATGTTTTGCTTTTCTTTCAAAAACAAGGACATTTCTCAGTGACCCCAAACCTTTGGACGGTAGTGTATGTATGCATGTATGTATGTATGTATGTATGTATGTATGTATGTATGTATGTATGTATGCATGTATGATGTATGTATGCATGCATGCATGCATGTATGTATGTATGTATGTATGTATGTATGTATGTATGTATGTATGTATGTATGCATGTATGATGTATGTGTGTAACCTCAGAGAAACACTCAAGATACAGCACTTAGTATATTCCTATGAACAAATCTTCTTAACCAATTGTAGCCTGGTATGGGATAGCAAAGCAGCAGACTGGACAGACATTGGTTGGGAGTTGAATACAAAGAACCAATAAAATATCAGGAACTGTAAGAAGAACGGGAACCAGCCTGCACCTGGGTTCCTCATTTGTAACATTATCAGTGTTTTGGACTACTTCCCAAAACCGAGGGTCCTTTTCAAATGCTGAAATATCCCTTGTGCTAAATATAGAATATCCAAGCTGTTCCTCTTCTACGCTATATACTGTACATTGCTCATACACAGTAATTAATTTGCAGACAATACATATATGGCAGCCTATAATGTACGTGGAATTCCAAACGAGATTGGCCCGGAGATATTTATGATGCTTTTAATCTTCCTGAAATGAAATCAATAAAAACGTAATTTTGTCTGGCACACCATTGATATCTGTATCCAAAATAATTATTGAGGAATAACTCATTAAAAGTTGGGAAATGTGTGAAATGTTGGCCTTACCGTAAATGTCTCAAAAGTACCCTTTTTAATTTCGTTCAGTATTGGATATTGTTTAAAAACAATATACTCTACAAGTACATAACATTTCCAGAGTGGTCGCTCTGCTACTTTTGAAAAGCCGATATATTTTTGGAGCACCAACAACACAGTTAATGTGGGAACGGATTCAGAACTCCCTCTGCTGGTGATTCGCACAGTTGGTTAATGGCCTATAATGTCAACTCGTGTATAAAATGGGTCATATCTTCAAAAGGCCTGGGCAAAGCCAAAATGTCATGAACTTTCCAACTTTAAAATCAACGATTTCAACTTTAAAAGGTATGCCAAACCTCCTTACCCCAAAGTACCTTTCCAAGGATTACATATCTTTGGGCAAATCTTGTATGGAATTGCCCACATGACTTTATGCATGACTTCTCATCTTGGATTTGATATCTGAATACATTGTACGTCACAAATGTATATAGTGCATTCACAAGGAATCATGCAACCCAAACAACTTCCTGGAGACCTAACTCTGTTCACCTGTAGTGCCTTATTCTTCACCACTGTATTTTACTTTCACAAGGCCAAAATATTAGTCTTCATTACTATAATTGGTACAGTACTTTCACAATACAGAAAAATAAGTATGGAGTCATATTACTGCCAACAAATTTGAATGAACTCAAGATGATTGAATTCAGATGACATTTCTGTTGGCACTAATACCACACCATTAGAGGCTATATGTTACTACTTCTACAACAATGTTTTCTGTCCTCTAGGTTTTCTTTCTACATTTAATTGGAAAGAGACAGGCCCGCACCCACACATTCATACACTGTGAAGGGGCTCTCTCTCTCTCTGTGCATTTTTCCTTTACATACTTTACTTTTAGAAGTTGTATTTCGTATAAATATTGCACATTCAATCTGCATTTCATATTTCATCAATAAGAGTAACAGTAACTAGAGGTATGACAAAGAAATAGGACAATCCATTACTGTAATACGAACAGGGGATATCAGAGTAGATAGGACTACCGTTGGATGACACAAACACAGTCTGCCAAACAGCAACTAAAAAGGCAAACAGCTACAGATCTGGACTGGGATTCATTGGTTCTCCTAGAGACATCCATGCGGTACATAGGTCATCATTTTATGGAGTAAAATGGCAGGTTTAGGCCAATTTCAATAAAGACAATCCACGTGGTTTATGGAAGCAGATAGTCCAGGTGATAACATGGTTTATGGAAGCAGATAGTCCAGGTGATAACATGGTTTATGGAAGCAGATAGTCCAGGTGATAGCATGGTTTATGGAAGCAGATAGTCCAGGTGATAGCATGGTTTATGGAAGCAGATAGTCCAGGTGATAGCATGGTTTATGGAAGCAGATAGTCCAGGTGATAGCATGGTTTATGGAGCCACAGACCTGGTTTAGCAGGATACTGTGTATGTAACATCGTTTTGCTGGAGGAAACATTGAAAGGTCACAGACTTCTACAGGTCAGGTGGGGTGGGCATGCAGCGGGCTTCACAGCGACATAGGGGACTTGGAACAAGCTCAGGGTCAGAGAACGCACACACACACCCAAACATCAGCACACGCACAAACCACACATGCACACATACACACCCCTGTAAATTTGGACATTATTATACAGATTATGTTTCAAAGATGAACCAGTGGCAGAGACTGCCTCCTACTGGTTAAGTGACAGAATAGAAATGAATAAGGGTCTCAGTAGGATTGGTGTCACATGCTGAGAACTTGCCCTTTAGGCACAGATCAAGGATCAGCTTGTCCTCTCCCCATCCTAGCCTCAACCACAGGGAAGAGAAACTAAACTTCGATCAGCTTTATGGGGAAACTGCATCCCAATTCCCCGTAGCCCCCCTGGACACCTCACCATCATTACTAACCTGGTCCCAGATCATTTCTTGCCTTGGTCAACTCATGACGTCCCACAAATAGTCAGAGGAGGTGGCTAAAGTACAAACCGATCCAGGATCAGGCTACATTACGAGAAACAGGTTCCACCAGCCAACCCAGGCACATCACATCAGCCCATAGCCACACACAGGGGCACAGAGCAGGGAGGAGATTCCATCACTGGCACACTGTAACATAGGACTTCATCTAGTCAAGTCAGTAAACACATACTCTTCCATAGAATAGAAGCAACCTTCAGGACATAGAGGCATATGAGGGAGAAGAATTTAGGAAATTCACATGGGGGGGAAAAGAAAGAAGAGGAAAACATGTTGTTTTAATGTCAGTTTGGTAACAGATAAATGAGAAACAAACCATTCAGAAAAATATAAGAAATAAGGAGAGCAAATAAAAAATGCAAGTTGCGTTCCAAAAATCTCATGGTTTTGTAAAACACTGATTTCTCTCAGACACAAGATGTTCATCGAATAGGTTTCGGAAACGAACCAAGACAAAGCGATTACGTTAAAAAAAGAAAAATAACGAAACATGAACAAAACATCACCACATCCTAAAACATTTATACAATAAAAGAGATCCCTGCATAGATTCAAACCTGGATGTGGAACGTTTAAACCGAAGGGCCTCATTTTTCAGAGTCGTATTCATTAGTGCACAACATAGCAAAACATTTCTTGTTGGACAAGTTCAGGTAGTCCCTCCCTGTTTCAGTCAGTTTTCTTCCGTTTGATAACTAATGAACACGATCCAGGCCACATTCACACAAAAACCATCCTTTCTACTATCAGGTGTCTGGACTACACACAGAGGCCGAAGACCATGCTAGACGGAGGATAGGAGAGAGAAGGGAAGGAGAAAAAAAAAGGAGAGGAGCGCAGGAGTGGGACAAGACTAACGTGTCATTTTCCGTGTCTCAGCCGAGTCACGCCATGATGACAGCGTCGTCATAGCAACACACAGACCCCTAAAAACTTTTGGCGAAGACAAGCAACTGATGTTGCTCCAACTGGCTTGGCCCCTCTGTCTTTTGTCTTGGGAAGGGGGGGGGGGGGGGGGGGGCTGTGTCTGTTTGTGTGTAACTTGCCGTCGTACATTCTCTCCAGTTTTCTTGTCATCTAGATAGCGTTTGTTAGATTCCTTGCGTATGTCTGTGTGTGTGTTACTTGCCACCGTACATTCTCTCGATGTCTTCCTGATAGTGTGATTTGAGCTCCTTGCGTTTGAGTTTGAATGCGTCGGTCACCAGGCCAGTCTCCGGTGTCCAGGGCTCTGCACTCAGACGGATCTTCCTAGGGATCTCAAAGCGTTCCAGTTTGGCTGTGGGGGGGAAACAACACCGGACTTTAGAGACGAATGCATGGGCTGGGGTTGAGAAATACAAGTCAACGCTAGGGCCAAAAAGATGGAGAAACAGTACTCATATGTTACAACCAGAATCCTCTATTCCTCCCTCCATCCGTCTCTCATCGTCCTCTCCATCCCTCCATCCTACCTGACAGAGCGGCCTCTGTGATGACGTGGAGAACGTCTCTCTCCATGTCAGGGTTGTTACAGATCTCCTCCCAGCTGCCCCGTAACCCTCTCTGCTCCGCCAGCGCCATCAAATGCTTCTGATTGGGCACCACAAAGCCAATCACATACGACTGGTCACTGGGACGGAGAGAGTTAAGGAAATGGAGAGATAATATAGTGTTATTGTTAAATTTAGACAACACAGTTGATTTGTATAATTCCTTTTTATATTATTATCATCATCATCATCATTCTAGTTATTATTATAATGAAAGGCAAAGATGGAGAGAGAAAGACGGGCCAGAATAGGATGAAGGATAGAGAGAGCAATGAGTCGAAAAGACAAAGAGAGAGACAGGAGAGAGGTAGAAAGTGGGTGACACAGACAGCAGATGGAGACATTGTGACTAGAGACAGAACAAGTTGACAAGGAGAAACAGACAATCAATGTTTTGTACCCAGTGTACAGAACATTAAGAACACCTGCTCTTTCCATGACAGACTGACCAGGTGAAAGCTATGATCCCTTATTGATGTCACCTGTTAAATACACTTCATCGTGTAGTTGAGGCAGAGGAGACAGGTTAAGAAGGATTTTTAAGCCTTGAGACAATTGAGACATGGATTATGTCTGAGTGCCATTCAGAGGGTGAATATTTAAGTGCCTTTGAACGGGGTATGGTAGTAGGTGCCAGAGGCACCGTTTTGTGTCGTGAAGAGGGCACGACAAAACAGTCCCCTCAGGAGACTGAAAAGATTTGGCATGGGTCCTCAGATCCTCAAAATGCTCTACAGCTGCACCATGGAGAGCACCCTGACTGGTTGCATCACTGCCTGGTATGGCAACTGCTCGGCCTCCGACCGCAAGGCACTACAGAGGGTAGTGCGAACGGCCCAGTGGGGCCAAGCTTCCTGCCATTCAGGACCTCTATACCAGGCGGTGTCAGAGGAAGGCCCTAAAAATTGTCAAAGACTCCAGCCACCCTAATCATAGACTGTTCTCTCTGCTACCGCACGGCAAGCGGTACCGGAGCGCCAAGTCCAGGTCCAAGAGGCTTCTAAACAGCTTCTACCCCCAAGCCATAAGACTCCTGAACACCTAATCAAATGGCTACCCAGACTATTTGCATTGCCCCCTCTTTTACACCGCTGCTATTCTGTTATTATCTATGTAGTCACTTTAATAACTCTACCTACATGTACATATTACCTCAATTACCTTGACTAACCAGTGCCCCTTGTAAATAGTCTCGCTATTGTTATTTTACTGCTGCTCTTTAATGACTGTTACTTTTATTTCTTATTCTTATTTTTTAAACTGCATTGTTGATTAGGGGCTTGTAAGTAGGCATTTCACTGTAAGGTCTACACCTGTTGTATTCGGCGCATGTAACTAATACAACTTGATTTGAGAACTGCAACGCTGATGGGTTTTTCACACTCAACAGCTTCCCGTGTGTATCAAGAATGGTCCACCATCCAAAGGACATCCAGTCAACTTGACACAACTGTGGGAAGCATTGGAGTCAACATGGGCCAGCATCCCTGTGTGACGCTTTCGTTCTTAATGTTAGCACGGTGTTCTTAATGTTTTGTACACTCAGTGTTATAGAGACTCCAGTCACCCGAGCGGTATATAATATGCGCATTGTTACCTGTTTGCGTAGGCGCAGATGTTGTCTACGAAAGGGCAGTTCTTCAGCATGGCCTCCACCTTCCCCAGAGACACATACTCCCCAGCCTGGAGCTTCACCAGATCCTTCTTACGGTCTACACAGAAGGAACACAATGATTGCTAAGGTAGATTAATATACAGCTGCCTTTGGGATGAATTTATCTGTCGTTTATATATGCAAATCCTTTCATATTTGATTGTTTTTGACAGAGACGGGTATGAAGTGAAGTGGATACAGAGAGAAGGGGAGGAGTATGACTGGTAGATTCGTATCCACGCAGACAAGGGAATCATCCTCTATGTGCCCGAGGGCGGTGGCTTTAACCACAAGGTCACCCTCAGTTAACTGTACGGGTCTGAATTGTTAGTTCACCTGCAGAAAATTTGGAGGATCTGGCGCTTTCATCCTGACTCGTATGCATTTAAATCCACAGATAGACAGACAAAATATCATAGGGCTCTCTCTGAAAACAGGTCTTTTTTCTGGGCTGCTCACCGATAATCTTGAGGCACCCGTCTGGGTGAAACTCCCCGATGTCTCCTGTACAGAACCAGCGCTGGCCGTTGCTGTCCACGAAGAAGTCCTCGCGGTTCTTCACCTCGTTCTTGTAGTAACCCATAGTCACGTTGGGACCGCCGATTACAATCTCCCCTCTCGGGTGTGGCTTGTCTGTGCTGTAGTAACCGCCTGGAGAAGATCAGGAGAAGAGGTCTATGCCCAAAGCATCTTCAGCCCCACGTCCATCCCTACCAATATAACTATCATCCACCCTAGCCCCCAACCCCACTCACCTCCACCCTCCCAGCCCTCCCCCTAATATCACCGATTCTGCAGTCCCAGTGCTATGGAGGGACTCACCCTCCTCCCAGTCCTTGAGGGTGATCTCGGAGCAGATCAGAGGAGCGCCGACCCGACCTGTGCGATAGTCCCACACTGACAAATAGAGAGAGGAAAAAATACACGTGAGAACGACATAGCATATCACATTACTGTGTACAATCACCTGGCTTTCTCTATTGTGCCCCCATTCCTCTCTTCCATCAGGCAGCAGAAGTCTACACATTTCCTTCTCTTTTACCCTCCCTCCCTTCTTCTTGGACCTACCGCCTCCACCCACCCTCCCTCACCAGCTCCGCAGGTCTCGGTGAGGCAGTAGCCCCGGCTGACTTCCTCCTTCCCGTCCCCTTCACTCCGTTCCATCCCCCTTACTCATCCCTCCCTTCCCTCTCTCCTTCCCGCTCTCTTACTCTCGCTGATGGTGCCAGCTCCGCAGGTCTCGGTGAGGCCGTAGCCCTGGCCCACGGGACAGCAGAGGCAGATGTTCATGAAGCGCTGGGTGGCGGCGGAGAGGGGTGCTCCGCCTGACAACAGCACCCTCATGTGACCCCCCAACAACGAGCGCACTTTCCTAAACACCAGACTGGAGAGAGAGGGAGAAAAAGAGGATGACAGTGAGTCAGAGGATGAGAATAACACCAAGATAAACAACAAGTCATTCATAATAACCTCTGTGTGAACTTTAGGTTTCTGTTTAACGCAGGAACTGGCCACAGCAATATTCGAGAATGTCGGTGTGTGAGTCTCCATTAAGGCTGTTGTATTGCATTTTTGCATATGCATAGGCCTATATATGAGCCCAAGCCTGAAAAAAACCCAGAATTAAAATAATGATTATGACATTCGTTATACAATACATAGCCTACCGCATATTACGCACCGCAGAAAAACATCAAAAAATGATTTAAGACTTCTTTAATTGGTCTAGCCTACATTCCAAAATTAAACAAATTCTAGTAATCGCCTTTGATTGTAGACTGTATTAATATGCATACTGGATGGACTGGTTACCTTATGCTATGATCCAACATTTCTATCCATGAGTCTGGGAGAGAACGTAAAGGCCTAGGCAATGTTGTTGGGTCATTGATTGTGCAGGGCGGCTTACAGAGTTAGTCTACAATTATAGTGAATGTATGTTTGATTTTGAATAGCCTAGTAATAGAGAATGTATTATATTTCATCATTAATTGGGTGATACATTACCTTTAGCTACCTTTAGCGTTTCCATCTCCTCCCCTCTCTCCTTCATTCCTTTCTCAAGCGCGCAGAGAGAGGGGCCGTCGACAGTTTAATTAAATACTCTATATTTCATTGCGAAAACATGTTATTTTCGATGTTCTCGAACAGATTTCACTAGGTTTCCTAAATTAAGTACTTTAGTCGTACCATGAGGCCCATTAGAATGTCTTATAAATCAAAACATGTAAGGTTTGTATCTCTCACAAGTAAAGTTGCCTAATAACTCAATCTAGCGTATAGGACCTGTTTCAAATTATCACTTTTACGCTCTACATTGCCTTCATATGCGTACTCGCATACTCGGAATGGGAAAAATATCCTTTCTATTTTATTCAGCCAAGTTCAATTATATTCTTCTAACCATTAAATATTATAATATAAAATAATGGCACGGGACTTAAAGGCATAACTTGTCAGCTAAACCAACAAGCCTACAGCCAACAGGATAACATACAGTTAGACCAACTCATATTCTGTCCTTCTGATATACATTTTCTTCATTATGTTTCTTTAGACCTACCTAAAATAAATACTGGATATATTGTGATGGTGAATATTAAATTGATTTATTAGACTTTTTAAATGTAGATGTTCCAAAGGCACATCAGCGGCTCGTATGAGCGGAGGCACGGAGATGCTAAATGTGTTTATGTTAATTAGGGTCAATTACCGTGAGACCGGCAGTCTTTTGCATGACAATAACCGGCTGAAAAAATGTCATGACCGCCACAGTGCTAGTTCAACCTCCTGGAGATTCTCCATCAATCATTACCCATTGACTGTGTGTGTGTGTGTGTGTGTGTGTGTTACAGGTGTGTGTATGACCTGTCACAGAGCGGGGTCTTGTAGCCCTTGGTGATCTGTTCCATCTTATAGTTGTAGGCCAACACAAACAGGGTTCTCTGCACACTGCTCATCTCCTCCACCTTGGTCATCACATTCTTATAGATCCGATCCATGATCTCCTACAGGAGGGAGAACGAGGGACAGAGAAGGAAAGAGAACAAAACACAACTTCAATTTAAAAAATAATAATAATAAATTCTGTGCATGTCTTACTCGGGTATATATATATACTACAGCAGCTTTAGTGCTTACCGGTACAGCAGCCATGAGTGTAGGTTTTAGAACACTGGTGTCTCCTTTACTGCCCTTCTTAATCTTAGTCGACTGGGGAGGAAGAGAGGAGAGAGAGATGGATCAGACTAGGAGTAGAGCACAGCTAGGCCTGTTCTCTAATAGAGGAGGAGGTACATTAGAGGGTTTCTACATACCGCGTTGTGTTGTTGTGCCTTGGCTTTCTTTCTGTCTGTCTGTCTGTCTGTCTGTCTGTCTGTGTGTCTGTGTCTGTGTCTGTGCTCACCTGGTCTGCTAGCGTCTGTGGGGAGGAGTATCCGATGCAGCATCCGTGAGAGATACACACCATCTCTGCACTCAGCTCTAGAACATGGGCCAGCGGCAGGTACCCAATATAGGTGTCTGTCTCACTGCACGAACGGAAACAAAAAAACATTTTATTCAACTGCCAAACATACAGAAACTATATAAATATGGAATCATGTAGTAACCAAAAAAAAGTGTTAAACAAATCAAAATATAGTTCATATTTGAGATTCCTCAAAGTAGCCAGCCTTTTCCTTGACAGCTTTGCACACTCTTGGCGTTCTCTCAACCAGCTTTAGTCACCTAGAATGCATTTCAATTAACAGGTGTGCCTTTCTTTCCTTCTTAATGCCTTTGAGTAAATCAGTTGTGTTGTGACAAGGTAGGGATGGAATACATAAGATGGTCTTTTACTAAATAGGGCTAAGTCCATATTATGGCAAGAACAGCTCAAAAAAGCAAAGAGAAATGACAGTCCATCATTACTTTAAGACAAGAAGGTCAGACAATGCGGAAAATGTCAAGAACTTTGAAAGTTTCTTCAAGTGCAGTCGCAAACACCATCAAGCGCTATGATGAAACTGGCTCTTATAAGGACCGCCACAGGAATGGAAGACCCAGAGTTACCTCTGCTGCAGAGGATAAATTCATTAGAGTTACCAGCCTCAGATTGCAGCCCAAATAAATGCTAAACAGAGTTCAAGTAACAGACACATCTCAACACCAACTGTTCAGAGGAGACTTCGTGAATCAGGCCTTCATGGTCGAATTGCTGCAAAGAAACCACTACTAAAGGACACCAATAAGAAGAAGAGACTGGCTTGGGCCAAGAAACACGAGCAATGGACATTAGACTGGTGGAAATCTGTCCCTTGGTCTGATGAGTCCAAATTTGAGATTTTTGGTTCCAACCGCCGTGTCTTTGTGAGATGCAGAGTAGGTGAACGGATGATCTCCGCATGTGTGGTTCCCACCCTGAAGCATGGAGGAGGTGGTGTGATGGTGCTTTGCTGGTGACGCTGTCGTGCTTTATTTAGAATTCAAGGCACACTGAAGGAAAAGCAGCCAACAAGTGCTCAGCTTATGTGGGAACTCCTACTCAACCACCAACTTACCTTCTTTGGCCTTGTCTCAGGATGGTAAATTGGTGGTTGAATATATCCCTCTAGTAGTGTGGGGGCTGTGCTTTGGCAAAGTGGGTGGGGTTATATCCTTCCTGTTTGGCCCTGTCCGGGGGTATCATCGGATGGGGCCACAGTGTCTCCTGACCCCTCCTGTCTCAGCCTCCAGTATTTATGCTGCAGTAGTTTATGTGTCGGGGGGCTAGGGTCAGTTTGTTATATCTGGAGTACTTCTCCTGTCTTATCCGGTGTCCTGTGTGAATTTAAGTATGCTCTCTCTAATTCTCTCTTTCTTTCTCTCTCTCTCTCGGAGGACCATGCCTCAGGACTACCTGGCATGATGACTCCTTGTTGTCCCCAGTCCACCTGGCCGTGCTGCTGCTCCAGTTTCAACTGTTCTGCCTGCGGCTATGGAACCCTGACCTGTTCACCGGACATGCTACATGTCCCAGACCTGCTGTTTTTAACTCTCTAGAAACCGCAGGAGCGGTAGAGATACTCTTAAAGATCGGCTATGAAAAGCCAACTGACATTTACTCCTGAGGTGCTGACTTGCTGCACCCTTGATAACTACTGTGATTATTATTATTTGACCATGCTGGTCATTTTATGAACATTTGAACATCTTGGCCATGTTCTGTTATAATCTCCACCCGGCACAGCCAGAAGAGGACTGGCCACCCCTCATAGCCTGGTTCCTCTCTAGGTTTCTTCCTAGGTTTTGGCCTTTTTTTGACCACCGAGATCTACACCTGCATTGCTTGCTGTTTGGGGTTTTAGGCTGGGTTTCTGTACAGCACTTTGAGATATCAGCTGATGTAAGAAGGGCTATATAAATAAATGTGATTTGATTTGAAGACTGTTGGAAAAACATTCCTCAAGAAGCGGGTTGAGAGAAAGCCCAAGAGCGTGCAAAGCTGTCATCAAGGCAAAGGGTGGCTACTTAAAAGAATCTCAAATAAAAAATATATTTTGATTTGTTTAACACTTTTTTGCTTACTACATGATTCCATATGTGTTATTTCATAGTTTTTATGCCTTCACTATTATTTTACAATGTAGAAAATAACCCTTGAATGAGGAGGTGTCCAAACTTTTGACTGGTACTAATATAGAGAAGAGAAGAAAGGAGATGAAGAGCAGGACACTCAGAGATATTCATGAGATGAGAGAGAAGGAGAAAGAAAGAGATACGTTTACATTCTGTAGGGGAAATGGTGGCAGATAGAAAGAGAGAGAGAAAGAGATATTAAGAGATAGAAAGAGAGAGAGATAGAGGGAGAAAGAGAGAGATAGCGAATGAATGAGGAAAAGAGATTAAGAGAGAGAGAAAGAGAGAGATAGCGAATGAATGAGGAAAAGAGAAAAGGAGAAAAACAGTGATCAGGGCACACAGGGGGGAAAGAGAGTGGCAGTGAGAGAGAGTGAATAGTCAAAAACAATTAGCAGTCATTCTAGAAGACACCATAGTTCTCTGTACGTACTCCAGGTCTGGTATGCGCTCTGCCATGCCTGTGACGCCCGCGATGATGTTGCTATGGGAGATCATGACGCCCTTGGGGATGCCCGTGGAGCCGCTGGTGTACATGATGACAGCGATGTCAGAGGGCAGGGGCCGCCGGCGCGCCACCGCCACTACGCAGAGAGAGAGAGAGAGAGAGAGAGACAGAGAGAAGGGGAGGCAGCAGGGAAGTGAAAAAGGTCACAGAAAGACTTTTGGGTCAGAACATTGCACAATGCGGGAGCATCAGAGAACGGCTATCGATCTGTCTTTCAAGAGAGGGCATGCACATAGCACAGGGCTAATACAATCTGATAGGATATGACAGAGAGGGCTATTCAGGTACAAAAAACTATGATTCTGGAAGTCAGATTACATTTGAGTCGCTAAGACCACAGGGCAGAAGTACTGTACCGAGTCAGACAACACGTAGACCCAAACACACACCCCTCACACACACACACCCACGCTCTCCCTCCTTACTGTTGTCGGGTCTGGAGCCCAGCTCTTGCACGGCGTCCATGTTGTGGACCATGATGCCACGGGGGAAGCCGGGCCAACTGGTTGGCTTACTGTCCACCACGATGATGTGCTGCAGCCGAGGCACCTCCAACAGAATGTCCTGGGAGGAGAGGGGAGGAGGAGAGGGAGGAGAGAGGGGGAGAGAATGTAGCTATTGACTGGAGATTGCAGTTGGACTGCTTAGAATCAATGTAGTCTATGATCTACAAATCATCTCACATTCCAAATAACGGCTCATTATGTCATTAAGACTAGCAATTCTACGCATTGCCTTGTACAAACGGATCCCCTCAAACACACTGAATGTCAACACTTAATTAGACTGTCTGCTCAAGTGGGCAAGGACTGTAATGCAAGTGGGCAAGTGTTCCAATGCATATTTATGGGTGAAAACTATTCAAAATGTAGTCATGCTTTTAAATAAATAAATAAATAAATAATATGTATATATAAATAAACATATATATAAATAAACATATATAAACATATATGCAAGACTATTTAAAATGTGGGAAAATTGTATTACCTGGCTGGAGTGTGTACTGTCTCATATGGCATTGCAGGAAGTGATCAGGACAAGGCAATCAGAGCCTACCTTGAGACGGCTGTGTAGCAGGTCTTTGCTGGTGATGATGTGGGTGATCTCAGTCTCGTTCAGACCGTGGGCAATGGCCGCTCCGCCCAGAGTGGAGTACAACGTCACCACTGGCAGAATGACACAGACTGGAGTTAGAGATTCATTGTGTGTGTGTGGCGTGTTGCTATAGTGTTTGTTGCTATAGTGTGTGTGTTGCTATAGTGTGTGTGTTGCTATAGTGTGTGTATTGCTATAGTGTGTGTGCTACTGTCTAACATAAACACTCACATGGGAAGTTGTATATGAAGCAGGCCTGTGCTGCTATCATCCACTCGGCCCTGGTCTCACAGAAGATGGCGATGTTACACTGAGGCCTCTGGCCCAGCGCGGCCAGCCCACTGCCAAAACACACTGCTGCCTGGTAGGTCTCCTCATACGACATCCACTGATACTCCCCCAGGATCACCTAGAGATAACACAACCATATACACTTAACTTAACACTAATATACTGCTGCTTGGTAGGCCTCCTCGTACGACATCCATTTATACCCCCCCAGGATCACCTTCAAACCCACACACACTCACTGGTAATATATTGGGACAGATTGGTAGGCTGTGGACATCTGAGGGGTGGAATTAAGATTAGAAGGATTGGTTGATTTGATTTGTACTTGGAGTCTAGTACAAATAGGAAGAGGCTATGTATACAGCGCAGGGCTGTCCCCGACTAAGAAAAATCTTAGTCGAGCAAGAGACGCCTGTCTATTGGTCTACATTTTAAATACATGTATTTTTCCATAGACACCACCTATGTGTTTGAATAAGCTTGTCTGATGCTTTAGTCACACTGTTTGATTAAATAATTAAGACACACTAATGACTCAAGAGGAAAACCGATGGCCACGCGGTGTTAATTTTTTTTTGAATGACAGCGAGTGCCTGTGTGACTGAGTAATGTTGTCGCTCTCTCTCCTCCCTGCAGCAGTGAACAAGCACCACAGCAAGTGTTTATCGAGCTGTCCGTGCTGAAGCTGCACCATCATTACAGCCATTTGGTTCCTTACTTGATTCTCTGACTGAAAAGTTATGTTGCCAAAATCCCTCACTTATTTAGGAAAAAACATTCCCTATTCCCTCAACTCTTGCCGTCTTCACGTGACATATGGTTATAATGTTTCCCTAAGTCAAAAAATTGCTGTTACATTGTACAACCTTCAATGTTATGTCATCATTATGTACAAGTCTGGCAAATTAATTACGGCCTTTGTTAGGAATAAATGGACTTCACACAGTTCGCAATGAGCCAGGCGGCCCAAACTGCTGCATATACCCTGACTGCTTGCACGGAACGCAAGAGAAGTGACAATTTCCCTAGTTATAAGAAATTCATGTTAGCAGGCAATATTAACTAAAAATGCTGGTTTAAAAATATATACTTGTGTATTGATTTTAAAGAAAGGCATTGATGTTTATGGTTAGGTACATTGGCGCAACGACAGTGCTTTTTTCGCAAATGCGCTTGTTAAAACATCACCCGTTTGTCGAAGTAGGCTGTGATTCAATGAGAAATGAACAGGCACCGCATCGATTATATGCAACGCAGGACACGCTAGATAAACTAGTAATATCATCAACCATGTGTAGTTAACTAGTGATTATGTTAAGATTGATTGTTTTTTATAAGATAAGTTTAATGCTAGCTAGCAACTTACCTTGGCTTCTTGCTGCCCTCGCGTAACAGGTAGTCAGCCTGCCACGCAGGCTCCTCGTGGAGTGCAATGTAAGGCAGGTGGTTAGAGCGTTGGACTAGTAACCGGAAGGTTGCAAAAACGAATCGGAAAACTCCAAACAGCAAGCAATGCAAGTTCTTCCACACCAATCTTGACAAACCATTTCTGTATGGACCTTGCTTTGTGCACAGGGGCATTGTCATGCTGAAATCGTCTAGAACGTCATTGTACGCTGTAGTGTTAGGATTTCCCTTCACTGGAACTAAGGGGCCTAGCCAGAACAATTCAAAACCGCCCCAGGCCATTATTCCTCCTCCACCAAACTTTACAGTTGGCCCTGTGCATTGGGGCAGGTAGCGTTCTCCTGGCATCCGCCAAACCCAGATTTGTCTTCGAACTGCCAGATGGTGATGCGTGATTCATCACTCCAGAGTCCAATGGCGGCAAGCTTCCAGCCGACGGTTGGCATTGTGAATGATGATCTTAGGCTTCTGTGCCGCTGCTCGGCCATGGAAACCCATTTCATGAAGCTCCCGACGAACAGTTATTGTCCTGATGTTGCTTCCAGAGGCAGTTTGGAACTCGGTAGTTAGTGTTGCAACCGAGAACAGATGATTTTTATTCGCTACGCGCTTCAGCACTCGCCGGTACCGCTCTGTGAGCTTGTATGGCCTACCACTTCACGACTGAGCCGTTGTTGATCCTAGACGTTTCCACTTCACAATAACAGCACTTACAGTTAACAGGGGCAGCACAAGCAGGGCAAAAATATGACGAACTGACTTGTTGGAAAGGTGGCATCCTATGACGATGTCACGTTGAAAGTCACTGAGCTCTTCAGTAAGGCCATTCTACTGACAATGTTTCTCTATGGAGATTGCATGGCTGTGTGCTCGATTTTATACACATGTCAGCAATGAGTGTGGCTGAAATAGCCGAATCCACTATTTGAAGGGCTGTCCACATACTTTAGTATATATATGATGTATATACGGATGATTTATAAAGCCAGGCACATTAAACCGTTAGGCTATTGATTATATACCTAATTAGATTGGGGTTTCCTCTCTCCTTAATTTTCTTAGACAATTAAGGCAAGGGTTGTTTTCTCGTCTCCTCACACCGCTGCTGCCTCCGTCGCATTGTTCTCAACACCAATATGCTGGATAACTTTGCTATTATGCACAAAGCAACATATAGGGAAATGCGCCAATTCAACGGGGCACTGAAGATTATGTTTCAGAACCGCGGACAGAAACCGCTATTCAATGTGGGAGAGGCGCATTTGTTATCAAATAATATTATATTTATTAGTGTTGCATCATTATTCATACATAATATAACCATACACAATTTCAGTAGCATCTTAAGAGTGATGGATTGTGCCATCCCCATGGCCTCCGCAATGGATTAGTCCACTGAGGCAGGTGAGAAACAGGCGGGTGTCTTGTGCACCATAAAAAAACTGAAAAGAAATCTCGGTCGGCCAACAGCCTATTGACTGAATAATCGACTAACTGAGGTCAGCCCTATTTGTGACAGTGGCGTGCCGTGGGCCTGGGGCCTGGGCCTTCAGTGAGGTACTACACAGTCCCACCCGAATTAATCTACCTCTTATTACCATCATTATGATGCCATGGCTCTAGACACTATACATTTAGACAGAAACGCAGTATAACCAGGCGTTGCGTCACCTTGAAATTGACAAATTGACATTTTTGGGTAAACAGTGTTTACCCAAAAACATGACACAATCAATGAGTCTTTTCAATATTTCCCTTCACCTTTTCATTGTGCAGCTGCGTTGCCCTGCGCGCTTGTTCGTTGAGCTGTAGATCCACTCCGGTGTCCCCAAAAGTTTTCAAAAGCACCATTGCTTGTAAGTGCCCAGCCGTACTTTGGTGTCTCGTTGCTGCCTTGGTTAGACAACTCAAGTTTGCAAAGCCAGTGTGGCTCCAAACACCAAATCGATCACTTGCAAATAATAGGCATTCCCAGCAGTACAGTTTGCAGTGCTTCTCGGAGCCATAGCGCTCGTAGTTGGAACTTTGAAAGTGGCGAGCGAACGAACCCCTTTCCCGCCTGTGACAGGCTTTGTAGCGTCGGCGTCGGGCGACCTCTCCTTACAATGTCTAACTTTTCTTGAAAAGTTCGTCTTGAGAATGGCGTTATAATTATATCCTCGACCAAATCGATATCTTCTCCTCCTTCCGCCATTGTGGGTTGAAAAAACAGCTTAGTAGTACGCGAATTAATTCGTTTATCAAATTCAGTTTCCTAGATCTGCATAGACCTGCCCATAGGACCTGCCTCTCAATATTGGTAATCCAATCAAAAGACGTGCACGCACTACGCCTGCTAGCTGGCTCCTGTGTAACACTGGAGCCAGCCAGCAGGCGTACAATAGCCAACTCTACAGCTGATTGGTTGACACTAAATTTTCAGGCCTGAGGGCAGATTTTAGACCCCTGGCAACACATGATGGCTGAATATGATTGGATAAAAGATCTAACATAAAGACCAGCCCTCCAAATCTCAACCTGGGGCTGGAAGCAGTGCAACCAAGAGGAAAGCTATGAAATGAAGAGTATAACTCTTACTCTGGGGAATAATTTAATACATATTTGTGGGAAAATATATTTAAAAAAAAATTATATTCTGATGATGTTTAGGCCAGCAGAGAAGGCCTTGCTGGCCCTGACGGCCCACCACTGATTTGTGAAGACCAGTGACAAAAAAATAGTAGTCAGGCTGTAACACAACAAAATGTGGATGAAGTCAAGTGGTGTGAATACTTTCTGAAGGCACAGCATATTTTAAATTGTAATGTTTTTCCACCAGGTCCTCCAACCAGGGTAGGCGATGGTAGAGGCAAAAAAAGGGGATCAGAAATTATGCAATTAGTGATATTTTATAGACTCATCTGTCTGCTAGTTTCATAGCTGACCCCAAAAACTAAAAATAACATTGTTAATACTAGAAGTACGCACCACTAAACTGTAACACACCGATGTCTGGTAGGTCTCCTTGTACAACAGTATTACCCCAGAATTACCTATAAAAACAAGCTGCCTTCAAACAGGGTTAGACATTGCCATCTAATGTCCTCCTACTGCAACCATAGCAAAGAGGCCTTTCTCATACACAACATAAACAAATTATACAGTGCCTTTGGAAAGTATTCAGACCACTTGACTTTTTCCACATTTTGTTACGTTACAGCCTTATTCTAAAATTGATTAAATTGTTTTGACTAGACTCCCAGTCCCTGCAGCTGAAAAACATCCCCACAGCCTGATGCTGCCATTACCATACTTCACCGTAGGGATGGTGCCAGGTTCCCTCCAGACGTGACATTCGGCATTCAGGCCAAAATAGTTCAATCTTGGTTTCATCAGACCAGAGAATCTTGTTTCTCGTGGTCTGAGAGACTTTAGGTGCCTTTTGGCAAACTCCAAGCGGGCTGTCATGTGGCTTTTACTGAGGAGTGGCTTCCGTCTGGCCACTCTACCGTAAAGCCCTGATTGGTGGAGTGCTGCAGAGATGGTTGTCCTTCTGGAAGGTTCTCCCATCTCCAGAGAGGAACTTTAGAGCTCTGTCAGAGTGACCATCGGGTTCTTGGTCAACTCCCTGACCAATGCCGTTCTCCCCCGATTGCTCAGTTTGGCTGGGCGGCCAGCTCTAGGAAGAGTCTTGGTGGTTCCAAACGTCTTCCAATTAAGAATGATGGAGGCAACTGTGTTCTTGGGACCTTCAATGCTGCAGACATTTTTTGGTACCCTTCCCCAGATCTGTGCTTCGACACAATGCTGTCTCTGAGCTCTACGGACAATTCCTTCGACCTAATGGCTTTGTTTTTGCTCTGACATGCACTGTTAACTGTGGGACCTTACATAGAGACAGGTGTGTGACTTTCCAAATCATGTCAAATCAATTGAATTTACTACAGGTGGACTCCAATAAAGTTGTAGAAACATCTCAACGATGAACAATGGAAACAGGATGCACCTGAGCTCAATTTCAAATCTCATAGCAAAGGGTCTAAATACTTATATAAATAAGGTATTTCTGTTTTTAATTTTTAAGAAATGGGTTATTGTGTGTAGATTGCTGAGGATTTTTATTTATTTAATCCATTTTAAAATAAGGCTGTAACGTAACAAAATGTGGAAAAGGTCAAGGGGTCTGAATACTTTCCAAAGGCACTGTATCAAGAAAGATAATTAAATCCACTTTTCTCCCTCTTCCTCACCTTCTTGAAGACCTTCCCGTTGGGTTGGAGCTCGTCCTCCTCGCTCAGCACCTCTCTCGTGCCCAGGCAGTTCCTCTCTGGGAACCTGGCTGCTCCATGCTCCATCACCTTGTCCAGGGTGTCCACTCCTGGGTGCAAGGAAGACACCAGCTTCTGCTGGCTACCATCCTTATGGTTGGTCGCCCGGTAAGGGCCCGCCGGGCGACCGCTCACTGACCGTGCCTTGACCCGCCGCGCCCGGTCTAGGTTGGCTCCAGCGCCCGAGAGCAGGTACCAGGGCAGGAAGGTGATGACAGAGTACACCCAGACAACCGAGCGGAAGACCTGCAGCAGCAGTGGGTTCATGTCCTCTTTTAGTTTCATCTTGGATGTCAGGGGTCAAGGGTCACTGGGTGGAGTCTGAGTTGAGGTGGGTGGGTGGAGCAGGAAGTGTGAGGGATACACCCCAACACTTCTTTCGAAAACTGATAGTGTTCCTTCTCATGCACAGGTGGTTCCTCTGATAGATCCGCTTGATGGATGGACTGACAGACAGCTTGGTTTCAGAGTCAGCTCACCTGTATTGAGAGAACAGAAAACACTTTAGAGATGAAGACAGGCATAGCAGAGAGGGAGGGAGGGATAGACAGCGCAAATGCATTTAAAAAAAATGAAACACATTAGTAATGTACCACTTTGTTAGACCACCCAACAATGAATTTAGGCTACATGGCTCTAATCTCCTTGGAATAATAGTCAAAATAGGCAAGCACTGTAATCTCCATCAGACCAGGGTTCTCTCGAAAGAACGTAAGAGGGCCGCTGCGCCCCCTTGTGGATTGGGCTGCACCACTATGTCATTTTTTAAATAATAATTAAAACACACCAGGGGTCGCGTTAGCATTCAAAAGTCTGCATTTTCAAAACACAGACCCGCCAAAAAGCTGCATTTTAATAGATTCACCTGCCCTCTAATTAAACAAATGGACAATAAATACATGGGTCCACTCAGTGTTCTAGAGTGCAGGAAAATCCGGGTCAGTTCAAGAGGGTGCTATGTGAAAACATAGTGTTATTATAATCACATACAATAATCATTCATCTGAACGATAATATAGTCTCAATATGCAAGTACTCAACTTTGTTGAAAAACAAATGCTATAAGTGCGTAGGAAAAATGACAAGCTCGCGACACTCATCTGAATAAATCATTATAAATAAGATTTTTTATTTTATTTCATTCTTCGATGTAACCACAATGTAACAAATAATCGAACTCTGCTTCGAACATTAGCAAACAAACTAGTGTGAAAACGGCCACATAAAATTGTCAACGTAAAATGTGCTCTTAATCTCTTACTTCCTCATCTCCCACACCATCCCCCGCAGACAGGCAGAGAGCGAGTGGTCTGGAGGATGGATGAGACGTTTTGGAACGAGTCTATTTAAATATAAAAAGTTGGAACTTGAAATTTAATCTCTCTTGGTCAATACACCTGCGTTCTCAGAATGCAACATGTTTTTCTGGGGGGTTCTGCTTGAAAAACGCTAAATTCTGCGTTAACGCGATCCCTGCAATATAGTACAGTAGAGTAAAGAAAAGCAGAGTATGGTTCAGTACAGTAGAGTATATTACATTATACTGTACTCTACACGTGTGCTCTACTTTTCTTTACTGTACTATTCTGTGTTCTACTGTAATGTACTCTACTGTACTGTGCTACACTGCAACTGTGGGTTGGGACTACTATGATTTCCCATTGTAGCCAATTCAATTGAAGTCATTCTGTCACAGATTTTTCGGTCACCGATTTGGTAACAGTGATGCATTTTAATCTTAGTAATTCATAAACAAAACTGTAATCAGTAAAGACATTTTATTTTACATTTAAGTCATTTAGCAGACGCTCTTATCCAGAGCGACTTACAAATTGGAAAGTTCATACATATTCATCCTGGTCCCCCCGTGGGAATTGAACCCTGGTCCCCCCGTGGGAATTGAACCCACAACCCTGGCGTTGCAAGCGCCATGCTCTACCAACTGAGCCACACGGGACCATTTTATTTTTTTTATTTAACCCATCCACCACTCCCCCACTTTGGAGTACAAATATCTTTGTTTGTCGGCCGACATCAGCCTTTCACAGAAATATCTGTATCGGTCTTTATTACACAGATAAAGTACTGATATTACATACATAGAATAAACAAATACATCTGCTGATTTGCTGTCATTATTAGAAATGTTCAACGGTTGCCAGAAGAGGGCGCTCTACATGCTGCTCATTGAACATCATTCAGCCCTAGGTAACAATATGAGAGAGAGAGAAGGCATGGTGGTCTGAAGGTGAGTAGCTTGCCCTGTCCTCATCACATTCTCACTTAGCTAACGTTAACTGGCTAGCTAGCCAGCAAGGTAGTTAGCTTAGCTATCTAGCTAGCAAGCAATTTGTGCTACGTACACTTAAAGTCGGAAGTTTACATACACCTTGGCCAAATACATTTAAACTCAGTTTTTCACAATTCCTGACATTTAATCCTAGTAGAAATTCCATGTCTTAGGTCAGTTAGGATAACCACTTTATTTTAAGAATGTGAAATGTCAGAATAATAGTAGAGAGAATGATTTAATTCAGCTTTTATTTATTTCATCACATTCCCAGTGGGTCAGAAGTTCACTCAATTAGTATTTGGTAGCATTGCCTTTAAATTGTTTAACTTGGGTCAAACGTTTCAGGTAGCCTTCCACAAGCTTCCCACAATAAGTTGGGTGAATTTTGGCCCATTCCTCCTGACAGAGCTGATGTAACTGAGTCAGGTTTGTAGGCCTCCTTGCTCACACACGCTTTTTCAGTTCTGCCCACAAATTGTCTTTAGGATTGAGGTCAGGGCTTCGTGATGGCCACTCCAATACCTTGATTTTAATGTCCTTAAGCCATTTTGCCACAACTTTGGAAGTATGCATGGGGTCATTGTCCATTTGAAAGACCCATTTGTGACCAAGCTTTAACCTACTGACTGATTTCTTGAGATGTTGCTTCAATATATCCACATCATTTTACATCCTCATGATGCCATCTATTTTGTGAAGTGCACCAGTCCCTCCTGCAGCAAAGCACCCCACAACATGATGCTGCCACCCTTGTGCTTCACGGTGGAGATGGTGTCCTTCGGCTTGCAAGCATCCCCCTTTTTCCTCCGAACATAACGATGGTTATTATGGCCAAACAGTTCCATTTTTGTTTCATCAAACCAGAGGACATTTCTCCAAAAAGAACGAGCTTTGTGCAGTTGCAAACCGTAGTCTGGCTTTATTATGGCGGTTTTGGAGCAGTGGCTTCTTCCTTGCTGAGCGGCCTTTCAGGTTATGTCGATATAGGACTTGTTTTACTGTGGATATAGATACTTTTGTACCCGTTTCCTACCGGATTTTCACAAGGTCCTTTGCTGTTGTTCTGGGATTGATTTGCACTTTTCGCACCAAAGTACGTTCATCTCTAGGAGACAGAACACGTCTCCTTCCTGAGCAGTATGACGGCTGCGTCGTCCCATGGTGCTTATACTTGCGTACTATTGTTTGTACAGATGAACGTGGTACCTTCAGGCGTAATTGCTGCCAAAGGTGCTTCAACAAAGTACTGAGCAAAGGGTCTGAATACTTATGTAAATTAGATATTTCAGTTAACCTGTTAAAAACCTGTTTTTGTTTTGTCATTATTGGGTATTGTGTGTAGATTGATGAGGGGGGAAAAATGACTCAACCCATTTTAGAATAAGGCTGTAACGTAACAAAATGCGGAAAAGTGAAGGGGTCTGAATAATTTCCGAAGGCACTGTATATAGGCTGCATGGTGTGACTATAGACTATTGATGATTTGAAAAAGTAGCAAATAATGCTTGTGCTCCTTCGTTTTCACCCATCAGACTATTCTCAATTTAATCTTGTCTTTACTAATATGTCAAATGTGTTTTGATAGAGAATGGGCCATTATCGAATGGGCTGGAAACGAGGCAGGGGGAAAAATACATGTCATCTGTACGTAATCCAATAGCGAATGGAGGCCGCACGCTTTCACGCCGGTCTGTTTTCCAATGATGCTACTTGGGTTTTATAGCGGAGCATGTGCTTAATATGAGCAGCTGAGAAATAAATAACACTTACTTCACTCCTCACATCAACCACTGTTTGAAGAGCATGGTCTCACTGCCCGACAGGTGATATTCCTGTTTGAAGAGCATGCTCTCACTGCCCCGACAGGTGATATTCCTGTTTGAAGAGCATGCTCTCACTGCCCCGACAGGTGATATTCCTGTTTGAAGAGCATGCTCTCACTGCACCGACAGGTGATATTCCTATTTGAAGAGCATGCTCTCGCTACACCGAGAGGTGATATTCCTGTTTGAAGAGCATGCTCTCACTGCCCCGACAGGTGATATTCCTGTTTGAAGAGCATGCTCTCGCTACACCGACAGGTGATATTCCTGTTTGAAGAGCATGCTCTCACTGCCCCGACAGGTGATATTCCTGTTTGAAGAGCATGCTCTCACTGCCCCGACAGGTGATATTCCTGTTTGAAGAGCATGCTCTCACTGCCCCGACAGGTGATATTCCTGTTTGAAGAGCATGCTCTCACTGCCCCGACAGGTGATATTCCTGTTTGAAGAGCATGCTCTCGCTACACCGACAGGTGATATTCCTGTTTGAAGAGCATGCTCTCTCTGCCCCGACAGGTGATATTCCTGTTTGAAGAGCATGCTCTCGAGCCCCGAGAACCAGGCCATTAGGACCTGATGGAGGAACAATAGAGCCCTGAAAACCAGGCCATTAGGACCTGATGAAGGAACAATAGAGCCCTGACTACCAGGCCATTAGGACCTGATGGAGGAACAATAGAGCCCTGACTACCAGGCCAAAACGGACCTGATGGAGGAACAATAGAGCCCTGAGAACCAGGCCATTAGGACCTGATGGAGGAACAATAGAGCCCTGAGTACCAGGCCATTAGGACATGGTGGAGGAACAATAGAGCCCTGAGAACCAGGCCATTATGACCTGATGAAGGAACAATAGAGCCCTGAGTACCAGGCCATTAGGACCTGATGGAGGAACAATAGAGCCCTGAGAACCAGACCATTAGGACCTGATGGAGGAACAATAGAGCCCTGAGAACCAGGCCATTAGGACCTGATGGAGGAACAATAGAACCCTGAATACCAGACCATTAGGACCTGATGGTAGTTAGCAAGTTGGGTACTAGCAAAGCATGTCCAGAGTGCATAAAAGGGGATTACCGTGACTCAGTCACATGGCATTTTACTGCGGTCATGACCCATGACTGCCGGTGTGGCGGTAATATGTTCCCGTAACAGCCCTATTCACAACTAGGATTGGGTTATAGATAACAAATTGAGACTGAGCTTTGTTACTATCCTGATAGTAACTGCAGGCAAGACTTGATCTAGATTTCCTCCCAATAGATTTTGCTCCAAAGAAATGAATTGATCTCAAGGGAGACTATAGGCCTAGTTGAGCATAGGGAAGTAGAATCGCCCAGTCTCACACACACTTCCCTGAAAACATTTTTCTAGGTTGTGTGGGAAGCTAGACTAACCCATGACCTTTCAAAGGAGAACTCATACTGTACTCTGATCAATGGTCATGCATTCTTGACTTCAAAACTTGCAGCCTATGACTTTGACACCGACCAACTGACACAGGTTTGTTCCATGTCATTTCAGCAAACCATGACACCCACCATCTCAGATTGTTCTGAAATCGTTTTTTTAGTTAGAAACAGATAAGATCAGCATTACGGCAACATTATTTTGTTAAAATATAATTTTATCTCTGAGAAATTAGGCTAATTGATTGCACCCAAATTGTCCATGCCAAACCCACCCCAACAACCAGTATACAGTATCAGTTCTCTATGTCTAACAAGTAGTATGGAGCTGCGGCTCGGATATTGTTTCTTCATCCTATGTAATGTATTCTCAGTGAAGTTTTTTCCTCCTGTTCATAGACAATAGTTATTGAAGTTGCTTGCAGCCTTTACCATAAAGTAGTGTGAAAGTACCAGGTTTTGACCACTAGATGCAGCTGTTTCTGCCATACAGCCACACTCTTTTATCCATTTAGCTGGTGTCGTGTTTATTAAACAGATCACACCATTTCCATTGTAACTTTGGGTAGAAAACCAATAGATTTGGCCCGTGACAAAAATAAATTGTGTGGCCATCCTCACAATTCAAGCCAGTCCTCTGTGAAAGCAAATCAGTTTGTCCTTCTTTTATGCTAAATCTGTGTCCAGGAAACGGCCCCTTTGTGTGTGGTTTATTTCCTTCAAAAAACATCTGGATTAGTTACTGTTAGACCATTCTTGGTGAACAGGCAAACCACTAGGCTACAGCAGTTCTAATGGTTTCAATGTTATGGTCTCAAATGGTCTTCAATGGTAATAGTTCCAAACACACACTGTATAGTGTTTTGTAATGTTATTTTTAAATGTATTTTTAATTTAGCCTTTATTTAACTAGGCAAGTCAGTTAAGAACAAACTCTTATTTACAATGACAGCCTAACCCTACCAAACCCTAACCCGGACGATGCTGGACCAATTGTGCGCCGCCATATGGGACTCCCAATCATGGCCGGTTGTGATACAGTCTGGAATTAAACCAGGGTCTGTAGTGACGCATCTTGCACTGAGATGTGCCACTCTGGAAAGTAGTGTGAATTAAACCCAACCCAACACCATGGGTGACTGACACAGATACATAGAGTTGTTTCCTAATAACTGTATTGACAAACATAAGACTGCCATGCAATGAATTATTTTATTAGGGTTGTCACAACAATGAAGTCCCAAACGCATTTCACCATCAAAGTCTTGGGCTTCCAGGAAAAGTCTTTGTATGAGAATTGCATAGGGATAGCCCTCAGAGAACAGACACTTGTTGGACTACTCAAGGAGAGTTGTTTTGATGCATTAGGTTGCTATTAGGACAAACTGAATTGCTGGCTTGAATTGTGAGTATGACCACAACATTTATTTTCATAATGAGAGAAATCCATTGGTTTTCTACCCAAAGTCACAAAGGAAATGTTGTGATCAATTAAATAAACACAAGAAACTAGCACAATCGATAAAATAATGTTGCGGTATAGCAGGAACAGCTGCATCTAGTGGTCAAAACCTTGTACTTTCACACTACTTTATGGCAAATAATGCAAGCGACTTGAATTACTAATTTCTCTGAAAAGGGGGAAAAAACATCACCAGATTCACAGGGAATACATTAAACAGTATAGAGAAGCAATACTCCAAGCCACAGTTTCATACTACTTGTCAAACATAGAGAACTGCGAACTGGTTGTTGGGTGGGACTGGCATGCGGTGTGCGGGATCCGTGAGTGGCTTTAGATTTTTGTATATTCATTGGTAGGAAGAACTTGTGTAAATCGGATGTTGGGTATTATATTTAATATATGAATATTATCTGAATCCTATAAATTAAAATTGCCAATTTGGGTGCAATCAATTATCTTAATTTCTCAGAGATCAAATTATATTTCAAGAAAATGTTGTTTCTGGAATGCTAATCGTATCTGTTACTAACTACAGAAACAATTTCAGAAATCTGAGATGGTGGGTGTCAAAATCCTCTTTTGAGGTGGAATGACCCACAGAGGTCACCAAGTCAGACTAGTCTAAACTAGTACAGCCACTAATGCAAAGTCTCACAGCTCTTCATCAAAGGCTTTGACAAACAAGACCAGAAATACAGGTCCAGCCTCTATGGTAGAGAGGACAGGCTAATAAATGCTTAAGGACACACCTCAAAAGATCTCCCAGTCAAGTTTTAGGCTACTCTGAGTCTCCACTTAAATGAGTCATGGCGCAAAGTAATAACGGCTCGCAGACCACATGGCTGAACGGGAACTATGAAACTGAAATGTAGGCCTAACAGCACAGTAAACATATAGCTAGTTCTACTCCTGTAATTGTAAACAAATGAGTCGTTGTTGTTCCGTTATTGTTAGGGGTAGTCTAGGTCAAGTCTGGTTCTGGAAAACAGAACTCTCAATCAACCAGAAGACATGCTCTGCTGTGTAAACTCTACTTCCACTTGACCCCAAAGTAAAGAAAAGACAACATTCCTAGAGTCCTTGAAACAGACACACGCAGAGAGAGATAGAGAGAATGTGTGTTGTTAAATCATCTGGAGGAATCCACCACTCTGTCCACCAGTGTCATAACAAACACAGTTTGCACAACAGTTAAGATATTTGTAACTAACAAGACGTGAATGATGCCTAATGTGGTGCCATAGCAGTATTGGCATACTGACATAAGTTAATCAAATCAAAGCACCTGACCACCCTACATCCTGAACTGGTTCAGTCAGCTCATACCCACGAGACTCTAAATCTGTCATCATCTCCTATCTGAAAGGTTTCACTCCATCTATGGCCTTCTCACCATCATTATATTCTAGTTGTCATTGTTATCTGCACAGCACACACCATCTCCCAGAAAGGAAACACCACAGGCTCCTCTCCAGACATGTGTCAGGTGACATTTGTGATTGTCTGTTGCCATGACGCAGTTGTTTGAACAACGTTACCGGTATGGTGAGGACAGTTAGCCCTACTTAGCAGGGTCTATAATGCTAGATAGTTTGACAGGCCAAAAGACAATAACGTTACCACATTGTTGGATGAACAATTGTTCCATATCTATGCAAAAATAGGCTATGCTAACTAAATATGCTACAGGTACATAGTTAACGTTCACTAACTAACTAAAAATATAACAAACAAACCAAATAGTTAGGTAACTAACAGTTACCCAGATTCTGATAACGTGTAATAAAACGTGATATAAATGGGGAGATCAACACTCTCAAAATGCCATGATGAAACCCTTTAGTCATCACCACAGTAAGCTAACGTTAACTACCGTAGTGAACTAGCTTACTAACGTAGCCAGACAGGAAAGCGCCTATCAAATATATCTAACGTTAGCATCAACAGCCCGGCATTACAGATGTGGATGACACACACAGCTAACTAATAAAAAATAAAATAAAAAACGTTTCGACAAAAGCAAGCCGACACTAGCAAGTGACCTATTGAGTCTCATTTCAATTACACCAAATAACATTGGATTGTCCATCGAGAGAGCTACTGGTAGCAAGCAACCAAATAGAATTGCTAGCCAGCTAACGTTAGCTAACATCGCAGCACATCTGCAAGAATCGAGAGCCCAGACAATGCAACCTCACCTCTTCATCATCCGCTATTCCCGCGTCTCTTGGAAGAATTTCGTCAATACACCAACCTCATTTGTAGGCTTTGTGACCATATCACTCCCAAAACATCACAGCTATGGCGCCAATGTATTTATTAAACTAAGATATTTTAATGAAAATCTGAGGGCATCAACGGCCCTTGTTATCAGCCCGGAAGTGATGGGGAAACAAAACGTTGTCAAGGCAGTCCGCTTGCCTGCGATTGGACCGCTGAAGGTGGCGCGTGCTTGAGGTAGCTGTGATGTCAACAGGGTTACTGGCGGTCAGAGGAAGAGCTCCTGCCTAGTTTGGAAGGCTTGAGAATCTTGTTGTAATAAATATTTAAGACAACTTCTCCATTCACAAAACCAACTTACACCAAGAGGAAACATTTTCTGGAACATGCTTATTGCTGACATTGTCTAGAAAAATGCATGGTTAAGGCCTTACAAATATTTTATACCAAACAAATTTAAGGAAGTGCACTTTAAAATTTTACATAAGATATATCCATGTAATTCTATGTTGTCCAAATTTGTGGCTATTGATGATATCTGTGTTTTCTGTGAAAAAGAAGGTGAGAATCTGTCTCACTTGTTCTTTGAATGTAAATTTGTGTCAGAATCTTGGGAAAACCTTGCAGAATACTTATTTACCATTATGAACACTACCCATGTTTTTGACATGAAGGATATAATATGTTACTATTGCAATGATAACAAGACCATTGAAATGATTGTGATTTTTAAAATTCTTGTTGCCAAATACTTTATACACAAACAAAATGTCCAAAATTCTATACCAAATTTGCACATATTTTTGATTGAATTTAACTATCTTATTAAAACATTATCCCTAGTGAATAACAACAAGAATAACATTTTCCTGAATCATTATAATGATATTTTTTCAGAGTGATTACAATTGCACTAGAATTGTTTATTCTTTTATTATTTCATTGATATGTTTTGTATGTTTTAGTATTTTCTTGTTAATACCTGCGTTCTGTTTTGTATGATGTAGCACTGTAAGTTGTTGATCTGTATTATAAATACAAAAAAAGGAGTGAGAAATATATATATATTTTTAATTACGAACTAAAATTATTATTTTTTAAAGAGCCCCTGCCGAATGTGCCGATGATGATGTGCAACTTATATATATTTGTTGTACCTTTATTTAACCAGGTAGGCAAGTTGAGAACAAGTTCTCAGTTACAATTGCGACCTGGCCAAGATAAAGCAAAGCAGTTCGACACATACAACAACACAGAGTTACACATGGAGTAAAACAAACATACAGTCAATAATACAGTAGAAAAATAAGTCTATATACAATGTGAGCAAATGAGGTGAGATAAGGGAGGTAAAGGCAAAAAAAGGCCATGGTGGCGAAGTACATACAATATAGCAAGTAAAACATTGGAATGGTAGATTTGCAGTGGAAGAATGTGCAAAGTAGAAATAGAAATAATGGGGTGCAAAGGAGCAAAATAAATAAATACAGTAGGGGAAGAGGTAGTTGTTTGGGCTAAATTATAGATGGGCTATGTACAGGTGCAATAATCTGTGAGCTGCTCTGACAGCTGGTGCTTAAAGCTAGTGAGGGAGATAAGTGTTTCCAGTTTCAGAGATTTTTGTAGTTCGTTCCAGTCATTGGCAGCAGAGAACCGGAAGGAGAGGCGGCCAAAGGAGGAATTGGCTTTGGGGATGACCAGAGAGATATACCTGCTGGAGCGCGTGCTACAGGTGGGTGCTGCTATGGTGACCAGCGAGCTGAGATAAGGGGGGACTTTACCTAGCAGGGTCTTGTAGATGGCCTGGAGCCAGTGGGTTTGGCGACGAGTATGAAGCGAGGGCCAGCCAACGAGAGCATACAGGTCGCAGTGGTGGGTAGTATATGCCACTGTGATAGACTGCATCCAATTTATTGAGTAGGGTGTTGGAGGCTATTTTGTAAATGATATCGCCGAAGGCGAGGATTGGTAGGATGGTCAGTTTTACGAGGGTATGTTTGGCAGCATGAGTGAAGGATGCTTTGTTGCGAAATAGGAAGCTAATTCTAGATTTAACTTTGGATTGGAGATGTTTGATGTGAGTCTGGAAGGAGAGTTTACAGTCTAACCAGACACCTAGGTATTTGTAGTTGTCCACATATTCTAAGTCAGAACCGTCCAGAATAGTGATGCTAGTCGGGCGGGAGGGTGCGGGCAGCAATCGGTTGAAGAGCATGCATTAGCTTCACTAGCATTTAAAAGCAGTTGGAGGCCACGGAAGGAGTGTTGTATGGCGTTGAAGCTCGTTTGGAGATTTGTTAGCACAGTGTCCAAAGAAGGGCCAGATGTATACAGAATGGTGTTGTTTGCGTAGAGGTGGATCAGAGAATCACCCGCAGCAAGAGCGACATCATTGATATATACAGAGAAATGAGTCTGCCCGAGAATTGAACCCTGTGGCACCCCCATAGAGACTGCCTGAGGTCCAGACAACAGGCCCTCCGATTTGACACACTGAACTCAATCTGAGAAGTAGTTGGTGAACCAGGCGAGTCATTTGAGAAGCCAAGGCTATTGTGTTTGCCGATAAGAATGCGGTGACTGACAGAGTCGAAAGCCTTGGCCAGGTCAATGAAGACGGCTGCACAGTACTGTCTTTTATCGATGGCGGTTATGATATCGTTTAGGACCTTGAGCGTGGCTGAGCGTGGCATGACCAGCTCGGAAACCAGATTGCATAGTGGAGAAGGTACGGTGGGATTTGAAATGGTCGGTGATCTGTTTGTTAACTTGGCTTTCGAAGATCTTAGAAAGGCAGGGCAGGATGGATATAGGTCTATAACAATTTGGGTCTAGAGTGTCTCCCACTTCGAAGAGGGGGATGACCGTGGCAACTTTCCAATCTTTGGGGATCTCAGACGATACGAAAGAGAGGTTGAACAGGCTAGTAATAGGGGTTGCAACAATTTCGGCAGATCATTTTAGAAAGAGAGGGTCCAGATTGTCTAGCCTAGCTGATTTGTAGCGATCCAGATTTTGCAGTTCTTTCAGAACATCAGTTGTCTATATTTGGGTGAAGGAGAAGCGGGGGGGGGGGGGGGGTGGGGGGAGCTTGGGTAAGTTGCTGCAGGGGGTGCTGAGATGTTGGCCGGGGTAGGGGTAGGGGTAGCCATGTGGAAATCATGGCCAGCCGTAGAAAAATGCTTATTGAAATGATCGATTATCGTAGATTTATCAATGGTGACAGTGTTTCCTATTCTCAGTGCAGTGGGCAGCTGGGAGGAGGTGCTCTTATTCTCCATGGACTTTACAGTGTCCCAAAACTTTTTGGAATTAGTGCTACAGGAAGCAAATTTTTGTTTGAAAAAGCTAGCCTTAGCTTTCCTAACTGACTGAATATATTGGTTCCTGACTTCCCTGAAAAGTTGCATATCGCGGGGGCTATTCGATGCTAATGCAGAATGCCACAGGATGTTTTTGTGCTGGTCAAGGGCAGCCACGTCTGGGGTGAACCAAGGGCTATATCTGTTCTTAGTTCTAAATTTTTTGAATGGGGCATGCTTATTTAAGATGGAGAGGAAAGCACTTTTGAAGAGCAACCAGGCATCCTCTGCTGTCGGGATGAGGTCAATATCGTTCCAGGATACCCGGGCCAGGTCGATTAGAAAGGCCTGCTCGCTGAAGTGTTTTAGGGAGTGTTTGACAGTGATGAGGGGTGGTCGTTTGACCGCGGACGCATTACATATACGCAGGCAGTGAGGCAGTGATTGCTGAGGTCCTGGTTGAAGACAGCAGAGGTGTATTTAGAGGGCAAGTTGGTCAAGGATGATATCTATGAGGGTGCCCATGGTTACGGATTTAGGGTTGTATCTGGTGGTTCCTTGATCATTTGTGTGAGATTGAGGGCATCTAGCTTAGATTGAGGGCATCTAGTTTATATATATATATAAACTATATATATATATAATATTGTAACGGGTTTCGTCCTCTTCGTCTGACGAGGAGTAGTAGGAAGGATCGGAGGACCAATGCGCAGCGTGGTAAGTATCCATTTTAATAAGAATACTTGAACATTGAACAAAAACAATAAACTGACAAACGACCGAGACAGTTCCGTATGGTGAAACACAGACACAGAAAATAACCACCCACAAAACACAAAGGAAAACAGGCTACCTAAATATGGCTCCCAATCAAAGACAACGATTGACACCTGCCTCTGATTGGGAACCATACTAGGCCAAACACAGAAATAGACAACCTAGACATACAACATAGAATGCCCACCCACATCACACCCTGACCAAACAAAACATAGAAACATACAAAGCAATCTATGGTCAGGGCGTGACAGTACCCCCCCCCCCCCCCCCCCCCCCCCAAAGGTGCGGACTCCGGCCGCAAACCCTGAACCTATAGGGGAGGGTCTAGGTGGGCATCTGTCCGCGGTGGCGGCTCTGGCGCGGGACGTGGACCCCACTCCACCATAGTCTTAGCCCGCTTAAGTGGCGTCTTTGGCGCTGCGACCCTCGCCGCCGACCTAGGACTGGGGACCCTAATAAAGGGCACCACTGGACTGAGGAGTGCTTCTGGACTGAGGGGCAGCTCCGGACTGAGGGGCATCTCCGGACTGAAGGGCAGCTCCGGACTGAGGGGCGGCTCCGGCCTGAAGGGCGACTCCGGACTGAAGGGCGGCTCCGGACTGAAGGGCGGCTCCTGACTGACGGGCGGCTCCTGACTGACGGGCGGCTCAGGCGGCTCCTGACTGACGGGCGGCTCAGGCGGCTCCTGACTGACGGGCGGCTCAGGCGGCTCCTGACTGACGGGCGGCTCAGGCGGCTCCTGACTGACGGGCGGCTCAGGCGGCTCCTGACTGACGGGCGGCTCAGGCGACTCCTGACTGACGGGCGGCTCAGGCGGCTCCTGACTGACGGGCGGCTCAGGCGGCTCCTGACAGACGGGCGGCTCAGGCGGCTCCTGACAGACGGGCGGCTCAGGCGGCTCCTGACAGACGGGCGGCTCAGGCGGCTCCTGACAGACGGGCGGCTCAGGCGGCTCCTGACAGACGGGCGGCTCAGGCGGCTCCTGATAGACGGGCGGCTCAGGCGGCTCAGGACAGAGGACAGACGGGCTGCTCAGGCGGCTCAGGACCGGAGGGCGGCTCAGGCGGCTCAGGACCAGAGGGCGGCTCAGGACACGAGTGCGGCTCAGGCGGCGCTGGACAGACGGGCGGCTCAGGACAGACGGGCGGCTCTGGAGGATCCGAACTGGAGGGAGGCTCTGGAGCATCCGGACTGGAGGGACACACAGGAAACTTGGTTCTTAGAACAGGCGCAGTACTCACCAGGCTGGAGAGATCTACTGGAGGCCTGGTCCTTGGAGGAGGCACAGGATAGACCGGTCCGTGGAGGCGCACTGGAGGTCTCGAACTAAGGACCTGCACAACCCCTCCTGGCTGGATGTTGATTTTAGCCCTGCACTTGCGAGGCACAGGCACAGGACGCACTGGGCTGTGTAGACCCATGGGAGACAGTGCGTAGGGCTGGTGCCATATAACACGGACCGAGGAGACGCACTGGAGACCAGATGCGCTGAGCAGGCTTCATCGCACCTGGCTCGATGCCCACTCTAGCCCGGCCGATACGAGGAGCGGCAATGTAGCGCACCGGGCTATGCGTACTCACTGGGGACATCATGCGCTTCTCCGCATAACACGGTGCCTGCCCGGACCACCTCTCTCCACGGTAAGCACGGGGAGTTGGCTCAGGTCTCCTACCTGTCTTAGCCACACTCCCCGTGTGCCCCCACCCAAGAAATATTTGGGGCTGCCTCTCAGGCTTCCTTGCCAGCCGTGTTCCCTCGTAACGCCGGTTCCCTTTTCCTGCTGCCTCCGCTCTCCTGGGTGCCTCCACCTGTTCCCATGGGAGGCGATCCCTACCAGCCAGGATCTCCTCCCATGTGTAGGATCCCTTGCCGTCTAGAATGTCTTCCCATGTCCATGAGTCCGGAGATCGCTGCTGCCCGATACCACGCTGCTTGGGCCTTGGTTGGTGGGTGGTTCTGTAACGGGTTTCGTCCTCTTTGTCTGACGAGGAGTAGTAGGAAGGATCGGAGGACCAATGCGCAGCGTGGTAAGTATCCATTTTAATAAGAATACTTGAACAATGAACAAAAACAATAAACTGACAAACGACCGAGACAGTTCCATATGGTGAAACACAGACACAGAAAATAACCACCCACAAAACACAAAGGAAAACAGGTTACCTAAATATGGCTCCTAATCAGAGACAACGACTGACACCTGCCTCTGATTGGGAACCATACTAGGCCAAACACAGAAATAGACAACCTAGACATACAACATAGAATGCCCACCCACATCACACCCTGACCAAACAAAACATAGAAACATACAAAGCAATCTATGGTCAGGGCGTGACAAATATAATATATATATACACATTTCACAAGAATTAAACATTTAGTCCTATGGATTTGGAAAAGTATTGTTTTTTCTTTATTCAAGGCTTTAACACCCACTGTCCCTTCATGCACAGAATATTTCATTATCCTAAACCCGCCTGCGCCGCCTGCGGGTTATGATTCAAGGCGCGCATCACTAGTGTATCTTATCTGCTCATAGATCTCTGGTTTCTTCACCCGCAGGCCGTTTGCCAGTGCGCCAGGGGTCTCAATATTCAGGAGGGTGAGCTTCTTCCCGAGGCTTCTTCTTCTTCCTCCTCTTCTTCCTCTTCTTCTTCTCCAGGGCGGCCCCCACAATTCTGAACACCATCTCGTTTATGCTATCAGCAGGGCTTTCTTGGGGCTGGGCAGTCTTATTATCAATGGCCTTCTCATTAAAGGTTGATGCAATCTTCTCATCATTGGCCATTTTGGCCTTCTACAGCACTGAGTCAAACCAGTTGATGCAGGTGTCCATGCCTGATCGATTTATGATGACATCGGGGCGGGGCCCACAGTTTTAAAGGTTTTGGAGAGTGAGTCGTAATGGTATGCATTACATCATACCAATAGGCTATGACTTTTCAAACACGTTATCTTTTGCTGGTGTCTTTAATTTTCTTTCATTTCATTTTTTACAATCTGTTGTGCGGGATGTTTAAGTGCATGGAATATAACTTGTCTATGGGGCTAGGCGGCTAGGGCTATTTACAGGGCTGAAAGAAACAAATGGATAACTAGATTAAATGTAAAAAATCTATTTTCTCTGACTGTAGGCTGTTAATCAGTGGTGGAAAAAGTACCCAATTGTCATACTTGAGTAAAAGTAAAGATATCTTAATAGAAAATGACTCAAGTCACCCAGTAAAATACTATTTGAGTAAAAGTCTAAAAGTATTTGGTTTAAAATATACTTAAGTATCAAAAGTAAAAGTTTAAATCAAGCCAGACGGCACCATGTTCTTGTTTTATTAATTTACGGATAGCCAGGGGCACACTCCAACACTCAGACATCATTTACATATGTTTAGAATCCGTCAGATCAGAGTCAATAGGGATGACTGGGTATGTTCTCTTGATAAGAGCATGAATTTGACCATTTTCCTGTCCTGCTAAGCATTCAAAATGTAATGAAAGACAAGGCATAGAGTAAAAGTTGTATTTAAACTAGCAAAAAAAGCCCAAAATACCTATACTCCCAAGCCTCCTGCTGTTCTGCTTCCTGTTTCAGTTTTGTGGTCTGAAACTAAAGGCTCTAGTGCCAGAAATGTTTCCTTTTAAAGAGAATGCTTTCATCAAACTTTTGTCTGAGTATCTTTATCCAATCCATTAAGAGTAGATAAGAATTTATGAGATGATAGTTGGAAATGTAATTCTATTTCCATTTCTATTGCTTAAGTGCTTGAAATGTAGCAATGAATCTCTCAAACCTCTAGGTGGCATGCTCCCTCCTTGTTACAGCTGTATAGCTGATGGTCATACAATGGGGAGACGCTGTTGAGTGGCCAACAGAAAGCGAAAGAGGGAGACAGACACCAGGGGTGTCGGGCAGAGGAGGCTGGTGGGACGAGCTATAGGATGAAGGGCTCATTGTAAAGTCTGGAATGGAATTTTGGAACGGAGTCAAACATGTGGTTTCCATGTGGTTTTCGATGGTCAGAGGCTCCTCACCTGCTCCTCTCCCTTCCATCCTCTCCCTATTCTCCCCTCTCCTCCCCTCATTTCCCCTAGGAAAGCTGGGCTTTCACTCCTGCAGTGTGGCTCCTCCAAAAAAAGAGGGCTTCATAAAAAAAAATTATGCTGGGAGAGAGGAAATGGAAAGGGGAAGGAGGGAACAGAAGATGGCGGAAGAGGGATGCAAGAAGGAAGGGTGAGAGAGAGCGAGAGAGAGGGTTGGGGGGTGGGGTGGGGGGGAGCATGTACTCACCTTAAAAATGACATGAAAGTGAAATGGCCAGGTTAGCCCCTCTTGACCCCATGACCCTGGACTAGTGATATCCACTCAACACAACCAAACATCTCCAGGGTATTGGCATATTATTTGAAGAAAAGACAATCATCCTCTCACTTCATATGTATTGACCATGTGCCCAGTGGTGTTAGGTTCCCCATCATACACATGTAAACAATGGACACACACACTCACACACTCGCACTCGCACTCGCACACTCACACTCACACTCACACACACACACACACACACACACACACACACATACACATACACACACACACACACACACACACACACACACACACACACACACACACACACACACACACACACACACACACACACACACACACAGCATCTGCGTGTACAAGGAGAGGAAATAATAGCTGTCCCCAGGCTTTTCCTTTCTCATCTAGACCTCTGAGGTCATCAAGATGAGACAGCAACCATCAGAGGGCAGATGTTATAAACCGAGGAAGCACTTTCATCTCCTTTGTAAATATGTGTGTCCCATCTGATAATGACACCGACACACACTTGAGCTGCTTGCCCTCGTGCCTGGGTCCTCACTTAGTGGTGACCCTAAAGGCAGACAGAGGAAGAGAGGGAAATGCATAGTATCCTGAGACCTAACCATAGGTGACGACCTCTTCTCCCTGACAGGCTTAGACTAGCTGACGGACTCTCCCTTGGGAGTCACCCTGAGCAACACCAATATTGACCCATGTCATGTGATCGCTTCATGATGATGGCAATGGGTAATGTGTTTTGTCATTTCTCTAATTCCCTTCAAAGTATACGATGAATGGTGAAGTGTCAATGGGGAATTGTATGAATAAACAGAATTAGATGACATTACAAGATATTGGGGCGGATGTTTCTCATAGTGGTTGCTATGGCAGTGTTAAATAGATGATCGTATGGTTTCCATAGCAAGAGTGCAAAGACCAAGCTCCTATTAACTTAAATGCTGGTTAAATTCTATCAGACTGCCAGCTCCAGGTGAGAGCAGTTCAAAATTATGAAGATAAACAACTGAAGTCCCAAATACAACTTTTGTCTGTTCACCTTACATTTTTTCATGTATTTTTTTACCTTATAAAAAAGAACCCTCGGATTATCCCATTCTTCTGAGTGATGTAGTAGGATGAAGAATGTAACCATTGAGTCCCTGCCTGAGCATGCGGCCCCTTTGACGTCCAGTTGGGCTTAACATTTGGCAAAGGGAGGGGTGTAAGGAGGGGGGAGAGGGGCGAAGAGGATTAGTGAAACAAAAGGATCCTTCTCTGTCATCAAAGAGGATCTTCTCCTGGCTCATCCCCTGCTCTCTGGCGGCAGGTTTTATTTTCCAAGGGAGGGAGTGGTGGCTGGTGGAGAGAGGAATGGAGGGAGGGAATGAGGGAGGACAGAGAGGAGGGGGAGTACCGATTTCAAAGTAATCTTTGACTTTAAGCCCTGCAGTCTCTCCCAAACGAAGCCCCCTGTCCCAGACACCATGATGTCTATGGCTCCCCAATGGCAGCCCAGTGGCCTGCCAGCCGCCCTCTCTTTCTTCTCACGCTTTTGTCACGGTGGCATTTAAGTGGCATTTTTCACCGGCTATATGACCAAATGAAGGAGGTCCTTTGAGGGACCTGAATGAGACAGGCTTTAACTTTCCAGCCCGGTGTCTCCTCTTAAAACAACACCAAACGGGAAACAAAAACCCACTTTGTTGCCAGAATTCTTTTAGGCACGTCCTATAGCAGACTCAGTCAGAGAGAAAAGAGGAATAAAATGAGTTTGGGCTTCAGTTATTCCTTGAAGTCAATGGAGATCTATGATACCGAAATAGATGGAGATGTATTGCTTTATTACATTTTACATTTAAGTCATTTAGCAGACGCTCTATCCAGAGCGACTTACAAATTGGTGCATTCACCTTATGACATCCAGTGGAACAGCCACTTTACAATAGTGCATCTAAATCTTTATATTTGTTATGAATCAGGATTGTTTGACAGATTATGAAAATGTGAGGGGCAGATATACTTTCTCTTCAACAAATTGTGTTTTCACTTCAGCAAGTTGAAAATTGCCACCATTTACCTCCCAAACATGGACAAGAAACTTTGCTATCAAGTCACAGTCATACCAACACTTTTTATGTGATATTTGTACACACACACACACACACACACACACACACACACACACACACACACACACACACACACACACACACACACACACACACACACACACACACACACACACACACACACACACACACACACACACACAGGGAGAGAGATAGAGAGCGAGAAAGAGAGAGAGAGAGCGAGAAAGAGAGAGAGACCGAGAGAGATCCCTTTCCACGGTCTCATTAATATTGCACTAGTTGTAACTGCAGCAGAGACATGACGCCAAAGTGATATGTGCTGTAGAGTTAGGAAAATGTTTCGGTCTTTTTTCATTCAAACATCTGACTTTCCCCTCACACAAAACATAGTCCAGTAATTTGGGAAGAGAATGGATCCATGCAAATTCATGAGAAAACACCCACATTACACTGAAACAACATTGTTCCAGATGACAAAATATCCATCAGAAGAATCCTGTAGAGGAGCAGTGTATCTCTGAAGATCTGACACAATTCCATCAGATGAACTTTTGAGCAGTGAGGAGGTCCTAGCCCACTCCTCCTATATTGTCTAAGATCTTTATTACACTCTTTGTTCTGACCTCCTACTCCTCAGTTTTAAGACTGACTTTATTTGCTCACATACCCTTAGGGTCATCCACCTATATCTCCACTATGGTCTCCACAGGCCCAGGCAACCCCATGGTGAACTGAGGTAGAGTTAATCCCAAAATGAGATGGGGTTGGGACTACTGTAGGAGGGGCCAGATCTCGCTGTTATTAGCCTGGCTACATTGGGGGTGGTGGTGCTAGTTGAGTTGAAAGATGTTATACTTATACTCTTTAATCCCAGCCTCAGGCTATAAACTACACACATATACATGCAGTATAATGGCGCCAGAGGAGATGGCTGCCGTTTTAGGGTCTCCTAACCAATTGTGCTAATGTGTGTGTTTTTTCATGTTATTTGTAACTTATTTTCTACATAATATTTCTGCCACTGTCTCTTTTGACCGAAAAGAGCTTCTAGATATCAGGACAGAGATTACTCACCTCGTACTGGACAAAGATTTTTTCTTTAACGAGTCAGACGCAAAGGATTTACCTCAGACACCCGACAAGGCCTAAATCCCAGTGATTCGCATGAGAAAGAGATGGAGATATTGAGGACGTAGGTTGGGGTGCCTTGTAAGGATCCGACGGCGAGTGGGTAATCTGCATCTACCATCAGTCCTATTAGCCAACGTACAATCATTGGATAACAAAATAGACTAGCTACAATCACGAATATCCTACATTAAAAACTGTAATATCTTATGTTTCACCGAGTCATGGCTGAACGACGACATGGATAGCATACAGCTGGCTGGGTTTTCTGTGCATCGGCAAGATAGAACAGCTGTCTCCAGTAAGACAAGGGGTGGCGGTCTGTGTCTATTTGTAAATAACAGCTGGTGCACGAAATCTTATAGTAAGGAAGTCTCAAGGTTTTGCTCGCCTGAGGTAGAGAATCTCATGATAAGCTTTAGACCACAATATTTACCAAGAGAGTTCTCATCTATATTCTTCGTAGCTGTCTATTTACCACCCTAAACCGATGCTGCCACTAAGACTGCACTCAATGAGTATATGGCCATAAGCAAACAGGAAAACACTCATCGAGAGGCGGTGCTCCTAGTGGCCGGGGACTTTAATGCAAGGAAACTTATATCCGTTTTACCTAATTTCTACCAGCATGTTAAATGTCCAACCAGAGGAAAAAAACTCTAGACCACATTTACTCCACACACAAAGACGTGTACAAAGCTCTCCCTCGCCCTCCATTTGGCAAATCTGACCATAATTCTATCCTCCTGATTCCTGCTTACAAGCAAAAACTAAAGCAGGAAGCACCAGTGACTCGGTCAATAAAGAAGTGGTCAGATGACGCAGATACTAAGCTACAGGACTGTTTTGCTAGCACAGACTGGAATATGTTCCGGGATTCTTCTGATGGCATTGAGGATTACACCACATCAGTCACTGGCTTCATCAATAAGTGCATCGATGACGTTGTCCCCACAGTGACTGTACATACATACCACAACCAGAAGCCATGGATTACAGACAACATCCGCACTGAGCTAAAGGGTAGAGCTACTGCTTTCAAGGAGAGGGACTCTAACCTGGAAGCGTATAAGAAATCCTGCTATGCCCTCCGATGAACCATCAAACAGGTAAAGCGTCAATGCAGGACTAAGATTGAATCGTACTACACCGGCTCCGATACTTGTCGGATGTGGCAGGGCTTGCAAACTATTGCAGACTACAAAGGGAAGCACAGCCGCGAGCTGCCCAGTGACACGAGACTACTAGGCGAGCTAAATTACTTCTATGCTTGCTTAGAGGCAAGCAACACTGAAGCATGCATGAGAGCATCAGCTGTTCCGGACGTCTGTTTGATCACGCTCTCCGTAGCCGATGTGAGTAAGACCTTTGAACAGGTGAACATTCACAAGGCCGCAGGGCCAGATAAATTACTAGGATGTGTACTCTGAGCATGGGCTGACCAACTGGCAAGTGTCTTCACTGACATTTTCAATCTCTCCCTGACTGAGTCTGTAATACCAACATGTTTCAAGCAGACCACCATAGTCCCTGTGCCCAAGAACACTAAGGTAACCTGCCTAAATAACTACCGACCCGTAGCACTCATGTCTGTAGCCATGAAGTGCTTTGAAAGGCTGATCATTGCTCACATCAACACCATTATCCCAGAAAGCCTAGACCCACTCCAATTTGCATACCGCCCCAACAGATCCACAGATGATGCAATCTCTATTGCACTCCACACTGCCCTTTCCCACCTGGACAAAAGGAACACCTATGTGAGAAAGCTATTCATTGACTACAGCTCAGCGTTCAACACCATAGTGCCCTCAAAGCTCATCACTAAGCTAAGAACTCTGGGACTAAACACCTCCCTCTGCAACTGGATCCTGGACTTCCTGATGGGCCGCCCCCAGGTGGTAAGGGTAGGTAACAACATATCTGCCACGCTGATCCTCAACACGGGGGCCCTATAGGGGTACAGCCTCCCGGGTGGCGCAGTGGTCTAGGGCACTGCATCGCAGTGCTAGCTGCGCCACCAGAGTCTCTGGGTTCGCGCCCAGGCTGGGCTGGGTTCGCGCCCAGGCTCTGTCGCAGCCGGCCGCAACTGGGAGGTCCGTGGGGCGACGCACAATTGGCATAGCGTCGTCCGGGTTAGGGAGGGTTTGGCCGGTAGGGATATCCTTGTCTCATGTAAAAATGTAATGTAATGAATTGTAAAAAATGTAATAAAATGTATGCACTCTACTGTAAGTCGCTCTGGATAAGAGCGTCTGCTAAATGACTAAAATGTAAATGTATGTGCTCAGTCCCCTCCTGAACTCCCTGTTAACTCATGACTGCATGGCCAGGCACGACTCCAACATCCTCATTAAGTTTGCTGACAACAAAGCAGTGGTAGGCCTGATCACCGACAACGATGAGAGAGCCTATAGGGATGAGGTCAAAGACCTGGTTGTGTGGAACCAGGATAACATCCTCTCCCTCAACGTGATCACGACAGAGGAGATGATTGTGGACTACAGGAAAATGAGGACCGAGCACGCCCCTATTCTCATCTACGGGCTGTAGTGTCCATATCACCAACAAATGATCATGGTCCAAACACACCAAGATAGTCGTGAAGAGGACACGTCAAAGCTTATTCCCCCTCAGGAGACTGAAAAGATTTGGCATGGGTCCTCAGATACTCAAAAAAGTTATACAGCTGCACCATCGAGAGCATCCTGACTGGTTGCATCACTGCCTGGTATGGCAACTGCTCGGCCTCCGACCGCATGGCACTACAGAGGGTAGTGCGTACGGCCCAGCACATCACTGGGGCCACGCTTCCTGCCATCCAGAACCTCTATACCAGGCGGTGTCAGAGGAAGGCCCTAAAAATTGTCTAAGACTCCAGCCACCCTAGTCATAGACTGTTCTCTCTGCTACCGCACGGCAAGCAGTACCGGAGCGCCAAGTCTAGGTCCAAAAGGTTTCTTAACAGCTTCTACCCCCAAGCCATAAGATTCCTGAACAGCTAATCAAATGGCTACCCACACTATTTGCATTGCCCCCCCTTTACGATCCGGCTACTCTCTGTTTATTATCTATGCATAGTCACTTTAACTCTACCTATATGCACATATTACCTCAATTACCTCAACTAACCTGTGCCCCCTCAAATTGACTCTGTACCGGTACCCCCTGTATATAGCCGCGCTACTGTTATTTTACTGCTGCTCTTTAATTATTTTTAACTTATCTATTTTAAACTTAACACTTATTTTTCTTAAAACTGCATTGTTGGTTAAGGGCTTTTAAGGAAGCATTTCACTGTAAGGTCTACCTACACCTGTTGTATTCGGGGCTTGTGACAAATAACATTGGATTTGATACATGAACATGTATGCATGCACACACATCACACACATGTCAGCTTTCTTTACAACATCCCACAGAGTATGCCACACACACACATCCTTCAGAGGCTCTGTCAGAGTCTTAACACTTAACCTGTACTTTGAGCCAACACTCCAAGCTGACAAGGAGACTGACTAACATCATAATAATGATCTGTACCTGAGGGTTCACCTTTCAAAGAGATGGCTATTCAGCACTGTGATATTGTCAAAATACAATAACAAGAACATCAATGAAAGCATACAATTATGTCTTAAAGTCATTATTCAAAGTATGGTGTTCATTTACCTCCAATTTGTCAGATACAACCTAACATAAGATATCCATTTGAAATTCACCAGATGATCAATCAGTTGTGTGGTTTCATTCCCATTGATAAGGATTTGTATTTATTTATTTATGTCACCTTTATTTAACCAGGTAGGCAAGTTGAGAACAAGTTCTCATTTACAATTGCGACCTGGCCAAGATAAAGCAAAGCAGTTTGACACATACAACAACACAGAGTTACACATGTAGTAAAACAAACATACAGTCAATAATACAGTAGAAAAATAAGTCTATATACAATGTGAGCAAATAAGGTGAGATAAGGGAGGTAATCGCAAAAAAAGGCCATGGTGGCGGAAGTAAATACAATACAGCAAGTAAAACACTGGAATGGTAGATTTGCAGTGGAAGAATGTGCAAAGTAGAGATAGAAATAATGGGGTGCAAAGGAGCAAAATAAATAAATAAATAAATAAATACAGTAGGGAAAGAGGTAGTTGTTTGGGCTAAATTATAGATGGGCTATGTACAGGTGCAGTAATCTGTGAACTGCTCTGACAGCTGGTGCTTAAAGCTAGTGAGGGAGATAAGTGTTTCCATTTACAGAGATTTTTGTAGTTCATTCCAGTCATTGGCAGCAGAGAACTGGAAGGAGAGGCGGCCAAAGGAAGAATTGGCTTTGGGGGTGACCAGAGAAATATACCTGCTGGAGCGCGTGCTACAGGTAGGTGCTGCTATGGTGACCAGCGAGCTGAGATAAGGGGGGACTTTACCTAGCAGGGTCTTGTAGATGACCTGAAGCCAGTGGGTTTGGCGACGAGTATGAAGCGAGGGCCAGCCAACGAGAGCGTACAGGTCACAGTGGTGGGTAGTATATGGGGCTTTGGTGACAAAACGGATGGCACTGTAATAGACTGCATCCAATTTATTGAGTAGGGTATTGGAGGCTATTTTGTAAATGATCGCCGAAGTCGAGGATCGGTAGGATGGTCAGTTTTACGAGGGTATGTTTGGCAGCATGAGTGAAGGATGCTTTGTTGCGAAATAGGAAGCCAATTATAGATTTAACTTTGGATTGGAGATGTTTGATGTGATTCTGGAAGGAGAGTTTACAGTCTAACCAGACACCTAGGTATTTGTAGTTGTCCACATATTCTAAGTCAGAACCGTCCAGAGTAGTGATGCTAGTCGGGCGGGCAGGTGCAGCCAGCGATCAGTTGAAGAGCATGCATTTAGTTTTACTTGTATTTAAGAGCAGTTGGAGGCCATGGAAGGAGAGTTGTATGGCATTGAAGCTCGTCTGGAGAGTTGTTAAGGTGAACCTCTTGGCGCACGGATCCCTTTAACGGGATCATTTTCGTAAACAACCGCTGAATTGCAGAGCGCCAAATTTAAAAATAATTACTAAAAATATTTATTTTCATGAAATCACAAGTGAAATATACCAAAACACAGCTTAGCTTGTTGTTAATCCACCTATCCTGTCAGATTTTGAAAATATGCTTAACAGCGAAAGCAATCCAAGTGTTTGAGTGAGTTTATCGATCACTAGACAAAACATTAAGAACACCTAGCAGCAATGTAGATTGGTCACGAAAGCCAGAAAAGCAATAAAATTCATCGCTTACCTTTGATGATCTTCAGATGTTTGCACTCACGAGACTCCCAGTTACACAATAAATGTTCCTTTTGTTCGATAAAGATTATTTTTATATCAAAAAACCTCCATTTGTTTGGCGCGTTATGTTCAGTATTCCACAGCCTTAGGCAGGTCATCAAGGCTTGACGAAAATTCCAAATAGTATCCGTAAAGTTCGTAGAAACATGTCAAACGTTTTTAATAATCAATCCTCAGGTTGTTTTTAACATAAGTAATCGATAATATTTCAACCGGACAGTAAACTATTCAATACTGGAGAGAAAGAAAATGTCTAGCTATCAGCGTATGAACTAATGTAAAGACATCCGTCTATCCACTGACGCGTTTTGATAAATCTCGCAAATTTTTCAGAATAAAAGCTTGAAACTATGTCTAAAGACTGTTCACACCCTGAGGAAGCCATTGGGAAAGGAATCTGGTTGATATCCCTTTAAATGGACAAAAGGCAGGCAATGGAACAGTGATTTTTCAAAATAAGAGTCACTTCCGGGTTGGATTTCCTCAGTTTCGTTTCCTCGTTTTCGCCTGCAAAATCAGTTCTGTTATACTCACAGACAATATTTTGACAGTTTTGGAAACTTTAGAGTGTTTTCTATCCTACTCTGTCAATTATATGCATATTCTAGCATCTGCGTTTACATTGGGAACGTTATTTTTCCAAACATAAACATTCTGCCCCCTAGCTTCAAGAGGATGTCCAAAGAAGGGCCAGAAGTATACAGAATGGTGTCGTCTGCGTAGAGGTGGATCAGAGACTCACCAGCAGCAAGAGCGCCATCATTGATGTATACAGAGAAGAGAGTCGGCCCAAGAATTGGATGGCCGATGGAGTGTGTCTCTTTGTGTGGGTTGTGTGCGCGCGTGCATGTGTGCACATTTATACATACAGTTGGGGTCGGAAGTTAGAAAATCTTTGGAGGGAGCTGAAAGTCCGTATTGCCCAGCGACAGCCCCGAAACCTGAAGGATCTGGAGAAGGTCTGTATGGAGGAGTGGGCCAAAATCCCTGCTGCAGTGTGTGCAAACCTGGTCAAGAACTACAGGAAACGTATGATCTCTGTAATTGCAAACAAAAGTTTCTGTACCAAATATTAAGTTATGCTTTTCTGATGTATCAAATACTTATGTCATGCAATAAAATGCTAATTAATTACTTAAAAATCATACAATGTGATTTTCTGGATTTTTGTTTTAGATTCCGTCTCTCACAGTTGAAGTGTACCTATGATAAAAATAGGAAAATCTGCAAAATCGGCAGTGTATAAAATACTTGTTCTCCCCACTGTAGGTTGGAGTCATTAAAACTCGTTTTTCAACCACTCCACACATTTCTTGTTAACAAACTATATTTTGGCAAGTCGGTTAGGACATCTACTTTGTGGATGACACAAGTAATTTTTCCAACAATTGTTTACAAACAGATTATTTCACTTATAATTCACTGTATCACAATTCCAGTGGGTCAGAAGTTTACATACACTAAGTTGACTGTGCCTTTAAACATCTTGGAAAATTCAAGGAAATTATGTCTTGGCTTTAGAAGCTTCTGATAGGCTAATTGACATCATTTGAGTCAATTGGAGGTGTACCTCTGGATGCATTTCAAGGCCTACCCTCAAATGCAGTTCCTCTTTGCTTGACATCATGGGAAAATCAGAAGAAATCAGCCAAGACCCCAGAAAAAAAATTGTAGACCTCCACAAGTTCATCCTTGGGAGCAATTTCCAAACGCCTGAAGGTACCACGTTCATCTGTACAAACAATAGAACATGGTACCATGGGACCAAACGGCCGTCATACAGCTCAGGAAGGAGACGTGTTCTGTCTCCTAGAGATGAACGTACTTTGGTGCGAAAAGTGCAAATCAATCCCAGAACAACAGCAAAGGACCTTGTGAAGATGCGGAAGGAAACAGGTACAAAAGTATCTATATCCACAGTAAAACGAGTCCTATATTGACATAACCTGAAAGGCCGCTCAGCAAGGAAGAAGCCACTGCTCCAAAACCGCCATAAAAAAAGCCAGACTACGGTTTGCAACTGCACATGGGGACAAGGATCGTACTTTTTGGAGAAATGTCCTCTGGTCTGATGAAACAAAAAATAGAACTGTTTGGCCATAATGACCATCGTTATGTTTGAGGAAAAAGGGGGACGCTTGCAAGCCGAAGAACACCATCCCAACCATGAAGCACGTGGGTGGCAGCATCATGTTGTGGGGGTGCTTTGTTGCAGGAGGGACTGGTGCACTTCACAAAATAGATGGCATCATCAGGGAGGAAAATGAAAATTATGTGGAAATACTGAAGCAACATCTCAAGACATCAGTCAGGAAGTTAAAGCTTGGTCACAAATGGGTCTTTCAAATGGACAATGTTTTCAACTTCCAAAGTTGTGGCAAAATGGCTTAAGGACAACAAAGTCAAGGTATTGGAGTGGCCATCACAAAGCCCTGAACTCAATCCTATAGAAAATGTGTGGGCAGATTTGAAAAAGCGTGTGCGAGCAAGGATGCCTACAAACCTGAATCAGTTACACCAGCTCTGTCAGGAGGAATGGGCCAAAATTCACCCAACTTATTGTGGGAAGCTTTTGGAAGGCTACCCAAAACGTTTGACCCAAGTTAAATAATTGAAAGGCAATGCTACCAAATACTAATTAATACTAACCCACTAAGAATTAATACTAACCCACTGGGAATGTGATGAAAGAAATAAAAGCTGAAATAAATCATTCTCTCTACCATAATTCTGACATTTCACATTCTTAAAATAAAGTGGTCATCATAACCGACCTAAGACAGAGAATTTTTACTAGGAATTAATGTCAGGAATTGTGAAAAACTGAGTTTATGTCACCATCGTCGTAATAACATTCAGACCAAAGCGCAGCGTGATATGGGTTCCACATCTTTTAATTCGTGAAACGCACAAAAAAACAATAAAGAGCAAACAACACGTGAAGCTATGGAGTGCTCACAGGCAACTACACATAAACAAGATCCCACAAAAAAACTGTGGGGAAAGGGCTGCCTAAATATGATCCCCAATCAGAGACAAGGCTAAACAGCTGCCTCTGATTGGGAACCATACCAGGCCAACATAGAAATAAAACAACCTAGATTACCCACCCTAGTCACACCCCGACCTAACCAAAATAGAGAATAAAAAGGCTCTCTATGGTCAGGGCGTGACAGTACCCCCCCCCCCCCCAAAGGTGCGGATTCTGGCCGCAAAACCTGACTCTATAGGGGAGGGTCCGGGTGGGCATCTAGCGTCGGTGGCGGCTCCGGTGCGGGGCGAAGTACCCACTCCGCTCGCGGATCCAGCATCGGTGGCGGCTCTGGTGCGGGACTTTGCCCCCGCCCAGACCACGGGTCCGGCCATGGAGCCGGGTAGAACGCCGTGCCTGGACTGGGCACCGGCGCAGAGGAAGGCTCCGGCCTTGGATCGGGACTGGATGCCGTGCTTGGACTGGACATCGGCGCAGAGGAAGGCTCCTGCCATGGAGCGGGACTGGACACCGTGCTGGACGGTGTCTAGGCGAAAATCTAGCTCTGCCCAGTTGCATAGGTTCTGGTGTATCTGACTCACCCGTCGCCAATAATTCTCGAGGGACCTCGGGTGGCTTCAGGTCTTCTCGGAAATACAGCCTTCGGGGACTTCCGGATTTCTTTGGAGATGAACGAGCAGCAGCGGATGAACGAGTGTGCCCAAGACCAGACCTCCTCTCACTCCTGCATTCCCGTAGATGCCCATCAATCCTAAGAGTAAGGATGATAAGGGAATCGAGGCCCAGTGGTAACTCCCGAGCTGCTAGCTCGTCTTTTATTTCCTCTGAAAGTCCGTGAAGGAAGGTATGGAATAGGGACTCCGGATTCCAGGCACTCTCGGCGGGCAACGTGTGAAAATCTACTGTGTAGTCTGCCACACTACGGGAGTCTTGACGTAACTCAAGTAGTTTTCGGGCCGCCTCTCTCCCGGATACCAAAGAATCGAACACCTTCCTAACCTCTGCCATGAAATCTTCCAGATGGCGACAAATGGCGGATTGTTGCTCCCAAACTGCCATAGCCCAGGGGAGCGCCCTTCCCGACATTAGCGTAATAATAATATATGCTATCTTCGACGGGTCCGAAGAGAATGAAGATGGCTGCACCTCAAAAATAAGGGCGCATTGAGAAAGAAAACTCTGGCAGGTTCCAGGATCCCCAGAATATCGCTCAGGAAGCGGGATTCTCGGGGAGCCGGGGTAGGCTGTACAAACCCACCACTGATAGTAGACAGGTTACTGAATGGTTGGGAGGTCTAAGAGGTGGAAGGCTGCCTATGAGCTAACTCACTGATAGCTCCATGATAGCCTTGAGCCCTTGGTCATGGCGTTCCGTCAGGGAACGAAGCCCTTCCAAAAGTTCCAGCAGTAGCTCCTCATGCCTCCCAATGGTGGCTCCCTGTAGGGAGACAGTGTGGCGGAGCTGGTCCAAGTCTGCCGGGTCTGTCATGGCCAGTTCGTACTATAAGGTTCGTACTATAAGACCCAGATGCAGACACGGGAGGCAGATGGTTGAGTCTTTGATATTTATTAATAATCCAAAAGGGGTAGGCAAGAGAATGGTCGTGGACAGGCAAAAGGTCAAAACCAGTTCAGAGTCCAGGAGGTACAGTGTGGCAGGCAGGCAGAACGGTCAGGCAGGCAGGTACAGAGTCGAGAAAACAGGCAAGGGTCAAAACCGGGAGGACGAGCAAAAGAGAATAGAAAAGGTCTAAACCTTCAAGCTGCATACTGGATCCTATTCCAACTAAACTACTTAAAGAGCTGCTTCATGTGCTTGGCCCTCCTATGTTGAACATAATAAACGGCTCTCTATCCACCGGATGTGTACCAAACTCACTAAAAGTGGCAGTAATAAAGCCTCTCTTGAAAAAGCCAAACTTTGACCCAGAAAATATAAAAAACTATCGGCCTATATCGAATCTTCCATTCCTCTCAAAAATGTTAGAAAAAGCTGTTGCGCAGCAACTCACTGCCTTCCTGAAGACAAACAATGTATACGAAATGCTTCAGTCTGGTTTTAGACCCCATCATAGCACTGAGACTGCACTTGTGAAGGTGGTAAATTACCTTTTAATGGCGTCAGACCGAGGCTCTGCATCTGTCCGCGTGCTACTAGACCTTAGTGCTGCCTTTGATACCATCGATCACCACATTCTTTTGGAGAGATTGGAAACCCAAATTGGTCTACAAGGACAAGTTCTGGCCTGGTTTAGATCTTATCTGTCGGAAAGATATCAGTTTGTCTCTGTGAATGGTTTGTCCTCTGACAAATCAACTGTACATTTCGGTGTTCCTCAAGGTTCCGTTTTAGGACCACTATTGTTTTCACTATATATTTTACCTCTTGGGGATGTCATTCGAAAACATAATGTTAACTTTCACTGCTATGCGGATGACACACAGCTGTACATTTCAATGAAACATGGTGAAGCCCCAAAATTGCCCTCGCTAGAAGCCTGTGTTTTTTTTTTTTTTTTATTTTTTTTTTAGGGGTGGATCAGCTTAATATTGCGGAAAGAATGTTGCTTCCAATGTAATTGTCTGCATCATTTCCAATCCCCCATATTTTTTTGGGTAAATATATATATCCATACACGTATGCATACATATACACATATATACATACACATACCTATATAGACATACATACTTTTTTAAAGAGTATACCTTTATTATTATTCCCCGCAAACCCTACCACCGATCCCCCAATTGGAGTAAACTGATAAACATTTCTGTTTTTACCTTCAATTTATACATCTTATACACATTTTACAGACACAGTCTACTTTATAATAGTTCTCTCTTGTTTGTTCTTAGTCCTTCCTCTATTTCTGTTGTCCATCCAGTTTGATTTCCACTTGTAACTGTGCTATTTCACAAAGGCTCCGCACCTATACACATTTCACAGATCCCGTATGCCCTACATTGTTTATCTTGTTATTAGTCCCACCCTTCAGCTCCACTCAACCCTTCCCATCTATCTTCCAACATCATCCATTTCGGATTTTTATTTGCCATATATTTTTCAACTGTGCTGTGATGCTTCACAAAAGATTTGAATCTTCCTATTCTCATAGCTTCCACGGATTGTAAATTAAAAATAAACATTTTTGCTAAAATAATTATTATATTATTGATTGATTGACTATGGCTTTTCAAATCCCCCAGTATTGCTATCTGTAGCGTTAGTTCTACGCAAATGTTGCAATTCTTCAACCATTCCTGGACCTGTGACCAAAAACGAGCTACATACGGACAATACCAAAATAAATGATCTAATGACTCTGCCTCCTCACAGCAGAATCTGCAGAGCTGGGAAGATTGTATCCCCCATATATATAACATTCTATTAGTTGCAAGAATTTTGTACAATAATTTAAATTGAAAAATTCGAAGTTTTGAATCCGGCGTTGTTTTGCGTATCAATTCATAAACCATGTGCCATGGAATGGGTACATCGAAAATCTCTTCCCAACTATTTTGCAATTTATATGGCACAGCTGTCAGTTTTTTGGTCCTTAAATTAAATTGGTATATGTTTTTATTTATCACACTTTTCTTTAACCATTTATGTTCTTTAATATAGGGCCGACATACAAGTTCCTTACTTTTTTCCCCTTCTACTTGCCTCTTCCATTTTTGTGGTAATGCTGCAATTAATTGGTTGTAATTTTGGGTAGAGCAGACATTTCCATATGTCTGTGTTAGCTGCATGTGTGACATTACTCCACCAGTCCTATTTATGATATCATTCACAAAAATTATACCTTTTTTAAACATTTCTTCGATAAATACAGTTTTTTTATCAATTACTATATTTGAATTTAACCACAATATTTGTTGTACTATTTGTTCCGTCCTTTCAGGTGGATTAAACTGAAATTGCAACCAACTTTCTAAGGCTTGTTTAAAAAATAAAGATATTTTGGAGATTATTTCCTTTTCAAACAACCGAAAGTGAGCAGGTGTAATCTGAATAAAGGGAAAAAGGCCCTTCTTGAACATAGGATGAGACATTCGTACCAATCTACTAGAGAACCAGTTTGGATTTAAGTATAACTTTTGTATGACTGATGCCTTTAGTGAGAGGTCTAATGCTTTAATATTTAATAATTTCTGCCCTCCGAATTCATATTCGTTATATAAATAGGCCCTTTTAATTTTATCTGGCTTGCCGTTCCAAATAAAATTGAATATTTTTTGTTCATATAATTTAAAAAGCAGGTCACTAGGTGTAGGCAAAACCATAAGCAAATAGGTAAACTGTGATATGATTAAAGAGTTAATCAGGGTGATTTTCCCACAAATAGACAGGTATTTTCCTTTCCATGGTAGCAAGATCTTATCTATTTTTGCTAACTTTCTATAAAAATTTATTGGAGTGAGATCATTTCTTTCTTTTGGGATTTGTATACCGAGTATGTCCACATCTCCGTCAGACCATTTAATTGGTAAACTACATGGTAATGTAAAATGTGTATTTTTTAGTGATCCAATACGTAATATGGTACATTTATCATAATTTGGTTTTAATCCAGAGAGGATAGCAAATGTATCTAGATCCTCTAAGAGGCCGTGGAGAGACTCTAGTTGTGGTTTTAAAAGAAAACATGAATCATCAGCGTACAATGACACCTTAGTTTTTAGGCCCTGGATTTCTAATCCCTTAATATTAATGTTTGATCTAATTTTAACAGCTAACATTTCGATGGCAATAATAAATAGATATGCCGATAGTGGACAACCTTGTTTTACTCCTCTAGATAGTTTAAAACTTTCTGAGATGTAGCCATTATTTACTATTTTACACCTAGGGTTACTATACATCATTTTAACCCATTTTATAAGAGATTCCCCAAAATTGAAATATTCTAGGCATTTATATATAAACTCCAGTCGTACTTTATCAAAAGCCTTTTCAAAATCAGCTATGAAAACCAGGCCTGGTGTCCCGGATATTTCATAGTGTTCTATTGTTTCCAGTACTTGCCTTATATTATCTCCAATGTATCGTCCATGTAAAAAACCTGTCTGATTAGGATGAATAATATCTGACAAAACTTTTTTTATTCTATGCGCCAAGCATTTTGCTAGGATTTTTGCATCACAACACTGAAGTGTAAGAGGTCTCCAATTTTTTAAATGGACTGGATCTTTATATATACCACTTGGGTCCTGTTTCAGTAATAATGATATCACACCTTCTTGTTGCGTGTCTGATAATCTATCATTTATATAGGAGTGGTTAAAACAAGCTAATAATGGTCCTTTGAGTATATCAAAAAAAAAATGGTATACTTCCACTGGTATGCCATCCAGTCCTGGAGTTTTCCCATCCTTAAAGGCCCCAATTGCCTCAAGTAGTTCCTCCTCTGTAATTAGGCCTTTACATGAGTCTTTCTGTACAGATGTTAATTTTACATTATTATTAGGGAAAAAATCCATACAATTAGTTTCAGTTAGTGGAGATGGAGGAGCCTGAAACGAAAACATATTCTTAAAGTACTTTACTTCCTCTTTCAAAATATCATTTGGTGAATCATGCGTGACTCCATCATTTGTAACAAGTTTTAATACGTTTTTTTTGGTAGCATTTCTATATTGAAGATTGAAAAAGAATTTGGTGCATTTTTCCCCATATTCCATCCAGTTCGCTTTATTTTTATAATATATTACACTGGATCTTTCTTGAATAAGTTCCTCCATTTCTTTTTGTTTTTCCTCTAACTTATTCTGTGCCTCTATGGTACCGTTTTTATTGTTATCTAACTGTACTGTTAGTCCTTCAATTTCCTTTGTTAATATGGACTCTTTTGATCTAAATTGCTTTTGTTTTATAGATGAGTACTGAATTGCATGGCCTCTAAAGGCACACTTAAAAGTGTCCCATACAATATGGGGATCTGCTGTACCTATGTTATGTCTAAAAAAGTCCGTTATAAATTCTTCTGTCCTAGTTCTAAACAATTTATCATCTAGTAGGCTTTGATTAAATTTCCAATATCCTCGCCCACGTGGAAATTCTGTAAGAGTAATATATATGCCAATTATGTGATGGTCCGACCGCATTCTGTCCCCTATCAAACACTTTTTAACTTTTGGTGCCAGAGAGAATGATATAAGAAAGTAGTCAAGGCGACTAGCTTGATTAAGCCTCCGCCATGTATATCTCACTAGGTCAGGGTATTTAAGTCTCCATATATCCACTAATTCCAATATATCCATGACATTCCTGATTTCCTTAAGTGCCTGAGGGTGATAGTTTGTAGTGTGATTTCCTTTCCGGTCCATAGAGGTATTTAAGACCGTATTAAAATCTCCCACTATAATAATAGAGTCTAGTGTTGCTTGTAGAGTTGATACATTCTTATATATATTGTCAAAGAAGCTTGGATCATCATTATTCGGACCGTATAGGTTAATAAGCCATATATGTTTATTGTCCAATAACATATTTAAAATAATCCATCTACCTTGAGGATCTGTTTGGACAAGTTGCACATTTGGATCAAAGTTATTATTAATTAAAACCATCACCCCTTTTGAATTTCTTTGCCCATGGGAGAAATATATTTCGCCCCCCCAGTTCTTTTTCCACAAAACTTCATCTAAAACTGTCGAATGGGTTTCCTGTAACAATAGATATTATAATCCTTCTCTTTTAGCCAGGTAAATACTGATCGTCTTTTCTTATTATCTGCTAAGCCATTACAATTGTAACTGGCTATACTTATTTCACCACTTACCATAATGAGACACACCTTTCAATTATTTTTATCAAAATATATGTTTGTAAACGTCCTATTAAAAAGTAACATAATGATTGAGTGTCTATATAGTTGTACCATGACATTTGCATCTCCACTAAGCAAACCTCCAATTGGTCCCTACTATTCCACCCGCCAAAAGCCCTCATCTCGAGTTGGGTTGTCATCCCAATGCCCGGCAGACCACCCTCGACCCCCTGTATCCCATAGCCCTGAACCGACTGGGATCCATCCTTTGAAAAGGGCACACAGTGCCATCCACCGAACCGAAGCAGATCCATTGCCAAATGCATTTCCATCGCCCTCACCTCGATTTGTATTACATATTGCTGTGGATCATCCTCTATAGTCCCTAACATCTTTTACTTCTTCCTTCGCAACAGTTGTGGGATACACACATACACCCACACACATTCAGCCCTTACCCCCACACAACCATAAGCTCACCCTCTCAACAATTGCACCATCCCAGAGCCCAACTCAAGATGGGTCATGATTTACAAATGTACTTGCAGTTGCAGCTGCATGAGAAGGCCTGCAAGACCGCGCAAAAAATGAGCATAAATGTAGAGATTTATTTACCATTGTCACATCCTAGATGATGGAGGTCAAATGTACACCTTCTTCCTGAAACACCCACAATACGGTCATCCGTTTTGACCATGTTCCCAAGCATCTCCATGCAGTCCGACTTTGATTTCGTGCCACCAGGGCCACAATAATATACCCCCTCTCTGAATGTCCGAGTGTGACCCCCTCCCCATGGGTTACTGCAGCTAGTGTTGCCAGCACTGCCACTGCCTGGGTGGGGGCACCCCACCGGAATCCCCACCGGCTAGGTACAAGGTCGTCAAGGTTCTCATTAGCAGCTTTGAGAATTTCCTTGTTTATTATGCTCTCCCTTTAGGGGGCTTTGGCTTTGCAGGACCAACCCTGCCAAGCAGGCTCAGAATCTTGAGGGGGCAGTGCTGCTCTTGGTCTCTGACCTCATTTTGGCTGCATACAGACCGCTTACAGCATGCACATAAAACAGTTAGGGACTTCTCCTTAGTATCTGGGCCTTTCATGTGGGTGTCTAGGGTATAGGGCCATGGACCGTACCATTAAAATAGGATAATAAATAATTAGATATAATTTATTTTAAAAATGTAGTTCCCCATGATAGGACAATAAATAAATAAGACGTATAATTCATTATAAAAGTATATCCATCATCTGAACAACATTGAAAGCCCTCTCATACCCGGCTCACAGCAATACATTGGCTCTGGGATATGCAACCATTTCATTACTCACTCACTCAACTTTCCAAACATAACAAATAAAATAAACACACACCACACCATCCACACATACTGTGCCTTCTGTTTACTTAGTTTTTATCTTTACTATGTAGAAATAGTGCTTGTGTTCAATTAGTTATATGTGAAGATTTATAGAAAAGCTATATTTTGTATTGTATTGTTACAATCAATAACCGGGCTTGAATTGTGTTTATTTTCCTCATCTATGAGAACTTTGTAATTTTTAAAATAACCATGGAGTAGTCTTTGTGTCTCTGAACAACTGGTTATCAATATATAGTTTATCAACGACGAGAGCTACTCGTTTCGCTTTTAATCTATTTTCTTTGAAAATTGGATACAGAACTTTGCGCCGTTCTGCAATTTCCTTCGGAAACTGATCATTCATGCCAATTTTGGTCCCAGCAAGTCTTTTACCCAGGCTTTTAACCATTATTTTATCTTTAAATGAAGCAAATTTGGCAACGATTGGGCGTTCGTACCTCTGCCCTCTCTGTCCGAGGCGGTGTACACGTTCAAGTTGGATCTTGTCGATAACTTCGCGTGGAATCTGAAGCGCTGCAAGAAGGAACTCTCTAACTACAGATTCAGGAACTTCTCCTTCTTTCTCTTGGATATTTGTAAGTACCAAATTCTCTCTCATGGATCTAGTTTGTATGTCCAGTAAGGATTCCTTCAGAACGGTGTTCTCCTTTTTAATTTCATTCATTTCGGTTTCAATCTTATTGACTGTCCCTTTTAGCGCGTGTGTTTCCTTCTCCAATGCCGCAGCTTTTTCATCACTCATCTCTAGGCTTGCCTTCAACTCTTTTATATCCTTACTAACTAATTCAAGTATACCCAGTTTGTCATTTATTGATTTTAACAGATCGGTTTCGACCTTTACCATTGCCGGTGGTGAGAATATTAAATCATCAGTGTCTGTTGAAGAGTCACGTTTTCGTTTTTGAATCGGTTCCCCTGTCTTACTCTCCGTCATGTTTGGGTGTTGCTTGTTTTCGTAATATTTGTCGATAAATGTCTCTAATCTTAGGATTTGTTTTGTGTTATTATCCAGATTGAAGGTTATCACCCACCAGATTATTTAGTGCTAATATTTTAGTCTAATTTAGCAGATATTTCGAATATTATGTTTTATCTTGAGGTGCTCTACATAACTTCGTTCAGTCCGCCATTACCTTTACGTTACCTTTACGTCCGCCGTCTACGCCCCTGTGTTTCAGAAGCCTGTGTTTCAGACATAAGGAAGTGGATGGCTGAAAACTTTCTACTTTTAAACTCGGACAAAACAGAGATGCTTGTTCTAGGTCCCAAGAAACAAAGAGATCTTCTGTTGAATCTGACAATTAATCTGGATGGTTGTAAAGTCGTCTCAAATAAAACTGTGAAGGACCTCGGCGTTACTCTGGACCCTGATCTCTCTTTTGACGAACATATCAAGACTGTTTCAAGGACAGCTTTTTTCCATCTACGTAACATTGCAAAAATCAGACATTTTCTGTCCGAAAATGATGCAGAAAAATTAATCCATGCTTTTGTTACTTCTAGGTTAGACTACTGCAATGCTCTACTTTCCGGCTACCCGGATAAAGCAGTAAATAAACTTCAGTTAGTGCTAAATACGGCTGCTAGAATCCTGACTAGAACCAAAAAAAATGATCATATTACTCCAGTGCTAGCCTCCCTACACTGGCTTCCTGTTAAGGCAAGGGCTGATTTCAAGGTTTTACTGTTAACCTACAAAGAGTTACATGGGCTTGCTCCTACCTATCTTTCCGAGTTGGTCCTGCCGTACATACCTACACATACGCTACGGTCACAAAACGCAGGCCTCCTAATTGTCCCTAGAATTTATAAGCAAACAGCTGGAGGCAGGGCTTTCTCCTATAGATCTCCATTTTTATGGAATGGTCTGCCTACCCATGTGAGAGACGCAGACTTGGTCTCAACCTTTAAGTCTTTACTGAAGACTTATCTCTTCAGTGGGTCATATGATTGAGTGTAGTCTGGCCCAGGAGTGTGAAGGTGAACGGAAAGGCTCTGGAGCAACGAACCGCCCTTGCTGTCTCTGCCTGGCCGGTTCCCCTCTCTCCACTGGGATTCTCTGCCTCTAACCCTATTACAGGGGCTGAGTCACTGGCTTACTGGTGCTCTTTCATGCCGTCCCTAGGAGGGGTGCGTCACTTGAGTGAGTTGAGTCACTGACGTGATCTTCCTGTCTGGGTTGCCCCCCCCCCCCCCCCCCCCCCCTTGGGTTGTGCCGTGGCGGAGATCTTTGTGGGCTACTCGGCCTTGTCTCAGGATGGTAAGTTGGTGTTTGAAGATATCCCTCTAGTGGTGTGGGGGCTGTGCTTTGGCAAAGTGGGTGGGGTTATATCCTTCCTGTTTGGCCCTGTCTGGGGGTTATCATCGGATGGGGCCACAGTGTCTCCTGACCCCTCCTGTCTCAGCCTCCAGTATAGTTTATGTGTTGGGGGGCTAGGGTCAGTTTGTTATATCTGGAGTACTTCTCCTGTCTTATCCGGTGTCCTGTGTGAATTTAAGTATGCTCTCTCTAATTCTCTCTTTCTTTCTCTCTCTCTCGGAGGACCTGAGCCCTAGGACCATGCCTCAGGACGACCTGGCATGATGACTCCTTGCTGTCCCCAGTCCACCTGGCCGAGCTGCTGCTCCAGTTTCAACTGTTCTGCCTGCGGCTATGGAACCCTGACCTGTTCACCGGACGTGCTACCTGTCCCAGACCTGCTGTTTTCAACTCTCTAGAGATACTCTTAATGATCGGCTATGAAAAGCCAACTGACATTTACTCCTGAGGTGCTGACTTGCTGCTCCCTCAACAACTACTGTGATTATTATTATTTGACCATGCTAGTCATTTATGAACATTTGAACATCTTGGCCATGTTCTGTTATAATCTCCACCCGGCACAGCCAGAAGAGGACTGGCCACCCCTCATAGCCTTTCTAGGGAGTTTTTCCTAGCCACCGTGCTTCTACACCTGCATTGCTTGCTGTTTGGGGTTTTAGGCTGGGTTTCTGTACAGCACTTTGAGATATCAGCTGATGTACGAAGGGCTATATAAATACATTTGATTTGATTTGATTTGAATGGCAGGTCATTAGTAAAGATTTTAAAAAGTAAGGGGCCTAGACAGTTTCCCTGGGGAATGCCTGACTCTACCTGGATTATGTTTGGAGAGGCTTCCATTAAAGAACACAGTCTATGTTCTGTCGATCCACAATATAGCAGTGGATGTAAAGCCATTACACACACGTTTTTCCAGCAGCAGATTATGATCAATAATGTCAAAAGCTGCACTGAAGTCTAACAAAACAGCTCCCACAATCTTTGCATTATCAATTTCTCTCAGTCAATCATCAGTAATTTGTGTCAATGCCGTACATGTTGAATGCCCTTCCCTATAAACGTGCTGAAAATCTGTTTATTGTGAAATAGCATTGTATCTTGTCAAACATCATTTTTATCCCCAAAAGTTTACTAAGGTTTGGTAACAGGTTAATTGGTAGGCTGTTTAAGCCAGTAAAGGATGCTATTCTTCGGTATCAGAATGACTTTTGCATCCCTTCAGGCATGAGGGCACACACTTTCCTGTAGGCTTATATGGAAGAGATGGCAATATCATCCGCTATCATCCTCTGCAATTTTCCATCAAAGTTGTCAGACCCAGGTGGCTTGTCATTGTTGATAGACAACAATCATTTTTTCACCTCTTCCACACTCACTTTACAGAATTCAAAATGACAATGTTTGTCTATCATAATTTGATCAGTTATGCAGGGATTTGTATGTTCAGAACTTGTTGTTGGCATGTCATGCCTAAGTTTGCTAATTTTGCCAATGAAAAAACTATTCATGTATTTGGCAATATTAATGGGTTTTGAGATGAATGAGCCATCTGATTCAAAGAAAATTTTCATTTAAGGTGCTCCAAGGCTTTTCACTATCATTCTTTATATTATTTATCTTTGTTTCTTCTTGTTTTGGTTCAGTTTAGTCAAATTATTTCTCAATTTACTGTATGTTTACCAATTGGCCTTGCAGCCAGACTTATTTGCCATTCCTTTTGCCTCATCCCTCTCAATCATCAAATTTTTCAATTCATCATCAATCCACGCAGATTTAACAGTTTTTACAGTACATTTCTTAATGGGTGCATTATTAGTAAATGGAATAAGCAATTCCATAAAGGTGTCAAGTCAGCATCTGGTTGCTCCTCATTACACATCACAGGTGTTATCGCATGGTGGTGATTAGAAGCACTGGTGCTTTCCACCCAACATGGTGCTGAAATATGTAAAACAGTGGTGCGCAGCCTGATCACAATAAAGAAATGGAGACTCTTGATTATTTCTAAAACGAAGAACAGGACCATTGTTTTTTGTTTGTGCAAATAGGCTAGGCTATGCAAATAGGCACTTGGCAGGAGGATAGATTAGGTGTTATGCAAGGGTTAATTCGTTTAAGCATGCAACAAATCTAAACGGGTTTATTAAACCTGCATAATCTGATATAGCCTAATCTGGCACTATTTCCAGGTTGTGCCAGTGCTCCAGTTGAGCTCCAGATCCAAACAGCTCTACCGGGGTAACGACTCTAGTCTAGATTCTGGTTCATGCCAAATTGAAGCAGCGGGTGAACCGTGAATGAATGCTGTTCTGTCTTATCCGCTGTGAGAGAGAGCGCTCCAGGTGCCGCTTCCTCTTTACCGCGACGGAATTAACACATCAAATTACCCTCACGTCGTAGACCTATTATCGTATTCTAGCACTATTCTGGTATTTGATGCTGTCAAAACCACGCAGAATGGCGGGAATGGAGCTCCCTGCGTCTGTGTAAACCCGGGGGAGAGGCGTTGGAAATCATCTGATCACATCATTAATTATTTTGAGCAGCCTAGGCCTTAAAGCATGTAGGCTAAACATGCCCTCTTTGTCGCCACAAACTCCTCAAAAACATTACAGTCACCGACGCTTATCCGTTATACATCCAAAATGACAGTCTCCCGCAAGACAGCCTGCCACGGTATCCTCCTCCTCTGCACCCAGCGCTCACCGCCGCGTACCACCGGGAGGAGAAGAACGCACGAACCAAACGGGATAGCCGGTATGTAGCTGTGGCTAGAGGTAATGCCGCTTCCACGGACTCGTATGACAGTGCGGGATACGAGAGCTGTCCGAACTGCAGGCGCATCACACTGACCACAGGCTGTGTGAGCTCCATTTCCGCCTTCGTCTCGATGCTTGTGCTGCTGTTTCTGGGACTCATATTCGTACATAACTTCAGCAACCCCCCCGTCTCCAGTCGGCGCAGCACCATGACCATGTTCTCTGTTGTTATCACGTGGTTGGTGTGCTGGCTGAGATACAGACCTGACCCGGAACCCGGACCTTTCAAATGTATTCACTTCAATGTATTAATGTATTGACGGGTCAGTTTAAGTGTAGGCTAAAGCCTATTATATATGCTTAGGTTTGTTATACACAAAGTAAGCCATAATACACTCCTTTGGGTAGCATGATTAACAGGCAAGCGATTCTACTTCATAATTGGACCAATTAAATAATGTTGTATGTCTGCCCTATTTAGTATTGCATAACATTAGCTACGTTTACACAGGCAGCCCAATTCTGATGTTTTGCCCAATTATTGGCTTTTTCACCAATCATATCAGATATTTTGCCAATAATTGGGCAAAAGATCAGAACTGGGCTGCCTGTGTAAATGTAGGTATTGTGTTCCTCCTCTGCCTCTGGTGGGCCTGTCATATCACTATGAATGTAGGCTAGGTCATCATGACTCATATTCAGATTGTGTGTTCTGGCTGTGTTCACACAGGCAGTCAATGTTTTTAATTTGCTGTTTTTGATATTGTTATACTCTTGTGAATTCATGAATGGTTTTTACTAGATTACTTGTAGTTTTTCATGTTGTCTGTCTGTAATTTTTTGTAATGACTTGGTGCTGCCTATCTTGGCCAGGACGCTCTTGAAAAAGAGATTTTAAATCTCAATGAGCCCTTCCTGGTTAAATAAAGGTTAAATAAAAAAAAATAAAAAAAAAATTCTGATGTTTTCCGCTAATTGGTCTTTTGATCAATCACATCAGATTTTTCACATCAGCTCTTTTTCAGAGCTGTTCTGATTGGTCAAATGACCAATTAGTGAAACAAATATCAGAATTGGGTTGCCTGTCTAAACGCAAATGTGTCACCCATATTCACATTAACCAAAGAATAAAGTGTCCTCTGTCCTGACTGTTATGTACTACTTGATGACAGAAAGGTTTTAGAGCAGTTTCTCAGTCAGCCGGACCCTGGGATGTAGCCCTTCAATCAATAAATCAATCATGTATTTTATAATGCCCTTTTTTACATCAGCAGTAGTCACAAAGTACTTTACAGAAATCCATCCTAAAACCCCAAAGAGCAAGCAATGCAGATGCACAGTGGCTAGGAAAAACTCCCTAGATGGTAGGAACCTAGGAAGTAATCTAGATAGGAACCAGGCTCCTGGCTGTACCGGCTGGAGATTTAAGAGTACATTTAGCCATTTAGATGACACTGATTCAGTCAGTGCTCAAGTGTTATCATTTTAATAAAAGTGATCCTTGAGTCATGGCTTGCAAGTCCTTTCTCTCCTTTCTGATCTGGCATTATTGAATAAGGGAATGTGTATTTGTAGTTCATATTGATTGGTATGTCTACATTGCCACCCTCAATCTCAGGCTCACATAAGAATTAGGCTTACCACTGGCACCCTCCGGTGGCTCATACATTTACAACATTCGAAAATGAAACTACTGAATTCTGTCCAGCTCAGTGATGCTGCATGATGTGCTTATCACAATCTTGGGTCATAGGGAACACTACTACTATAGGCTATACCCAGAAGCCTTCACACTGACAGAATGCATTGTTTTATGTTCTTAAATAAAATAAAAAAATACATTTATCCCATTTTTTCCCTCCCCAATTTCATGGTATTCAATTGGTACTGTAGTTACAGTCTTGTCTCATCGCTGCAACTCCCGTACAGACTCAGGAGAGGCAAAGGTCAAGAATCCTCTGAAACACAGCCCAACCAAGCTGCACTGCTTCTTGACACAATGCCCACTTAACCTGGCCACACCAATGTGTCAGAGGAAACACCTGGCAACTGTGTCAGCATGCACTGCACCCAGCCCACCACAGGAGTCAATGGTGCAAGGACATCACTGCCAGGCAAACCCTCCCCTAACTTGGACGACGTTGGGCCAGTTGTGCACCGCCTCATGGAATGGCATGTTTGATGTACTTGATGCCATTCCACCTATTCCGTTCCAGCTATTACCACGAGTCCGTTCTCCCCAATTAAGGTGCCACCAACCTCCTGTGAATGCAGGGTTTTCCACATCATCAAGCACAGATTGTAGGCTACCCACATCGTTTACTTGATATCCCATTTCCCATTCTCATGGTGGGAAATACATTCCCTGTCAAAGTCAATATTGTCAAAATTATAACACATTTTCCATGGAGATCCCTAGATGGAGAGATGTAATAATGACATTATTCACAATCAGATCAGGGAGAGATATGGGGTTCAGTGTTGATGGGAGGATATCTACTGCCACAATGGTGAAAGGTATTAGGTTACAGGTCAATGAGAGGCAGAACTGGTTAAATGGTGGAACATTTCCATTTGCACTACAACACATAAGTATTTTTTGTACACACATGTGCCCCCACAAAAGAAGAAAACACAGGCACACACAGGGCCGGCTCCAGGAATAAGTGACGTCAGTGGTTGCTTAGTGACCGGTGGCCCCAGACCCAAAGGAACTCAGTCGGAGGCTCAACTTACTGTTGAGAGTGAGAATAGTAGATGTTGGTTGTGTTTCAGCAGTTTTTCTATTGTTTTGTCAGTCACTGACAGTCACCCAGCTAACAATTTTTAGATTGGTAATTTAGTCTAGCCCATTATCTAAACTTGTAGTAACATTGGCCGAATACTGACCGGACACGCAGGGCACGTGCCCAGGGGCCCTGACCTCCAGGGGGGCCCCATTGATTCTGTTAGTCACTCTCACTCAGATATCATTAACAGGGCATAAGTCATGGCAAAATGTGTAGAATTTCAAGAAATTTGCTTTAAAACTGCCAAAAAATCTCTCCACCCCATGGCAAAATTGATATTTGTATTTTTTAAATCTTTATTTAACTAGTCAGTTAAAAACAAATTCTTATTTATAATGACGGCCTAACCCGGCCAAACACAGACGATGCTGGGCCAATTGTGCGCCTCCCAATCACAGCCGGATGTCATACAGCCTGGATTTGAAACAGGAACTGTTGTGACACCTCTTTGTACTGAGATGCCGTGCCTTAGACCACTGCGCCACTCAGGAGCCCTAAATAATGAGGTTGCAATATAATTGCATGGAATTAGCTTTAAAACTACAAAAATGTATCTTTGTCCCATGACAACATGAGTAGAATTGCATAAAATTTGTTATAAAATTGCAAAACTTTGATTTTTCCTTCCGCAATCAAGAGAGGGGCCACAGTAATTTTTACCAGCTTGGTGGGCCCCCCCAACCAAATCTCACTTAGGGTCCCCAAAAGGCTAGAGCTAACCTTACACACACACACACACACACACACACACACACACACACACACACACACACACACACACACACACACACACACACACACACACACACACACACACACACACACACACACACACACACACACACACACACACACACACACACACACACACACACACACACACACTAACCCATTTGCTGAAATTGACATACATCACGTGATTGTTCTACAGAATGTGATTCAGTATTACAGTAGTGTCACTAATCCAAAGTTAACCAGTTAACAATGACAGTTGACATCAAGGTGCCAACATCAGAGAGAGAATGATCCAGGCTCCTACTGGGCTAAAGGTCACCTGAGGGCTTATGGTTTAGTTTAGGGTACAGGAGGAGGACCAAGGGGCTCACACAGTAGCCTGGGGGTAGGGATGGAGGGCTATGAATGGGGGATGTAGGTAGCCATATGAGTTCACCATAGGGACAATAAACTACAAACTCACCACTGTCCCCAGTCATCATCCATAGTCATCCTGCTGCATGGCCTGAGGGCTCTGGGTTAACAAATGCCTCTCCAAATATTCAAGCATAGTAGTGGCTGTATCATGTTATGGGTATGCTTGTAATCGTTAAGAACTGGGGAGTTTTTCAGGATAAAAAATGAATGGAATGGAGCTAAGCACAGACAAAATCCCAAAGGAAAACCTGGTTCAGTCTGCTTTCCACTAGACACTGGGAGATTATTTCCCCTTTCAGCACCACAATAACATAAAGCACAAGGCCAAATCTACACTGGAGTTGCTTACCAAGATGACATTGAATGTTCCTGAGTGGCCTAGTTAAAGTTTGGGCTTAAATTGTCTTTAAAATATATGGCAAGACATGAAAATGGCTGTCTAGCAATGATCAACAACCAACTTGACAGAGCTTGAAGAATTTAAAAAAGAATGTGTGCAAATATTGTACAATCCAGGTGTGCAAAGTGCTTAGAGACACCCAGAAAGACTCGCTGCCTAAGGTGATTCTAACATGTATTGAATTAGGGGTGTGAATAGATATTTATGTATTTTATAAAATGTGTTAAAACGTCTAAAAACATGTTTTCACTTTGTCATTATGTGGTATTATGTGTAGACAGGTGAGAAAAGCATACATTTAATCCATTTTGAATTAAACACAACAAAATGTGGAATAAGTCAAGGGGTATGAATACTTTCTGAAGGCACTGTAGGCTCACTGATGCAAAATATCCCCGTTTGAGCTTCGGTTGTAGGGCCTCAGATTGCATGTAATTGACCATTTCAAACACCAGAGATAAATTAGCCATTGTTGAATAAGCTTACAGGCTATATGGGCAACTAATTGACAAATGACCAAATGGTTCAAATACAGTGTAACCATAATACTATTTAATCCTTAGAAACTATTCTTTGTTTGCAATCTTTTTGCAAAGATCCCACGTCTGCATATATAGCTAACGTTCTGACTGGACTATGCTGGTAGGTCTATATGCTATCGTTTTAATATATTCTCATATCTCGAGGACAGTATACACAAAAATAGGTGCGAGTTGGTGTAGATAAGATAATGTTATTATTTCCTGTGGGAATTACGTCCCCTGTCACAGTGGCTAACATGTCTCTGTGGACTAATTAATCGGTTTTACACTCAAAGTAAATGGGAAATGGCTTTACAACCATTCCCTAGTTATTTTAATGACCTGAAAACAGTTTGTAAAGCAATCACAGCAACAAGTGCCCACTGTAAACGCAGGGCATTCAGTTGTCATCTGTCATCGTAATGTGGGAATGATAAGGTTCCCACATTGTAAATACTGACTTAGAGAGGGTCATCAAAAAGAAAAACTCCAAACCTCCAATAGTGACATCTTTCTGATTTATACTGATTTAATGTTGCTATAAAAGGGTCAAATTGCACTAGACCTTTGAACAATATAATATTTATATTAGGCTACAATTGGCCAAGATGTCCACAAACGAGTCAGCATTCATAATTAAAAGAACAACTCGTCAAGAAAGAAATTAAGCAAAATACCATGAGATGTGGACCTATCGAGAATTACAGAATTTTAAAATCAGAACCAGACCAAATCCCTTATTCTAATGATCTTCTTTACTCCCGGCCTATGAGTGACAGAGATAAGGCCTGCTCGTCCTTATTTTGCTCTCTGATACATCCTAAGGTTATTTTGGTTCTGAGCCCACTGAACGCGACTGCGTTTTCTTTTCTACACAGGCATTTTGGTCTTTATTTTTCGATGCATTTTGCTCACTGATCGAGCGAGTTTCTGACTTGGATTTTCCCCTTCACTAATTGATTTGACACGGATATCCAGTATCCCTTTCATGATAATCAAAATTCGTATCATAACTTTGTTTTTGCCCCATTCCCTCTTTTATGACGATATAGAGTTTCAGTAAGTCATTTATGTCCCGTGGACGTATTTTTGTAGGAGGAAAGGGGAATGTATCCCACCTCAAACACTGTGAAGAAAAACATTATCAGGCTGCATGCTGGGGTTGTCGCTGTAAAAAGTAGCCACACCATTTCTTAAAACTGCAGAGATACAGTTTTAGTTATCTCGCTGGATGTTTACGATTATAATTCTAGATAGGTTGTTATTTTCTTTAACATTTGTTTTGATTTACAATGTATGCTTATTCTTTATTATTAGGCATATTATTAGTATTATTAGGCCTATTATTAGGTATATCATTATCATTGTATCATCCTACTTAATTAACAGTCCAAATTGTTTTGGTAATGCAATATTAGAAGGTTACTTTTTACAACTTCTAATTGAAGGCCTATGCCAAAATATCAATAATCGTATTATCAGATATTGTGACAATTCTATATAACTTCTACCATATTAGTACATTGTAGCCTACCAACAAATGTTCTAACAATCCTCATGATCACAAATAGCCTAACGCTCTCCATTGACCTATTTGGAATAGGCCCTATGCCTGAGCAGCATATGTCTCTGACCATCAAACATGGCTAATTGTCACAGTTCAACAAGGCTACAGTCAAATGAACTCTCGTGTCTCTGTGTCAATAATCGACCATTTGCACGCATGTGTTACACCAACGTGTGGTTGAACCGTGGGTCATGCATGGTCCTAATGTTGAATTAGTCGACCATTAGGCGACCATGGAAGAAGTTCCGCATGTAGACTTCTGTGTTGGAACTGAGAGAAAGAGAGCAATTCCTCCTTTTGCACGTGAAAGGACTCCCGTGTCCAAACCATATTTCCCTCCTGCGTTCCATTGTCTGTGCGTTCCTGTAGAAAGAAAACATTTGGAAGAGTCTTTTCGGTTCCCAAAAAGCTGAATGTCAATGCAGGCCTTCATTAACTGTGGGATACCACATTTCCATCTCTAAGATGTCGTTTGGCTTACCATAATTCTTCGTCTGTTAGATGTATTAGATTTCAGGTGAGAAACACGACAGCCACATGGTTAAAAGATAAGTGAAAAACTAACTTTATTATGGTCCAAATATTTACCTAATGATTTTAACGTAGTAGAGGTAATGGTTATTCAATAGGAATGTTAACGATTATTATTAAGACTACTAGTTTATCTCCATTGTTATCATTGTGAGAAAAAAGTTAATAATATAAATGGTTATTATTAAATAATAATCGATGGAGAGCGTCCCGTGTGGCTCAGTTGGTAGAGCATGGCGCTTGCAACGCCAGGGTTGTGCGTTCGATTCCCACGGGGGACCAGTACAAAAAAGTATGAATGTATGTACTTGTAAGTCGTTCTGGATTTATTATGGTCCAAATATTTACCTAATGATTTTAACGTAGTAGAGGTAATGGTTATTCAATACGAATGTTAACGATTATTATTAAGACTACTAGTTTATCTCCATTGTTATCATTGTGAGAAAAAAGTTAATAATATAAATGGTTATTATTAAATAATAATCAATGGAGAGCGTCCCGTGTGGCTCAGTTGGTAGAGCATGGCGCTTGCAACGCCAGGGTTGTGGGTTCGATTCCCACGGGGGACCAGTACAAAAAAGTATGAATGTATGTACTTGTAAGTCGCTCTGGATAAGAGCGTCTGCTAAATGACTAAAATGTAAAATAAAGACTACAATAATAATATTAATTATAATTATAATAACAATAATAGCCTATTTATTTATAAATACATAGAAATATGAATAAGAAACAATAAGTTGCTCTTTTTGAACAACTCAAGGACATTGCTAAAAACGACGTAGGCCTAAATTATTCCCATTAATAAAAAGGTGACACCATTATGCAAATAGGCTATGATTGGCTTTAGGCATAAGGCCTTCTCATCAGAAGCATTTATTATTATTCAGCTATTCCAGCAATGTCAATTAAAATCATAACTAATGACGCTCTCCCTTGTAGAGCCTCCAGTTTGCCCGGTGGTGTGGCGGCTCCTCGCGCCACGGTGACGGCCCTAATCTGGTTAGAGAGCACCTGGGACCGAAACGCTCCATAATCACCGGTTATTAAGGGTCGCGGCGCGCCCGGGTGCGCACACAGAGACGTGAAGATGGCAATGATGCCATCCAATATTCCAAAGGAAAACCACTCTCGAACTTTTCTGTCGTTTATACATAGAAGTATTTTTGCCAACAAAATTAAACTGTGGTTAATGTCAACCACAGTAATGTTGTAGGGCTCAATCTGTTGGGATTGACTAAATTCCTATAGGCCTGTAAGAGCACACAGAATAGCCTATATTAATAGTTTCTATCAACTGATATGCCTTGACATGTTGCCCTTTCATGCACTTCGCCATGTGATTATGAATTGTTGATCGGTTACTATATTCCAGGCCCTAAAACAGCCACGACCTCACAAGTAAGTAGCCTATACCTCTCTTATAAGTATCCTAATACAAAACTGTATTTTCGTTCAGTTCACTGATTGGAAATGTGACCTAAACAGTCGGTGGATAGGCTAATATTAGGGTAAGTGTCAATGTGGAATTTGGAGGAAAAAAAATCGTTGTTTTGTTAGAACTCAATGGCTTGGCTTGGAATGATCTCCATACCTTTGATTGATTGGAGTGGTGAATGGGAGAAGCTTTTTGACTGACATGACTTGTTCAATGAGCCTCCACAAAAACTTCTGAATGGGGTACAAGTCCCAGCTAGCACACATAACGTTCTGAGAACCATATGTTTCTTAGAGCTTGGTGAGAACGTTGTCGTCCTATGGTTATTTTGCCTTCCCACAACTTTCTGGGAACGGTGCAAGATAGTTGCTGGCATTCTCAGCACATTTAAGGAATTAAGGAACTTGACAAATTTTTATTTTATTTTCTTGGGTATTTCATTACTTTAACCACTAAAAGTCTAAGCCGGGGAGGGGGATTTCGTTTTTTGGACACATATTTAACCAATTTCTTTTGTTGCTACAAAACTACCTTCAAACATCCATTCATATTTTAAACCGGTACCGGGTTACCTTCAGATGAGTCCCTTTACACTTGTGGGGTAGTAGAGCAAAATGGAGTCCCCCCTTTCCATAGTGGGGGTCATATTAGTTTGTAGCCCAAACGGTTCAGACGCTACGAACGGAAGTTGACACATCAACCGGTACCGACTTCAGATGAGTCCCGTGGGGCTTGTGGGGGTGGCTACAAATGTCAGATTTTAGGGATGTCTCCTGGTCTGACAAACAATGCTGTAGCAGTGCCACTTTCCACCACAGATGCTGAAGGCCGACAGGCAGATGCGGTGGATTGGGACACAGACCATGCAACAACAAAAAACATATCTCTAGCTTAAACTGGCAGATTTTGAAGGGGATTTGTTTATCATGTTAATTAGATTGACTCACAGGTGTGTCAATAGAGTCCTAAGGATTTTAACAGAACGTTTCCTAAAAGTTTAAATATGGTTACATTTCATTTAAATGTTGGGAATGTTCCAGGAACGTTCACCAACTGGTTTAACATTGGGAATATTCTCAAAAAGTTCAGAGAACTTTAAGAAACAACATTGTTCTGTGGTAATATCAATACTTCACCATACCATTTCCTATAGTTTTCCTCGTGGTTCTATTTAAAGTCATGTTCTCAAATTGTTCCAAGAAAGTTTAGAAACAACGTTCTTCTATGGGAATTTCAGTAGGCTACTTCAGCATAATGTTTACTACCAGTTCTCTCATGGTTCTATTTAAAGTCATGTTCTCAAATTATTTCGGGAACGTTAAGCAAACTTTCCAAAAAAACCACAAGAAAACTTTAGTAATGTTCGGAGAACATTCTAAGAATGTTACTTAAAAACAAACATTCCGTTCTCAGAACTTGAAGAAAACATTCCATAAACACCACAAGAAACGTTTTCCAAGAACGTTCTACGAATGTTATTTAAAAACATGTATATTCAGTCCTCAGCATCAATGAAACTCTCTCTATCCTCTATCTTGTTAAGTGTGTTCAGGTGTGTTGGTTGCGCCCACGAATTGGCCACACCTGATAGTGCAGTGTACTAATTCCATGGATAGAGAACATAAGATCATAGGTTTGAATCTCACTGATTCCGTGTCACAATAAAAAATAAATGCTCTTGCATGATTGATGCCTATGGAAATGAATTTCCATGTGTCCTATCTGTGCTTGGAGTTCAAAAAAAAGTTAACCCAAAATAAGCTAGCGGTGTTATTTAAAGTCTTATTGAAACATTCAGTGAAAGTTTTAAGGAAGTTATTCAAAAACCATTCTCAGAGCGTTAATAAAACCTCCCAGGAAAACGTTCAAGGAACCAGAGTAAAACGTTCTCAGAACCTCCCTGCAACCTAAAAATTAACATTCTCAGAACAGGCAACATGTTCACTTCTGTTCTCAGAATGTTTAAAAAACGTTCAGTTTTACCAGTAAGGAAACATGTGGATTCGTTCCCACAACCAATGTGAAATCAAAAACATAAGTTCCCACAACTTTCAAACAAACATATATGTTAGCTGGGGTGGCTGTATGTCTGTGTGTGTGTGTATGTGTGTGTGTGCGTGCATGTGGAAGTGCGTCTGCGCGGGTGTGCGATAGAGAGAGAGAGTGATAAAAGAAGGGGGGTGGGGGGCATTTAACACTCATGAAGTTATAAATAATGTCTTCACACAATTGTACTTTCTTTCGCTACAGACAACTTTACTGCACTCCAGGCGTCACACCCTGCTGGGTCGCATAGCTCCTTCTATTCTAATTAGTGCACTACTGTCTAAATACTACAATAAATTCCTGTTTGTAAAATCACTGTGCATAGCAAACAGTGTGAGTGTGTGTGTATGTTCGTGTGCGTGTTCTTTCACAGGCAGAAAATGGTGTATGTGCAATGCTGTTATGAAATAGTCACATCATAATGAAGTAATACATTGGTGACTGGTGACTTACAGGGGGTAGCGTAGCCTTCACTAAAAGGCGCATCTTCATCCATCAACATGGTTGGACCATATAGCCTTTACCGTTGATGACTGGAGGGCTGATCGTGGATCAGATTCTGTGAAAGCAAAAGCTCGGGGGCACCACAAGACTCAGGACACAACGCCTTGAACCCGTGAGGTCACTACAGAAAACAGTCGGCCAATCAAAATACACCCTCAGCGCCTCTGGGATTCGCCTTTCTAAGCCAATCAGAGGCCTGGAAGGACTGAGGAGAAAGGAGAGCAACAACTTATAAAATGTTTCACTTCCACCCATCTTCTCAATTCAGATAAAGTGTCAACAACAACTCCAACTAAGCGGCCTTCACTTTCAACAGAGGCAAACATTGCTTTGTCAATATTTTCACACTCCACGTTGGATATCGACAAATGCACCATTCTCCAAGGATTTAACTTGTGTTTTTTCTTGCATGTTGTTATTTTGACGAAGCAAACCGTGGAGGCTGTCCTGTTGCTCCATCGAAGCCAACGTGTAGGCCTTTAAGCTATACGTTTTTGTGGATCCCAGAATATTTCAGAAGTTTGCGGGTTGGTGTTGATTTGGTCGAGAGCAAGGCATCGTTGGCGGAGTTTTAGGAGGCATGACAGCACTAGCGGGGGGCATACCGAGGATGATGCGCCCGAACCCACACCAAAACTACCCGCGGGGAGGCTACTCTCTTGAAGGTAGGCTATTGCAAATGGAACCAAGTGCATGTTTCTTGCGTATTGGAAGATTTTGTTTGTTTGTTAATGATTCAATCAGAAAGCAAGTGTTGATATTGTGTCAACTTTGAACAGCTGCAAAACTGTTGTTCATATATAAATACGTGTCTTAGTGTGGCCTTTTAACAGACAATTAACAGTAGGCCTACACATTAACTAACATTTTGACAAGTGAATCAAAGTTGATGTATTCCCTAAATGTGTAGGCTGCTTATTGGAAACTGTAAGTAGCCTACACTAGCCTACTAAGCCATAAACAGTTTGTAGCAATCCCTGGTTCAATTGAATTAACATAGTAGCAGTTGATCTCAAAACATCAACAATGCTCTTGTTATACATTTTATATTGATTTACATTGTGCACCATCAATTAAGTCTAACCTATGTAATAACAAGAACAATTAAACATTTAGCAAAAGACCGAGATCAAATGGTATGTTATTAACATATTTTCTTGCAACAGGTCTCTCTTGAAAAATATAGCCCCTTTCACTGAGATAGGATAAATAAACGTTAAATAAATAAATATAGGCCTGATTGTTTAGGCTTTTTTTTTGCTGCTGTGGTTTACTTTTGTTGTTGTTATTGAATGAAATGCGTTCCCTCCGTCCAGTCTCTACCCCGTTAGGCCAGGGCCGGGTGAACCAGCTCGGTGGGATGTTTATCAACGGCAGACCCCTGCCCAACCACATCCGCCACAAGATCGTGGAGATGGCCCACCACGGCATCCGACCCTGTGTCATCTCCCGCCAGCTCCGAGTCTCCCATGGATGCGTGTCCAAAATCTTGTGCCGGTACCAGGAGACAGGCTCCATCAGGCCCGGGTCCATCGGAGGCAGCAAACCCAAGGTGAGGGCCCTAGAACCGGACTGTATAGCAGCAATGTCTCTGTCAAGCTCAACTTAACGGGCTGCACCTCAACATGCCACTAACAGGATACATGTAATTGGGGATGACAGGCCGTTAAACTAAAAGGATATATAATAATTAACAGTTTTGTATGGTATCATTTATTGTCATATGCTATTCATTATTCCGAATACATATTTAATTTATAAGACCTTATTTTATGCGCACTTTCAGCACCATATTATTACAGACTACCAAAACATGGGTTTTGAAAACGATCAAGTAAAATATTAAACTCAACAGAAGTGTATAGCCTGTTAGGCACGGTGTAGCCTAATTTATATATATTTAAAAAAAAGTGCAATAGCAATCATAGGCCTAATGAAATGTTTCCTGCATCCTTGCCACTTGAAGCAGACAACAACCCCAGATGTGGACAAGAAGATCGAGGAATACAAGAGAGACAACCCGGGCATGTTCAGCTGGGAAATCAGGGATAAATTACTCAAAGACGGGATCTGCGACAGAAACAACATCCCCTCAGGTATTTACATTTTTTTTAAACAAATAATTTAAAACTTAAAGATCTACAACCCAAACATATATTGTAATTATCTTAACCAGAGCATAATGTCCATAATGTAAATGTACGCTACTTAACTAAAATCGTATAAGCCTAGAATAATATTGTACGTTTGCAAACGCCTGGTAAAAAGTGCAGGAGAGGATAGCCTATAGGTCTACTAAAGTCATAAATGCATGCAATAATGACACCGCTATTGCAACAACCGTTAAACATTCTGAAAGTTTAAAAAAACTTTGCCAGATATAAACAGAATTTTGTGAAACATTATTGCGAGGTGAAAACCAATCAACAGGTGCTATGACAATATGCATTGGATGTTGGCACTTTCATCAATTCAAGCATGATTTTTTACTAACAATTTATCCCTTATGTATTTACTTTCAAAGTGAGTTCAATCAGCCGTATCATGCGTTGTAAATTCGGGGGAGTTGGAGGAGAAGATGAGGAGGACGATGATGAAATCCAGAAGAGGGAATTGGAAGAGAACGAAAGACGAGCGAAACACAGCATCGACGGCATCCTCGGGGATAGATGTGAGTAATGTTTTAATCAAAAGCAGTGCAACGCTTTGGCGATTTTGAGTAGGCCCAGGACTGTAGGTCACGGTTTCCTTGTTGGACAAGGGTGCAATTTTGGTTTAGAAAATTATTTTTATTTCAGAAGTATGGAATGCTTCTTTTCCTCTCAATTTTCTATATTTGGTTGTGATACAATATGTGTTGAGATGTTGTTTAGAAGTTGTTAAACGTCGGTTAATTCGTTGGCCTCTTGAGACAGTTGAAAATTGGGAGAAATGGGGAATATTAAAAATTTGCTGTTGTCGCTTGAAGATGCTGAATTAGCAGATAACCTGCATATTACACTAAATTCAGATGGGTACGGCCTACATAATGTGCAGAGAAAAAATGCAGAATTGAATTAGAATACCCATATAATATGATAAATGGAAATATAATCATGGACCATTACTATTTAATTAAATACCTAAATCGTTTACTAAATTATTTTTTTGGACGCGTGACTGCGTGTAACTTTTTTTGTGGTTGGTTTGTCAAGCGGAATGATTGCTGTGCAGATATGAGATAGATATTGAATTTAAAAAACGAATATTTAAGCATTTGAAAATAACAACTCTTTTGGTGGTTTTCTAGCCTAACTTTATGAATATGGAATTTTGAGTTACATGCCTGTGTTTATACTAAACGTAACTTTTGCAAAAGGCAAACGTTTCCATATGAAGTTGATCAAACATTTGCCCAACTGTTCCGTCCCCCATAAAAAAAACGGTTCCTCCGCACACAATCGGACACTTGAGGATGAACTTGCCGGACAAAGGCGCGAGAGTCTATTGAGACTCACACTTCGGTTTCAAGCGCACAAAGGCCTGCTATAGCAAGCGGCTCAGTGGTGTACAAAAAGACGCCAAAGCTTTTCAAAATGTGTAGAGAAAGGGAGAAAAAATGCGCTGACAAAAGGCTGGGAGAAGACATTATGGACCCGCAATGAGCGATGAATAATTCAGATAACACCAATGGGCAACTCCGGCCGGTTTTATAGACTGCGCGCCGAGAGAAAATGGCCGTTTTCAACGAGAAAATGTTCATTTGGAGACTTTTTCAGCGTTAAGAGATGCGTTTGCTATTCAGACTCAGAGAGAACGAGACAGCATCCTATCTCTCCCTATGTCCTGGATTTTTCCCGAACACCTGTTGCCTGGTGACCTGTTGGTTTTTCAGGAAAGTAGGCTATTTTTTCAGAAACTGACTTTTTTAAACATACAATTTAAGAAATGTGAACAAAGCCTATTCCAAGTTCATAACAAGGTTTCGGGAGGGACACATTGCCTGTTTTAATTTTTTTGTGGGGGGGGATTAAATTATTTTCACCTATAGCAAATACATATCTGAAGAACTCAACAATGTTTTTCTTTTTACACATTTTCCAAGCATCATCAAATGATTAGGCCTTTCTTATCGCACTTTTACTCATGTGTTTAGACTCGTTGCGCAGGAGGCATGGTCTGCTTACTATTCCTGACTACTCCTTACATCAGTCATCGCAGTGTAAACCCTTTCTAGTAGATTAAACTCAAACCTTTTATTTCTTCCCACTTTCATCTAGGGACAAAGCCCGCCCAGTCCTCTTCGCCCGGGGCGCGCGCATTCATGCCATATGTATAGCCGCTTTCCTGCCCTTTTCCAGGCGAGGGATCGCGAATACAGATCAGGATAGGCAATTTACTTTGTTAACCTTTTAAAATGTATTCTCCCAGTTTGGTTAAGATTTTTCCTGCGGGGTTGGAACAAATTTGTAGGCTTGTATCTTTGTCCACCACAATCTATAGCCCATTTATGGAGATGTGATAGTGCTCTTTTGATTATGGTTGTTTCGATATCTGATATTATTCCCCTCCATTTTCTCTGTTATCTATTCGTGCTGGTGATGCTTTGTTTAGATAGATTATACAGGCTTGCAGATATTGTGAGATAGGCTTATGATTAGGATATAGATATTGTACGTTAGGAACAACCAGGCATGATAAAACGTTGCAACAAGTGTGCACAACAAGTGACGTTAAATTGTTATTACGACCTATAGATGTATCACAGTTTGATTTACAGCCTATTTATTTAAAAATATGCCAAACGTCTGAATGGACTAAACGTTGTTCTTTTTATGTATTATTTAGATTCAAGAAATATAGTTGAGCGTTTTGGGAAGAGTTCTTCTACGTATTTTCCCTTTAATTCAGTACCTCGACTCCTTGTTACATTGCCAGACTAATCCTCTTAATCTTATCCACAATGACAACATTAACTCATTAGCTCAGAGCAAACACAAGTGTTGATAATGGCATATCTAAAAATGTTGTTTACTCAAATTATATTCCAATTCAAACACAGTCCAATGACTACTTTCCCTTTTCCCTCAGTCTGCAATGGCCATATGTAATTCTCTTATCCTCTTGTGTGTGTCTGTAGAAGTAGTTGATCTTGTTGTTTTCTTTTCCCTTTAAAGCTCTTCATTAGAATGTGAAAAGGCTGTCTTGGGTATGGAGAGGGTGTCTTCTGGCCAAATATTGATTAAGTAGGTGTTTGTAGAGGCTATTGTTGCAGGAGAGAGAGGACTGTTCCTCTCTGCCTCTTTCTCCTCGGCCTCCATTGTTGGCTACCCTTAAGTGCAGAGATCAAAGCTGCTCTATTTTGATTTATTTGTCTGGGAAAAGGCCACTGTTGAGTTCAGTGGGATAAAGTAGCTATACTGGGACCAGGTAGCTACTACTAGATCTGCATGGCATTACAGGGCACCTAGAGCATTCTGGGAAAAGGATGCCCCCAAGCAAATGGTAAATGTCGCGCTTTTAATCAGGAAATGAATCTGATGTTAAACGATTGCATTTCCTGTTTAAGAGGAATAGTTGAGTTCAGGGGAAACAAAATGTTGTTTATATATAATTAAGATTATTATGGTGATTGACCAATTATTTAACAGTAGTTTAAAAATAAATAACAGAAATTGGGGACATAGTAAATACTTTCTATTAGTATGAACACATTCATTTGGTTAAAAAATTGTCTGCAGAAAGTACTCAACCTTGTCAATCTTGCATGAGCAAATTCCATAAAGGATACCGGCATGGAAGTGGCCTCCTAAACTGAATGAATGGTTTCATATTAATTAATCAATAAATACTGGCACATTAACTGCCTCCTAATGAATGACACCACCTTCCTCTGTATATGACTATAACACCAACGGACACCCCTTTAGCCTCATTTAGCTAATTAAAATAACCAAAGTCATGAAAGAGGAGTAGCCTACTCTTGCAGATTCCATTTATGACAATGAGGGGGGGGGGGGGGGGGGGGGGGGGGGGGGGAGAAAAAAAGAAAAGCTCAGAAATACAAACAGTCAAAGGGATAACTTATCTTGAAAGGGAATCCCGCGGTGCCAAATTGAATAAGCCCAGTTCTTTCAAATCTGCCATGGTGAACGCAGTCAACATGTAATAATTGGTTTCATTGAGGCACATTCACAAAATCTGCTCCCATTCTCCTGGCTCCATTGTCCTGGGGCAGGCAAATAGCCAGGGGGACAGGAGGAATCAAGTGCTGACAAAACATGAAAGATTTAGCTGCTTTTGTCAAAGAAACTGAGTAGGACTTTGTTTGTGTAAATAAAGTGGGAAAACTGGCTCCCCACTACTTTGGCATGGACTGAGAGAGTTTGGAGAGAGAGGAGAGAGAGGATAGAGAGAGAGAGGGGGGGGGAGAAAGAGTAGAGGGAAAGAGAGAGAACAGAGAAACAGAAAAAAAGTGAGAGCCATTTTTAAACGTGGCATGCATAGACCGTAATATGCAAACTCTGCAATCATTCGGTTGAAGCTAAATCTATAGGGAATCATATCAATGGCCGCTATGATTTGTGTATATACACAAACCCTATAAACCAATTAGAATGTTCCATAATGTCTTTTCTCCCAGGGCATTCAGAAATTTCAATAAACGCATGTCTCTCACTCAGTCAGTAATAGCCGACCATGTCAGGAACACACCAATACCCCCCTCAGACACAACAGCGGAAACCTTTAGGGAAGATAGACATTGATTTTCTATAACGTTGTATATTTGTCAGCGGTCCGTGCGTTTTTACGCTGACTTAGTGAAGCAGAGGGATTGAGAGACGGAGAGGGAGAGACTATCTCCAGTCATAACAAACAACAGTGCCTCATTGCGACCAGTGGAATGTTTTCTACCGACTACTTTCCATCTCTGCCTCCAGGCAAAGCAGTAGAGAAATCCAGCCACTGGGATAGAGAAGAGAAATAGCTGGGTCTTGACTCTGTGTGCGATCACTGGCTGTCTCCCTGCCTGGGTTATTACTACTTATATAAACACTGGCTGTCTCCCTGCCTGGGTTATTACTACTTATATAAACACTGGCTGTCTCCCTGCCTGGGTTATTACTACTTATATAAACACTGGCTGTCTCCCTGCCTGGGTTATTACTACTTATATAAACACTGGCTGTCTCCCTGCCTGGGTTATTACTACTTATATAAACACTGGCTGTCTCCCTGCCTGGGTTATTACTACTTATATAAACACTGGCTGTCTCCCTGCCTGGGTTATTACTACTTATATAAACACTGGCTGTCTCCCTGCCTGGGCTATTACTACTTATATAAACACTGGCTGTCTCCCTGCCTGGGTTATTACTACTTATATAAACACTGGCTGTCTCCCTGCCTGGGTTATTACTACTTATATAAACACTGGCTGTCTCCCTGCCTGGGTTATTACTACTTATATAAACACTGGCTGTCTCCCTGCCTGGGTTATTACTACTTATATAAACACTGGCTGTCTCCCTGCCTGGGTTATTACTACTTATATACACACTGACTGTCTCCCTGCCTGGGTTATTACTACTTATATAAACACTGGCTGTCTCCCTGCCTGGGTTATTACTACTTATATAAACACTGGCTGTCTCCCTGCCTGGGTTATTACTACTTATATAAACACTGGCTGTCTCTCTGCCTGGGTTATTACTACTTATATAAACACTGGCTGTCTCCCTGCCTGGGTTATTACTACTTATATAAACACTGGCTGTCTCCCTGCCTGGGTTATTAACCCTGCCTGGGTTATATAAACCCATCTTAACTTGGCCAGTGGAACTGTATTGTGACAGTATTGTACACCAGAAATCCAAATTCACAATACCTGGAATATAGCAACTCTTTCTAGGAGATTGATGTTGGATGGAGTGATCAGAACTCATTCAGGGCAGAGTCAAGAATAGAAAGAAGAGTGGGAGGCCCCGGTGCACAACTGAGCAAGAGGACAAGTACATTAGAGTGTCTAGTTTGAGAAACAGACGCCTCACAAGTCCTCAACTGGCAGCTTCATTAAGTTGTACCCGTAAAACACCCGTCTCAACGTCAACAGTGAAGAGGCGACTCCGGGATGCTGGCCTTCTAGGCAGAGATGCAAAGAAAAATTAATATCTCAGACTGGCCAATAAAAATAAAAGATTAAGATGGGCAAAAGAACACAGACACTGGACAGAGGAACTCTGCCTAGAAGGCTAGCGTCCCGGAGACACCTCTTCACTGTTGACGTTGAGACTGGTGTTTTGCGGGTACTATTTCATGAAGCTGCCAGTTGAGGACTTGTGAGGCATCTGTTTCTCAAACTAGACACTCTAATGTACTTGTCCTCTTGCTTAGTTGTGCACCAGGGCATCCCACTCCTCTTTCTGTTCTGGTTAGAGCCAGTTTGCGCTGTTCTGTGAAGGGAGTAGTACACAGCATTGCACGAGATCTTCAGTTTCTTGGCAATTTCTTGCAAGGAATAACCTTCATTTCGCAGAACAAGAATAGAATGACGAGTTTCAGAAGAAAGTTATTTGTTCCTGGCCATTTTGAGCCTGTAATTGAACCCACACATGCTGATGCTCCAGATACTCAACAAGTCTAAAGAAGGCCAGTTTTATTGCTTCTTTAATCAGTCACTGAAGAGCTCAACGTGGCACTGTCATAGGATGCCACCTTTCCAACAAGTCAGTTTGTCAAATTTCTGCCCTGCTGCAGCTGCCCCGGTCAACTGTAAGTGCTGTTAAGTGGAAACGTCTTGGAGAAACAACGTCTCAGCCACGAAGTGGTAGGCCACATAAGATCACAAAACGGGACCGCTGAGTGCTGAAGCTCATAGCACGTAAAAATCGTCTGTCCTCGATTGCAACACTCACTACTGAGTTCCAAACTGCCTCTGGAAGCAACGTGAGCACAATTACTGTTCGTCGGGAGCTTCATGAAATGGGGTTCCATGGCAGAGCAGCGCCACACAAGCCTAAGATCACCATGCCAAGCGTCGGCTGGAGTGTTGTAAAGCTCGCCGCCATTGGATTCTGGAGCAGTGGAAACGCATTCTTTGGAGTGATGAATCATGCTTCACCATCTGGCAGTCCGACAGACAAATCTGGATTTGGCGGATTCTAGGAGAACGCTACCTGCCCCAATGCACAGTGCCAACTGTAAAGTTTGGTGGAGGAGGAATAATGGTCTGGGGCTGTTCTTCATGGTTCGGGCTAGGCCACTTAGTTCCAGTGAAGGGAAATCTTAATGCTACAGCATACAATGACATTCTAGACGATTCTGTGCTTCCAACTTTGTGGCAAAAGTTTGGGCTAGGCCCTTTCCTGTTTCAGCATGACAGTGCCCCTGTGCACAAAGTGAGGTCCATACAGAAATGTGTTTGTCGAGATCAGTGTGGAACAACTTAACTGGCCTGCACAGAACCCTGACCTCAACCCCACCGAACATCTTTGGGATGAATTGGAACACCGACAGCGAGTCAGGCCTTATCTCCCAACATCAGTGCCCGACCTCACTAATGCTCTTGTGGCTGAATGGAATCAAGTCCCCATAGCAATGTTCCAACATCTAGTGGAAAGCCTTCCCAGAAGAGTGGAGGCTGTTATAGCAGCAAAGGAGGGACCAACTCCATATTAATGCCCATGATTTTGGAATGAGATGTTCGACGAGCAGGTGTTCACATACTTTTGCTCATGTAGTGTATGTTAGCGGTGCATTCAAAAGCATCCCCCTCCCTATTCACTCCCTTATTTATCTCCTCTCACCCTGGCTATACACACCACATTTACTTCAGCCTATGTCAAAGTATCACTCTCAAGACTCTCTCTCAAGAAAATCCACACTGGTTTATCTGCAAGTGAATACAGGCTCTATGCTTCATTAAATCCTCTTTCTGTGCTGGCACCCGCATTGTGAGGACTGTGATATTAATTCAAAGGACAATTAATGAATGCAGGCCAACTTTGAAGTGAGGGAGCGGGGTCCTGCCCTGGGCCTGCCTCTCGTCACTGATGGACTCCCGTCACATTCTCCCCACTGCTCAGAGAGACAGTTTGAAGTGGCTGAAAGAGAAAGAGAGAAGAAGAGAGAAGAGAAGAGTGGCCAATAGAAGGTCAAGGAGAACGCTCTATTTCCTTGGAAGTATTAGCTAAGCAAAACTCGTGATGGTGGAGGATAAAGGAGTTCGGAGAGAATGAGGTCGGGGGGGGGCGAGGGGAGTTCTGGCAAAAAAGGTTTCGATACAATGAGATAGTTAATTGAGTAAAGCCAGACAGCGTTGTCAATCACTTAACTTGGTTTAGCCTTGCTTCTTTATTATTTTTTAAGAGCGGTTTAGTTCGGCGCAGAATGGAATGGACACGGTAGAGTCATTTCGTTGCTCTTTTTAGCCGTGTTTTCTCACGGAAAAGAGCAAAAGAAAAAGGTCTGCTTTTGTTTTCGCGTCTTTGTGCATCTCGATTAGACGCAAACATTATCCAAGCACTATGAGATACGCCTATTAAATTGAAAAAATATCAGAAGGTTAAAATATAGAAACCAGGACAGACAGACTAACCAGCAAAAGGAGAAACAGAAAGAAAGACACGTCACAGCCTAGAGAATGTGTTATGGAAAAGAAGAGAAACTTAGGAATGCCACGGTGGTTGAACTCTCTGGCCGTTCACTGCCTATGAAGTTTTTGTGGAGGGGTGATGTTGGCCTGTAAAGGGGTCAGCAGCCCACCTCTGCTCCTCTCCTGCCCCCTCCCCTTTATGACAGTACATGGGGGTGTAGTTTGGCAGGGTCAGAGGGCGACTTAGGGTCACTGCCTGTTAAAACTATCTCCTCGTCAGGAAGAGAAGGTTAGAATAATGTTTAGTTCACCATGACAGCTAATGGACTCCCGTTCTATTTCTCTGGGCTATAGAACATATTACATAGACATCCAATATTATAGGAATCTTGTAGGTTTTTCTGATATTATTGCATGGATGTGTAAAGCTAAAGTGAATTGGAATGATGCTGGTGGTTGCTTGGTGTGAGACTATGAGAGTAGGCCCACTAGGCCCGTTATGCACCTGGGGAGCGGGTGGCTTGGGCGGCTGGGCCGGGGTGGGTCGGTGCTGGGGGGAGCGTGTGGCAGACTGGCCTGTTCATGTGGCCCTGCATGGGTGCTGTGCCACTGCTTTGTCCCTTCTCTGGGGGTGGCAATGCCACCATGAAACTGTCACCTCACTCCACCCCACTGGAACTAAATAATAAGATGCCCCATACTGGGTCCACATAATGCCCTGCACAGGGCCGTTTGGGGCTTTTTGCCACTTCAGCTATATTATAGAGTGATACATCTTTTTAACGTCATATCGCTGACTCTCTTTGTGTGTGATCTCCGCAGCCCGCTCTCCAATCGCGCTCTCTCTCTCTCTCTCTCTCTCTCTCTCTCTCTTGCTCTCTCACCCTCCATCCCTGCTACATACCTCCTCCTTCGTCCCTACCTCCCTCATTCCCAGGCAGCTGCAACAGACTCCTGGGGGCTCCTTAGCAAGTCAAGTGAGAGCCAGGCCCCGCTCCCCTCTTCCTCCCCATCCTCCCCTCTTTCTCCTCCTTTTCTCACCACACTGTTAACTCCAGCTGGGGCCATAAGCTGTCAGTTAACCATTATACCCTGTGTGCATCTGCTGGGTCTAGCCCTAGCTTTTCCCTGTCACGCCTCCATGGAGATGATGTACTGTTTTATTCAGTGAGTCAGCCATCCAGTCCTGCTCTCTGAAAGGGCCAGATCTACTTCCCTGTGCAAATAACTAGTTAATTTGTCTCTTCTGCCTTTTGTTTTGGGTGCAGGGGAACACATGTCAGCAGCTCAATTACCCTCTCTATTAAGAGCCCCTAGAGGAAGGGCCGCCCGGCCCTACGACCAGCCCCGTCATAAACGGCCCCATATGGCCCTCTCTCTAAACCCTTTCTCTCTATTTAGACCTACTGTATCTCTCTTTTTCTGTTGCTTTCTGTCTCTTTCTGGATTCTCTCTCTCCTTCTATCCGGCTCAGTCCTTCTGTCTCTTTCTCTATCTCTTTTCTCTTTCTCCATCAGTCTCCTTCAATCTGCCTCTTTTTCTTCCTCTCTCCCTCTCTCCCTCTCTTTCTCTCCCTTTCTACGTCTTTATGCTGAGATTGCAAAATCAGAGCGTGTGTATTGGCGACTGTGTGTGTATTTGTGTGTGTGTATTGGCGACTCTGTGTGCCGGTGTGTTTGCTTGTGTGTGATTGTGTGTGTGTGTGTGTGTGTGTGTGTGTGTGTGTGTGTGTGTGTGTGTGTGTGTGTGTGTGTGTGTGTGTGTGTGTGTTTGTGTGTGTATTGGCGACTCTGTGTGCAGGTGTGTTTGCTTGTGTGTGATTGTGTGTGTGTGTGTGTGTTTGTGTGTGTATTGGCGAGTCGTGACTCTGTGTGTGTGTATGTGTGTGTCAGCCACTATGTGTGTGCATTATGTGTCTCCTCGTGTTAACATCTCAGAGTAGGGTGGAGAGGGAATGCTTGCCAGGGTGTGTCTTGGCCACTGGACTCTACACAGTCAACAAGCCCAGTCAGTCCCTATTTGAGGTCTGGTCTGTGTGGAGGTTTTCCTCTACTGTTAAATACAGTTCTGCTTGAGGTGATTGTAATGGACAGCGACAGTCTGACGGTTCACATCTCTGTGTGTGTGCCATGCCTGTCAGCTTCCTGGATCCATAAACCATTTCGTTTAGTTAAGGTTTGTGTGTGTGCTTTTGGCAATGTCAGTCCTCTGTAAATCGATGTGGGCGTGTCTGCATGTGTTAGCGTTTTTATACAACTTTTATTTAACCTTTATTTAAGAAGAGAGTCATGCTGACGGTCTCTTTCACAGATGAGCCCTGTATACACATCAATACACAACAATTACACTATACATACAGTTGAAGTCTGAAGTTTATATACACCTTAGCCAAATACATTTAAACTCAGTTTTTCACAATTCCTGACATTTAATCCTAGTAAAAAAATTCCCTGTTTTAGGTCAGTTAGGATCACCACTTTATTTTAAGAATGTGAAATGTCAGAATAATAGTACAGAGAATGATTTATTTCAGCTTTTATTTCTTTCATCACATTCCCAGTGGGTCAGAAGTTTACATACACTCAATTAATATTTGGTAGCATTGCCTTTAAATTGTTTAACTTGGATCAAACGTTTCGGGTAGCCTTCCACAAGCTTCCCACAATAAGTTGGGTGAATTTTGGCCCACTCCTCGTGACAGAGCTGAGGTCAGGCTTTGTGATGGCCACTCCAATACCTTGACTTTGTTGTCCTTAAGCCATTTTGCCACAACTTTGGAAGTATGTTTGTGGTCATTGTCCATTTGGAAGACCCATTTGCGACCAAGTTTAAACTTTCTGACTGACGTCTTGAGATGTTGCTTCAATATATCCACATAATTTCTCTCCTATGATGCCATCTATTTTGTGAAGTGCACCAGTCCCTCCTGCAGCAAAGCACCCCCACAACATGATGCTGCCACCCCTGTGCTTCACGGTTGGGATGGTGTTCTTCTGCTTGCAAGACTCCCCCTTTTTCCTCCAAACATAACGATGGTCATTATGGCCAAACAGTTCTATTTTTGTTTCATCAGACCAGAGGACATTTCTCCAAAAAGTACAATCTTTGTCCCCGTGTGCAGTTGCAAACCGTAGTCTGGCTTTTTTATGGCGGTTTTGGAGTAGTGGCTTCTTCCTTGCTGAGCGGCCTTTCAGGTTATGTCGATATAGGACTCATTTTACTGTGGATATAGATATTTTTGTACCTGTTTCCTCCAGCATCTTCACAATGTCCTTTGTTGTTGTTCTTGGACTGATTTGCACTTTTCACACCAAAGTACGTTCATCTCTAGGAGACAGAATGCGTCTCCTTCCTGAGCGGTATGACGGCCCATGGTATTTATACTTGCGTACTATTGTTTGTACAGATGAACATGGTACCTTCAGGCGTTTGGAAATTGCTCCCAAGGATGAAGCAGACTTGTTTATTTTGATTTTCCCATGATGTCAAGCAAAGAGGCACGGAGTTTGAAGGTAGGCCTTGACATACATCCACAGGTACACCTCCAATTGACTCAAATTATGTCAATTAGCCTATCAGAAGCTTCTGAAGCCATGACATAATTTTCTGGAATTTTCCAAGCTGTTTAAAGGCACAGTCAACTTAGTGTATGTACACTTCTGACCCACTGGAATTGTGATACAGTGAATTATAAGTGAAATAATATGTCTGTAAACAACTGTTGGAAAATTTACTGGTGTCATGCACAAAGTAGATGTCCTAACCAACTTGCCAAAACTATAGTTTGTTAAACAAGAAATTTGTGGAGTGGTTGAAAAACGAGTTTTAATGACTCCAACATAAGTGTATGCAAACTCCCGACTTCAACTGTATCTACATACGCAATCATTACACAATACATGAAAAAAACACATAACTCGAAAAGCAAAACACAATGATATGAAACAAACATATTCTTCAGTAAAAAGGCCCTCTGACATCCGCCTGAATTGCCCGCCTAAAGGCACCAACTCCACCAACTTGAAGGACTTTTGGAGAGGATTCCACATGAGATGCACAAATAAAAAACCATGCAGACTCATTGGAGATTGAATTGATCCCTGAGTCCAGGTCTGGTAACTTATACGTCTGAAGGTTAACAATTTAGTAAGGTACGGCGGAAGTTTATGCAAGAGGGCTTTATAACCAAAAAGTGCTCAATGCATCGATCTAAGAGACTGTAATTATTTAAAATCTCAGACACACCGTTAGGATTGTCAAACGTTTGCCTGCCGACAGTACTCAGCACCTCTGAACAGTGTTGGCAGTCAATCCCTTTTGTGTTCACACAGCAAAGACCTAGAAGTCGTCAGCCACTCAGCCTTGTTAAAATACTCCAATCCAGAATGTGGCAGTAGCGTTGTTTGGCAATGCATGTCCGTATGTGTTGCTTAGTTCATGTTCTAGATTCCAATGTTAACAAGCTAGATAGCTTCGCTAATGTTGCTATTTTGTAGAAAGCACTTGATGCCCACAGGTAGATAACTACCTAGCAAGATGACGAAGAAACAATTGAATACATAATCCCACACTGCCAGTGCCAGACCAGAGCCACATGTTGAAATATCTAGCTAATGTTAGCATATTCGCTAGCTGGCACAACCTCGCTAGTTAGCTAAGGACACTGCGCTAACTCGGCAGCTAACACAGGTAGTTTTTCATGGAAACGAATCCATTGTGATTTAATGATAATGTAAATATTAGCTACAGTGGTTAGCTAGCTTGGAGGAAGTATTTAGTGTTGTGTGCATTGCATCTGTGCACTTAGCTAGCTACCATCCCATAGCCTAAATTGCATATTAATTGTGATTGGCTCATGCCCTATTTTTTCTTTTTTGTTGTCACTCCTGTTGGCTCCCCCACTTGGGGATTCGTGCTCTCTGATTGGCTCAAAGTCAAGTTGTTGGCCAATGCATTGCGATTCTAAAAGTAGAAATGTCAGGTTTGTCGCTACTGGTTTGGCACCCAGCAGGTACCGCTTTTGTTCTAGCAACTGTGATAAGTATCTATCGGCAGTGAGATTTTCGGTGTGTTTCATGCTTGAGAGGGAAGCACTGTCTAACACAAACTACGTACCTGTTGAAATCTATATATCTATCTATCCTTACTGTGTCGCTCTGTCAACCTTATTCAATGTATCCTTTATCTACTGGCCTTACACGTCCTGGTCCTGCTTTGTTTAAATGTCTATTTTAGTGGGTAATTCAGCAGCAAAACCAATTTCCTCCTCAGGGAAAATAATACATTTTTACGTTCATTTAGATTATTGTCAGAGGCACAGCCAAACTGTGGAGTATTTTGTATTCTCAGCACCCTGGCTCTTTAGCTCCAGCGTAACATTTGATTTGAGTGTTGAAGTGAGGAGGTCGAGGCCTCCCTTTGTGTGTTCAGTATCCTCTTCTCCTGTTTGTTGATGGGAATGTGTGGGAACCCTGTTGCTCTAGGTTCCTGCGTTTGCGTCGATGTTGCCCTCTCGTTGTGATCCGCCACGGCATCGGAACGTGGTTGGTATTCTCAAACTCAAACGTGGGCGGTTGTGGCGGGAGGAAGAGGGAAGTGGAGTGATGGAAATGGATGTGGTGGAAGGGACAGTTTTAACAATGAGTGGAGCAGAATAGAGAGCAACCCCACTTTTACCTCTCTCTCTCTCTCTCTCTCTCGTTCCCTCCGCAGCACCCCTTCACCTCTGCCTATCTTCTCCAGGTGCATTCAGCTCCCATCTCAGTTACCCCCACCCCCCTCATCTTCTCAACTCCACAACCCCCATGCCCCTCTGGCTATAGATGGAAGGTGGGAGGGATTGGGGGGGGGGGGGGTGCTCCCCTGCTGTGCCCCTCTACAGCCCCCAGTGGCCCCTCTCTGGCCCTCTTTGTGCCCCCACCACCCCCCTTGCCTCGCTCACCCATCCAGACCCCCATTCCCTCACTCCCCTGCTGGGCAGGTGACAGGGCCCTGAATGCGGGCCGGGGCAGCCCTGATGGATTCTACAGATGGAGCGTGGAAATCAGCCCAATAGAGCCCTGCCACAGGCCTTTCCCCTCCGGCATACAAAGGAACCCGGGCCATAACACTCCCAAAGAGAGAGATGGAGAGAAAGAGATGGAGAGAAAGAGATGGAGAGAACGAGAGAGAAAGAGGGCCAAAAGGATGACAAAAGTAACACTGTCATTTTTCATTAAAGTAGAGGCCGTGATGGAGTGTTTTCGCGGCAGTTTCTATATATATATTATTAGAGAGAGAGAGAGAGAGAGAGAGAGAGAGAGAGAGAGAGAGAGAGAGAGAGAGAGAGAGAGAGAGAGAGAGAGAGAGAGAGAGAGAGAGAGAGAGAGAGAGAGAGAGAGAGAGAGAGAGAGAGAGAGAGAGAGAGAGAGAGAGAGAGAGAGAGAGAGAGAGAGAGAGAGAGAGAGAGAGATATGGAGATGGAGGGGAGCTTTTCTCTCAGCTCTTCTCAGCTTGTTTTCAGCTCTCTTTCTGTCTCATTTTCTCTCTTTCTTCTTTCCTTTAAATGGCAATGACCATGATGTGTGTATTTGTTTATTGGTTTGTTTGGTTTTTATCTTGTTTATCGCTTAATTAATCAGTTTCTTGTTTTGTGAATGTTTTGAGTAACACGTGTAGTTGCTTTTGGGGCAGAATAATTTGGGGGCAGAATTTGAGACTATTTGGTAGTTTAGGACATAATAGCATCCCAATAGAATTAATGTAAAATTCACTGCAGAAAAAAAATATTTACTATACTTGATCAGTTTTTCAGTTAGGGTTGATGCCTTGTCCATACCTCTCCTCAACATTGCTGTCAAAGTAACACAAACGTCCCAGCCAGACCAGTATTCCAAATCATGGCTCAAAACTTTCTGCTCTGATGGATATTTACTCTTCACGTCCAACAAATCTCCCATGAGCTTCTTTGCTCTCAATGCTCTGTCCGGTGCCCCTGGTCTGAATCTAATAAAGAGCTCTTCCCTGCGTTGGAATCTTGTTTCGGCGTTCCGGAGCCACAGCAGAATTCCCAGAGCTCAAATCCCTGTGTAATGCCTGGATGGGCTCTCACTGGCAACCAGCACAAGCATTTCCTGTTCGGCTCCAGAGGCTGGCACTGAGGAGACGGGAGAGACGGGAGCCCCGCTCCCCTGCCTGCCTGGCTCTCTACTTTTAATTAAACCTAAATCTGGAGAGGAGAGAGAGAGGAGAGAGGGAGAGCTGAAGAGAGGGAGGAGAGAGGGAGGAGAAAGAGAGAGCTGAAGAGAGGAGAAGCGTAGAGGAGAGGTTACCTCCATTAACCATGCATCCACACCATATTCTCTCTCTTTCTCTCCACCTCTTTCCTCCTCTCTGATGCCTTACAGAGACATGAGGTGGTCTTGGTATGGGTAATACTATCATTACAATAAAACTGGATTTGCCTCTGCTTTTAGGTGGATGTTTGGGTCTATGAGACATACGAGCACAGACTCAGACAGACCCCTATTTAAAGCTCTGTCCCACCTTCTGTCAGACTTCATGATTAGAAGGTCCCTCAGGCAAAGAGCTCAAGGGAATGGAATTTAACCCTTTCTGTCTGTAGCCATCTGCGTTGGAAACATTGTTATAGAGAAAAAGCAACGCGTGAAATCAGAGGTCCTAGACACAGCAGACAGATGCATGTGTGTGTGTATACGTTTATGTGTGTGTGTGTGACGAGTGCATTGCAGACACGTAATGGTGGACAATGGGTGGCTGTCACGCTAGTTTGAGGACCCTAATCATTATTTAATAGACAGCTAGCCTCCCCCCATACGCTGCTTTAGTCCTTCAGTCTCCCAGCCTCAAGCCTTCATTCACCACTCTTCTGCTGAATTAGGCCTTAAAAGCCCTCTCCGTCTCTCTGTCTGTCTGCCTCTATATCCCTCTGTCCCTCTGTCTGTCTGCCTCTATATCCCTCTGTCCCTCTGTCTGTCTGTTTCTATATCCCTCCATCTGTTTGTCTGTCTCTATATCCCTCCCTCCGTCCGTCCGTCCGTCCGTCCGTCTTTCTCTATATTCTTCTGTCGCTCTGTCTCTCTCTATATCCCTCTGTCCCTATGTCCTTCTGTCCCTTCTGTCTCTTCTGTCCCTTCTGTCCTTCTGTCCCTTCTGTCTCTCTGTCCCGCTGTCCAGCAGCCCTCAACTGAGCAAGCAGATAAAAGACACAATCTGGGATTCATTTTTCATCCAAAATGGCGATATCCTACTTTGCCCAACAGGTATACAACTCCTTTAATCCATGTTTAAACAGACTACTGGTCTCTCTGGGCTCTCTTTTGATCACTTTAGGATCCACTGTGGCCTGTGTGATGTTTAGAAGGGGGTGTTAAGAATCAATTTAAAGTGATCCCACCCTGTGAAAGCCCTAAGGCCACATCATAGTGGGCGAGAACTAGATATATTATTCTCTGACCGCAGGAGCTACCCAGGTCAAACTCTGTGCCCTAGTCATTACATTACATTGCAGGATTTATCCCAAGTCTTTGACACCTGTTGCTTCTGTGTGTCTCTCTAATAAAGGTCAAGGGTTTACTTTACATTCCAAGTCTTAGAAATACAGTTTGTTGCCCCCCTCCTCCATTCAAAATAACAGCTTTCCCTTTTCGTTTTTCTAACCGGCCAATCAGAATAACCATTATCTGTTATGTGTTTGCAGCCAGCCACTCAGACGAGGGTTCAGACGTGGACTCGGAGCCGGGCCTGCCACTGAAGAGGAAACAGCGTCGCAGTAGGACCACCTTCTCAGCCGAGCAGCTGGAGGAGCTGGAGAGAGCCTTTGAACGAACACACTACCCTGATATATACACCAGAGAAGAGCTAGCTCAGAGGGCCAAACTCACAGAAGCCAGAGTTCAGGTTAGTGAAGACCAATACACACATAGGCAAGAATGCAGACATACACACACAAGTACACAAACATGGGCAAGCACATACACACACATGGGCAGGCAGGCATGCATACATGCTCAGACACACACACACACACACACACACACACACACACACACACACACACACACACACACACACACACACACACACACACACACACACACACACACACACACACACACACACAAACAGACACCAGTTGTACTGGGATGTCTTTAACCCCTGCCGCCCCATACACACACACATTCTGGAGGTCTTTGTCCACAGTCCCAGGGGCCCAATCTGGTCTGTGACTGCTCTGGGATCTGCTGGGCTGGAGATTCCTGGGGATATGTGCAATATGGGTGTTAAACTGGCCTGGCATGGTGCCATTCACCCCCTCCAGACATCAGTCACGTCAGCTGTACACACACACACACACACACACACACACACACACACACACACACACACACACACACACACACACACACACACACACACACACACACACACACACACACACACACACACACACACACACACACACACACACACACACAAACACACACAAACACAGGCCTCACTGTATTCTCAGTTATAAAAGTTTCCTTTTTTGACATCTTTTGTAAAAAGATATCCATAAAAAGCAACTAAAAGAAGCCAGAATTAGAGATTCTTTATTAAGCCATTAAAGTGATTTCATTGGTTTATGGGTTTGTCAGGATTCCCCAACAGGTGACCCATGGGCTGGTGATTTTATTTAGGCCCCCAAGTGTTCAAAACAAAAAAATACAAAGAATATATATATATATATATATATATATATATATACATTTGTATATCATTTTCAGTGTTGGACATAAAAGACTGTAAAATCCCCAGGAAATCAGCTCAAAGTGATTTTAATTGAGGAAATCTGTTCCCCAATATCCCCACACATAAATAGAGAGGCATAATGTATGTCATCGTATCCAAGTGAGATCTAGATTTGAAATGATTTTGATTTTGTCAAATACTGTTTGGGATTCTTGACGTCAATTTGCAGTGTTCGAATTATTTCAAAGTACAGTTGAAGTTGGAAGTTTACATACACTTAGGTTGGAGTCATTAAAACTCGTTTTTCAACCACTCCACAAATTTCTTGTTAGCAAACTATAGTTTTGGCAAGTCGGTTAGGACATCTACTTTGTGCATGACACAAGTCATTTTTCCAACAATTGTTTACAGACAGATTATTTCACTTATAATTCACTGTATCACAATTACAGTGGGTCAGAAGTTTACATACACTAAGTTGACTGTGCCTTTAAACAGCTTGGAAAATTCCCCAAAATGATGTCATGGCTTAAGAAGCTTCTGATAGGCTAATTAACAAAAATTGAGTCAATAGGAGGTGTACCTGTAGATGTATTTCAAGGCCTACCTTCAAACTCAGTGCCTCTTTGCTTGACATCATGGGAAAATCAAAATAAATCAGCCAAGACCTCAGAAAAAATTGGAGACCTCCACAAGTCTGATTCATCCTTGGGAGCAATTTCCAAACGCCTAAAGGTACCACGTTCATCTGTACAAACAATAGTACGCAAGTATAAACACCATGGGACGACGCAGCCATCATACCGATCAGGAAGGAGACGCGTTCTGTCTCCTAGAGAAGAGCATACTTTGGTGCGAAAGGTGCAAATCAGTCTCAGAACAACAGCAAAGGACCTTGTGAAGATGCTGGAGGAAAAAGGTACAAAAGTATCTATATCCACAGTAAAACGAGTCCTATATCGACATAGCCTGAAAGGCCGCTCAGCAAGGAAGAAGCCACATCTCCAAAACCGCCATAAAAAAGCCAGACTACGGTTTGCAACTGCACATGGGGACAAAGATTGTACTTTTTGGAGAAATGTCCTCTGGTCTGATGAAACAAAAATATAGCTGTTTGGCCATAATGACCATCGTTATGTTTGGAGGAAAAAGGGGCTGGCTTGCAAGCCGAAGAACACCATCCCAACCGTGAAGCACGGGGGTGGCAGGATCATGTTGTGGGGGTGCTTTGCTGCAGGACGGACTGTTGCAATTCACATAATAGATGGCATCATGAGGCAGGAAAATTATGTGGATATATTGAAGCAACTTCTCAAGACATCAGTCAGGAAGTTAAAGCTTGGTCGAAAATGGGTCTTCCAAATAGACCACAGGTGTCAAACTCATTCCACGGGGGGCCGAGTGTCTGCGGGTTTTCGCTCCTCCCTTGTACTTGATTGATGAATTAACATCACTAATTAGTTAGGAACTCCCCACACCTGGTTGTCTAGGGCTTTATTGAAAGGAAAAACCAAAAACCTGCAGACACTAGGCCCTCCGTGGAATGAGTTTGACACCCCTGAAATAGACAATGACCCCAATCATACTTCCAAAGTTGTGGCAAAATGGCTTAGGGGGCTAGACGTCCCCGCTAGCGGGACAACTTCCGGTGAAACTGTAGGGTGCGCAATTCAAATAAATAATCATACAAATTATGGATATTAAACATTTAGCTACATACAAGTGTCTTATATCGGTTAAAAGCTTAAATTCTTGTTAATCTAAATGCACTGTCCTATTTACAGTAGGCTTTACAGCGAAAGCATGCCATGTGATTGTTTGAGGATGGCGCCCCACAAAATATTTTTCCACCGGCACAGGTTTCATAAATTCACAAATAGCGATTAAATTACTTTTTGAAAATTGTCCTCTGATTTGTCATCCAAAGGGTCCCAGCTATAACATGTGGTGTCGTTTTGTTAGGTAAATTCTTCTTTATATCCCAAAAAGTCAGTTTAGTTGGAGCCATCGATTTGAGAAATCCACTCGTTCAACATGCAGAGAAAGGAATACGAAAATCTACACCTAAACTTTGTTTCAACAAGTCAAAATATGTTTCTATTTACTCCTCAGATACCCTAAAATGTAATCAATAGTTAAACACGAATTTCCAAGACTGTGTCCCTGTACTAAAACTGATATTTCTTATTCGTTTTGTAATTTACAAGTCTGAAACCTTGAACATACACTGCTGACACCATGTGGAAGCCATATGAATTGCATCCTGGGAGCTAAAATTGAGTATGCCCTTATACTTGCCATTGTAAGAGCATGGTCTCTCTCAAAAAAAAATACTGGTTTGTTTTTCTTTGGATTTTCTTCTACCATATCTATTGTGTTATATTCTCCTACATTATTTTAACAGTTCTACAAACTTCAAAGTGTTTTATTTCCAATGGTACCAATTATATGCATATCCTGGCTTCAGGGTCTGAGCAACAGGCAGTTTACTTTGGGCATGTCATTCAGACAGAAATTGAGAAAAAGGGGCCTAGCCCTAAGAAGATTTATTAAAGGCAATGCTACCAAATACTAATTGAGTGTATGTAAACTTCTGACCCACTGGGAATGTGATGAAAGAAATGAAAGCTGAAATAAATCCTTCTCTACTATTATTCTGAGCTTTCACATTCTTAAAATAAAGTGGTGATTCTAACTGACCTAAGACATGGAATTTTTATTAAGATTAAATGTCAGGAATTGTGAAAAACTAAGTTTAAATGTATTTGGCTAAGGTGTATGTAAACCTCCGACTTCAACTGTATATTCCGCGCCCCCCGACCATCCACTCAAGGACAAATCGTCCCACGGCTGAATGTAATTGGGGACCTAGAGTTAGACAAAGACGTAATGTCACTGTGGTTTCAAAGTGCACCAGATGTTCAGATCTCTATCTGTCTGTTCTGCTTGAGGCTACAGCACAGATACATACACACATTGAATACTCTCACACACTTTAGGCATGTCTATTGCACACACACACACACACACACACACACACACACACACACACACACACACACACACACACACACACACACACACACACACACACACACACACACACACACACACACACACACACAGTATGTACTATTTTTCACAAGAATAGATTCTCACGTCTTCTATTTTATTTTATTAGGTATGGTTCAGCAACAGGAGAGCCAGGTGGAGGAAACAGGCAGGAGCCAATCAGCTAATGGCATTTAATCACCTGATCCCTGGCGGTTTCCCACCTTCGGCCATGTCGAGCTTGCAGCCATATCAGCTGTCAGACAGCCCCTACCCTCCCACCTCCATCTCACAAAGTGAGCACACCTTCACCATCTACTTCTCTCTTTGATCTCGTTCTATATCAATAAAGGTCATCTACAGATGTGATGTATTTGACTCAAGATCAATAGCCTAGCCCTAATCCACTCTCTCTCTCTCTCTCTCTCTCTCTCTCTCTCTCTCTCTCTCTCTCTCTCTCTCTCTCTCTCTCTCTCTCTCTCTCTCTCTCTCTCTCAGCAGTGTCAGAGCAGCACAGTACAGTCCACAGGCCTCAGCCTCTCCCCCCCACCTCGGTGCACCAGGGTGGGCTTGGCTCCTCAGTGGGGACCCAGGACGGGAGTTCGGCCTACTGCCTGTCCTCCGGACGCCACGGCTTCTCAGGCTACTCAGACAGCTTTGTGCCCCCCCCTGGCCACTCCAACCCAGTCAACCCCAGCATTAGCAACGGCCTCTCACCACAGGTCAGTCATTCAATGTCATGACTGTAGCTAGCAGCACAAACATAAGTGTTTTGCTCTGCAACATGTCGATTCCATAGTTTCAATTTGACATTTAGTATAGGTTTTATACCATCGGAATGGTAAACCCTATTTAGGGGGTTTGTTCTTGAAAACTTTCAGTAGATGTATTAGCTCGGTGACTGAGTGGATTTGACATCCATTTATCAGATGCATTCAATAGGGATGACTTGTGCTATGCAAATGTTTCATGAAGAGAGAGGAGACAGTAGAAGATGGAGGGAGTGTGAGAGAGGACGACAGTAAGAGGAAGAGTGGCAGATGGAAGATGACACAAATGAAAACGGAAAATACAATTATGGCCGATTACACAGTCATTAGAGTCCATGGCGGGTTCCGTACGCCGTGAGGGGGCCGTCCTAACAGGCGGAAAACTAGCTTTTAACCGCCACAAAGGGTGGCCAGGCCCCACGCAATGCACGCTGGGTCCTCGCCCCATGAGAGAGGGCACTTCTTCCTATTTCTGTGACAAGGGGAACCCTGAGGGCGTGTGTGTGTGTGTGTCTGCTTGTCATTTTCATCAGCTAATGACAGCAGGACAACACAACCTGGTGATCCGTGAAACCATTCTGGGAAATGGACAATAATTGACTACTTAAACTGAGAACAGCAGTAGAACACATTGGTTCCTTCACAACCTGGTGCCGACTAGCCACAAGCCACCACTTGAGTAGTGTCGACTTAACGCACGCAAACGGTCAGTAGATGTCTTCTTCTCTCCTAAGAGGACAAATCATTTCCATTACTTTTACTCTGCTTGGAGGCCAAAGGTGCTTCTCTCTTGTAGCTGATTTTCACCATCAGCCTCCCTGAGAGGGTCTTTCCCTTCAGAGAGTGGCTATCGTAGCTTGCATATGGAAGCATACATGCACACGTGCACGTGCACGATCAAACGCATACGTCTGGAATGTATGCGTCCGTCCTGAATTGCAATTATGAAACGTTCCAGTGTGCTAATTGATTGGAATGAAGGAATCTATCCCTTAGTAATGCGGTGTGTAATTTATGCAAATGACTCACTTTGTTGACTAATTTGTTTTAATTCATGTATTCATCTGCAGTTTTTTTTAATGCATATTGGAATATGCTCATTTGCATTTCAGACTGGATGGAACTTTTAAATAATAAAAGAGATCGAATACGAATGAATACATTTTATGACATTTATAGTGAGTGGATAAAAACCTTAACTTTACAATTAGACATACCAAATAAACGCACACACAAAGCTATATAAACTCTGCAATGTCTACACAGAAAAGCCTCGATACTGTGGATTCCCACTGAGCACAGACGTCAGTTCAACGGCTAGTTTTGGATTTACATTTGGTTGGGTTGTCAGCTAATGTGAATTCAATGGGAAATCAACAAAATAATTGGTTGGGTAAAAAAACAAACATTACGTTCCCTTACGTTGATGACATTTTTCAAATCAAATCAGTTTTCCATGTTGATTCAACGTCGTAACATAGAATTTTTGGTTTGAAGTGACGTGGAAACCTAGTTGATTCAACCAGTTTTTGCCCAGTGGGTTGTTACAGTATATTGTTATTTTGGTCTGTCTGATCATTAAACAGTGCTGAATGACACTTCTTGGTGGTTTTGGAAGTTATTTGAGATTTTAGTCCATGAAAAATGGAATTCTTGTGGTGTTTTTTTTTTAGCTCTGTGAGTGGTTATCCTTTGGTTATATGGTGTAGGAATACATCATCACTCTGAGTTAGCCCTATGTTATGAGTAGTTCGGCCTATGCTCTGAGTGGTAGTGCTTCGGTTGGTAGTAAAACATGAAGGTTTAGGGGACCAGTCTAGCCTGCCCCAGTGTACTGTGGGATATCTCCCTGGGGTGTGGGGTCTCAGACGTCTGGCTAGCTGATCCGGGGCATACCAGAGGAATCTGTTCTCATCAGTGCAGCAAGCGGCCAGGCTTTGCACCCCGATGAGGCTTAATCCCCGGAACCACCGAGAAACAGAGACACCCCCGGGAACCGCCATGGGCTTCAATCACAGAGCAGAAAGCCTGGAGGAATACACACACTGGCTTAGACACACATACAGTGAGCTCCAAAAGTAATGGGACAATGACACATTTGTTGTTGTTTTGCCTCCAGCACTTTCGATTTGAAAAGATACAATGACTATGAGGTGAAAAGGTAGACTGTCTGCTTTAATTTGAAGGTATTTTCATCCATATCGGGTGAACACTTCTACATGAATGTGGATGCTACCATGATTAAGGATAACCATGAATGAATCGTGAATGAATCGTGAATAAATCATGAATGAATCGTGAATAATGATGGGTGAGAAAGTTACAGATGCACAAATATCATGATATTTATGCCACTGTAACTTTCTCACTCATCATTATTCACAATTCATTCAGGATTATCCGTAATCATGGTAGCATCCACATTAATGTAGAAGTGTTCAGAAACATATTCTATTCTTATTTACAATAAAAGTGACTCCAAAATGACACAATACATTATTTACCATTAATTTATATTGGGCACAAAATAATCTGAAACACAACCAGAACAAACAGCAAATGCATCCAACAAATTTGTAGAGCCACAAGCTTGATGTAGTCAATGTGGCTATGAATACGGGACCAAATACTTAACTTTTTACTACTGTAATACACATATTAGTGAATTTATCCTTTTGCTTTGGGTCCCCTGAAATGGGGGGGGGGCTATGTACAAAAAGGGCTGCAATTTCTAAATGGTTAACCCGATATGGATGAAAATACCCTCAAATTATACCTGACAGTCTGCACTTTAACCTCATAGTCATTGTATCATTTTTAAAGTGCTGGAGTACAGAGCCAAAACAACAACAAAACATTTCACTGTCCAAATACTTATGGAGCTCGTGAACGTGAACGCACAGGCAAACATAGGCTGAGACACATTAGGACTTTCCCTAACCAAAAATATCTTGGTCGACCGAGAGTCGTCTGTTCTTTCGACCAAGCGATTTGACAAAAAAGAATGTATGTATGTATGTATGTATGTATGTGTATGTGTATGTGTATGTGTAAAAAATATTTGAATATGTTTGTGTAAAATCAACTATATGCAGGCTTCTCTCTCTCTCTCTCTCTCTCTCTCTCTCTCTCTCTCTCTCTCTCTCTCGCTCTCTCTCTCTCTCTCTCTCTCTCTCTCTCTCTCTCTCTCTCTCTCTCTCTCTCTCTCTCTCTCTCTCTCTCTCTCTCTCTCTCTCTCTCTCTCTCTCTCTCTCTCTCATTCTCTTCTGTCTCCCTTTGTCACTCTCATGCGCGTTTATCTCTACTTTCTCTCTCTCCTCCTCTCTCGATCTGTCTATCTCTCCACTCTCTTTTCTCTACCTCTCTGTCTCTCTCGCTCGGTCTCCTACTTTGAGACGCTCCACAGTGATGGTGAGTTAAGCCAATCAGAAATAGTATCAGATCCCCAAATGGGCACATTTATAGGCCTACATTTGCGTGCAGGCCAGGGTAGCCTGGGCCTACTTCTGTGTGTAATCAGGTGCGTGTCCTTACTCAACATTGACAGGAGCGCTCCAAACAAAAGACAATGAATAAATTGACAACTCATAAATGGAATGAAATTAACCCAAACTTGTAGCCTAGGTTGTGTGCTCTGCAAACAACGTGTCCACTTCTACAATGACATCGGTAAGACTGTAATAATAATATATTGAATGCATTAACAGAAAGGACCTTAACAAACAAACATTGTAGATGAGAAATGATGGTAATTATCGGTAAATATACTACTGGTGATACTGGTGTGCCACCCCCGCAGCCTCCGCAATGGATTAGTCCACTCAGACAGGAGTGAATCAAACAGGTGTCTCGTGTGCCGTAATTGTTTTAATATAGAATTTGCCACTGCTTGACTAAAAGAAATCTTGGGCGAAAAATAGCCTATCGACCAAACAATCGACCAATCGACTAAATGGGGTCAGCCCTAGTGCGCATGCACAAACAGTCTCAGACACACACAGCCATGCATGTAAACACACACATGCACACACACACACAACATCCAGACAGGTGTTTTTGATCAGATAACCGTATCAATTGGATTGTATACTGTTATCTCTCCTCTAATCCTGTATCTAACCTCAAATTGGAGGAAATATGGGTTAAATGCTCTCGCCATGACGGCAGTACAACATGTAATACGGATCTATACGTATTGTTATCTACACTTTTCCCTGTGAACATGCCAACATTTGGGTTTTCCATTCAGAAAAAATCATTTCCATATATTTCCCCGCCCTCAACCCACACATATACTCAAACATACACAGGTGCACGGGTGTGCACAGGCACAGGCACAGGCACACGCACATACACACACACACACACACACACACACACACACACACACACACACACACACACACACACACACACACACACACACACACACACACACACACACACACACACACACACACACACACACACACACACACACACACACACACACACTGTAAGATGAATGGGATGTGTTGACCTCCATGTGTTTCCCATTTGTAGTCAGTCACACATCAGCATGTTCCTAAGACGCGTTAGGTTAGATTCCTCTGACAGAGCTCCTGTAAATTACATACTCTCAGACAGATAGTGTGTTTGTGTGTGGCTGTCCGGGCATATGTGTGTGTGTGTGTGTGTGTCTGTGTGTGTGGCTGCCAGGTGGGGAAGCAGCACGATTATCCTTCAATTATTCACCATTAGTTCAGCATTCTGCCATTTTCTCTGCCTCTTTTTAAAGTGTCTCTTTCGGTTTATTTCTCACAGTATTGTCTGGCTTTCGCTCTCTCTCTCTCTCTCTCTCTCTCTCTCTCTCTCTATATGTCACTCTTTCATTATCTTGTCTACCTTTGTCACTCTCATGCCTGTTTATATCTACTTTCTCTCTCTCCCCCTCTCTCTGTTTATCTCACCACTCTCTTTTCTCTCTCTCACTCTTTCTCCCTCTCCTTCTTTCTCTTGCTGTATGTTTCTAACGGTCACTAACTCCACCTATTTTCCCCTCGTTTTGACGATATCTCGTCTCACACAAACTCTCATGCAGCTGTTCACGATGTATCACCAAGGAGACCTCTTAACCCCTAACAGAAAGTGCTTCACACACACACACACACACACACACACACACACACACACACACACACACACACACACACACACACACACACACACACACACACACACACACACACACACACACACACACACACACACACACATTGGAAATGTGTTAAAGAATCATACTCCTTGTTCCCACGTACCCTGTGGCCTTTCCATGTAGGCCCCATAAGGACACAGTGAATTTGGGCATCAAATGAGAAAGCTGGAGAGAGAGAAAGGGAAGGAGGGAGAAGAAGGAGTGGGTGGGGGTGGAAGGGAGAGAGGGAGAGGGAGAAAAAGAAGGATTCACGTCTGTTTTTCTCCTTTAGTATACTGTCCAAACACATAAACGGTCATTCATAAACTTTATCATACAGTTAAACACACCATCTGCTTTATCTAGTAGACACTGACGACAAAATGAATCAACAAGTTATTTACCATAGGTTTTGTATTGTGAATAAAATATAACATGTTTCATGAAAAATTTAAAAAGTGGTACTGTAAATTTAGCATAGTAAATAACCTTTTCGATTCCATTCCATAGGATACAGTAAAATCTGAACAGAGTAATTCAGAAAATGCTATCTAGCGGTGTAGTGGACCAGAACTGTGCGGTCCCGAACCGATGCGGGCTCCCCTGTCCGTCTGTCACTTAGGAATTGATGTAACAGGAACCATGTGTCTGGGTGAACACAGCATAATGTGTCTCATATGGTCACAACCAGGAGAGGAGAGGAGAGGAGAGGAAAGAAGGAAAGTAAAGAAGGAGAGTAAATGAGGAGAGGAGAGGAAAGAAGGAGAAGAGAGGAAAGGAAAGAAGGAGAGGAGAGGTTATTCTAGAAACTATATATAATATACAGAAACAAGTTACATAGTCATGATCAGTAAGAATCAACAGGGTTACAGTTGTCTGTCAATGAAGACTAGGTATACTATATACTAGGTATGTAAAGTTGAAGACTCATAAAGACGTTGCGTGATTTTTGTATAAATGATTTTATTTTTTATGGATAGTCGGATGTACAGTATGTTACAGGACCCTAAGGTATTTTCTAACAGCCTTCAAAGAATGTCAGAAATTCAATGTGTCCTCACAAATACATTCCTGGAAAATCCATCTAATGTTTCCCGAGACTGAGTTGGAAGACGTTTTCTGACATCTTTTTTTTTAGGCCCGGTGAGGGTTAGTAACACGACTTTACTGCGTTAGTAAATTCACCAGTCAATCCCTGTTGTTCTTCCTCCATCTTGAACTCTCCTCTCGTCCTCTTTGACACAGTCAGCATCCCTAATCTGTACTGTGTGACTCTGTACATACCCCAACTCGTGATATGAGCGCTCAAATTGAACTTTCATGCATATGTCCTTTTGACATCAATGCATGAGCTATTCAAAAGTATGTTATGTGTGTAAAATAATGTTGCATGAGAAAAACTATGTGTTACGTGTGCAAAAGATACAGTAAATGCTATTTGTACGTTTGTCTTCATGGAGTAAGCCATGTAGGGGCTGTACTTACAGTTGGAAGTTTACATACACTTAGGTTGGAGTCATTGAAACTCGTTTTTTCAACCACTCCACAATTTTCTTGTTAACAAGTTATAGTTTTGGCAAGTCGGTTAGGACATCTACTTTGTGCATGACACAAGTCATTTTTCCAACAATTGTTTACAGACAGATTATTTCACTTATAATTCACTGTATCACAATTGCAGTGGGTCAGAAGTTTACATACACTAAGTTGACTGTGCCTTTAAGCAGCTTGGAAAATTCAAGAAAATTATGTCATGGCATCAGAAGCTTCTGACAGGCTAATTGACATCATTTGAGTGAATTGGAGGTGTACCTGTGGATGTATTTCAAGGCCTACCTTCAAACTCAGTGCCTCTTTGCTTGATATCATGGGAAAAAAAAAAAAAATCAGCCAAGACCTCAGAAAAAAATTGTAGACCTCCACAAGGCTGGTTCATCCTTAGACCTCCACAAGTCTGGTTCAACGCCTGAAGGTACCACGTTCATCAATAGTACGCAAGTATAAACACCATAGGACCACGCAGCCGTCATACCGCTCAGGAAGGAGACGTGTTCTGTCTCCTAGAGATGAATGTACTTTGGCGTGAAAAGTGCAAATCAATCCCAGAACAACAGCAAAGGACCATGTGAAGATGCTGGAGGAAACAGGTACAAAGGTATCTATATCCACAGTAAAACGAGTCCTATATCGACATAACCTGAAAGGCCGCTCAGCAAGGAAGAAGCCACTGCTCCAAAACCGCCACAAAAAAGCCAGACTACGGTTTGCAACTGCACATGGGGACAAAGATCATACTTTTTTGAGAAATGTCCTCTGGTCTGATGAAACAAAAAATAGAACTGTTTGGCCATAATGACCATTGTTATATTTGGAGGAAAAGGGGGAGGCTTGCAAGCCGAAGAACACCATCCCAACCTTGAAGCACGGGGGTGGCAGCATCATGTTGTGGGGGTGCTTTGCTGCAGGAGGGACTGGTGCACTTCACAAAATAGATGGCATCAGGAGGATGGAAAATTATGTAGATATACTGAAGCAACATTTCAAGACATCAGTCAGGAAGTTAAGGCTTGGTTGCAAGTGGTCTTCCAAATGGACAATGACCCCAAGCATACTTCCAAAGTTGTGGCAAAATGGCTTAAGGACAACAAAGTCAAGGTATTGGAGTAGGCATCACAAAGCCCTGACCTCAATCCTATAGAAAATGTGTGGGCAGAACTGAAAAAGCGTGTGCGAGCAAGGAGGCCTACAATCCTGACTCAGTTACACCAGCTCTGTCAGGAGGAATGGGCCAAAATTCACCCAACTTATTGTGGAAAGCTTGCGGAAGGCTCCCCAAAACATTTGACCCAAGTTAAACAATTTAAAGACAATGCTACCAAATACTAATTGAGTGTATGTAAACTACTGACCCACTGGGAATGTGATGAAATAAATAAAATCTGAAATAAATAATTCTCTCTACTGTTATTCTGACATTTCACATTCTTAAAATAAAGTGGTGATCCTAACTGACCTAAGACAGGGAATTTTTACGAAGATTAAATGTCAGCAATTGTGGCAAAATGTATTTGGCTAAGGTGTATGTAAACTTCCGACTTCAACTGTATCTATTCATTTGTTTGTGAACAAATGAGACTTGCGTAACCTGTATGAGAAAAAGTATTCTGTTAAATTTAATTCTACTCTATTCTTCATGTCTACCACATTCTACGATACTCTATTCCACTGTAACCCACCACAATCCATTCAATTCTAACCTCTCTCCTCTCCTCTGTCTCTCCAGGTGATGGGGCTGTTGAACCCAGGAGGAGTGCCCCACCAGCCTAGCCACCAGAGTGACTTCGCCCTCTCTCCCCTGACCGGTGGGATGGAGCCCGGGGGTGGCATGGCGGCCAGCTGCCACGGCTCCCAGCGGGGCCTGGAGGGTCTGCCAGGCCTGACCAGCATGCCCACCCTGCCCAACTCCCAGTCCTACTGCCCGCCCACCTACAGTTCCCCAGCCTACGCTATGGACCACCACCCCTCATACCAGTATGGACAGTATGGACAGAGCAAGGTGGGTCATGGGAGTTTTATGTGCAATGATATTGTTGCCATGTGGTTGTTGGTAACGTTTTTTAAAAAGTATTTGTGTATTAGTTATTTATATCCCTTTTTTGTTTGAATGCATTGATTGTAAGTTATTCTGAAAAGAAATTCTGCTTTAAATGCCTGTATAAAAGACACATTAGATTATCATTAGAGGTATACTAACTACATTCATTTCTATATACCAGTATATAGTCTCCTATGATTAAAGACCATACTCAAGGTTTAGATTTTCAGAATCATAACCCACGTTAATTGCAAAGGCCAACATGATGAGTGAGCCTCTTGAATCACGCTCTCAAATCAGGCTGTGACATTACATGTATGTCAGAGGCACGGCTAGTAGTCCAGAGGGCACTTCGGTTTACATTACTATTACCTTCAAGCACTTACCCACGCCATACATCCACGTGGCCCGATGCAGAGGTATGTCAGTGGGGCCTCCCCCATAACCATCAGCCTGTGACCTTCCACGACCCGTGTGATGAGCTGGACCACCAAACCCTCCGCTCACTCACCTAGCCATGTAATGACCCCTGGGTAACAAAGATACCTCCCCAAATCAAATGAGCGGCTTCCCCAAAACATGTTTGACAGGCGGGGTTTGGGGGGGTGTAGTAGAGTTAGTGGGGTGGGGGTGAGGTACACTGCCACATGTTGAGTAGTGTATACTGGCCCATCAGTGGCGGCATCTTGATGTCATTAATTTGGCGAGGTCCGGGCTCGGGACCTGTGTGCAGGCAGCTCGCAGGGATAGGGGGTTGGTAAGAGAGGGGTGGGTGGAAGGTGGGTTTGAGAGGGGGTCTTTTTAACGGGGAGCGAAATGGCCTCTGGCAGGCGGGGATTAGAACCATGTGTTTCTGTGCAGGTCAGATGCAGTCTGAGTTGTTGTTGATCACTGGAGCAGAGCCACAGCCAGGACCAACGCAGCAAGGGCAGGCTCACGCTAACTCTCCCCCAGTACAGTACAGCCCAGCCACAGGGAAAAGCCTCAGATCTGCCTCACACTCCTTGCCTCTTTAACACCCTCAACCCCTCCCTTCTCTCCACCTCTCACTGCTCTCATCCCTCTCACCCACTATTTACCTCCTTACTCATCAGGCATGATGTTTCCCTGACACAGGAGGTAGAGAGTGACATGAAACCCAATGGAGAACAGTTCCAACCCTTCCCCTCTCTCTCTCCTTTCCTCTCAGGTGCCTTTCATTATCTGAAGCCCCACCATGGCCAGGAGTGGATGAGATCTCTGGTCAACCCGACAGTCAACTCTGGAGCACTCCCCCCTTCTTCTCTTCTTCCCCCTCTGCCTTCTCCCCACCCAGCCCCTGAGGAGAAGGGACAACCCAGAGAGATGGAGGGAGGGGGGTTGTTTTGGGGATTTGGGGATGTGAGGGAGGGGGGGTTGACTCAATGGAATAATCAGGACCAAAGGGGAAGCCCTCTCTAGTTACCTGGCACTCGCCTCGCTCGCGCTTCACTTCATGCTCCGAAAACCAAGCACGCCTCGCTCTCCATGCTTGACGAGAAAAATAAATGGAGAGGAGAAGAAGAGGATAAACAACAAAAAAAGGAGTGAATTAAACCCCAACAAAAAACTACATTCACTCATTCAACACTCTGCGTTTGATTTGTAATAAGTGGCAGAGAGTGGGAGAGGACTGGGTAAACAGTTTTCCTTCCATGGATGTGCTTTCAGGGTATATTGTGATGATGGGAGGAAAAGAAGGTTTTAGGGCACAATCCTGAGGCATAATGATGATGTATGGACCTGCAATAGGCACACCGCTCATTCAGCCACAATGCTCTATGTAAGGCACTCACAATGTCTTAGGGAAATACTGCACGCTTAGACTTTGTATTATTTGATATGATTTGGGGAAATGAAATGTGTTCTATCAGGAGAAGCAAAACTGCCATCAATTTGATTTGTAAAAATGACTCTAAGCATATGTACTGTAGGTCTGGACAGTGAAGGTCTGGACAGTCTTTCACCCAACTAGGATGATAGAGAAATATACTGTAGTAGATGGAAGCTGCTGCAACCCAAAGAAGTGCAATACATTCAAACCTCAGATGAAATGAATTGACACATCCCTGTATAACAATCTCCTCAATTAACTGACTACATCCTTTTTGTAATCCATATTGTTTTTAGCAAAAGAAATGGTAGCTGGGTTGCACGGATCACTTTGAAGCAAAAATCATCCTATCACAAGATCTGTGCACGTACAGGTAGCTTGGACTTTTGCATAAATCTTGCATTGATTTCAATGGGAGATTTGAGTAGAAATCGGAGTAGGACCAGGGCCTGTATAAAACGAATCTGGGACCAGGGCCTGTATTCAGAAAGTATCTTAGAGTAGGAGTACTGATCTAGGATCAGGTCCCTCCTGTCTATATAATCATATTAGTTATGATCAAAATGGCAAAACAGCATTCCTACTCTGATACACTTTGTGAATACAGGCCCAGGCTACCAGTCACAGTCCAATCAAGTGTAAATTGAACCTGAAAAAACATACCACTCTCATTCATTTAGTATTTATTCAGTCCACCTCTTCTCTGTTAGTATCCCTGATCATAGCATTCAGTTGTGTGGAAATCAAACATTTTCTTTCTGCCTTGTTTCTTTTGTATACATATATCATTTTCATTTATGACTGCATAAAATGATTTGTGTTTTAATATGTCTTGTGTCAAATGCAGCACTATTTACTATTTATAATAAAATATATAAAAATGTGTACAGGCTGAAGTGTTTTAATTGATTTCAAACCAATGTGTGTCTGTCTTTACCATACCATCTATGGGCTTTACAATTTTGATTATGTACTGTAAAAGGTTAGTACAGATATTAGCTAACTATGAGTTATGATAAGATATGAACTAGTTCTGAATTTGGGTAAATATCATTGATGAGATTACTGAGAACAGATGACTTGCCCATTCAGGACATGTACATTAGGTACATCTGATTTAGATACTCTGTAGCGTTCTTTAATCCTGGACCCGGGGTCCCAAAGTGCTTCACATTGTTGTTTTTGTCCTCGCACTACACACCTGATTCAAATCATCAAAGCTTGATGATGAGTTGATCATTTCAATCACCCCTTTAGGTCCACAAGACCAAGGTTAAGAAACACTGAGATACTGTAACTGTATTAAACAAAGGGAACTCAAGCCAACAGAGCAATGACTCAGACAAGACAAGATGGCAATGTCCCAAGTGACCATCCACTGCCTTTCTTTACCGAAATTCAGAATTTAGTTTTTCATTCAGGACTTCCACTCTTTCATTCACATTTCAAGTATCCATATTAAAACTACAGTTTTTCCTGCAATAAGATATGTTTTGTTTTCCAAGAAAAATAAGTGGAACAATATGCCTTCCACCCACCTCATTCCTGTATACACACACACACACACACACACACACACACACACACACACACACACACACACACACACACACACACACACACACACACACACACACACACACACACACACACACACACAGAGCAAATTGAGCATAGAACATATTTTTATTGTGGTCTAAGAACAAGCATTCTCCATGACTGATGACGGACAGTCGGTCGGTGCCTCTCATCCACTCATGTTCTCTCTCCCTGCAGCACAGTGGCTCCCTAACACTTTAAAGGCACATTGACTCATTCATAAATATATTCCCTTTCATAAACACCGCTTTCGGACAAATTCCTCCTCCCCGGGGGACCCTTCACACCCGTAATGAGTAAAACAGAGCACCCTGTAAACGATCTAAACACAACACCACAGACACACTGGGACATTAGTCACTGCCACTGTCTCTCTAGGATTCAGACTGGGGTTCAGACTGCGTTCGCGTCCCAAATGGCACCCTATTCCCTAGATTGTGCACTACAAGGGGCTCTGGTCAAAAGTAGTGCACTATCTAGGACATAGGGCACCATTTGGGGCACACACAGGGTTCAGAGGGCAAAATGTCCCGATCCCAGCGCCCTGGCAGAAAGAAAAACACTCAGCCAGTTGTCTGACACTTCACAAGTTATGGATATCGGTGTTTTTATCACTCTCTCATTCTTCTCATCTTCTTTCGTTCTTTCTTTCTCTCTCTCTGAAGGGGGGATCCAGGGATCAGGTGTATGCAGCTGGCAGTGTCACTCATTTTATATGGTGTGTGTTTGTGTGTGTGTGTGTGTGTGTCCATGTATAAGTTCATACATCTTCCTGTGTGTGTGCATGTTTTCCTACATTGTGTGTTTATTTTCAATAGTGTGTATGTTTGTGTGTTAATGTTTACTTGTGTGTCCAAGCTCGGACATTCACGTTGAGAGATCAAGGCGAGATACCATTTCACTGTTTTCTTAGTCCTTCTGCAAACTCTTTTTACAAGTGCTTAACTTGTTGAACACAATGGAAGTAGGAGCCAAAGGCCTCCTCTGAAGCAGAGTGTCACTCAAGCAGCCACACACTGGAGACAACTTAACCCCTGACCCCAACACTCTTTGAAATGTGTAGAGTACTTGACCGGAGCTGACAACAACGCCAGGCTCCTGCAGCCTCCCGGCCCTCCAATAGAAAGTGAAGGAAGGGGAGGAGGTATTTCAGAAGAGAGGGAGGGAGATAGAAAGGGAGGGAGGAGTGAAGAATAGTTGATTTTAGAGAAAGATAGAGAGGGAAGAGGGAGAAATAGAAAAATATGCTTTGATCAATGTTTTGACTAAAGCAAAGCTATGATTGAAGGCAAAAAGTTAAAAAGGATACATTGATCTGGAATGACTTTTCTGCGTGGTGTGTGTGTATGCTATTTTAGCCTAGTGACATTTATCAATATGACATTTCAACCATGTTTTTATCATAATTGATAGACTGAACTCTCTCTGATATTTTGCCCAGAGGAACTTTGCCCTGTAGCTGCCATGGCCTTTTACTGGTAAGGGTGGTACGTGGAATTCATCTCAGCAATGCCTCTTAATCCAGTGTCAGAGAGCTGCTAGGTTAGGAACAACATTCCTTTCCCAATGCAGCTCAGTGTCGTCACTTCACCCTCTATCTCTCCATTTACCCCTTCTCTTAGTTTCCCTCTGCACGTCTTTCTCCAAAGTCTTCCTCTCCCTAGGACTCTTTCTTCATCGTCTCTCATTCCATCATCGGATACTTTTGATACCATTTTTATTTTCACAATCTCCTCTCCCTACATCTCTATTTCTCTCTCTTCTTTCGCCATGAACCAAACCCTGCTTCTTGCACTACTCTCCCAATGCAGGAAGATCATCCTAGAAGAACTGGAATTCCAATGGTTGTAACCGTGTCCACCACAATCTCAACACCACCACCACCCCATCATCATCCCTCCCCATGCCCATGCCCATCACAACCCCAACCCCGATGGCTGAGGACCCCAGGGCGTCCTGCGACAATGCTTACTTCTATATCCGCTTCGTCATTGGTTTCTACTCCTTCCTGGCTATGCCCCTGTTCAAGAGCTTCGTCATTGGTTTCTACTCCTTCCTGGCTATGCCCCTGTTCAAGAGCTTCATCATTGGTTTCTACTCCTTCCTGGCTATGCCCCTGTTCAAGAGCTTCGTCATTGGTTTCTACTCCCTCCTGGCTATGCCCCTGTTCAAGAGCTTCATCATTGGTTTCTACTCCTTCCTGGCTATGCCCCTGTTCAAGAGCTTCGTCATTGGTTTCTACTCCCTCCTGGCTATGCCCCTGTTCAAGAGCTTCGTCATTGGTTTCTACTCCTTCCTGGCTATGCCCCTGTTCAAGAGCTTCGTCATTGGTTTCTACTCCCTCCTGGCTATGCCCCTGTTCAAGAGCTTCGTCATTGGTTTCTACTCCCTCCTGGCTATGCCCCTGTTCAAGAGCTTCGTCATTGGTTTCTACTCCCTCCTGGCTATGCCCCTGTTCAAGAGCTTCGTCATTGGTTTCTACTCCTTCCTGGCTATGCCCCTGTTCAAGAGCTTCGTCATTGGTTTCTACTCCCTCCTGGCTATGCCCCTGTTCAAGAGCTTCGTCATTGGTTTCTACTCCCTCCTGGCTATGCCCCTGTTCAAGAGCTTCGTCATTGGTTTCTACTCCCTCCTGGCTATGCCCCTGTTCAAGAGCTTCGTCATTGGTTTCTACTCCTTCCTGGCTATGCCCCTGTTCAAGAGCTTCGTCATTGGTTTCTACTCCCTCCTGGCTATGCCCCTGTTCAAGAGCTTCGTCATTGGTTTCTACTCCCTCCTGGCTATGCCCCTGTTCAAGAGCTTCATCATTGGTTTCTACTCCTTCCTGGCTATGCCCCTGTTCAAGAGCTTCGTCATTGGTTTCTACTCCCTCCTGGCTATGCCCCTGTTCAAGAGCTTCGTCATTGGTTTCTACTCCCTCCTGGCTATGCCCCTGTTCAAGAGCTTCGTCATTGGTTTCTACTCCTTCCTGGCTATGCCCCTGTTCAACAGCTTTGTCAACAGTGCACAAAAGGAGGACCCTTACATGGAGTTCATGGGCGAAGGAGGAGGAGGGAAGGAGAAATTGAACACAGACGATTTGGACTTGAATTTGAACGACAAAGAGTAGATTTAACTTTGAAGAGTAGAGTAAAGGAGAGGAAACTCTGAGCCCTGGGGTTGGGTTGTCTGGCGGGCTGGCTGGCTGGCCGCGAGGCAATGCTGCAGGGAAATGTTTTGACAGTCGGAAAATCCAGGAAAACTTCAATATGGACCTTTCGCGGACCTGCTAGTGATTTTATGAAACCTTCAGCTACAATTTCTTTAATTTTGTTCCCCTTCTTCAACATTTTAAAATGAGACACTGGAAGCAGGAGGGGATCAGGGGTGGGAGATGCAGAAGAGGGCTGCCTGTGATGGAGGAGGGGGGGGGGACATCTCAAAGTGTGGGTCATCGGAAGGCCGGAATCTCCTCCTGTGAGGTCCAATCAGGATCAATTCCAGAAGGGCCTTTTAAATGGCACACGCCACATGCCACAGAACGTAAGAGACACTTAAAAGGCCCGGTGGAATGGATAGTGTGTGTGTTTGTGTCTTTGTGTCTTTGATAACATGTGTGTATGTAGAACGAGACAAATCATTCAATTTTACATATAAACTTACCAATTATGAAAACATGCATGGGCAAAGAACCTGTTCTGAGTGGGGTGTTTTAGTCAACAAGAGGTTTGTTTGCGTTATTACACAATAATGACACAGCTGTCATTCTTAATTCCACCTCATTTCTCATGGCATTTAATATGTACGTATGAAATAAAGAACAAACATTTCACATAGAGAGTGATTGTATTTAAATAGGTGACAAAAGTCCATCAAGACAGCTATGCAGAAGTGGCACAAAGAATAGAGCACCATGCTGCAGCTGAGCTAAACCAGATAAGGCATCTGCTGATCTGGTCAAAAAGCCATTAATTCCTTCTTTGTTATTATCAGAAATATAAGTATTAGAAATACAACCCGTTATCATTAAGAGTTCAGTTTTATATAAACCACCCAGGAAATGGTTAAAGTTAGAATCTCCAAATATATGTGTGTTTTTAAAATTTTATTAACTAAGCAAGTCAGTTAAGAACAAATTCTTATTTAGAATGATGGCCTACCGTTCTGGACAGATTGTCAACTCGAGGATTCGATCCAGCAACCTTTCGATTAGTGGCCAAACGCTCTAACCGCTAGGCTACCTGCCACCACAAAAGTTATAAAAAGATGTTCTGAGTTTTTGACACAAAGATCAACTGTACTAGTTGTTCAGGCTCTGATATCATCCCATCTTGATTACTGTCTGGTAATATGGTCAGGTACCGCAAAGAAAGACCTATCAAAGCTGCAGCTGGCTCAAAACAAAGCAGCACACCTTGCCCTTACCTGCACACACATAACTAACATCAACAACATGCATGATAGTCTTTCATGGTTTAGGTTTATGGAGAAATTGACTACTTCTCTTCTAGCCTTTTAAAGAAACAGTTGTGTGTTGAAAATGCCTAAGCACTTGTATAATCTATTTGCATACAATCCAACCGAACATACATACCCCACCAGACACGCCACCGCGAGTTTCTTCACGGTACCCAAACCAAAAACAGATTCAATGCGTCGCTCAGTTATGTATAGAGCCATGTCATTGTAGAATGCTCTGCCACCAAGGGTTCTATTTTCGGCTGGCGTTAAGGCAGCGTCAGTGTCAAACCCACGTTAGTTTGCCATTTCATCTTGTCAAAACTGGCGCACTAGCATTTCCAGACCTAACACCAGGTTCGGCAATTTACCTGTCTTATATCAGCTTGATTGCGGTCAGAAGGGCGGATTGGAAATATTTGAGGTGTGCCATTAAAAACATGATCAAAAGTGCTAATTTCAGCAGCGCTGATAGGGATATTTAAGACCAAACTAAAAGCTAGTTTTAGCAGTATCACAGTTGATTATGGCATGCATTTTGACAGCAGAAACGCAGCCTATCCAGCTGTGACGCAGACCGCACCTATGCGCGTGGAACAAGGGTAGCCTAATGTGCCTATAAATTTCGTATTTAGAAACATATATATATTTTTTCTTCCCATTTCGTTTCATTTGATTAAAAACCAAGCGTAGCGCCCCCTCCTCTCAAAAAAGGCTATTTTTGTCTGCCCAATGCAATCGCGAAGTAGTCAAGACAGCCGATAAAGGGTTTGGCTCCTGTGACTGCTTGGAAATTAATCTTAATCACCAAAGCTATATTAAAATATTAAGTTTGAGAGGAGTAAAACAGTGAGCTCACATTTCCTTTTAATCTTTGCATTGAGGCAGGCCCACATTATTTTAGCCATGCAAGTTCAGATTTGGACCTGCGTAAAACCCCCTCCATGATGTAGGCTACGTGTCCATGCCCATCATGAAATGAGAGATGAGAACCTCGGTGAATACCTGTGAATCTCGTATTTAGAAGTTATCTGTAACATGTAAAAATTGCTTGTTTTCCGTTTAATTGTATTACAACCAAACGTATTAGAATTATTCGTTCTCATTTTAGGCCTTATCAATAATTAATTGAATCTTGCTTATTGACAATGTTTTGCATGTACATGCTCAGCCATAATGCAATTTACAGTAGGCCTAGCCCCTATATCAGTGTGAATGCTATTGAAGTCATGCAACTACTTAGAACAATGTGGACTGCAAATTGGTTCACGTTAACGTGTTTAGCAAAGATAGGTCTCCATTTTGGTATTTCATTTCTGTAAGCCATTTAACAAACTAAAACGGACTAACATTGGCATTGGAATTGATTCCAAGGCAATACATAAAAGACCGTAAATACACAACTTGAAGCAAACACATATTTCGCCACGGAGCACGTTCTGATTGGCCAACGCGGGGCCAAGCCTCCACACACCCACAACTTGTTAATTCATCAAAACCTAGCCTTTTCGTGCCAACACGGAGCAAGTGCGCCAATAATTGTGATAGTGAAAATAGCAAAGATATTTCTGACACACCGCTGAACCTATAGCGCTACCGACTGCGCTTAGATTTATCATTGTGTTACGTTTGGTAAAATAGAGCCCTAGAGGGTTTAAGGGTTTAAAGTTAATATTTTAAACACAGATACAAAAATATATTTTATCACAGCGCCTTTCCTTTTTCTAAAGATCTAATTCAACTGTACTGTATTTACAAATATGAATATGTAGCTATGAATAGCTGCAAATAGTATTTTTGTTGTCTCTTGGAATTCAGTCCTATGTATAACTCTTATTTTATTTTGAATGTTATGTAATATCTTATGTTTTTCTTGTCTATTGCTGTACTGTACTTTGTCATGTATTTGTACGTTTTCCGTGGAGCCCAAGAAAAGTAGCTGCCGCATGTGCAGTAGCTAATGGGGATCCTAATAAACAAAAGTAAACAAATCATATAGGTAACTTACACTATTCATACAAAAGTATGTGGACACCCCTTCAAATGAGTGGATTCTGTTATTTCAGCCACACTCGTTGCTGACAGGTGTGTAAAATCGAGCACACAGCCAAGCGCAGTGACTTTCAACACGGCACCGTCATAGGATGCCACCTTTCCAACAAGTCACCTAGTCAGATTTGTGCCCTGCTAGAGCTGCCCCCGTCAACTGTAAGTGCTGTTATTGTGAAGAGGAAATGTCTAGGAGCAACAACTGCTCAGCTGCGAAGTGGTAGGCCACACAAGCTCACAGAACGGTACCGCTGAGTGCTGAAGCGTGTAAAAATTGTCTGTCCTCGGTTGCAATACTCACTACTGAGTTCCAATGCCTCTGGAAGCAACGTTAGCAGAATAACTGTTCGAAAGGAGCTTCATAAAAAGTGTTTCCATGGCCGAGCAGCCGCACATCAGCCTAAGATCACCATGCGCAATGCCAAGCATCGGCTGGAGTGGTGTAAAACTTGCCGCCATTGGACTCAGTGGAAACGCGTAATCTGGAGTGAATCACGCTTCACCATCTGGCAGTCAGACGGACAAATCTGGGTTTGGTGGATGCCAGGAGGACGCTACCTGCCACGACTGCATAGTGCCAACTGTAAAGTTTGGTGGATGGGGTTGTTTTTCATGGTTCAGGCTAGGCCCCTTAGTTCCAGTGAAGGGAAATCTTAATGCTACAGCATACAATGACATTCTAGACGATTCTGTGCTTCCAACTTTGTGGTAAAAGTTTGGGGAAGGCCCTTTCCTGTTTCAGCATGCCAATGCCACCATTCACAAAGCGAGGTCCATACAGAATGGTTTGTCGAGATTGGTGTGGAAGAACTTGACTGGCCTGCACAAAGCCCTAACCTCAACCCCATCAAACACCTTTTGAATGAGTTGGAACGCAGACTGCGAGCCAGGCCTAATCGCCTAACATCAGTGCTCGACCTCACTAATGCTCTTGTGGCTGAATGAAAGCAAGTCCCCGCAGCAATGTTCCAACCTCTAGTGGAAAGCCTTCCCAGAAGAGTGTAGGCTGTTATAGCAGCAAAGGGGGGACCAACTCCACATTAATGCCCATGAATTTTGGAATGAGATGTTTGACAAGAAGGTATCTACATACTTTTGGTCATGTAGTGTATGTCATAGGCTTGTCATAACATTGACTCAAAAACAGCCCAACCCCTGCTCAGTTAACTTTCCCCGTTCCCACTATTTCACAGCGCTATCATCATACTGCTACAGATTTCCAGGGGCATTTTCACTAATAATCTTGTGACCATCAAGTTGAATTCCACTGTTAGCCCAATTGAGGAGGCCACTGTGGTAAGCTTGTCCAGTGCTATTATATCAACTACCATAAATAATATGGATACCCATGCTGTTTACAAATCACATAGAGGACTTGGGTTGTTACATATCAACGTACAAAGTTTGATGTCAAAGATGGAATTTCTTGCATGACACGAGCCCGGATATTTTTGGTTCTCACAGAGACTTGGGTAAATGGCTTGATTCCTGGATAAGGACATTGACAGTGCTGATTACAATATCTTCAAGTGTGACAGAGTGAAAAAAGGGGGATTGGTGGCTACATACATTATGTGAAATCAACTCTTGTGGCATCATGTTCTCTAATTATCACTATCACCCCAAAATGTTATTTTTGGTTATGGATGCAGCCATAAGCCAAAATACTGTACATATTTATCCATTGTAGGGATTTTTTTGTTTTCTTTGAAAGAAATTGTGGTTTAACTGACCCACTCTCCCAGCCTATAGTTGGCTCAATGGAAGTTCCGTCAACATCAGTGAAACATCTTTTAATTTCAACAACTTTCTTTTTGTCATGTGCTAGATGCCTTGTCCAAGATCCACTTTGGCTGATTTGCTTGATCCTTTCTTGCTGCAGCTTGATCCTCCTCGGATTGCAGAATCTTTAACACAAATGTTTACCTTACAATTATTTCTGGTACCATCCCCAGGGTCTGGAAGGCGGCCAATATACTCCCCCATTTCCTAACTCTCTTGCCAACAAAAATTCTAGAATCCTTGGTAAATACTCAACTTAGACCATTTTAATTACTAAATGTATTCTAAATGTACACCAGTCATGTTTCAGACCAGGTCATAGTACTATCTCTGCTACTTCTTTGGTTTTAAATTATGTTCTTAATTGTTTGGATAAAAATAAACATTGTGCAGACCTTTTTACTGACCTGTCTAAAGCCTTCGACACTGTGGATCACTCATTACTAATTTAGAGGCTTTCATCAATTGGCCTGGACCAGGCTGCATGCAGCTGGTTTGAAAATTATTTAAAGGACAGAACACTGTGTATTTACTTATGGTGTTAAATCAGGTTTTCTGGACATAACAAAGGGTGTCCCACAGGGATCGATTCTTGGTCCGGTTCTTTTTACTATTTACATGAACAATATTGGTTTATCTGTAAAAAATTAAAAATATAATCACCTGTATGCAGATGACACTGTGGTGTGCTATTGCCCCCACAGCTGACCAGGCTCTGTCAGAGCTTCAATCTGCCAAGCATATGTTGAACTGAAATTGGTACTTAATACAGTTAAAAACAAGTGTATGTTCATTTCCACATCACATATCTAATGATTTATGCATATGTACTTTGGATGGTGCCCCTATAAATATCATCTGGATTGTTGAAAAGCTGTCTTTCAAAAAGCATATTGATTAATTAGTTAATAAATTAATAATTAAAATAGGCTTCTTCTATAGGAACTGGTACTGTCTGTCGTTAAATAGCAGAAAACGAATCATTCAGTCAACATTCATTCCGGTTATTGAATACGGCGATATCATCTATATGAATGCAGAAGGGACTGTATTGAAGTCATTGGGTGCAGTTTATCATAGCGCATTGCACGTTAGTGCGTGTAGATCGATGCATTGCACTCTTTTTGTCTATAAAACCCTCTTGCATAAACTTTCGCCATAACTTACCTTATAACCTACTGTATAGATAGATGTAAGGCCTACCGGACCAGGGCTCAGGGATGACTAACTGGTCCGTTTGATCTCCACTGAGTTGGGCAGATCTGCTTTTTGTTGTTGCACTTCATGTGTTGAATGATCTACAATGCACTTTCAAAATGGAGGAATTGGTGCCTCTAGGGCATTTCAGATGGTTGTTAGGGGACATATTTACTGAAGAATGTGTCCGTTTTTTACGATTGTGTTTTGCTTTACGTGTATTGTTGTGTATGATAACGTGTATTCTAATATGTATTCGAATGTGTCGTTTAATGTGTTTATTGTATTTTAATGTCTATTGTGGTGCTACACAGGGCTCATCTGGAAAAGAGACCTTGGTCTAAGCATTGACTGGTCTAAAAAAAATAAAATGAAAATACAAGTTAACCATAATCAAGCCCAAAGTTATATGCTCCTACTCAGAGCCATGGTCTGAGTGGCATTCCTATGCCATTGCCTTGGAAAGTGGTCCCTTGGGAGCAGCAAGCTAATACTGTATGTTCAGAGCTAAAGGGTTGGTCTGATTTCAACCCCTCATTGACCCTATATGAGCTGAGTTTACAAACCGAGATGGCGAAAGGCGAACCCTTAGAATTTATCAGTCAAGAGAACTAACATAAATTGCATCTAGCAGGATTGTGGAGATGTGCGCAATGAGAACATACGCTTAACATTTGCACCACGCACTGCTACAACGATGCTTGGAAATAAACAACTGGGATTGAGAGGGACGACTACGACAACGAACAACGTATCGTTCTGTTCTACCTTTAACACCCCCTCCCGAATCCGTGCCACGAGACGAGGCTCATATCACCGTGGCGTTTGAGGCAAATAAAACGCGCGCGCTCTGCCCGCTTGTGATAGTGGCCGCGCATCGAGCCAGCGCGTCAAAGTAACGGACTCGAAAGGTCCACAATCCCTAAATGCGCTCGTGCAAATTCCACTTCCACTCGTATTATGTTATCCCCATTAAGCATGGTCAGATATTTGGCATTCGTTGGTACACAGAGAAAGTAAACAAATTCCAGTTTATGAAGTCGCAAATGTAAGCTATGTGTTTTACAATTAATCGGCAGAGTGTTTGTAGCCTAGTTCGGTGTCTTCAGTGGGGTAACCAAGGATATTGTGGCTGAGAATAGCTGGGTATACCTAACCCATGACTGTCGATACCTTTTAACAGCTTGGTAAAAGGCGGTGAGAGTAGGCCTTGAGGACAACAGGATTTCCCGGGTCAGAGGGAGCAGCATCCTGGGTCAGATCGTGCCTGCACTGCCCTAATTGGATCTAACGGACAGAGCGGGTGTAGCTATAAAAGACAACGCGGTCCCTGGGGCGGGGGAATCTCCTTCCTCTTCTCTCATAATTTAATTTTTGCGCTGTGCTCCTACTGCTCCTGCTTTCTCACATCAGCGCCTGTTGTCCTATTTGAAGTTTGGAACACGTGTAAAAGCATAAAAAAATGTTGGCTACGCCTACGAGAAAATGATGTGTAGCGGAAGGATAATATCACGCTGCTCTGGCTGATATTGTTCTTTCTTTTTGCGTATACACATCTGAATTCGTTAAAAACTGCACAAATTGTTTAACCTAAAATTGGAAACATTATGTGTGTATTTTGTAAAATGGCATTTGTTGCACAAATTGCACTAAATAACTTTGTTTTGTGGCCACTTATGAAACAGTGTTGAACCAAAAGAGGAACGCTTATTTTACTGCGCTTCTGTTGGAAAGAAGAAAAGGTTCTACTGTCTCCTTGTGATGCCCAAACAGCATCATACGCCTACACTCGCAAATGTCTGGCCAACCTGGTTAAAATTAATAGGCCATATATTTCATTAGTCTGAAAAAAATATAGCCGGAAAATATAGCCGGAACCAAAGTTAAAATGGCTTAAAAGTGTGACCTGGCATTTTGGAGATTCAGAGGTAGGTATATCTGTGGGGCCCAGGTTACACTCTTAGAGAAAAGGTGCTATCTAGAACCTAAAAGGGTTATTCTGCTGTCCCCATAGGAAAACCCTTTGAAGAACAATTTTTGGTTCCAGGTAGAACCTATTTGATTACAGGTAGAGCTCTGCCAAAGGAGTTCTACCTGGAACCAAAAAGGGTTCTACCTGGAACCTATGGGGACAGCTGAAGAACCCTCCTGGAACCCTAGTGTGTATTAGGGTTATACGATGAGGGATAGTGCTAGGGACCTCATAAGATTGTTTGAGTTAATGGTCTGGATCAAATGTTGGTCTCATGTCCATCTGATGTTTCTAATCTTGAGTGTGCAGTCTTTACAGTACTCCCTCTGTAGAAAGGCTTGGACCTGGGCTGCAAGCTAGGAGGAGAGGAAGAGCAAAATCTCGTGACAAACAAAGTCTCTCCTTCCTGGGGTCTCAGCAGGTTGATTTAATATAGCCTATTTCTGGTTCATGCTGGTTAAGTAGGGATTTCTAATGTTTTATTGAACAATGAAGCCGTGTCAGAGTTGATGATTGTAAGCTTCACTTACATTGTGCAACGCCTCAATGATCTCCTCCTCACTTCTCTCCCCAGCTGAAACAATAGAGACCCTCAAATGGGCGATCAGAGTTTTGGTATCTGTGAGAAAAAAGATCACAATTTCATATGATCAGTTTTAAGATGATGATCCTACCCATACTGGACTGTAAAGTATGGCCCATACAAAATCAATAATTTCCTTCTTGAGCAACTTGGCAGTAGGGACTGTAGCCTACCTTTGTAAGAGGTTATGATGTTCTTATGGTCTATCACGGTTGTGTCCTTGGAGACAATGGTTGTGGCGTGCATATTGTGGAACAGGGTTATGACTGGTGGTGTTGTGTCAGTTGTGTGATCAAAATGACTTGACTGCTGGACTGGTAATGGTACGTACCGGGTTAGACACAGCAGGGGTGGTATGTGTTGCTTGAAGAGTCCATGTTCTGAAATAATCCATGTATATGATAAACAATTTGTAATTTGCTGCATTCATTCTTGGTCCATACAACTAGGGGATAGGTGTGATTAGAGGTGTGATTGACAGTTCAGATACTCACCCAGAGCAGTGGAGGCTGTGACTTTTGCGACTGTGCTACCCTCTAGCGGTGAAGGTGTAGTATTACTTCCTCCTGTGTTTGACTCGTTTGTTGTCTGTTTTAAAAAGAAAAGTGAAAAGGGATATTAATAAGTGAGCACTATTTACTGATGTGCCATTCTTTGTCGAAACAGGTGCTTATCCTGGATAAAATGGTAAACTACACTGAACAAAAATATAAACGCAACATGAGATACCTTAAAAAAATATTTTGGGCGTGGATCAGAAAACCAATCTGTATGTGGTGTGACCACCATTTGTCTCATGAGGACAAAGAGCATGCAGACAAGCTTCCCTGAGACGGTTTCTGACAGTTTGTGCAGAAATTCTTCGGTTGTGCAACCTACAGTTTCATCAGCTGGTAGCTGGTCTCAGACGATCCCGCAGGTGAAGAAGCCAGATGTGGAGGTCCTGGGCTGGCGTGGTTACACATGGTTTGTGGTTGTGATGCCGGTTGGACATACTGTCAAGTTCTCTAAAACGAAGTTGGAGGTGGCTTATGGAAGAGAAATTAACATTCAGTTCTCCGGCAATAGTTCTGGTGGACATTCCTGCAGTCAGCATGCCAATTGCACGCTACCTCAAAACTTGAGACATCTGTGGCATGGTGTTGTGTGACAAAACTTCCCATTTTAGAGTGGCCTTTTATTGTCCCCAACACAAGGTGCACCTGTGTAATGATCGTGCTGTTTAATCATATTTTTTTATATGCCACACCTATCAAGTGAATGGAATATTTTGGCCAAGGATACATTCTCACTTAACATGGATGTAAATACATTTGTGCATACAATTTGAGAGAAATAAGCTTTTTGTGCATAAGGACATTTTCTGGCATCTTTTATTTCAGCTCATGAAACATGAGACCAATGCTTTACATGCTGTGCTTATTTTTTTGTTCAGTATACATTGTTTCTTTCTGCAGGATAGAATACCTGGATATCATCATACACTCACCAAGAGGAGTGGAGGTTGTGACTGCTGTTATTGTGCTACCATCTTCTGGTGAAGGTGTAGTACTGCTGTCTACTGTTTTAGATTCTGAAGGTGTAGTACTGTTGTCTACTGTATTAGATTCTGAAGTTGTAGTACTGTTGTCTACTGTATTAGATGGTGAAACTGTAGTACTGTTGTCTACTGATGGTGAAGGTGTAGTACTGTTGTCTACTGTATTAGATGGTGAAGGTGTAGTACTGTTGTCTACTGTATTAGATGGTGAAGGTGTAGTACTACTGTCTACTGTATTAGATGGTGAAACTGTAGTACTGTTGTCTACTGTATTAGATGGTGAAACTGTAGTACTGCTGTCTACTGTATTAGATGGTGAACCTGTAGTACTATTGTCTACTGATGGTGAAGATGTAGTACTGTTGTCTACTGTATTAGATGGTGAAACTGTAGTACTGTTGTCTACTGTATTAGATGGTGAACCTGTAGTACTATTGTCTACTGATGGTGAAGGTGTAGTACTGTTGTCTACTGTATTAGATGGTGAAACTGTAGTACTGTTGTCTACTGTATTAGATGGTGAAACTGTAGTACTATTGTCTACTGATGGTGAAGGTGTAGTACTATTGTCTACTGTATTAGATGGTGAAACTGTAGTACTATTGTCTACTGATGGTGAAGCGTAGTACTATTGTCTACTGTATTAGATGGTGAAATTGTAGTACTATTGTCTACTGATGGTGAAGGTGTAGTACTGTTGTCTACTGTATTAGATGGTGAAGGTGTAGTACTGTTGTCTACTGTATTAGATGGTGAAACTATAGTACTGCTGTCTACTGTATTAGATGGTGAAACTGTAGTACTATTGTCTACTGTATTAGATGGTGAAGGTGTAGTACTGTTGTCTACTGTATTAGATGGTGAAACTGTAGTACTATTGTCTACTGTATTAGATGGTGAAACTGTAGTACTGTTGTCTACTGAATTAGATGGTGAAGGTGTAGTACTGTTGTCTACTGTATTAGATGGTGAAACTGTAGTACTGTTGTCTACTGAATTAGATGGTGAAGGTGTAGTACTGTTGTCTACTGTATTAGATGGTGAAACTGTAGTACTATTGTCTACTGATGGTGAAGGTGTAGTACTGTTGTCTACTGTATTAGATGGTGAAACTGTAGTACTATTGTCTACTGAATTAGATGGTGAAACTGTAGTACTATTGTCTACTGATGGTGAAGGTGTAGTTCTGCTGTCTACTGAATTAGATGGTGAAGGTGTAGTACTGTTGTCTACTGAATTAGATGGTGAAACTGTAGTACTATTGTCTACTGATGGTGAAGGTGTAGTTCTGCTGTCTACTGAATTAGATGGTGAAGTTGTAGTAATACTGTCTATTGAATTAGATGGTGAAGTTGTAGTACTACTGTCTACTGAATTAGATGGTGAAGTTGTAGTACTACTGTCTACTGAATTAGATGGTGAAGTTGTAGTACTACTGTCTACTGAATTAGATGGTGAAGTTGTAGTACTACTGTCTACTGAATTAGATGGTGAAGTTGTAGTACTACTGTCTACTGAATTAGATGGTGAAGTTGTAGTACTACTGTCTATTGAATTAGATGGTGAAGTTGTAGTACTACTGTCTACTGAATTAGATGGTGAAGTTGTAGTACTACTGTCTACTGAATTAGATGGTGAAGATAAAATACTGCTGTCTACTGATGGTGAAGGTGTAGTTCTGCTGTCTACTGTATTAGATGGTGAAACTGTAGTACTATTGTCTACTGATGGTGAAGGTGTAGTACTGTTGTCTACTGTATTAGATGGTGAAACTGTAGTACTATTGTCTACTGATGGTGAAGGTGTAGTACTGTTGTCTACTGTATTAGATGGTGAAACTGTAGTACTGTTGTCTACTGTATTAGATGGTGAAACTGTAGTACTATTGTCTACTGATGGTGAAGGTGTAGTACTGTTGTCTACTGTATTAGATGGTGAAACTGTAGTACTATTGTCTACTGATGGTGAAGGTGTAGTACTGTTGTCTACTGAATTAGATGGTGAAGGTGTAGTACTATTGTCTACTGATGGTGAAGGTGTAGTACTGTTGTCTACTGTATTAGATGGTGAAGGTGTAGTACTGTTGTCTACTGTATTAGATGGTGAAACTATAGTACTGCTGTCTACTGTATTAGATGGTGAAACTGTAGTACTATTGTCTACTGTATTAGATGGTGAAGGTGTAGTACTGTTGTCTACTGTATTAGATGGTGAAACTGTAGTACTATTGTCTACTGTATTAGATGGTGAAACTGTAGTACTGTTGTCTACTGAATTAGATGGTGAAGGTGTAGTACTGTTGTCTACTGTATTAGATGGTGAAACTGTAGTACTGTTGTCTACTGAATTAGATGGTGAAGGTGTAGTACTGTTGTCTACTGTATTAGATGGTGAAACTGTAGTACTATTGTCTACTGATGGTGAAGGTGTAGTACTGTTGTCTACTGTATTAGATGGTGAAACTGTAGTACTATTGTCTACTGAATTAGATGGTGAAACTGTAGTACTATTGTCTACTGATGGTGAAGGTGTAGTTCTGCTGTCTACTGAATTAGATGGTGAAGGTGTAGTACTGTTGTCTACTGAATTAGATGGTGAAACTGTAGTACTATTGTCTACTGATGGTGAAGGTGTAGTTCTGCTGTCTACTGAATTAGATGGTGAAGTTGTAGTAATACTGTCTATTGAATTAGATGGTGAAGTTGTAGTACTACTGTCTACTGAATTAGATGGTGAAGTTGTAGTACTACTGTCTACTGAATTAGATGGTGAAGTTGTAGTACTACTGTCTACTGAATTAGATGGTGAAGTTGTAGTACTACTGTCTACTGAATTAGATGGTGAAGTTGTAGTACTACTGTCTACTGAATTAGATGGTGAAGTTGTAGTACTACTGTCTATTGAATTAGATGGTGAAGTTGTAGTACTACTGTCTACTGAATTAGATGGTGAAGTTGTAGTACTACTGTCTACTGAATTAGATGGTGAAGATAAAATACTGCTGTCTACTGATGGTGAAGGTGTAGTTCTGCTGTCTACTGTATTAGATGGTGAAACTGTAGTACTATTGTCTACTGATGGTGAAGGTGTAGTACTGTTGTCTACTGTATTAGATGGTGAAACTGTAGTACTATTGTCTACTGATGGTGAAGGTGTAGTACTGTTGTCTACTGTATTAGATGGTGAAACTGTAGTACTGTTGTCTACTGTATTAGATGGTGAAACTGTAGTACTATTGTCTACTGATGGTGAAGGTGTAGTACTGTTGTCTACTGTATTAGATGGTGAAACTGTAGTACTATTGTCTACTGATGGTGAAGGTGTAGTACTGTTGTCTACTGAATTAGATGGTGAAGGTGTAGTAATACTTTCTCCTGTGGTTGGCTCTTGTGTGACTGGCTTTGGAGGGGTGAACACTTTAGAAAACAAGGAATAATGGTAGCAGTTAAAAGTCACGATTCAAACAACAGACTGTTGACAAAACGTGTAATATGTTATGAAATAAGAATGATTTCAACTGGTTGCTTTTGTATGTACACTCTCATAAATTAAGGTTAACATTTTTTTTAAGAGGTACAACTGCTTGTGATACCTTGTAAGGTCATCCTTTCTTCCTTTAGTTATAGGTACAGTGCATTCGTAAAGTATTCATGCCCTTTGACTTTTTTTCCGTATTTTGTTACGTTACAGCCTTATTCTGAAATGAATTTAATAAATAATTTCCCTCATCAATCTACACACAATACCCCATGATGAAAAAGCGAAAACAAGGTTTTAGAAATGTTTGCAAATATATTAAAAATAAGAAACAGAAATACATTATTTACATAAGTATTCAGACCCTTTGCTATGAGACGCGAAATTGTGCTCTGGTACATCCTGTTTCCATTGATCATCCTTGAGATGTTTCTACAACTTGATTGGAGTCCACCTGTGGTAAATTCAATTGATTGGACATGATTTGGAAATGCCCACATCTGTCTATATAAGGTCCCACAGTTGACAATGTATATCAGAGCAAAAACCAAGCCATGAGGTCGAATGAATTGTCCGTAGAACTCAGAGACAGGATTGTAGAGACAGGATTGTGTCGAGGCACAGATCTGGGATAGGACATAAAAAAATGTCTGCAGCATTGAAGGTCCCCAAGAACACAGTGGCCTCCATCATTCTTAAATGGAAGAATTTTGGAACCACCTCAGGGAAGAGTCCCTGAGCTGGCCGCCTGGCCAAACGGAGCTATTGGGGGAGAAGGGCCTTGGTCAGGGAAGTGACCAAGAACCAAATGGTCACGCTGAAAGAGTTCCAGAGTTCCTCTGTGGAGATAAGATAATCTTCCAGAAGGACAACCATCTCTGCAGCACTCAACCAATCAGGCCTTTATGGTAGAGTGGCCAGACGGAAGCCACTCCTCAGTAAAAGGCATATGACAGCGGTGTTGGAGTTTGCCAAAAGGCACCTAAAGCCTCTCAGATCATGAGAAGCAAGATTCTCTGGTCTGATGAAACCAAGATTGAACACGTCACGTCTGGAGGAAACCGGGCAGCATCCCTACATTGAAGCATGGGGGTGGTAGCATCATGCTGTGAAGATATTTTTCAGTGGCAGGGACTGGGAGACTAGTCAGGATCGAGGAAAAGATAAACGGAGCAAAGTACAGAGAGATCCTTGATGAAAAGCTGCTCCAGAGCGATCAGGACCTCAGACTGGCGAGAAGGTTCACCTTCCAACAGGACAACGACCCTAAGCAAGCAGCCATGACAGCCCAGGAGTGACTTTGGGACAAGTCTCTGAACGTCCTTGAGTGGCCCAGCCAGAGCCCGGACTTGAACCTGATCGAACATCTCTGGAGAGACCTGAAAATAGCTGTGCAGTGACGCTCCCCATTTAATCTGATAGAGCTTGATAGGATCTGCAGAGAAGAATGGGAGAAACTCCCCAAATACAGGTGTGCCAAGCTTGTAGCATCATACCCAAGAAGACTCAAGGCTGTAATCGCTGCCAAAGATGCTTCAACAAAGTACTGAGTAAACGGTCTGAATATTTACACTACCGTTCAATATTTGTTGTCACCTGGAAATGTCCTTGTTTTTGAAAGAAAATAACATTTTATATCCATTAAAATAACATAGAATTGATCAGAAATACAGTGTAGACATTATAATGTTGTAAATGACTATTGTAGCTGGAAATTGCAGATTTTTAATGGAATATCTACATGGGCGTACAGAGGCCCATTATCAGCAACAATCACTCCTGTGTTCCAACGGCACGTTGTGCTAGCTAATCCATGTTTATTATTTTAAAATGGATATAGCGTTTTTGGAAATAAACTTAATCAATTACGTGTCAATAACTTTCCTTTCCCTCTTTTCCCTACCTGTTGGCAAGATCCCCTGTGGATGGTGAAGCAGCAACAGCATCAGAAGCACTATGTGTACTGTAGACCCATCCATCCTGATGTTTTACAGCCAAATGTGGTAAACGTTAATTTAGGTGGGTATCAATGAATACAATATTCATCATATGCACGGTGGCACACATATGCAGACAAACAATCCAATTGTGTGCTTGGTGCACAAACACCTATTGTGTTTAGAGAAGTTGGTAATATCCTATTACCTCAGACACCACAGTCGTACCCAACCATGTATATAAACCCTGGATTGCTGATGCTATGTATTGGCCATTGAGAGGCTTTGAAGCCACCGGTCGGCCATATTGGTTTTCCCCAGAAGGAGCAGTCCTCCATAGGGATTAATGGAATTCTACAGTATTTCAATTAAATGTTTAAAAACCTCTTGAGCCTATGGGGGGTGCTATTTCGATCTTGGAAAAATTGGTCTCCAAATTAAACTGCCTCGTACTCAATTCTTGCTCGTACAATATGCATATTATTATTACTATTGGATAGAAAACAATCTCTAGTTTCTAAAACCGTTTGAATTATGTCTGTGGGTGAACCAGAACTCTTTCTGCAGCGAAATCCATGACAGGAACTGCGAAGGTCTGAAAATTAGGCTCTGTTCTCAGATCAGTTTAAAGCTCTGTATGTATCCTATGGGTCGACATGAACTGCACCCGCCTTCCCCTGGATGTCAGTAACCAATGAGAAGTGGAATGGAGTGTCTACGTAATTCTCAGAGTTTATAAAAGGCCAAGGAACGAGGGGACCTCTCTTTTCGACGTTCGTCATGGCGCAAAGCAGGACCTCAGGATGGCATTTTGAAACGCTCAGTTATCGACCTTAGATATATCCGTCTGTAATTTAATTCGATATAGGTGTTAGAAAAATCATAACGAAGTTATTTTAAACCGAGTTATATCAGTTTATGCGAGTATATTGCTATTTTCGGAATTTCCTTAGTATTGCGTTTTGAGGATTTGGGCATGCTGTGGCCACATAGCTATTGTTAGCTGCTAATTCCGAAGTTGAAGACTACGTTTTACAACCAAGCAACGATTCTTTTGGACAACGGACCACTTGCCCAAGATTCTGATGGAAGCTCGTCCAAAAGTAAGAGCTATTTATGATGTTATTCCGTATTTATGTGGAAAAATGTAAACGGATTTGTCCGCCGTTATTGCGGCACTAGTCTGGCTGTAACGCACACTGTATGTCTAGTAACGTTAATTTTAAAAATCTAACTCAGCGGTTGCATTAATAACTAATGCATCTTTCATTTGATGTCCAACCTGTATTTTTTAGTCAAGTTTACGATTATTTATTGATTAGATTAGGTGCCTTTCCAAGATGGCGCCGGCCAGAATGCATGACCTGTTGCCACTGATCACATTGTATAACCACGATTCGTGCTGCTAAATATTCACATTTTCGAACAAAACCTATATGGATTGTGTAATATGATGTTACAGGACTGTCATCTGAAGAATTCTGAGAAGGTTAGTGAAAAATTAATTTATTTTGGTGGTGAATACGTTATCACTGTGTTTGGCTGGAATCAATGCTGTTGTCTGGTTTGCTATTGTGGTAAGCTAATATAACGATATATTGTGTTTTCGCTGTAAAACACTTAGAAAATCTGAAATATTGTCTTGATTCACAAGATCTGTGTCTTTCAATTGCTGTACGCTGTGTATTTTTAAGAAATGTTTTATGATGAGTAATTAGCTAATACACGATGGTCTCTGTAGTTATTCTAGTCATTTTAGTGAGAGTTGTGATGGGGGCTGCAATTGTAAACTATGATTTATACCTGAAATATGCACATTTTTCTAACAAAACATATGCTATACAATAAATATGTTATCAGACTGTCATCTGATGAAGTTTTTTCTTGGTTAGTGGCTATTTATATCTTTATTTGGTCGAATTGGTGATAGCTACTGGTGGAGTGAAAAAATAGTGGAGTAAGAAAAATGGTGTCTTTTGCTAACGTGGTTAGCTAATAGATTTACATATTGTGTCTTCTCTGTAAAACATTTTAAAAATCAGAAATGGTGGCTAGATTCACAAGAAGTGTATCTTTCATCTGGTGTCTTGGACTTGTGATTTAATGATATTTAGATGCTAGTATTTACTTGTGACGCTATGCTAGGCTATGCTAGTCAGCTTTTTTACTGGTGGGGGTGCTCCCGGATCCGGGTTTGGGAGGAACTAGAAGTTAAAGGATAAAATGACATATATTTAATTATTTTGTTATTGTAGTGGAGACAGTAACATTAGTACTAAAAAAATACTTGAAAGAAAATGTTTGTATATATATATATACATGTATATATATTTTTTGGTGTCTGTAATATAATAAACATGTCAAAAACTAATGTAGACATAAATAAATACATTTCTATAGCTTACAAAATCTTTTTTACAATGGAGGAGGAGTACCAAGATGGCATCGCAATGGCTTCAATACAGTGCCCCGTCAGTCATCCAGGCTTTATAGACATCACTGGTTGTACACGTTTCCCTAAAAGTCAAAGTGGCGTCTAATGATTTACTAACAACAACATTCTTTTCATTATTGGTTCATGTTAGACATGTAAGGAATGGTGTGTATGTCCATTGACTAGACTAGTGGAGGCTCCTCAGAGGATGAAGGGGAGGACCATCCTGCTCAGTGAATTTCATAAAAATAAAAATAGTAAAACATTTAAAAAGTTATAATTTTTTAGATAAAACCATAGTAAATATATTCACATGCCACTAAATAATTGATTAAAACACACTGTTTTTCAATTAAGGTCTACAGTAGCCTCAACAGCGCTCTGTAGGGTAGCACCATGGTGTAACCAGAGGACAGTTAGCTTCCGTCCTCCTCTGGGTACATTGACTTCAATACAAAACCTAAGAGAATCATGGTTCTCACCCCCTTCCATAGACTTACACAGTCATTATGACAACTTCTGGAGAATATCCTCCAACCTATCAGAGCTCTTGCAGCATGAACTGACATGTTGTCCACCCAATCAAAGGATCAGAGAATGAATCTAGTACTGAAAGCATCAGCTACGGCCAGCTAGCACTGCAGTGCATAATTGTGGTGAGTAGTTGACTCAAAGAGAAAGACATTAGTTGAAGAGTTTTATACAAATTAATTTATTCCAAAATGAAGAAGCAAGAGAGAGAGAGAGAGAGAGAGAGAGAGAGAGAGAGAGAGAGAGAAACTTTCAGTTTCACTTACTTAGCTAGCAAATGCAGCTAGCTAGCTTAGCCTACTTAAACACCCTGCTTAAACAGAGGGATGCTATGTTAGCTAGCTGGCTATGACTATCCAACACAACACTGGAATTCTTCGAAGTCAAGGTAAGCTTTTGGTTTTACTAATTTATTGCCACCGGGGCAACGGCTTACTGACTGTACACTCTAAAGTTACTGTATGATTGTTGCGGGTTTACTAACACATTAGTTGTATTAGCTATGTTGACTATGATGTTACTTTAGCTAATATGGTGACAACAATGTACGCTGTGGTAGCTGAGGTGTTGTGCATTGAAGTCCACAAGCAAAGGGAAAAGGTGAGAGGAGGAGAGCGCATAAATGCGAGAAGGAATACAATTATTATTATTTAATCTTGATGGTCATCTATGAACGTTTGAACATCTTGGCCATTGTTACGCACGCCTCTGAGAAGAGGGAACGCAACACCCTGCTACAACTCAACTCCCCGTGAAGTGAAAGAGGTATGGACTGTAGGTGCGAATAAGGATGACAAAAGTCAGAATTTACCGTTACTAGGATTTATTTCCTACACGGTAATATGGGGAAAAGGGGCTGGACGGAACCAAAGGAAAGAAAGTAAATATCAAAGCTCCCCCTCTCCTATCTAACCTGCCTACCCACTTAACTTACCTAACTTAGCACCACCTGGTGCCCTAACCAAAATACAGGGGGTGGTCCGCCCAGGTCTTACCTAGTGTGCCTAGACATTGAATATACTACGGGTATATGTATGCCCTCGGGCCTCTTGCCTAAGCACTCCCTAAGTGCCTTCCCCTTCCCCCCTGGGAACAAATGAAACAGAATAATTATTAACAATTTCACAAACACTTTACAACAAAACTGAGTAAACTAACTCAGGCCACTAAAGAAACTTTGACAAAGCAACAAACACAGAACATATCAAAGCTGCTACCAACAACAACCAACACATTACATACCACACTTTCTGTTAAACAACCAATACTATATCATAATCTAATTCTCCAGAAAAAATCTCTCTCTCTCTAATCTTTCTCATGATCTTCCTCTAACCTCTCTCTCCTCTGAACAGAACACTGGCTTTTATATCTTCAGGTGGCAATGGTGATTAGAGTCAGCTGCTTCTTGACGAGGGAGCGGGGTCAGCTCCAATCATCAATTAGCCTGGAGTCGACCAATCAGCTGGTTGGGGAGGCTTCCAGGAAGCCATCTCCTGAAACACACACACTCAAATACAACACAGAAACTGGGGAACGTAACAGCCATGTACTGTTATAATCTCCACCCGGCACAGCCTGAAGAGGACTGGCCACCCCTCAGAGCCTGGTTTTTCTCTATGTTTCTTCCTAGGTTCCTGCCTTTCTAGGGAGTTTTTCCTAGCCACCGTGCTTCTACATCTGCATTGCTTGCTGTTTGGGGTTTTAGGCTGGGTTTCTGTATAGAACTTTGTGACATCGGCTGATGTAAAAAGGTTTTTATAAATACATTTGATTGATACAATGTGGCTGCTATGAAAGTGAACTGTGCATGATCAGGGGTGTAGTTATTCCGCTGAAGCAAACTGAACAAAACCGGGATAAACATACCTGGATTTGTCCAATAGAAACTCTCGTTTGCAACTTGTACTAATGATTACACCCTAGATCAGCTAGATGCAGGCAAGTGTGTGCAAGGTAGTACTGAATGTGTCACTGTCTGTCCATGTGTCACTGTCTGCCACAAACATTTTCTCTTGACGTGTGCACCTACGTTGTAAACTTTCATTCATAAGCTAGGATGTAGCAATCTCATTATGGGTATAGGGAAAATTAAAACATCATTTAGTAGCCTTAAACCTATCCCTGTTACATTGAACTGAATGAATGGAATATGAATGACAGTCATCCAATATGCTGTGATAGAAATAATGCCATGCTCATGAAAAAAAAGAGAATCGTACTCCCTCATCTTAAATGACATTGACTGCCACTGGACTAGACCAATGGAGACACATATGACCAGACTGATTGAGACGATAAATAATACAATATAACCAGGGGTCTAGGTCAAATCACTTGAGTTTTAAAATGATGCCCCCTAAGCATTTTTTTTTTTACCCCTTATTAAACTTGCCCTTGCCCTATTGTTTTCAACACATATAGAATCTGTGCAGTGTGAATAATAATTTATTATTCATAAGATCTCATAAAATGAATATCAAGCATAGATCAATAATTCAAGAAATAAAACATACATTTAGTGGGAAAAACGTAAGCTTAAACACTTGCATCATTGATTTGCATAGTTTTCTATTATCATACAGTAATATTGTACATTACAGTCACTGAGGTATTGGACATCAGTCTAAAGCTAAGGGAATGTGGGCCTTCGAATAAATATTACACGTTAGCAGTAATATACAAGTATAACCTTCATTAATGTTTTTTTTTATTATACTATGGTATTAATACTATAGTATTCACTGTAGTGTTTTTGCAGACTTTACTGTAGTATTCACTGTAGTGTTTACTGTAATATACTGCAGTATTCACAGTTAACTATAGTATAAATACTGTAGTAAAATAAAACTGTAGTATATACTATAGTAATTCATGTAGTGTTTTTGCGGATTGTAGTATACAGTATTATTTACTGTAGTGTTTTTGCTGACATTACTGTACTATTTACTATAGTGTTTTTGTTTTATTATCTTTGACATAGAAGTGGAGGCTTTCTCCACTTTCTCCACCTATTGTAGAAATACTAAAAGAGCACATTTTCCATAACCAGGTAGGTAGGACTGGGGTCTGAACTGTAGTATTCTATAGTAAACTGTAGTATTTTTTCAAGTGGGAAGTGTCATGTGTGTACATTGATTCTTACACTAGGTAAACTGTGTAAATAACCTATGACTAAGGCACACAGGTGGGTCATAAGCTGCAGAAACAACAGGATTTAAACCAACAGTCATATGGAAGAAGTAGAATACTTTATTGATCCATAGTCCACAAAACCCCTTTTTTTAAAACCCAAGTGCTTTCAAATGCACTGTGTCCATTGTAGGAAAGAATGTGTCTGTCTATGAGAAGAAAAAAAATACACATTCAATGGTCTTGATGCATTGAGGTCAGGTCGCTGGCCATAGGCAAAGTTACGAAGGGAAGGTGATCCTCTGAAAACATAAAAGAAGAATGAGTCAGTTTTGGTGTTGGTGCTTTTTAAAGATATAACATTTCCTTACAATAAAAAATATTCCCCCGGGGCGGCAGGTAGCCTAATGGTTAGAGTGTTGGGCCAGTAACCGAAAGGTTGTTAGATTGAATCCCCGAGTGGACAAGGTAAAAATATGTTGTTTTGCCCCTGAAGAAGGCAGTTAACCCACTGTTCCTAGGCTGTCATTGTAAATAAGAATTTGTTCTTAACTGACTTGCCTAGTTAAATAAAAGTCAAATATACTGTATCTTCTTGGTTAAAAGATGGTTAAAAGTTGAGATTTGACAAAAGTGAAATGAGAAGTGACAACTGAGGGAGTTCCTAATATGGATGTCATACTGAACACTATATACACGATATTGCAGACATTAATGTGGTAGTGGTAGCTAGTACTGTCTCTGTGACTCCGTACCTCCATGTTATGCTCAGTCTGTCCTCCGCCACTCTTCAGCTCTCTCCAAATTATTTTGTTTACCGTTCGGCTTCATCATGTAATTATTCTTCTTGCCGTCAAAGTTGCCACACAGGCCTCCCAATCTCCTCTTGTAGGTGTGGGCCAGGATGATTACTATGCAAAATAAAGACATGGAAGTGAGTTCATTCTGTCAGTACGTCTATGTTCTGTAACAGTTTACTGTATATCATAAAGCAGTTTACTGTATATCATAAAGCAGTTTACTGTATATCATAAAGTAGTTTACTGTATATCATAAAACAGTTTACTTTATATCATAAAGCAGTTTACTGTATATCATAAAGCAGTTTACTGTATATCATAAAGCAGTTTACTGTATATCATAAAACAGTTTACTGTATATCATAAAGCAGTTTACTGTATATCAAAAAGCATACATCACACATCTATAGCACATCATACACATTACATTTTATGGCACATCATACACATATGTGTTTGGATTGATACAGTATGTTCCCTTGTTACCATATTTCTGCAAGATATGATAAAAGGTGTAAATGTTAATTATACTATTATGATAATATTATCTGTCCACAGATAAGAGACATATTGGGCAGTAAACACTGTCTGTACAGCTATCTTACTGTTCTGTTATCAGAGAGACTATTGAGATACCAATCATTTAAACCCTCCTTTGGCTGTGATGTAACAGTGGTGTTACCTGCTCTGCTGTGTCCATCAAACTCCACGGAGAGGCCAAAGTCTGTCTTCAGGTAGATACGAGAGGAGCTCTCCAGAATCCTCAGACCCCTTGCTGGGGAGACAGGGGCATGTGTGCTCCTACCGTCCAGCTAGAGAGAGGGAGAGACGGAGAGAGAGAGAGAGAGAGAGAGAGAGAGAGAGAGAGAGAGAGAGAGAGAGAGAGAGAGAGACAGAAAGGAAGGAAGGAAGGAAGAAGGGAAGGAAGGAGGGAGGGAAAGAAGGAAGGAAAGAAGGGGCAAGATATCATATGTTCAATGTAATTTTGCTTATCTGTCAACAACAGAGGGCAGCAACCAATGAGGAAACAAATAATTGGGCTCATAGTTAATTATTGATCTGTTGAAAGACTGTTACTGACCCAATGGCAACAAGTCAAAATGTGCTAGCAGTCTACTAAACACACACATATTTTTTGGGAGAACAATTATTTCACTGTAGGAATATTGCTATGATTTCTCAAACAGAAATGGGGTGTTCCTTTAGTGGTTCATTGATATGTCATTCTGTTCAAGCAGACCGCGACCGACGTAGCTAGTCTGTTAGCTAAGCTAGCTACTTTAGTTAGCGAGTAACCTAACGTAGCAGATGTAAAAGAATTGCCTGAAACTAGATCCCATACATACTGGTTTTGACAAGAAGAAAACAACTGTTGGGGGGAGGTTCTGTTCTACACTGTTCAACCAATCTGGTAAATGTGGAGGAGTTAAGATGGAGTGTCGTCTTGTTAACGTCCAAAAGCAGAAGTCACGTCACAGGCTCTCTCCATTTCCCCTGCAAACTGGAGCATCCGGTTGTTGGGGACTATGCAGAGGCTAGCTAGCTGGGAACATTCACAGAACATTAGCTACGATTCTCATTAAGTTATAGTTAGGGTTTTATCTAACATTAGGATGATAAAATCCCCAAAACATACAGATAATTTTTTTGATAAAATCAATTTACTTATCAAAAATGTTTTAGATTAAATTTCCTTGGAATGTTCTCCTAACATTCACTAAAATGTTGTACACAACATCTGTAACAACCACCACAGACTATTCCCTGAACATTTGCATGTTTGTTTAAAACATTTGGTTGACATTGCAAAAACGTTCCTATAACACATTAAATCTGTTCTTTAAATGTTCCCAGAATGTTTCATTAGGTTGGGGGAACAGTCTGGTGGGAACATTGTGGGGACACCACAAAAGATATGTTCCCAAAACACAAAAACTGTCCAGTTATACGGATGATTCTACAATGTTTCTTTTAGGATGTTAAAACATTCACCTGATGTTACAAGACCATTCCCAGAACACATTTTGTATGTTCTTGAATGGTTCCCAGAATGTTTCATTAGGTTGTGGGAACAGTCTGGTGGAAACATCACAAAAGATATGTTCCCAAAACACAAAACTGTCCAGTTGTGCAGATGATTCTACAATGCTTCTTTTAGAGTGCAAAAAACATTAACCTGATGTTACAAGAACGTTCCCAGAACACATTTAATCTGTTCTTTCAAGGTTTACAGAATGTTTCATTAGGTTGTGGTAACATTGTGGATATATGACAAGAGATATGTTCCAAAAATGCAAAACCTGTCCTCCAGTTATGCTGACATTCAGATCATGTTTGTATCAGGGTGCACAAAACATTAGTTTGATGTTTCAAGAATGTCAACAAAACAGCCTTTGAGTTCTTTAAAGGTTCCCAGAACATGTAATTAGGTTGTGGAAACACTGTGGGTACATTACATACATTACAAGCGATAGGTTCCCAAAACACAAAATATGCTCAGTTGTGATGACATTCATACAATGTTTAAGTTAGGTTGCACAGGACATTCCGTTAATGTTATAAGAATAAAATAAGTCCGTTTTTATGTTCTAGGAATGTTCTTGCAATATCAGGTGAATGTTTTATACAAACAATGTATAATGATCACTACGATTGGACTGTTTTTGTGTTATGAGAACATTGTCAGCGACCTAATGAATGTTCTGGGAACCGTTACAGAACCAATGTTGGTTTGCTGGGCAGTAACTCTTCCAGTATATGTTCATGTAATTCACACAAATTGTTTTTGGACAAAAGCTGTGAATATCGGTAAGAAATGGCACTTCTGAAGCCAAATATCTTATTCATCTTCTTTTCTTTTTTTTTTTACCATTAAATGACCTAGTATGATGGTGCATTGAGCAGCTATTTTTGCATTTTTGCTCAAAGTCAACCTTTAAAGGCAACCAACGTATTTATGTCAGTAAGCCTAGTGAGTGTGTTTTACGGTGAGGAGAGTAATAGGGAAGAAGTGAAAAAATCATATATGGCTAGTTCTGCATTCCTCTGAAGTTTAGAGTGTACTACAACCCTGTCATGAACCATTTATCTTATCGCACCTAGCCAGTGGCTATGAGGGTCAGGGTGAGACACACAGACATACACACACACATAAACTGAAGAATAAGGGTCCCAAAAAGGAAACTAGGTAATTCCATCCTGTAGAGAATGAGATAATGTTTCAGAGACGTGTTCAGTTCTGCCAGCAAAGTGGCAAACCTTTGGCTACAGGTTACAATAAGACATGGGGTAACAAATCAGAAAGCACATGATAAATAATGCGTAAAGATACAGTTGAAGTCAGAAGTTTACATACACTTAGGTTGGAGTCATTAAAACTAGTTTTTCAACCACTCCACAAATTTCTTGTTAACAAACTACGTATAGTTTTGGTAAGTCGGTCAGGACAACTACTTTGTGCATGACACAAGTAATATTTCCAACAATTGTTTACAGACAGATTATTTCACTGTATCACAATTCCAGTGGGTCAGAAGTTTACATACATAAGTTGACTGTGCCTTTAAACAGCTTGGAAAATTTCAGAAAATTATGTCATGGCTTTAGAAGCTTCTGATAGACTAATTGACATCATTTGAGTCAATTGGAGGTGTACCTGTGGATGTATGTCAAGGCCTACCTTCAAACTCAGTGCCTCTTTGCTTGACATCATGGGAAAATCAAAAGAAATCAGCCAAGACCTCTGAAAAAAAATTGCTGACCTCCACAACTCTGGTTCATCCTTGGGAGCCATTTCCAAATGCTTGTAGGTACCACGTTCATCTGTACAAACAATAGTACGAAGTATAAATACCACGGGACCACGCAGCCGTCATACCGCTCAGGAAGGAGACGCGTTCTGTCTCCTAGAGATGAACGTACTTTTGTGCGAAAAGTGCAAATCAATCTCAGAACAACAGCGAAGGACCTTGTGAGGATGCTGGAGAAAACAGGTACAAAAGTATCTATATCCACAGTAAAACGAGTCCTATATCGACATAGCCTGAAAGGCCGCTCAGCAAGGAAGAAGCCACATCTCCAAAACCGCCATAAAAAAGCCAGACTACGGTTTGCAACTGCACATGGGGACAAAGATCGTACTTTTTGGAGAAATGTCCTCTGGTCTGATGAAACAAAAATAGAACTGTTTGGCCATAATGACCATCATTATGTTTGGAGGAAAAAGGGGGAGAACACCATCCCAACCGTGAAGCACAGGGGTGGCAGCATCATGTTGTGGGGGTCCTTTGCTGCAGGAGGGACTGGTGCGCGTCACAAAATAGATGGCATCATGAGGAAGAAAAATGATGTGGATATATTGAAGCAACATCTCAAGACATCAGTCAGGAAGTTAAAGCTAAGGTGTATGTACACTTCCGACTTCAACTGTAAGTAGAAGTTATGAATTGACTTATAATTGTCATATTAAACAATGTATAAGTCCTAAATACTTACAACAAGTTTCCTGTTCTTCCTGAACTCCACTATGTGGTTGTAGACTCTGATCTTCAGCCCTCTGAGTCGCAGACGGTTGTTGTTCTCTGTTTTATCTTCATCACTGTCCTCATCGCTGCGATCATGCTTGTCTTCACTGTTCTCCCTTCTCACGCTGTCTTTATGCTTGTCATCCTCATCACTGCTGTCAACATTACTACTCTCACCTTGGCTACTGTCACCTTGGCTACTGTCACCATGACTGTCATCACCATCCTGGTTGACGATCTCATTGATGGCCTCGATGTAGATGTCTGGCTGGTTCTTGGACAGGTCTGTGGTCTGGACCAGAACATAAGAGTTTGTGCCCTCAAAGTCATGCTTCATGTTGTTAAAGGTTCTGTACTCTGAGTCTCCATTGATAGAGCACTCACTGAAGCCTTGAACGCAAAAATAGAAACAAGATTAATACCATAGAAACAACATGTGCATGAGGACATGGTGAGAAAACACATAGATAGGAATTATGATATAAAACAGTGAAGGTCGATGAGACTGAACTGTTGTGGATTTGGTCTTGAACATTGTTTTAGAACACAGGAGAACGTTAGGCCTTGACAGAGGTCTGTAAGGGACTGGCATTGCATGCAATTGAATGTCTGTTGAGTGTATGGCAGACAGTTCTTAAGAGAGTCAAGTTTCTGAGAAGTGTGGCCTACCTGTTGACTTGCAGAAATACAGTCCGGCTTCATTCTGAAGACAGATGGCATCCCCATCACACTCATATTCATTATCGCAGTCAATCTCCCCCACACCATCATCTTCAACACATTCACACTTCCGATGGCAGTGCTCAGTGTACCAGCTCTCTTTAAACTGAAATGAAAGTCCATCTTTAAAGTCATTACACTGCAGATTTCACACATGTAACTATGGGCACTGGGTATACACCAAACATACTTCTCAAGCAGTTCTCATTGTGTGCTAGGTTACTTACGTGATGGCTGTTGCCATTGCTGTCCACACAGCCACACTGCTGGGTGGGTACACACACCCTCTGATTGAGCACAAAGCCGTCGTCACACACACAGCCATGTACGCAGTGCTCATCAGAGTGGCAGTCGGGTGGGCCGTGGAGGTGCTTACAGGTGGGCTGGCAGTCAGAGATGCAGGGGGTGAAGTGGCTGTTCTTTGGGCACGATGGTGCTACAGAGAAAAGAGCAAATTAAGAGTTTATTTCCAATAACGCAATATTCACCAATTCTTCACCAGAAATGATTGCTTATTATGGGTAAATTCATGTCTGTAAAATATTATTGTTCTCAGATTTTTCATTCATAGGTTTTAGATGTGTATGAAAATGTACACAAAAAATTGGGGCAAAGTGCTATATATCCATTTGCTTAGCTGGAATGGAATGTTCGTATCCTGTATTTTTGACTGACGTGGTTCTCACCTAGCTATCTTAAGATTGACTATTTACTGTAATTCACTCTGGGTAAGAGCATCTGCTATATTACTAAAATGTAAATGTTTTACATACAGATCTCATATTACTGTTTTAAATATGTTTTTAAAAACATGAAATATCGATGTCACAAATGTATCATTTGTACATTTCATTTTAAAAAATGTAGTCATTTGTTACATTTCATTGTGTAAAACCTAGCAGTACTACTTATTCTCTGAGAGTGAGGCGGATATGTATAGCATTTAGCAAAAAAGCATGATTATTTGTCTCTCTGAAATGAAACCAAATGATAGATTTGAAACAAATACATGCCATGCCATGGTTAGATAGTTCAAAAACACAACAATCTCTTTCATCATTTTTTTTTAACAATAAAAGCTAATTTACAAATATTTCTGAAAATGGATATATAAGGTTTTGGAATAAAACTCTTCAAATATAAGGTTGAGTGTATAGAATATGTAGCACACTGCCTGCAAGAATAAGTACAGATTACATTTTCTTTGTACTTAGTGTCTTTCCATTTGTAAAATACCGATTGTATAACACTTGTGTTAGAGGGGTCTGTAATGAATGAATATTGTAACTTTGTGTTATCAAGGGCACGTAAAGACTTACTTGGTCTTGCTGTGGTGGGCGGTTGTGGTCTTTCAGTTGTTGGTCTTGGGGGTTGTGGTCTTTCAGTTGTTGGTCTTGGGGGTTGTGGTCTTTCAGTTGTCGGTCTTGGGGGTTGTGGTCTTTCAGTTGTTGGTCTTGGGGGTTGTGGTCTTTCAGTTGTCGGTCTTGGGGGTTGTGGTCTTTCAGTTGTCGGTCTTGGGGGTTGTGGTCTTTCAGTTGTCGGTCTTGGGGGTTGTGGTCTTTCAGTTGTCGGTCTTGGGGGTTGTGGTCTTTCAGTTGTCGGTCTTGGGGGTTGTGGTCTTTCAGTTGTCGGTCTTGGGGGTTGTGGGCTTGCAGTTGTCGGTCTTGGGGGTTGTGGTCTTTCAGTTGTCGGTCTTGGTATTTCAGTTGTGGGTGGTGCTGGTGTTTCTGGTCTCATAGTTGTTGGTGGTTGTGGCCTAGCAGTAGTTGAGGGTTTAGATGTCATGGTTGAGTTGGTTGGAGCTGGTGCAGCAGTTGTTGGTCTTAGTGTTACTGGTCTCATGGTAATTGGAGCTGGTGTTGGTACAATGGTAGACTTGTCTGCTGGAACAGGTTTCTCGGTTGGTGTTGTTGGCTTAATCAGATCTAGGAGTTAAAAGAAAATCAACATTATAACAATTACCCCAAATGTGGTTGTGTTGTTCACCAACATGGACTGTGAAGGGAGTGACCCTTACCTTCACAGTGTCCACGATGCAGAGAAACATCATCTATAGCCACATCAGATTGATCAGTGGTGCCTCTTCGGCCCTCGAAGATGATCTGAGATCAAAGTAATAGCCAGGGAGAAACATTTATAACAGAGGATATAGAGCAAAAAGGTACCGTAAGCACGTTTTGTCAAAGGGACCTTTCTGGATGAATAATGGTACACATGTCCGAGTCCAAACTCGTCTGACATTTTAAGATTACAACACAGGGATAATGGTGCGGTGAGGAATATCCACACCTCTCATTCCAGTCTACCCTTTTCACCTTGTTGCTTAAAGGACCAGTGAAGTCAACATTGTGTCTTGCCTGTATTTTGTAACATATTGCACAACAGATGATGGAATGAATACTGTAAAAGTGTGAAAGAATTTGATCAGTGTTTTTTCCTGATAGTTGCTGGTTGAAAATACAATCTACAGGACCTTCTAATCAACAGGTTTGCATGGGCAGGAGTTTCGGCTTTCCACACTGACATCACCATGCGGTAAATTGGATAATATTATTTGGTTTATTCGGATCCCCATTAGCTTTTGCCGAAGCAGCAGCTATTCTTCCTGGGGTCCACCAAAAAACATAAACACGACAAGTAACAAAACACTGTACACAAGAACAGTCACACTAATATAAAATACAACAATATACAAACAATACTGCTAAAGAATAATGTGTGTAAATTGATTGTGTTAGAGTGTGATAGTGTGTCATTTCACAGTCCCTATTGTGCCATGAAATGTTGTTTTATCCATTTCTTGAAGGTCATTTTGCTGATTGCTTGCATTATTGGAGATGGAAGGGAGTTCCATGTGATCATGGCTCTGTATAATAAATCAAATCAAATCAAATTGTATTTGTCACATACACATGGTTTGCAGATGTTAATGCGAGTGTAGCGAAATGCTTGAGCTTCTAGTTCCGACAATGCAGTAATAACCAATGAGTAATCTAACCTAACAATTTCACAACAACTACCTTATACACTCAAGTGTAAAGGAATGAAAGAATATGTACATAAAAATATATGAATGAGTGATGGTACAGAACGGCATAGGCAAGATGCAGTAGATGGTATCGAGTACAGCATATACATATGAGATGAGCAATGTAGGGTATGTATAGTCGAATTTCTTCAGCCTCCTGAGGTTGAAGAGGCGCTGCTGCGCCTTCTTCACCACGCTGTCTGTGTGGGTGGACCATTTCAGATGGTCCGTGATGTGTACGCCGAGGAACTTAAAACTTACTACCGTCTCCACTACTGTCCCGTCGATGTGGATAGGGGGGTGCTCCCTCTGCCGTTTCCTGAAGTCCACGATCATCTCCTTTGTTTTGTTGACGTTGAGTGTGAGGTTATTTTCCTGACACCACACTCCAAGGGCCCTCACCTCCTCCCTGTAGGGCGTCTCTTCGTTATTGGTAATCAAGCCTACCACTGTAGTGTCGTCTGCAAACTTGATGATTGAGCTGGAGGTGTGCATGGCCACGCAGTCGTGGGTGAACAGGGAGTACAGGAGAGGGCTCAGAATGCACCCTTGTGGGGCCCCAGTGTTGAGGATCAGCGGGGTGGAGATGTTGTTACCTACCCTCACCACCTGGGGGCAGCCCGTCAGGAAGTCCAGTACCCAGTTGCACAGGGCGGGGTCGAGACCCAGGGTTTGGAGGGTTTGGAGGGTACCATGGTGTTAAATGCTGAGCTGTAGTCGATGAACAGCATTCTCACATAGGTATCCCTCTTGTCCAGATGAGTTAGGGCATTGTGCAGTGTGGTTGCGATTGCGTCGTCTGTGGACCTATTGGGGCGGTAAGCAAATTGGAGTGGGTCTAGGGTGTCAGGTAGGGTGGAGGTGATATGGTCCTTGACTAGTCTCTCAACGCACTTCATGATGACGGAAGTGAGTGCTACGGGGCGGTAGTCGTTTAGCTCAGGTACCTTAGCTTTCTTGGGAACAGGAACAATGGTGGCCCTCTTGAAGCATGTGGGAACAGCAGACTGGGATAAGGATTGATTGAATATGTCCGTAAACACACCAGCCAGCTGGTCTCCGCATGCTCTGAGGACGCGGCTGGGGATGCCGTCTGGGCCTGCAGCCTTGCGAGGGTTAACACGTTTAAATGTTTTACTCACGTCGGCTGCAGTGAAGGACAGTCCGCAGGTTTTGGTAGCGGGCCGTGTCAGTTGCACTGTATTGTCCTCAAAGCGAGCAAAGAAGTTGTTTAGTCTGTCTGGGAGCAAGACATCCTGGTCCGCGACGGGGCTGGTTTTCTTTTTGTAATCCGTGATTGACTGTAGACCCTGCCACATACCTCTCGTGTCTGAGCCGTTGAATTGCGACTCTACTTTGTCTCTATACTGACGCTTAGCTTGTTTGATTGCCTTGCGGAGGGAATAGCTACACTGTTTGTATTCGGTCATGTTTCCGGTCACCTTGCCCTGATTAAAAGCAGTGGTTCGTGCTTTCAGTTTCGCGCGAATGCTGCCATCAATCCACGGTTTTTGGTTTGGGAATGTTTTAATAGTTGCTGTGGGTACGACATCGCCGATGCACTTGCTAATAAACTCGCTCACCGAATCAGCGTATTCGTCAATGTTGTTGTTTGATGCAATGCGGAACATATCCCAGTCCACGTGATCGAAGCAATCTTGAAGCGTGGAATCAGATTGATCGGACCAGCGTTGAACAGACCTGAGCTTCTGTCAATAGGCTGGAAGCAACAAAATGGAGTCGTGGTCAGCTTTTCCGAAAGGAGGGCGGGGGAGGGCCTTATATGCGTCGCGGAAGTTAGAATAACAATGATCCAGGGTTTTACCAGCCCTGGTTGCACAATCGATATGCTGATAGAATTTAGGGAGTCTTGTTTTCAGATTAGCCTTGTTAAAATCCCCAGCTACAATGAATGCAGCCTCGGGATCTGTGGTTTCCATTTTACATAGAGTCAAATGCAGTTCGTTCAGGGCCATCGATGTGTCTGCTTGGGGGGGAATATATGCAGCTGTGATTATAATCAAAGATAATTCTCTTGGTAGATAATCCGGTCGACATTTGATTGTGAGGAATTCTAAGTCAGGTGAACAGAAGGACTTGAGTTCCTGTATGTTGTTATGATCACACCACGTCTCGTTAATCATTAGGCATACCCCCCCGCCCTTCTTCTTACCAGAAAGATGCTTGTTTCTGTCGGTGCGATGCGTGAAGAAACCAGCTGGCTGTACCGACTCCGATAGCGTGTCTCGAGTGAGCCATGTTTCCGTGAAGCAAAGAACGTTACAGTCTCTTTTTTTCTCTGGAATGCTACCCTTGCTCGGATTTCATCTACCTTGTTGTCAAGAGACTGGACATTGGCCAGTAGTATGCTCGGGAGCGGTGCGCGATGTGCCCGTCTCCGGAGCCTGACCAGAAGACCGCTTCGCCTGCCCCTTTTACGGCGTCATTGTTTTGGTTCGCCGGCTGGGATCCGATCCATTGTCCTGGGTGGTGGACAAAACAGAGGATCCGCTTCGGGAAAGTCATATTCCTGGTCGTAATGTTGGTGAGTTGACGTTGCTCTTATATCCAATAGTTCCTCCCGACTGTATTTAATAAAACCTAAGATTACCTGGGGTACCAATGTAAGAAATACCACGTAAAAAACTAAATACTGCATAGTTTCCTAGGAACGTGAACCGAGGCGGCCATCTCTGTCGGCGCCGGAAGTCTCTGTGCATTGCTGTGAATTTGTTTTGGACTATGGGACTGTGAAGAGACCCCTGTTGGCATGTCTTGTGGGGTATGCATGGGTGTCTGAGCTGAGTTATTTGATTGTGCAGACACCCTTGAATTTTCATCACAATACTATTTCTCATAAAAACTGGAAGAGAAGCAGTTAATCTCTCATCAACACTCAACCAGGATAGACGCATGCATGTTCTTGATGTTTTTGTGTATAAAACACAGAACATATTTTTATAACAGACAGCCCTCCCCATCTTCACAACAACTTTTTCAATATGACTTGAACATGATAATTGACCATCCAATGTTATACCTAAGAGTTTATCTTCTTCAACTTGCTCAATGGTCACACCATTTATGCACAACTCCAGTTGAGGTTTAGGTAATAAAGAATGTTTTGGACCAAATACAATGCCTTTAGTTTAAGACCAGTTTATTATTAATCGCCCATTATGATACTGACTGTAACTCCTTATTTAGAATTTCAGTGTACTCACTGGCTTTGGGTGCTGACATATAGAGTGTGGAATCATCCACATACATAGTCATTTTAGCATTGTGTATGACCAGTGGCAAATCATTTGTAAAAATAGAGAAGGTTAACGGCCCAGGGCAACTGCCCTGAGGGACACCACACTGTACCTATCTGATGTTAGAGAAGATTTCATTGAAGAACACTCTCTGGTTTCTATTGGATAAATAACTCTCCAACCACGTGATGGCATGTGATGTAAAACCATTGCAAGTTCGTTTTTTCAATAGGAATTTATGATCAATAAGATTAAAGGGTGCACTCAAATCTAACAATACAGTTCCAACTATCATCTTATTATCCATTTATTATCCATTTATTTTAACCAATGTATTTTGTCACACACAATTCTTTCCATCAGTTTACTAGAACAGGCAGCAAACTGGTTGGGCGGCTGTTAAAGCAAGTAATGGGTGCTTTACTATTTTTAGGTAGAGGAAGATATAGCAAATAGGTGTGGCAATTCAGTCTGCTACCATACTCAATAGTTTCCCATCAAGGTTGTCTATTCCTGGTGGCTTATCATTATTGATGGATAATAATAGTTTTTCCACTTCTCCCACACTAAGTTGACCAAATTGACCACCGCTTTTGCATAATTTCTTTGTAGCATACCCTTTTTCAATTCATCATCAATCCAGGGTGCTCTTACCAGTTTTCACAGTACATTTCTTAACAGGTGCATGCTTGTCAACAATTGGCATTCATTATTTTACAAATACTTCCAGTGCTGCTTCTGCATTCACTTCCTCACACACATCAGACGAACATACATTTTGTACATCTTCAACAAAAGAGTCCTGAGAAAACATTTTGTGTGATCTCTTATGAATTACTTCAGGACCAACCTTTGGCACTTAGGCTATTCTTGTTATTGCCACAATGTTATGTTCACTACAGCCAATGGGAACTGATATTTATTTATTCAGGGCGTGACATTTAGAGCAAAGCTCTGCAGTATTAGTGAAGATATGATCAATACCAGTGGATGTCACAGATCCAACACTACTGGTATGCACTCTAATTGGTTGAGTGATAACCTGGGTCATATTACAGACATTAGTCACAGTTAAAAGCTTACTCTTGAGAGGACAGGTAGTTGCTAACCAGTCAATGTTCAGGTCACCCAGAAAACAGACCTCTCTATTAACATCACACACACACTATCAAGTATTGCACAGATATTACCCAAATTCTGACTGTTAGCACTTTGTGGCATTTAGCAGCACCCCGGAAGAAGAGGCTTTAGATGAGACACGTGAACCTGCAACCACGACACTTCAACAACATTTGCCATGAGATCCTCATAAGCTTTACAGGAATATGGCTCTGAACATACACAGCAACATCTATGCCAGCTGCTTCACCAACCATCTGCTCTTCAGAATTTAGGGTTTGGCAATATCCTGGGACAGATAGTACCGGTCCCAGCAAGTGATCCAAATTAAACAGGACGGCTTTTCTTTTTTAAGGAAACACTCTTTCGGAAACTTTCAAAACAACAAACCGAGCTCTCACTCGTTCTGCGTTCATCATGCGTCATGCTCTGATGACGTGGGACCAATAACAAAGAGAGTTCCAAACATCTCTGCCAATAACAGCGAGTTTTCAGTTTTCCCCTCTCCACTCAGACCACTCCCAGTCAGTCCTAGCAAAATTCTAGCTTGAGGCATATTTTTTTCCTAAAAAGCTATTTTTCCAATATGAATGGAAATCTGTTACAGTAAGGTACTTCATTGTTACCCAGAAATGATTTAATATTGATATAAAAATGGCTGCATTGGACCTTTAATTGTTCCAACCTCCAGAGGGAAGGTCAGAGGCTAAACCAAGACCAATGTCACATAACTCACTCACCTGGAAAGGTCCAGTGGTCCTGAGATCCACCTGGGCTAGTTGCCAGCAGTCTCCCTGGTTGTTCCTCTTCCACCATACCATGTCGGCGCTGCGGTCCTGGAGTATGTAGACATGCAGGCCCATGGTTTTCGCTGAACCGGACATGTGGTACCAGAACTGCAGACACTGAAGACCGGGGTCAGAACACTCAGAGCTGAGGAGGCGAGCCGTGTCTCCGTTAGACACATTGTTGGCTTCGATGTACAAGTAGTGACCGACATCTTATAGGCAAGAATAGATTAGATAAGATTAGAGATAGGGTCACAGATTCAATTCCTTTAGATAGCAGTAGGTTTTATTAGGGGTTCTTTCTGGAGTTCATACAGCAATGGGACAGGTTAGATTGTTTATGTAAGGATGTAGGTCTTGCAATACAGCCATTGAAGTTAATGGTGCAGAAAGAATAGTACAGGGTAAATCCTTCAATCCAATTTTGACTTTCTGGTTTGTTGTTTGAGCATTAGAGTTTTTGCAACCATTCAGACAAGGCATTACGATGTCCAACAATGACAACAATTACCATATTTTGTTGTTCAGTTTGGGGTAAAAGTCCTAAGAACACCTACCTCCTTTAGTGTGGTCAGCTGATGGCCCAGTCATCGCAGTGGGGGTGGAGCCACTGTGCCTTGTCCAATCAAAAGAATCCGTCATCAGCTGGGTAAAACTGCAGAGGTCCTCCTCAAAAGTGCAATCGAAGTTGCAGACTGAGCAGGGAACATGGGAAACATTTGTAAAAGTCAATATGAGTCCAACATTTTAACACGTTATTCTGAAGTACCTTAGAGATTTTTTATTTCCATAAGAAAATGAGTCTATAGATGTAATATACCTGGGTGTGGGACAAATGATCCTTCTTCAACTGGGGGAGGAACTGAAGGTCCACCAACAACACCTGTTGAGGAACCTGCCAGAGGAAGCAGGGGAATGACATTGGTCATAAAGGGTAAATGTTTCCTCATCTGACATCCAGTGTTTAGATGTACAGTAGCATGCGTCCCTATGATAGTTACAAAGTTCACCTGAACATGATCCATAATGGATGGAGACGTCGTCAAATGCCACGTCAGACTGATCGTCAGATCCTCGGATTCCCTCGATGATGATCTGAAACAGAGCCATTTTGTGTTGGGTGAAAATGTGTAATACCACAATCATTTCACACTATTTAACCCTCTAAAAACCTCTGATACCTTCTCCTACCTGGAATGACCCATCGACATTGATATCCACTTGTGCAAGATACCATGTGGAGCCCTGGTTATTGGCTTTGGACCACAGTTTCCTGTGTTTGTTGCGCTCGTCAAGCTGGTACACATTGAGAATCATGGCCTTAGCCTGTCCGTACATGTGGTACCAGAAGCGCAGGCAGTATTTTGTCGCCCCTTTTTGGCACTTAGGGCTTATCATACGGGCAGAGTCTCCGTAGCACACACCATTGCCCTCAATGTACATGTAGGAGCCACCTGATCAACAAACATACACAGACACTCTTTAACATCACGCTCCCAGCATATTAGCTCTGAAATGGCTAGCCTCTATGATGTCTATGGTGTCCACTATGTAGATAGGTATTTATATATCACTGTCTGTACAAGTCGATAGGCTACAACCATGTATTGTCTCATTCATTGAAATCTCAGAAACAGTGGATGATGCACATTTGGTAATTTCAGATTTTTTGGGGGGCACAACCATGTAACCTCTCACCTCCTGTGGTATGGTCCTGGGTTGGCCCTGTGAGGTCAGACGGGGTTGGGCCTCTCTGTCTTCTCCAATCAAAACTGTCCTGAACAATTTGCTCCCACCCACACTCGCTGTTGTCAAAGTTGCAGTCTAGAGGACAAACTGTAGGATGCCATAGAAAACTGAGTCACCAAATGAACCAGCTGGTATCAAAGGAATGGAAATGCTGCCATTGGAAAATCATGTGGTCAACGTTCTTACATGTATTGTCAGGTGTAGTAACTGGTGGTTTTGTGGGAGGGCCAGGTAGGCTATCTGCAATTATAAGACAGACAGCAGGATTTTTCCACAGGAACACATTGGACAAGCCTCAGGTGGATGGTAGGAAGGGGAAAGTAAGAGAAGGAAGGAGGAGGGGAGGAAAAAGAGGGCAGGAATAAGGGATGCAAGAGTGGAAGGAAAAGAAGAATGGAGGAAGGAATGAAGGATCCAAGTTGAAGACTACAGCAAAAACCAAAGTGTTTGATGATGGATGGGGTGAGCCAACCACCATACAATCATAGTACGGTGTTCAGCAGCAGCAGCATGCATTTACGAAAACAATCATACCATACCACACTCACCACAGGCGGTGTCATTAAACCAGGGGGGCAAGGTAACACTGGCCACCTGACAGGCGGTCACGTAGGACTTCAGAGAGTAGCATGTCACATGCATGTCCCCGCCGGAGGCACAGTGGTCAGACATACAGCTAACTATGTAGGACGTGGGGTGGACAAATGGGTGGCAGGGCTTGAAAGTGTCACGCAGCAGCTTGGAACACTCCTGGTGGCCCTGGTTGTCCAAATGGGTGTCACATGGTTGGGGGGCAGGTGGGGAAGCAACACAGCTAGAGAAGAGGAGAACGGAGAGGAGATCAATGGTGTTATGTATTGGATGTATTGATATATTCAAAGATTAGTGTTGATGATACAATGACAGTTCTGCATTTTTCAGTTGACGGCTGGATACACTCATCCACTACAAACATAACAGTAACATAATGTACTGTACAGTATGTTACCGTTATGGTTCAAAACATCCAACCCACTCACCGATCGTCCTCCGGACTCTTCACTCTCCAGCTGTTAGCGAACGTGACCTCATTGGTCTCGGGTTTGGTGCCGTTTGGGGTCAGGAAGTCATCCCCCTGGTCGTTGGAGTAGGTACCACAGAGGCCGCACATCTCACCCTTGTAGCGCTCGTCCAGCTGCAGGAAGAGCCTGTGATGATCGTCCAGCAGCATCTGGAGGCCAAAGGTCGTCTCCATGACAGTGTATTGCTTCTTCTTGTACAGCTTCACCTCGCCGTACGGGCCGTTTACTGCAATAGGAAGACTCTGCCAAACATGGTTCACCTGCAGTGGAGAGTAGGGAAGGGTAGGGCAGAGTAAGGTAGAGTGGAGCCAAGTAAAATAGATGAAAGTAGAATTAAATTTAATTTTTGTGTGGAATAGAGTATGTCTCCTCTGTCTCATTGGACAAATTGTAGAAACTAAACTACACTGAACAGTTGCAAATACAAATAAAAACATATAAGGGATAGACATAGTTAGATTCTCTAATAGATTCTCTAATTCTCTACATAGTTCCTTTGAACTATTGTACCAAAGCAATACAGGGAAGTGGGGAGGGGGTTAATAGGAGGGCAAGGTCCAGTGGGTCAGCAATGCATGTTAATGTCACAAGTAAATAATAGGTAGAATCTACCGCACACCCAGAGCTGATTAGTGAAGGTTCTGAAGGCAAAAGGCAAAACTTGCAAAATAGGAAAAAGTCTCTGCACAAGTAAAGAAAGATTATTTCAAAATGTCGTAGTTTTCGTTCTTACAGTGGCGCTGTAGTTATCAATCTTCAAATGCAGACCCTTGGTCTCCAGAACCACTGCGGCCAGCTTAGCACTGCTCTCGCTCCCCGGGTTCCAGTTCTGGCCCGTCACTGAGAACTGGATGGGTGTGTGTTCGCCGCACGTCTTGGCCAGGGTGTAGCTGCAGCCCCCCTGGAAGGTGTATGCCTTGCCGTCAAAGGTGATGTAGTGGGGGTCTCCGTAGACGCGGCAGATGGCTGGGCTGGAGAGGAAGCAACCCTTGACCCCCTCTTTGACCTTGCACACCTCGTCGTCCGCGCAGGAGGAAGCAGAACACTGGAGTCTGTCCCCGCCCATACACTGGCACACACGATCACACTCACCGTCCATGAACGTTGCTCCTTTCTGGAAAAGGGTGAAGAAAAGAGATGTGTGTGTGTTTTTCTTCATGTCTGTCTGTGTTGATATTTTGCTATCAACCTAAATCTATTCCTTACCTCATAGTGCACTCCATTCATCCAGCAGCCACAGTCCTCTGCAGAGACACACCTCCCCCCACTGAGCTTGAAGCCGGGGTTGCACTCACACCTTTCCTCACAGCTTCCACACGCCCTTTGGGTGTCCATGATGGAGCAGGCCTCAGGGCAGCCCTCGGCACAGGCGTTGTAATGGCTGTTCGCTCCACACTCCAGGGCTGGGGAGGGAAAGAAAAGGCAGAGAATTTAATAAAATGTCTAGAAGGCTATCACCATCATCAAGTTGTTTCCAATTTCAATAATTAATTACAGCAGGAAGGTTAGTAATCAAAAGAGGAAACCATGAAACAACTTACGACACATAGTCGAGTTCCTCCAGGCAGGTACGGGCCCCCCGGCCTTGAGGCACATATCAGCATAGGACTGCAGGGCCTCACACAGCACCTCTAGGCCACCACCTGCTCCACACATCCCCGCCACACAGCTCCGGAAGTAGCTCTCGGCTCCCAGGACAGACTGGCATTCTACGAAGGGCCCGTGCCTGGAGACCAGAGACCCACAGTAGGGCTCGCTAGCGTACTCTGCCTCCTCCAGAGGGGGACACTCATGGGGGACAACGGTCGACTGACAGGCCTTCTGGCTCTGCCAGCTCTGGCCGAATGTGGCAGCGGTTGAAGCCTCAGAACCGTCAGCCGTGTGGTAATCATCGTCTCTCAGGTGGTTGAAGTTCCCGCACATGCCGCAGACTTTACCGGAATACGAGGCAGGGACGGTGATATGGACGGCACAGGAGTCATCATAGGATACAAAAAGGTTGAAGTTAGTCTCCAGGACGACGGAAGCCGCATTGCCTCGGATGTTGATGGTGCCACCGTTGAGGCTCAGTGGGAGTTTCTTCCAAATGCCGTTGACCTGAAAACATGATAAAGATTGATTTACTTGAAAGACTGGTCTTTCTTTGCCGTTCTTACCGTAGCATGTAGTAAATATATTTACTGGATCAATGTGTTCGATACTTTGGAATAGGGGACAAAATACTAACCCTCCTATGTCCCATAGTTTCATATTCTTGTACATCATTGCATAACCAACTCTGAACTTTGTTGTACTGTAGTAAATACTTTTTCAGTTTATCAGTTCATGGCAGATACAGTAAATGAACTTTTAGACCCAGTGAATAACTAAGTTCAGCACTATTATGCAGTGAATTTACAATGACTCAATTACAAATAGCACATTTTCCTGGTCTAGATACTTTACCTAACATCGATGTGGTCAGTTGGAATGTGAAAGGCCTAAATCATATGTGAAATTGATTAGAACCAATAAACCATTATAACCCATTGTATGGTGAATAAACTTTATAATAACAACCTATATTGTACTCACCATGACCCGGTGGTTCTGTCTCTTGTGCAGGGAGACCCTGAGGTTCTCCACCTCCACATTGACCTGCAGAACAGGAGATACAGAGGAGTTCCCTCGCTGCTCATTCTTCACCTCCACACTGAAGTGGGACAGGGGGATCTCAGAGGATGAGCACAGCTGGGCCAGGACGTAGGTACAGGGGACAACGAAGCGGAAGTTGGCCCAGTCAAAGGTGCTGTAGTGGAAGTCGCTGTGGACAGTGCAGGTCCCTGAGAGAGAGCGAGAGAGAGAACAAGAGAGAATAGTCAATTAAAGTCGTCATTTAAAAAAAACTATTCTGTGTTTAGGTCTTTAATAAAGGTGGGTTTTTGTCCAAAGTTAATGTAGCAATTGGGGGTGTGAATGACACTGGACTTAACAAAAACCAGACAAAGGTGTAGCCTATAAGTCAGACTGATGAATAGGTTGCTAGTTCTACTGACAAATCCCACTTCTCCTTCAGCAATCATTGTGTTGTTTGAGAAAAGAAAAAGGAAAACAATGCTTAGCATTATTGGTATTTGATACTGTTTCATACCTGCATCTCTCATTGTAACTGATGATCTGTCACCCTCAACACTGAAAGAAGACATTAGGATCAAATCAAAACAGTGGGAGAGAAATTGATATCAAAGTAAAACACTTTATTGTTAGCCTACACATCGACATATCGACATCGTAATCTCTATGCCATGGTGCATCCGACAACAAGTTGCAAACTAAAGTTCAGCATTTGTATTATTTATACTAATGTTGACATGATAAAAATTAAGACAGTAAATCATACAATTGTAAGAGTAAGACACAGCCATAGAGAGAGAGTAACTAAGAGTATGTTAGATGCTTAACAATAGACCAACAGTATGACAGTGAGACTCACCTTCCGTAAGTCCCGTCCTGTAGCAGAGAGAGGAGGGCTGCTGTAGCCAGCAACCCAATGTAGGTGCCTCCTAGCATGGGTGTTCTTCTAGCTGTGTTCCCTTATGGAGGCTAAGATAGAATACTCTTTACACTCACTGTATAGAGAGAGTGGGGAGTACTGGAGTCTCACTCTGATTCTGACTAGGGAGGGGAAAGCGTGCAGACTTTTATAAGGGTCCTGGTGGCCCAGAGCAGTGGGCAGGGAAAGGGGGAGGGGCAAACAGGAAAGGGAGGGGCCAAGTGTATGGCGTCAAAAAGACATCGAGTTGACAACATTGATTAAGACATAGTTACTGTAAAGGGTGTCAGCACCCAGTAACAAGATTAATGATTTAATTAAAGATAGCTGATCAATCAAAGCAGTTTTATTATGAGGAAACCAGACTGTTTTTCACTACTTAGGAGCTAGCTAGACCCATCTAAGAATCATAAGGTAAAGGAACAGACAATGCATGTTCTGTATTGAACTTGGTATCACTGCATAACACTTCCTCTTTGGTTAAAAAGTGATTCTGTTATTCAGTGACAACACAGGGTGGAAATCGGGGGAATCCAGGTTCTGGGAGCGAATTTCCGGCAGTAAAATTGAGCTTGACTTTTTAGTCATTTAGCAGACGCTCTCATCCAGAGCGATTAACAGGAGAAATTAGGATTAAGAGCCTTGCTCAAGGGCACAGACTTTCACCTAGTCGGCTTGGGATTCAAACGAGCAACTTTTCGGTTACCGGCCCAATGCTCTTAACCGCTAGGCTACCTGCCGCCTGGGTTAAGATACATTACCTAACATCAATGTGGTCAGTTGGAATGTGAAAGGCCTAAATCATATGTGAAGGTGATTAGAACCAATAAACTATTATAACCCATTGTATGGTGAATAAACTTTATGATAACAACCTATATTGTACTCACCATGACCCGGTGATTCTCACTATGACCTGGTGGTTCTGTCGCTTGTGTAGGGATACCCTGAGGTTCTCCACCTCCACGTTGGCCTGCAGAACAGCAGAAACGGAGGAGTTCCCTCTCAGCTCATTCTTTACCTCCACACTGAAGTGGGACAGGGGGTCTCAGACGGCGAGCACATCCGTGCCAGGATATAGGTAGAGGGAAAGTTGGCCCAGTCAAAGGTGCTGTCGTGGGAGTCGCTGTGGACAGTGCAGGTCCCTGAGAGAGAGAGAGAGAGAGCGAGAGAGAGAGAGAGAGAGAGAGAGAGAGAGAGAGAGAGAGAGAGAGAGAGAGAGAGAGAGAGAGAGAGAGAGAGAGAGAGAGAGAGAGAGAGAGAGAGAGAGAGAGAGAGAGAGAGAGAGAGAGAGAGAGAGAGAGAGAGAATAGTCAAGTAAAATAGTCAGATACATTTTTGAGAAACCTACTCTGTGTTTTGGCTTTGAATGACAAGCAAGTTTGGTAGGTCTGTTTGAAATTGGAACTTTTCCTTTTCCTCTACAATCAATATTAATCTGGTTTCTGGGTAATTTAAATCAATAATTGCAAAACAATATCATGCAGAAGATAGAACCATCTTTCGTGGCACATTGGTCATAGAAAATAAAGAGTTATTTACTCAATGGTTATTACCACCAGCATCATGGAGTTAATGTATTGAAAATGAAGGTACATACCTACATTCATTAGGCCCTAGGCTATTTCACTGGTCACAGACACCTTAAAAAAAAGGTAGGGGTCTGGATCAGAAAACCAGTCAATAGCTGGTGTGACCACCATTTGCCTCATGCAGCGCGACACATCTCCTTCGCATAGAGTTGATAAGGCTGTTGATGACATGCCTGGTGAGTATGTAGGCCATGGAAAAACTTGGATATTTTCAGCTTCCAGGAATTGTGTACAGATCTTTGTGACATGGGGCCATGCATTATCATGCTGAAACATGAGGTGATGGCTCCGGATGAATGGCACAACAATGGGCCTCAGGTTCTCTTCGGTATCTCCTGGCATTCAAATTGCCAACGATGAATAGGCAATTGTGTTCGTTGTCCGTAGCTTATGCCTGCCCATACCATAACCTCACCGCCACCATGGGGCACTCTGTTCACGACGTTGACATCAGCAGACCACTCACACACACGACTCCATACACGCCGTCTGCCATCTGCCCGGTACTGTTGAAACCGGGATTCACCCGTGAAGAGCACACTTCTCCAGCGTGCCAGTGGACATCGAAGGTGAGCATTTGCTCACTGATGTTGGTTACGATGGCGAACTGCAGTCAAGTCAAGACCCTGGGTAGGACAACGAGAACGCAGATGAGCCCCCCTGAGACAGTTTCTGGCAGCAGAAATTCTTTGGTTGTGCAAACCCACAGTTTCATCAGCTGTCCGGTGGATGGTCTCAGACAATCCCGCAGGTGAAGAAGCCCGATGTGGAGGTCCTGGCCTGTCGTGGTTACACGTGGTTTGCAGTTTTGTGGCCGTTTGGACGAACTGCCAAATTATTGTCCCCAGCACAAGGTGCACCTGTGTAATGATCATGCTGTTTAATCAGCTTTTTGATATGCCACACCTGTCAGGTGGATGGATTATCTTGGCAAAGGACAAATGCTTACTAACAGAGATGTAAACCAATTTGTGCACAAAATTCGAGAGAAATAACAATTTTGTGCATATGGAACATTTTGAGGATATTTTATTTAAATAACATGGGACCAACACTTTACATGTGGCGTTTATATTTTTGTTCAGAATATGTAAATTCGACCCTATACATTACATAGACATTATATTTACAAAGAAAATATTTTCAAATGTCAACAACATATATTTGTTTTTTTAAACATCTTAAGGATCCGCCCGTTCTTTTAAATTTTCGCAAGAAATTACATACCCAAATCGGACTGCCTGTAGCTCAGGCTCTGAAGCAAGGACATGCATATTATTGGTACCATTTGAAAGGAAACACTTTGAAGTTTGTGGAAATATGAAAGGAATGTAGGAGAATATAACACGATAGATCTGGTAAAAGATAATACAAAGAAAAAAACAACAGTTTTTTGTACCATCATCTTTGAAATGCAAGAGAAAGGCCATATTGTATTATTCCAGCCCAGGTGCAATTTAGATTTTGTTCACTAGATGTCAGCAGTGTATTTGAATTTTTTTAGACTGATCCAATGAACCATTGCATTTCTGTTCAAAAGTTTGTATCAAGACTGCCTAAATGTGCCTAATTTGTTTATTAATAACTTTTCATATTCAAAATTGTGCACTCTCCTCAAACAAAAGCATGGTATTATTTCACTGTAATACAGTTGAAGTCGGAGGTTTACACACACCTTAGCCAAATACATTTGAACTCAGTTTTTCACAATTCCTGACATTTAATCCTAGTAAAAATTCCCCTATCTTAGGTCAGTTGGGATCACCACTTCATTTTAAGAATGTGAAATGTCAGAATAATAGTAGAGAGAATGATTTATTTCAGCTTTTTTTTCTTTCATCACATTCCCAGTGGGTCAGAAGTTTACATACACTCAATTAGTATTTGGTAGCATTGCCTTTAAATTGTTTAACTTGGGTCAAACATTTCGGGTAGCCTTCCACAAGCTTCCCACAATAAGTTGGGTGAATTTTGGTCCATTCCTCCTGACAGAGCTGGTGTAACTGAGTCAGGTTTGTAGGCCTCCTTGCTCGCACACGCTTTTTCAGTTCGGCTTTGTGAACACTCCAATACCTTGACTTTGTTGTCCTTAAGCGATTTTGCCACAATGTTAGAAGTATGCTTGGGGTCATTGTCCATTTGGAAGACCCATTTGCGACCAAGCTTTAACTTCCTGACTGATGTCTTGAGATGTTGCTTCAATATATCCACATAATTTTCCTACCTCCTGATGCCATCTATTTTGGGATGTGCACCAGTCCCTGCTGCAGCAAAGCGTCCCCACAACATGATGCTGCCACCCCCGTGCTTCACGGTTGGGATGGTGTTCTTCAGCTTGAAAGCATCCCTCTTTTTCCTCCAAACATAACGATGGTCATTATGGCCAAACATTTATATTTTTGTTTCATCAGACCAGAGGACTTTTCTCAAAAACGTATGATCTTTGTCCCCATGTGCAGTTGCAAACCGTAGTCTGGCTTTTTTGTGGCGGTTTTGGAGATGTGGCTTCTTCCTTGCTGAGCGGTCTTTCAGGTTATGTCGATATAGGACTCGTTTTACTGTGGCTATAGATACTTTTGTACATGTTTCCTCCAGCATCTTCACAAGGTCCTTTGCTGTTGTTCTGGGATTGATTTGCACTTTTCGCAGCAAAGTACGTTCATCTCTAGGAGACAGAACGCGTCTCCTTCCTGAACGATATGACGGCTGCGTGGTCCCATGGTGTTTATACTTGCATACTATTGTTTGTACAGATGAACGTGGTACCTTCAGGCGTTTGGAAATTGCTCCCAAAGATGAACCAGACTTGTGGAGGTCTACAATTCTTTTCTGAGGTCTTGGCTGATTTCTTTTGATTTTCCCATGAGGCACTGAGTTTGAAGGTAGGCCTTGAAATACATCCAGAGGTACATCTCCAATTGACTCAAATGATGTCAATTAGCCTATCAGAAGCTTCTAAAGCCATGACATCATTTTCTGGAATTTTCCAAGCTGTTTAAAGGCACAGTCAACTTAGTGTATATAAACTTCTGACCCACTGGAATTGTGATGCAGTGAATTATACGTGAAATAATCTGTCTGTAAACAATTGTTGGAAAAATTACTTGTGTCATGCAGGAAGTAGATGTCCTAACCGACTCGCCAAAACTATAGTTTGTTAACAATAAACTAGTTTTAATGACTCCAACCTAGGTGTATGTAATCTTCTGACAACTGTAGCTACTGTAAACTGGACAGTGCCGTTAGATTAACAAGAGTTTAAGCTTTCTGCCAATATCAGATATGTCTATATCCTGGGAAATGTTCTTGTTACTTACAACCTCATGCTAATTGCATTAGCCTACGTTAGGTCAAGCGTCCCGTGCACGGGACACCGATCCCTAAACTGTTGAATACAGTAGTGCCAAATTCATCTGTAAAAGTTCACTTTAGAGATTTATGCTTGTGGTCTTGAGATCATTTTGACAAATCATATGAAACTTCTCAGAATCATACCAGACATCTTAATAATGCATAATAATGATAAGTACAACTTAAACTTCTCTAGGTCCTGTAAAGCACTGTACAACATTTTTTCCCCACTATTGTGACTGATGGCGTTAAATGGGTTAATCTGTGATCCAGGGACTACTGCTATTTTAATGACTTTAAATAATTTTGACCATTATGATAGCATTGTACCACCCGTAGCAGTAGTAACACCAATGAGATGTTTTAGGTAAATTAAGATTTTATGAAATGGAGGCCCCAAATGCTCAAATATAAGGTCAATCCTCAAAAAATGTTTTACTAAAGTGATTTGATTAATCATTTTGCCCACACTGTTATTTCCCTTTATTTAAACTGACTAACACCAAGTGACACTTTGGATTTAGACACACCAATGAAATCCTCAAATTTATGACATACTAGCTAATAATTTTCTTTAATGTAGAACCCTTCCCAGATAACAGTTTGCCACCGGACAGAATGCTCAAGGTCCTTGTATATCTTTGTAATCATTCATTTTCTAGGCGGTAACACCAATCACATAAAACTGAGGTACACACATTAAATTAGTAAAGATTTAATATTGGACTATACAATGCATGAAATACTTTTGCTCACTGTCTAGCATAAAAATGTATCAAAATAATTGATAGATATCTCTGAATCCCCAAAACATGAAACACCTCTAAACACCACCAGTGGGACAAGCCAATTTGCTAGTCCCAAGTAGCTTCTACAATGTATACAACTAGATGTGTTGCCGTGTAAGACTTACGTATGTTTTCTTATTGAATGACACTGCAATTCAAGAATGACCCTTGTGCATTCATCAAAGTAAAGTCAAGTAAGAGTAAGTAAAGTAACCTCAAGGAGGAATAATATTATGTGAGAGCGTTCATGGCCTGCACTAAAATGCTCCTCATCACATTAGTGCATGTAAGCAAATATTCTTTCGCACACACTGAATGGTGTGTGAGCAATGATGCCACACTAATATATTGATTTATGGATTCTTATCTATTTAAAGAGGGTGGCACTGCCCTTTAAAATCATGCCGACCTGCTTCTAGACAGATTACAATGTACCTGTTACAAACGTAAGGGAAGCAGAATAACCTTACAACGACCCAACAGTTATAAGCAATTATAGAAATTATAATTATTGAAATATGTCATATGGAATTCATAATGGCACTAGTATTTGATTGATAATATGTTCCCATATATATGTAATAATGGATTATCAATAAAACCCTGTTGAGGATATGCCCTGAGCATAAAAGGGTCAGGCTGAAAAGTTGAAAGCAATAAAAGCAGGTTACTGTTGGAAATAATGAATTGTACGTGGACAAAATGACAGTAAACAATGTAACATTATGGTCATTTTGGTCAAAATACTATTTTCTGACGTGTGTCATTACATTTCTATACATTTATAGATATATTTATATATTTTGCTCACATGTAGGCCCATATGAATATTCAATGCACAATGAACAGGCTTACCAAGTGTTTGCACCTGTCATAATAGAAAAGCCTACTTAGTGTCATTTGTAATACATGTTTTATTCTCCCTTTGAAAATAACCTGTACAAACACTCCATCATGCTGACCCATAAAGTCTTTTAGTCTACTCCATGTATCATCAATGACAGCCTCTGCAGATGGCTCATTCCAATGGAACACTGCTGGCACCCAAAACCTTACGGCACAAGGCAAGTGCAATCTATAATGTCCTCTTGAGAAGTTTACAAGCAGGATTGTGTAAATTCTGGCCTGGTACTTTCTAGCTTCAACCAGGCTCCTATGCCGTGTCTGCTAAAGCATACACTGAGTATACAAAACATTTTAATGACATAGACTGACCAGGTGAATCCAGGGGAAAGCTATGCTCCCTTATTGATATCGCCTTAAATACACTTCAATCAGTGTAGATAAAGGGGAGTAGACTGGTTAAAGAGGGATTTTTAACAATTGAGACATGGATTGTGTATGTGTGCCATTCAGAGGGTGAATGGGCAAGACACAACATTTACGTGCTTTTGAACGGGGTATGGTAGTAGCTGCCAGGAGCTCTGGTTTGTGTCAAGAACTGCAATGCTGCTGGGTATTTCACGCTCAAAAGTTTCCCGTGTGTATCAATAATGGTCCACCACCCAAAAGACTTCCAGTCAACTTGACAACTGTGGGAAGCATTGGAGTCAACATGGGTCAGCATCCCTGTGGAATGCTTTTGACACCTTGTAGAGTCCATGCCCCAACGAATTGAGACTGTTCTGAGGGCAAAAGTGGGGGTGCAACTCAATATTAGGAAGAAATTCTTTAAAATTTGGTATACTCAGTGTATTTACAGTGTGTCAAACAGATAACGCCACACCATAAGTATAAGCAGAGGAGAGATAAGATAGACAGATGAGGTGTTAGGTGATTGTCTCATCTCGTCACTATGATACATTCTCAGATCCCTGTCCTGTATGTCAATACACAGAGACGTTCCTAAACAAATATTGACAGGATTCTTATAATTGCCCCATTGATAACATGTCTTTGTTGGTGTCTCAGAAGTGACAAGAGTCTAGTTCGACTGTACAGTATAAGAATGAGTCAATCTCCTCCATAGATTTGATTATCTAAAATCCAACCATGTCAAAAGGATGATTTTTTCTCTCAGACGTCTCCCTATAAATAAAATGAATATCAGGTACAGTAACTGTTTTGTTGAAGTGAACAACACGATTTCTAAACAGATTGATCAGCTATTATTTACATATCATAGGAGTGTCCTCCCGGGAAAATATCAGAAGACATTCTGTCACGTCCTGACCATAGTTCTTTTGTATTTTCTTTGTTTTAGTGTGGTCAGGGCGTGAGTTGGGTGGGTAATCTATGTTTTCTATTTCTGTGTTGGTTTTCTGTGTTTGGCCTGATATGGTTCTCAATCAGAGGCAGCTGTCATTCGTTGTCCCTGATTGGGAACCATATTTAGGTAGCCTGTTTTCTGTTGGGTTTAGTGGGTGGTTGTTTTCAGTCTTTGTGTGTCTGCACCAGATAGAACTGTTTTGGTTTTCACTTTCATTAAATAAGATGAAAAATGACCACGCTGCTCATTGGTCCTCCGATCCTTCAAACTTCTCCTCCTCAGACGAGGAGGAAGACGACAGCCGTTACAGAACCACCCACCAAAAAAGGACCAAGCAGCGTGGTAACGGGCAGCAGCAGGAGAACCAGCGATACCTGGAGAAATAGACTTGGGAGGAGATTCTGGACGGCAAGGGACCCTGGGTACAGGCTGGTGAGTATCGCCGCCCCAAAGCTGAGCTGGAGGCAGCGAAAGCAGAGAGGCGGTAGTATGAAGAGGCTGCACGAAAGCGCGGCTGGAAGCCAGAGAGGCAGCCCCAAAGATTTCTTGGGGGGGCACACGGGGAGTGTGGCTAAGCCAGGTAGGAGACCTGAGCCAACTCCCCGTGCTTACCGTGGAGAGAGAGCGACCGGGCAGGCACCGTGTTATGCAGAGATGCGCACGGTGTCCCCGGTAGGCAGGCATAGCCCGGTGCGGTACATAGCAGCACCTCGTATCGGCCGGGCTAGAGTGGGCATCGGGCCAGGTGCCATGAAGCCGGCTTTACGCATCTGGTCTCCAGTGCGTCTCCTCGGGCCGGTGTACATGGCACCAGCCCTACGCATGGTGTCCCCGGTTCGCCAGCACAGCCCAGTGCGGGCTATTCCACCTTGCCGCACTGCCCTGGCTACGGGGAGCATTCAGCCAGGTAGGGTTGGGCAGGCTCGGTGCTCGAGACCTGTAGTGCGCCTCCACGGTCCGGTCTATCCGGTGCCTTCTCCACGCACCAGTCTGCCTGTGGCAGCCCCTCGCACCAGTCCAGTACCACCAGTGCCAACACCACACACCAGGCTTCCTGTGCGTCTCCAGAGCCCTGTACGCCCTGTTCCTCCTCCCCGCACTCGCCCTGAGGTGCGTGTCCTCAGCCCGGTACCACCAGTGCCGGTACCACGCACCAGGCATCCAGTGCGTCTCCAGGGTCCAGTACTCCCTGTTCCTGCTCCCCGCACTCGCCGAGAGGTGCGTGTCCCCAGGCCGGTACCACCAGTTCCGGCACCACGCACCAGGCCTAATGTGCGCCTCAGCAGGCCAGAGTCTTCCGTCTGTCCAGCGCCGCCTGAGCTGCCCGTCTGTCCAGCGCCGCCTGAGCTGCCCGTCTGTCCAGCGCCGCCTGAGCTGCCCGTCTGTCCAGCGCCGCCTGAGCTGCCCGTCTGTCCAGCGCCGCCTGAGCTGCCCGTCTGTACAGCGCCGCCTGAGCCACCCGTCTGTCCAGCGCCGCCTTAGCCGCCCGTCTGTCCAGCGCCGCCAGAGCCGCCCGTCTGTCCTGAGCCACTAGAGCCGCCCGTCTGTCCTGAGCCGCTAGAGCCGCCCGCCTGTCCTGAGCCGCCAGAGCCGTCCGCCAGTCAGGAGCCGCCAGAGCCGTCCGCCAGTCAGGAGCCGCCAGAACCGCCCGCCAGTCAGGAGCCGCCAGAGCCGCCCGCCAGTCAGGAGCCGCCAGAGCCGCCCGCCAGTCAGGAGCCGCCAGAGCCGCCCACCAGTCAGGAGCTGCCAGAGCCATCCGCCAGTCAGGAGCTGCCAGAGCTGCCCTTCAGTCCGGAGCTGCCCCTCAGTCCGGAGCTGCCCTTCAGTCCGGAGCTGCCCCTCAGTCCGGAGCTGCCCTTCAGTCCGGAGCTACCCCTCAGTCCTGAGCTGCCCCTCAGTCTGGAGCTGCCCCTCAGTCCTGAGCTACCCCTCAGTCCTGAGCTGTCCCTCAGTCCGGAGCAGCCCTTCAGTCCGGAGCTGCCCTTCAGTCCGGAGCTGCCCTTCAGTCCGGAGCTGCCCCTCAGTCCGGAGCTGCCCCTCAGTCCGGAGCTGCCCCTCAGTCCGGAGCTGCCCCTCAGTCCAGTGGGGCCCTTTAGCTGGGTTCCCAGGCCAAGGTCAGCGGCGAGGGTCGCCGTTCCTAGGAGGCCACTAAAGCGGACAAAGACTATGGTGGAGTGGGGTCCACGTCCTGCACCAGAGCCGCCACCGCGGACAGATGGCCACCCAGACCCTCCCCTATAGGTTCAGGTTTTGCGGCCGGAGTCCGCTCCTTGGGGGGGGTTACTGTCACATTCTGACCATAGTTCTTTTGTATTTTCTTTGTTTTAGTGTGGTCAGGGCGTGAGTTGGGTGGGTAATCTATGTTTTCTATTTCTGTGTTGGTTTTCTGTGTTTGGCCTGATATGGTTCTCAATCAGAGGCAGCTGTCAGTCGTTGTCCCTGATTGGGAACCATATTTAGGTAGCCTGTTTTCTGTTGGGTTTTGTGGATGGTTGTTTTCAGTCTTTGTGTGTCTGCACCAGATAGAACTGTTTCGGTTTTCACTTTGTTGTTTTTGTATTTTGAGTTGTTCACTTTCATTAAATAAGATGAACAATTACCATGCTGCGCATTGGTCCTCCGATCCTCCGATCCTTCAAACTTCTCCTCCTCAGACGAGGAGGAAGACGACAGCCGTTACACATTCCTACACCTTTGTGAGGCCTGGCAATAGTTTGTAGCCTACTGGTTGCTATAGCATGCCAAAACATTGTTGGTTGTAAAGTACAAAATTGTTAAGCAAGAGAGCATGATACTTTAAATCTAGAACATTCTCTTTTAACTGGGTTCAATCTGCATGAGAACACAGATCTATTGGTCATTGGTGTTAATTACCAAACCACAATTTAGGCCTGGATTCAATCAGATCAAGAGTTAACCCGCATTGGCTGACATCCGCATAGCGGATTGAAGGTATTCAAGGTGTAACTGCATTAAAACATTCAAGGGGGGGCTCCATTAGTGGTTCCCCCTAAAACACTTTAAGGCGAAGGTGGGAAGGTGTCAAGATGGTTCGGAGGGAGTACATCCCTAGCTTCGGTATGAACTGACTAATAGGTGAGTGGATGAGCGGATGAAAAACTGAAAGCGCAAACAAATACGTTTAACCACGGTAAGGTGACTGGGAAGATGGTTGAATACAAACAGTGCAGTTATGCCCTCCGTAAGGCAATCAATCAGGCAAAAGTATAGAATGACTATCTTCAATGTAATGACTCGGGATGTCGGTTGTAGGACGAAAGCTTATTTTTTAGTAATAATACTTGTTCACATTACATTTGACCACTTTAGATTCTATTAAACAATAAAAGAAAGTTGCTAGCGAAAGCCAGGAAAATCACTTGTAACTTGTACATAACTGGTGCATTCTCGTTTTGTTTACTTCCTGTCGCAAGGCAGTCAATAGCATAATCCAATACTAACCATTACAACAGAAATATGACGTAGTTCTCTCAATCTCCATCACATGGATTCTAATACAATAACTGTAAAATATAATATCTTTAGATACATCTCAGTTAATTAACTGAAAACATTAATTCTGTAACCCATTAAAGTTACAACATCCTCCACCTGATGAACAACTGTGTTCATCTAAATCTCTGAGCATTTTATCAACTGAATAGGTCTCCTGAACAAAGTCCCTGAGGCAAGACAGACTGAACATGACCTAACTAGGCCATCTCGGCCTGGAAACAGTTCCTCAATCTTCCCTAGTTTCCAGGCTTGTCTGGGTGTGTTATCTTCTCCAATGAGTGCAACGTCACCCACATTCAGTGGGGTGGGCTGTGTTGTGTCACAGCGGTGTGCTGACAATAGATCCAGCAAGTAGTCTCTTTGCAAGCTGTTCCAGAAGCTGGTCACAAGTCTCTGCCTGTATTTCCATCTGCGTGTCATTTCCTCCTTGTTGAGAGTTGGGTGCTGAGTGAGCTTAGTCTTTTACCCACCAGGAAATGTGCTGGTGTCAGGGGTTGTGGTTCATCCACTTCATTGTGCAAGAAGGTCAGGAGCCTAAAATGTAGGATAGCTTCAACTTCTGTCAGGACTGTGCACATCTCTTCAAAGTTGAGCAAATCTTTCCCAATAACCTTTCTCAGGCATGTTTTTACTGACCTGATGAGTCTTTACCAGAATCCACCCCACCAGGCTGCTCGCTCAGCGATGAACCTCCAGGTTATGCCCCTTTCTGAGAAGAACGCCAAGAGTTGGGGCTCTTTAATTGCCTCCACAGGTCTTCAAAGTCCTGATTAGCTCTATTTGAACGTTTTTACATTGTCCAAATAGATTACCATGCATAACCCTCTCCTTGAGATTAATCTTTTCAGAGCTAACAGGAATGTCTCTGTTGACTGATCTGAGACCAGTTCCAAATGCACTGCTCTGGTTACAACACAAGTGAATAGCGCAACGTATGACTTCTTCACAGAACCATTTTCTTTCACGTAGAGCAGTCCTGCAAAATCCCCACCTTTGACTTCGAACGGTGGGGATTCAGTTATTCTGTCTTTTAGTAAAGGTGCAGTGATCTGCTTTCCGGCCCTTGCCTTGAATCTCTTGCAGACTATAGATCTTGCCACTGTGCTCTTGACAAGCTGCCTAGCACGCAAGATCCAGTGTCCAGTGTCTCTTACTCCAGAATGCATCATCTTCTCATGATGGTACTGTATCAGCATTTCAGAGTATCTGTGCTTGTTGAGCAGAACCCATGGGTGCTGCTCTCTGAATGTGAAGTTGGACTGTAGCAGTCTTCCTTCCACACTGAGTAGTTCTTGCGTTCTGTATTCACCTCTTCTGGAACCTTGTTGTCATCAGTCTCCTCCGACTGATTGGGTGGTGTCAGAATGCTGGGTCCGTTCCACCATAGCTGGTTCTGTGTCAAGTTTCGAACAGTTTGTACTCTTGTAGGGAGGTTGGCTAGATTTGTTTTCCCTTCAACATGTGACCATGACTCTGGATTGGTCAGGGATTGGATCTCTGTCACTCTGTTTGCGACAAACTGTTTCAATTTAATCCAATGCAGCCCGATCATCGAGTCTGTCCACATTTTGATCTGTTTTTGTTCCATTTTCAGTGTGGTCATTAGGTTGTTTGCTAGTCTTGCTCGAATCACAGCTCCCATGAGCACCAGGCGTGGCAGCGTCATTTTCTTGAGTGGGACCACCCTGGACTTGGATGCATGTGTAGTTTCAGTGTGTGGCTGTTCTGTGGCTGCATGTCTGTTCTGTACCACCTTGGTATAGCGAGCTGGTGGAGCTGGGTTAGTTCTGAACACCACTGTTGCCATTCTCATGTCAGATCAGGTGGCAACTCTTCGTCCCAGCTGAGTCCCCTCTCCCACATTTCCTGGAACATGCACATGATCCTGATGGTGAAGGGTGTCAGGAAGCCAAGAGGGTCGAAGATGCGGGCAGATAACTGCAGAACACTTCTCCTTGTGTTTTCCTTTTGCTTTAGAATGCTCAGTAGCGGCCTGAGGTCAAACACAAAGTCATCTGTTCCCGGTCTCCACACTAAACTTAAAACTTTCAGCACTACACCTTGTGTTTCTAGCGCCAATGGGTGGTCAGATGTTGTACTCTCCTCCCATTTTGTTTTCAGTTCAGGAGAGTTGGTCATCCACTTGCAGAGGTCCATGCATGCAGTCGACAGCATTCACTTTGCAGTTGTTTTCACAAAGTAAGCCTCTTCAACATTGTGTGAACTTGCAATGACGTTATCTACATAGAGTGACTCTCTCACTGTCTCTACAACTTCTGGTTGTTCCCTTTCATATTGTTTCAGGTGCTTCCTGATTGTAGCTGGGATGCAAGAATGGACTTGGGGAAGCTCCAAATACCACTTTGTTCATCCTCAGCACGAGCAGCTCCTCTTCATTTTCTCCCCTTCGAGGGCCTGTGAGCCACAGGAATCTCATAGCATCTCTGTCTCTCTGCTAGGGATAACTGCAGGAAAGCCTTATTGATGTCTACCATGAATGTGATCTCATGTAGTCTGAACTTTATCAGAACGCTGACAAGATCCCGATTCAGGTTCGGTCCTGTGAGTAGACAGTCATTGAGGGATGAACAGCCATCTTCATGGGACGAGGCATCATACACCACTTCAGTTTTGTCGTCACCTTGTCCTCTCGGAGTACTGCATGGTGAGGTAAGTAGTATTTCACGTCGTCTGTGCTTGATGTGTTGTCCTTGGGCACGTCCTCTGCCACATCCTGTTGTAATTAGTCCTCTATTACTTCATTGTATCTGCTGTACAATGTCACATCCTTCTTCAGTCTTCAGACCTTCAAACCGTTTCTTGGCGATTCTATAGTTGTCTCGGAGTTCTGGCATTTCTCGTTTTCATGGCAACTTCACATGGTATCGTCCATCTTTGAAGGTCGTTGTTCTCTCTAACCTCTGCAGAGCCTTGTCTTCTTCTGGGTTCTGGGTTTTCTCGCTTGTGATACCCAGAGACTCAAGCTCCCAGAATGCATGCAGTTGTTTGGAGACTAGTGTGTCTTCATCAAGTGGGAAGAACATGCATGTTGCCTCAGCGACACTTGACATGTACACTGATCCCTGCACCGACCATCCAAAGGTCCTCTCTAAAGCAACCAGCGTCTCTGTCAGTCGCTCCACTCGGCCTGATCCTATCTGCCAGTACTAGTCTGCTCCTATCAGGACAGAGAGTTCAGGATCATTGTCATCTCCTGGAAAGTCTGCGAGCTCATGTTGAATCTGCTCACCAGGAACCTTAATCATAGCTGTGCACCATTGTGGTGTTTCAATTGCCTCTATTTAAATTCTCTGCTGTTTGTCCCAGACATTCTCCAAGATGACTTTCACTGTGTTGCGTTGGGATGTTGCTGGAGAAGAGGAGCCAATCGTGTGAAGAGTGAGTCCCTCTTGTCTGATTACTGGTAGTTTCAGGCCCTTCACAAAGTTTTCATGTATGAAGCTTCTCTGACTGCCTCCATCTAGAAAGCAACAAAATATCTTCCTGCCCGATGGGCCTTCTACCCATGTCTTTGCCGTTTGTAGGAGCACAGTGTTCTGTCCGTCTGGTTTCATCTTCACTGAATGGGGATTAACTGAGGAAACAACAGCATCTGCAGAAACAGTAGGGGGTTGCACCTCACTCCTCTTACCGGTACACACATCAATGTGATGTCTGCTTCCACATGTTGCACATGACACTCTGACTACAGATTTTTGCTATGTGTTTCTGTCCTAAACATACAAAGCATCTTCCCATTTTCATTAGTTTCTCTTTGCGTGCAGAAATATTTTGATATGGGCAGTTTTCTGATTTGGGGTCTGCACTGTCACAGAATAGACCGTTTTGTTCCTTCTGGCTGGCTGTGTGCAGTGCCGCAGCAGATGGCATGTTGGGTCTATTTGTTTTCATTTCATTGGAGGAGCATGACTTGTTCCATGGTTTGCTCTCTTTCTGTTGGTTGCATGATCTTGTCATTTGTAGTGCTCTCTCCCTGCTCTGAACCTCCTTCTGTTGGAAACTGACTACCTCAGACACTTTCCATTCATCATCTACTCTCCTCTGATGACTATAGTCAAGAGCTACAGTACCAGTCAAAAGTTTGGGCACATCAATTAATTCCATCAAAACAGACATGGACTCATGTAGTAACCAAAAAAGTGTTAAACAAATGAAAATGTATTTGTTTAACACCAACTCCATAAGTAGCCACCCTTTGCCTTGATGACAGCTTTGCACACTCTTGGCATTCTCTCAACCAGCTTAATGAGGTAGTCCATTTCAATTAACAGGTGTGGCTTGTTGAACATATATAAGGACTCCCACATCACTGTAGTTGGCTAAGACTACAGCCCTCGGGTTCGCAGACGCACTTAACTCTCTTTCTGATGTACTGCACAAGCTAAATGACTCTGAATTCATTCTTTTAGGAGATTTGAACTGGGACATGCATTAATCTGTATCGGACTCTTTTAATGAATTGTGTGACTCTGAATCTCGCTCAATTAATTAATGCGCCGACAAGACCAAATCCCACAGCACCTAACAAATCAACGTTATTGGACATTATTCTAACGAATACCCCTCACAAATACACATGGACTGGGATATTCTGTAATGATGTCAGTGATCACTGTGCAATTGCTTGTGTTAGAAATACAAAAATGACCAAAGCAAAACCCTGTTATAATTTTAAAAGACATTTTAGACAGTTTGATGAGCAAGCGTTCTTACATGATCTGTACCATAATACTGACAGAGTAAGTCTTATTCCCGATGTTGACACTGCCTGGGACAATTTTTATATGAAAATTGTGTCGATTTGTGATAAGCATGCCCTTGTGAAGAAATTTAGAATCAGTGGAAGGGGCCATCCCTGGTTTTCAGATAACTTGGCAGAATTAATTAGAAAGATAAATATCTCTTGGGCTCAAGCGAGACATACGAAAGTTCCTGTCGACTGGACCTCCTTCAGAGGGCTAAGAAACAAATGCACAGGATTGATCAGGAAGTCCAAATCAGATTACTATTTAAATGCAGTCACAAAGAACCTAAACAACCATACCAAGTTCTGGAAGCTAATCAAATCAGTGTCAGGTTCTAATGTATCCTCTGGCCTTCCTGACCATTTAATGATTGATTCTAATGAAGTGAAGGATAAAGCCCATATTGTAGGGGTTTTTAACAAGCACTTCATATCTGCTGGTTCAGTTTTTAATAATGGTGGGGCCCAGGCCTCTAATGTAAGCTCTGTCACAGTCAACTATGATATAGGCCCTCATGTGAACCATTTTAACTTTGAGCCTGTTTCTTATCCTGAGGTCTATAAAGCACTAAAGGCAATAGACACTAAAAAGTCTGCAGGTCCAGACAACCTGGACTCTTACCTCCTTAAAGATAGCAGCCAGTATTATTACTGAACCTGTGGCTCACATTTTCAACTTTAGTCTCTTGACCAATTCCATACCCAGCATTTGGAAATCAGCTTATGTCCTCCCACTGCTAAAGGGTGGAGATCCCTCAGATGATAATAACTATTGTTCTATCTTTAAACTCCCTATCCTGGCCAAAGTCTATGAATCCCTAGTGAAATCACAGTTAAAAATTCTTTGGGATAGGGGGCAGTATTTTCACGTCCAGATGAAAAGCATGTCCAAAGTAAACTGCCTGCTACTCATATGCTTATTATTAGTATATTTGGATAGAAAACATTCTGAGGTTTCTAAAACTGTTTGAATCATGTCTGTGAGTATAACAGAACTTATTTGGCAGGCGAAACCCCGAGGACAAACCATTCAGAATTTGTTTTTTGGAGGTCACTCTCTTTTCAATGGGTTTTCATTGGGAATCCAGATTTCTAAGGGACCTTCTTGCAGTTCCTATCGCTTCCACTGGATGTCAACAGTCTTTAGAAATTGGTTTAGGTTTTCCCTTTGAGAAATGAAGAAGTAGCACTGTTCAGAACGAGGGTAGAGGGAGGTGTACTTTTTGATAGAGGCGTGTGACCTGAAAAGCACGCTACACTTTGTTTTCCTCCGGTATTGAACACAGTATATCCCGTATTACATTTTATCGATTATTTACATAATAAAATACCTAAAGTTGTATTAGGAAAGTACTTTGAAATGTTTGGACAAAGCTTACAGGTAACTTATGAGATATTTTGTAGTCATGTTGCACGAGTTGGAACCTGTGTTTTTCTGGACCAAATGCGCCAAATAAATTTACATTTTGGATATATAAAGACGGAATTAATCGAACAAAAGGACCATTTGTGATGTTTATGGGACATATTGGAGTGCCAACAGAAGAAGCTCGTCAAAGGTAAGGCATGAATTATATCTTTATTTCTGCATTTTGTGTCGCGCCTGGAGGGTTGAAATATGATTGTCTGTGTTTGTTTGCTGAGGTGCTCAGATAATAGTATCGTTTTCTTTTGCCGTAAAGCCTTTTTGAAATCTGACACGTTGGCTGGATTCATAACAAGTGTAGCTTTAATTTGGTGTATTGCATGTGTGATTTCATGAAAGTTACATTTTTATAGTAATTTATTTGAATTTGGCGCTCTGCATTTTCATTGGATTTTGGCCAGGTGGGACGCTAATGTCCCACCTATCCCAGAGAGGTTATTAAACAACTTCTTAATTGATAAGAACATATTGAGCGGGGTTCAGTCTGGCTTTAGATCGGGGCACAGCACCACAACTGCAGCTATGGCAGTGGCAAATGACATCATTAATGGACTTGATAAAAAGCAACATTGTCAGAGACTCCAGTCACCCAAGTTACAGACTGTTTTCTCTGCTACCACACGGCAAGCGGTACCGGAGTGCCAAGTCTAGGACCAAGATGCTCCTCAACAGCTTCTACCCCCAAGCCATTAGACTGCTGAACAATTCATAAAAAAATCGCCACAATTTACATTCAGTGCAGGCCTCCCTTTATGGTCTCAAACTAGTCTTGAATATACAAAAAACTAAATTCATGATCTTTACCAGAGCTAGAACTCTCCCAGAGAACGTTAGCATTATCACATCTGGTGGCTTATCCATTGAAAAAGTGTCATCCTACAAATACCTAGGTATTTGGTTGGATGACAAGTTGTCCTTTAAAGTTCATGTGTATAATCTTGTGACAAAGCTTGAATTGAAATTGGATTTTATTTTCGTAATAAGGCTTGCTTCCCGCTTATGGCTAGAAAGAAGCTTGTTCAGGCCACTTTTCTCTCTGTAATTGATCATGGTGACTTGTTGCATGCAACCTCCTCCGTCTTACAGAGACTGGACTTTGTTTATCATGCATCCTTTCGCTTCATTACAAATGCCAAGTTACTCACTCACCCACCATTGCACATTGTACCAAATGGTAGGTTGGACCTCACTTTATATGCGCAGAAAGATACATTTTAAATAAATAAATCTGAAGAGTTATCTACAAACAGGAGCGCTCAACTTGATAACATGCATGCAGTTTTGTTGAACGTTACTCAAAGTAACACGATTCTACTCAAAACGCTGCAGACCAAAGACGATCAGTTAATAACCTCTACCCCTTCTCTCTCCCGGATCCGGGATCCTCCTCATCAAAAAAACTGACTAGCATAGCCTAGCCTAACGGGACAGGGATATCATATAATATAATTTCATGACAATAAATGTTTGTTTTGTTCGATAACGTTCATCATTTATGTCCAAATACCTCCTTTTTGTTCGCGCGTTTAGTTCCAAAATTCAAACTCATGACGCGCAGGCAAGACGAAAAGTAAAAAAATTCCATTACAGTTCGTAGGAACATGTCAAACGATGTATAGAATCAATAATTTAGGATGTTTTTAACATAAATCTTCAATAATGTTTCAACCGGAGAATTTCTTTGTCTGTAGAAATGCAATGGAACGCAGCTAACTCTCACGGGGCCGTGCCTGAGTGAGCTCGTGGCACTCTGCCAGACCCCTGACTCAATCAGCTCTTATTCCCCCCTCCTTCACAGTAGAAGCATCAAACAAGGTTCCAAAGACTGTTAACATCTAGTGGAAGCCTTAGGAAGTGCAATATGACCACATAGACACTGTATATTGGATAGGCAAACCTACAAACCTCAGTTTTCCCACTTCCTGGTTGGATTTTTTCTCAGGTTTTTGCCTGCCATATGAGTTCTGTTATACTCACAGACATCATTCAAACAGTTTTCGAAACTTCAGAGTGTTTTCTATCCAAATCTACTAATAATATGCATATCTTAGCTTCTGGGCCTGAGTAGCAGGCAGTTTACTCTGGGCACCTTATTCATCCAAGCTACTCAATACTGCCCCCAGCCATAAGAAGTTAAATACAGACCAGCATGACCGATAGCGTGAGCTGAATGTTACGAAATGGTCAGACCCTCTGAAACTCGACGAGTGAAGAAGGTGAAGACTATACCAAACATTCTGTCTGCAGCTGGGTAATGTAAAGTAGTCTAGAACTTTGACCAAACACATGAGGAAGCAAACAACCATTGGTAAATTTCTGATGTATCCATTCTAACGAACACTTCCAGAACAAAGAAATCCTACTACTACAACTACAAAGGACATTGTGATCTCTAGTGGACAACCAGAGACTTGCATTGAACTACTCGCTGCAGAAGGATTGAGTGGTTTCAACAGAGAGAGACGACAAAGACGCAAGTGTAAATATATACATTGCAATTATTTTTGAATGAGCAGTCGTTTATGTGCAAAGTATTTTCATTCCCATGAGCATAGTTTTCCAATTGCATGTACAATGTCTTTCCCGCTCTTTATCTGTCCCCACCCCCTCCCCATTGTGTAACAAGTTGTCAAATTGGGTTAGTCCACTTGGGACTTTTCATTGCATTATGTTAGTAATCAATTCAACCTCTACTGTGTGTGTTTCTGTATTTCTGTGTGATTGTTTAGTTATTTGGCTAATTAAGCCAACTTGTGTATCGCTGAATCGTCATTTAGATTAGGGTTCGTGCAGATATCCAGGAATTTTGCGACGTTCAGAATGAGACTGATATGAGGTAATAATGATTAATGGATGACTGGTATGACAACGATATATTCTTGAGTTATTTCGGAAAACGGTAACTAATTAAACAAACTTTTTCCGTGGTGCCCCAAGATACTAATGAGTTAATTGTTACATGATTAATTTAAACACATAATAATTAAACGTAGTCAATTTAATTGATAAAACAGTCATCACATTAATGGTAGTCAAGTCACGAAAGTATGCTTGTCATCGGCTCTGTCAAGTTGGTTGTTGATCAATGCTAGACAGCCATTTTCAAGTGTTGCCATATATCTTACCCGTTTCAGGAAACTAGTTATATGTTGCAGGTCACTAGTCACCAAATTACATCTTCAAACTAAGGGCAACCATGTCATTCGACAGGAGACGCATCAAACCATGATGTATACGGGTAAGAGTCTAGCTCGCTACATTTTCAGATATCACACGTTTCTAATTTAGTTAAAGTGTACTGTTAGCTGGCTGGCTCGCTAACTAACTTTACGTGTATGATCTTATAATTCGTATCTCAGAGCCACTAGTTATAGCCTAATGTTAGCCAGCTAACATTGAACCTGGTTGGTTAGCTACTTGCAGATTCATGCAGGGTACTAACGTCATGAGTTGGGATTATGGTTCATTGTTTACCTAGCTAGCTAGTTAGCTACATGTTTTAACAAAATACTCTCGTCTTAGTGTGCCAGAGCGCAGAATAACTGATGAATTTACAAACGCTCAACACCTGTTCATATTTTTGGGGGGTATTTTTTAATAAAAATCTTTAAACTGCATTGTTGGTTAGGGCTTCTAAGTAAGCATTTCACTGTAAGGTCAACACCTGTTGTATTCGCCGCATGTATTCGCGCAGTAAACATTGGCAAAAATGCTTAATTAAATCATTGCCAGCACCACAGTTACAGTAACCAATGCTCTGGATAACATGAAAACAGCCTAACCTGCTCTGCGAGGGTGAGTAAAATGGTCAGAGTGGGTTGTTCTCTCATTATGTGTTTGGAAGTAGCTAGCAAGCTAGCCAATGTTAGTCAGTTATTTTGAATTTAATTTATTTTGGGCAACAGAAAAATAAAACAAAATGCACAATGTGGACACAGAGGATATCACTTGAACGCATTAATTAAAACGCTTATTTCCAAAGTGGTCCTCGATGGTAAAAACAATAACACATAATTATTAAAAGACAAGACAAAATTACAAACAACCATAAATACATTCATTTATATTGACATCCTAAAAAGTGGCACTATTCACTGCACTTCTCCCTAACCTTAAAAATCAACCATAGTCATTTCACATTAAAACAATCTATTAATTGCACATCATACAGATCCTTCAAATAAATACACCTGACCAGCAGTAGGGGTTACAAGGGGCAGTGGAGTAGTTTCCCTTACTTAGACAACCTTTTCCAAATGAAAAACGTTGCCTACTTTTAAAAGCAATTTTTACTTTGTATTTGCTTGATTTCCAAGGGAAGGCTATTCCATAGACAAATGCCTGTATGGAAAAATTTGCTCCTCGCAGTACTGATTTTACAAGGCATAACACTAGCTCTGGTATTGTAACTGTGTTGGTTATAGACCATATCAATGCGGTTTTTCATGTAACCTGAGGCACGATCATTTCAATTGTCAGACATATGATTAAGCTTAAGTTGGTCCACTCTGGACTCCAAAGGCAACAAGCCCACCTCCCGGAATTCCTGCACCCCCATGTGGGTACTAGGGGGGACATTCAGCATATACCTGATAACATTATTTTGCATGACTGGCATTCTCCTTTTCAGCTTTTTTGATAGCCCACTATACCAAGCAGAGCAGGCATAATCAAAATGACACTGAATCAAGGTTGAGACAAGCAGTTTCTTAACCTTAATGTTAAAATATCTAGTGTTACAATATAAAAATGTCAATTTGTTTGCCATTTTAGAAATAATTTTAGCAGTAATCAGGTCTCCAGAAAGGGATTGATCTAAGGACACACCATGATAAGATACACTTGTTTTATATTCAATCTCCTTCCCTGCGCAGTTTACCGTTATCTTGTCAGCCATAATCAATTTACTTTTTGTTCCAAACAAAATCGATTCAGTTTTTCCCAAATGTAGTGACAATTTGTTGTCAGATAACCAATCTCTAACAAAATGAAATTCCTTACTCAGGGTCTCCTCTATGTAAACTGTATCATTCCCTGATACCAGTATGGCTGAGTCATCAGCACAAAGCAGGAGTTTGCACTGTATCTGGCATATCATTAACGTATATAAGAAATAAGAGAGGCCCTAAAATGGACCCCTGTGGTACTCCACAGGATATTTATTTGGCCTCTGACAGAACATCAATAACATTACATACTTGTGTTCTGTTGGTCAGATAAGACCTAAACCAATTCACTGCTACAGAATTTATATCCATGCATATCAGTTTCAATTCAGAATATCATGGTTCACAGTGTCAAAAGCTTTCTGCAAGTCTAACATGACCATACCTGTATAGTTCCCCTTCTCACTTTCCTGCTTAATGTGGTCAAAAAGATGGATAAGGCAAGTACCAGTGGAATGAGCTGTTCTAAAGCCAGATTGTAGTTCATAAATACATGTGTGCTCAAGAAAGTATCCCTCAAGTTGATTAAAAACTAATCTCTCAACAATTGTGGATAAGGTGCTGAGGATTGACACAGGTCTGTAGTTTCCTACATTTGTTTTACTGCTCTTCTTGTGGAGTGGAACCACTCGGGCTGTTTTGAGATCATTGGGAAATGTACCACTACTAATAGAAAGGTTTACAATATGTGTTATCATTTTAGCAGTGACAAAAGCACTATTCTTTATGAATATTCCAGGAAGGTTATCCAGCCAATATACTCATTAAGCATAGTAGATTGTAAACCTTGTCCTCTGTTACCATGCACAGTTCAAACAAATAATTTGTGATACCTTTGCTATGGTAAAAATTGTTAATGAAAGACTGGCCATAGTGTCCAGCGCAGGTGGGTAACTTCTTAACCAGAGATGAGGCTATAGTGATAAAAAATGTGGTAAAATAATTTGCAACCTTTGCCTGGTCATAATATAAAACATAATCAATATCCAGGCCAATACTACAGGATTTTACCTTATGGGGAGTTTTTGAGCTAACGTTCTTTAACAATTTTCCACAGTTTACGAGGCTGATGTAAGTTGTCATTAACAGCATCTATATAATGTTGGGATTTGGCCTTATCCATTTTGTATCTTGTCTGGTTTCTAGAGTTAATATAACTGTCATAATCTTGTTGTAGATCGTCCTTCTGAATCTGGCCAGGTAGCGATCACTTTTCCTTATGAGGTCTAAGATCTCAGAAGTGATCCATTTCCCTGACCACTGTTTGATTCAAATTTGTTTAATCATAGCCAGAGTGTCACATGTGCTCCCTCTCCGGCCTCTAGGTCACAAGGCTGCTCATTAAGGCGCACACCTGTCACCATCGTTTTGCGCACCGCCGTGTCGTCAGACTCACCTCAACTCCATCACTTCCCTGATTACTGTCCCTATATAAACTCAGCAAATATCCAAATATCTTCACAGATCTTCATTGTAAGGGTTTAAACACTGTTTCCCATACTTGTTCAATGAACCATAAACAAATAATGAACATGCACCTGTGGAACAGTCGTTAAGACACTAACAGCTTACGGTAGGCAATTAAGGTCACAGTTATGACAACTTAGGACACTAAAGAGGCCTTTCTACTGATTCTGAAAAACACCAAAAGAAAGATGCCCAGGGTCCCCGCTCAACTGCGTGAACGTGCCTTAGGCACGTTGCAAAGAGGCATGAGGACTGCAGATATAGCCAGAGCAATAAATTGCAATGTCTGTACTGTGAGACGCCCAAGACAGCGCTACAGGGAGACAGGATGGACAGCTGATCATCCTCGCAGTGGCAGACCATGTGTAACAACACCTGCACAGGATCGGTACATCTGAACATCACACCTGCGGGACAGGTACAGGATGGCAACAACAACTGCCCGAGTTACACCAGGAACACACAATCCCTTCATCAGTGCTCAGACTGTCTGCAATAGGCTGAGAGAGGCTGGACTGAGGGCTTGTAGGCCTGTTGTAAGGCAGGTCCTCACCAGACATCACCGGCAACAACGTCACCTATGGGCACAAACCCACCGTCGCTAGACCAGACAGGACGGGCAAAAAGTGCTCTTTGCTAACAAGTCGCGGTTGTGTTTCACCAGTGGTGATGGTCTGATTTGCGTTTATCGTCAAAAGACTGAGTGTTACACCGAGGGTCCGGTGGAGGGTCCGTCATGGTCATTGGCGGTGTGTCATAGCATCATCGGACTGAGCTTGTTGTCATTGCAGGCAATCTCAACACTGTGCGTTACAGGGAAGACATCCTCCTCCCTCATGTGGTACCCTTTCTGCAGGCTCATCCTGACATGACCCTCCAGCATGACAATGCCACCATCCATACTGCTCGTTCAGTGCGTGATTTCCTGCAAGACAGGAATGTCAGTGTTCTGCCATGGCCAGCGAAGAGCCTGGATCTCAATCCCATTGAGCACGTCTGGGACCTGTTGGATTAGAGGGTGAGGGCTAGGGCCATTCCCCCCAGAAATGTCCGGGAACTTGCAGGCGCCTTGGTGGAAGAGTGGGGTAACATCTCACAGAAAGAACCGGCAAATCTGGTGCAGTCCATAAGGAGGAGATGCACTGCAGTACTTAATGCAGCTGGTGGCCACACCAGACACTGACTGTTCGTTTTGATGTTGACCCCCCCTTTGTTCAGGGACACATTATTCAATTTCTGTTAGTCACATGTCTGTGGAACTTGTTCAGTTTATGTCTCAGTTGTTGAATCTTGTTATGTTCATACAAATATTTACACATGTTAAGTTTGCTGAAAATCAAAGCAGTTGACAGTTAGAGAACGTTTATTTTTTGCTGAGTTTATGTCACTCCCTTTGGTTCCTTCCCCAGGCATCATTGTTTCCATTTCATGTCTGTGTGCTGTTCGAGTTCCTTGTTTTGTATTATGTTCCGTTTATTTATTAACTTCTTATGGCTGCAAGGGGCAGTATTGAGTAGCCAGTTAAATCGTGCCCATTTCAAACGGCCTCGTACTCAATTCTTGCTCGTACAATATGCATATTATTATTACTATTGGATAGAAAACACTCTCTAGTTTCTAAAACCGTTTGAATTATTTCTCTGAGTGAAACAGAACTCATTCTGCAGCACATTTCCTGACCAGGAAGTGGAATGTCAGAAATCGATGCTCTGTTCAACTTCCTGCCTATACATGGGCATGATACGTAAGAGTCTACGTACACTTCATACACCTTCCCCTGGTTGTCAAGAGGTGGTGAGAGAAGAAATTTCGTGTTTATCTTGGTCTGAGGTGGAATTAAAGCTCTTTGTATGACGTGACCGTCCATTTCCTGTTTCTGGAGCGCGCGAAAGGGGACATGGATTTGCCTTCTGTTTAGCTGTCGTTATGGACGACTAACATCTCCGGTTTAGATTTTATTTGATACATGTGACCATATCATCGTAAAGTATGTTTTTTCAATATAGTTTAATCAGATTATTGAAATTTTTTCGGGAGTTTTGCCGTGTTCCGTTCTCTGACTTTGTTGACGTTGGAGAGATCCGTGCCACTTGGCAAGTGCCCATGCTAAATCAAGAGGGAAATTTGCCGTTCCAGATCCAAACAACGACTGTTCTGGACAAAGGACACCTTGTCCAACATTCTGACGGAAGATCACCAAAAGTAAGAAACATTTTATGATGCTATTTCTAATATCTGTCGTGCATGTGAACTGGTCGTCGGCGCCCAAGTGTTTCTGGCTATTGTGGCTACGCTAATATAACGCTATATTGTGTTTTCGCTGTAAAACACTTGATAAATCGGAAATATTGTCTGGAATCACAAGATGCCTGTCTTTCAATTGCTGTACACTATGTATTTTTCAGAAATGTTTTATGATGAGTATTTAGTTATTTGGCGTTGATGTCTGTAATTTTTCTGTCTGCTTTCGGTGCAATTTCTGACTGTAGCTGCAATGTAAACTATGATTTATACCTGAAATATGCACATTTTTCTAACAAAACATATGCTATACAATAAATATGTTATCAGACTGTCATCTGATGAAGTTGTTTCTTGGTTAGTGGCTATTTATATCTTTATTTGGTCGAATTTGTGATAGCTACTGATGGAGTAAAAAACTGATGGAGTAAGAAAAGTGGTGTCTTTTGCTAACGTGGTTAGCTAATAGATTTACATATTGTGTCTTCCCTGTAAAACATTTTAAAAATCGGACATGTTGGCTTGATTCACAAGATGTGTACCTTTCATATGCTGTATTGGACTTGTTAATGTGTGAAAGTTAAATATTTAAAAAAAATATCTTTTGAATTTCGCGCCCTGCACTTTGAGCTGGCTGTTGTCATAAGTGTACCGACGTCGGGCTGCACCCCAAACAGGTTAAAACACTCACTCCCTGAACTTGCTTCCCGACTCTCAGCGCACGTCGTTACAGAATGACTCCTCACCTAAGGGAAGCATCAGGGAGTGTTTTTTGTGTTTTTGTTTTGGTGGGAATGACGTCGGGTCAGGGAGCCGCTAAAGGCTCTCATGCCTCAGACAGATCGCCAGGCTCTCGTGCCTCAGCCGGATTGCCAGGCTCCCCTGCTACAGCTGGCTCATCGGGCTTTCATGCCTTCACCGGATCGCCAGGCTCCCCTGCTTCCACCGGCTCGTCAGGCTCTCATGCCTCAACTGGATCACCAGGCTCCCCTGCCTCAGCCGGTCTGTCAGGTTCCTGCGCCCCAGCCGGCGACAAGTTCCTGCGCATCAGCAGAGGTGACCGGTCCGCTCCTGATACCCGGGATCGTCCCTTTGGTTGGCGTCCTGCGGCTGGAGTCGAACCTGCCGGGGAGGGGGTACAGTCACGTATGCTCTCTCCGGCACTCTATTTCGCCATTTTCCCACGTTTCAGCCGGACTGACAGGTTTCCCGGAACCTCAGCAGAGGTGATCGGTCCGCTCCTGTTCCCCGAGATCGTCATTTTGGTTGGCGTCCTGCGGCTGGAGCCCCGTGCCGGTGAGGGGGTACTGTCACATGTGCTTCCGATCCGGCCTCTAGGTCACCAGGCTGCTCATTATGGCGCACACCTGCCACCATTGTTACGCGTACCTGCGTGTCGTCAGACTCACCTGGACTCCATCACTTCCCTGATTACCTTCCCTATACATGTCACTCCCTTTGGTTCCTTCCCCAGGCATCGTTTCTGTTTCTGTTTCATGTCTGTGTGCTGTTCAAGTTCCTTGTTTTGTATTATGTTCAGTTTATTTATTAAAACACTCACTTCCTGAACTTGCTTCCCGACTCTCAGCGCACGTCTTTACACAGAGAGTCGAGTGCAGAGAGAAACAAATCTTTAAAAAGATACCAAGCTTGATCAACATCATCACAGTTTAGTACATGAGACCAATCCAAAATTCCAAGGACCTCTAAAAAACGTTATTTTGAGTATTGTTTCATAGACCGTACCTTCATGTATATATTACCTGGCATTTTGGATTTCTTACAGGTACAGTAGGCTCCCATATGATCACTAAAACCATTATTTAAGACTCCTGACTGACAGACGTTCTCTTGATCTGATACAATAATCAAATTCAAAGAGTTACTGTCAATAAATACCCTGGTTGGGTCAGAAATCAGTTGTTTTAGTCCAAATAACTGATTAAAGTTATACAGGGCATTTACTAGTGTATTGTTCTTGGGTGATAACTGCACATTTGTGTTAAAATCGCAGAGCAGAATACATTCCGGAGCTGACAGAGTCGCCCTCCTGTCCGGCCCTCCCGCCCTCCTGCCAGTGTCGCCCTCCTGTCCGGGGCCAGGGCGAGGGTCCACGTCCCGCACCAGAGCCGCCACCGCGGATAGATGCCCACCCAGACCCTCCCCCATAGGTTTAGGTTTTGCGGCCGGAGTCCGCACCTTTGGGGGGGGGGGGGGGTACTGTCACGCCCTGACCTTAGAGATCCTTTTTATGTTTGTATTTTGGTTTGGTCAGGGCGTGAGTTGGGGTGGGCATTCTATGTTTTGTGTTCTATGTTTTCTATTTCTGTGTGTTTGGCCGGGTGTGGTTCTCAATCAGAGGCAGCTGTCTATTGTTGTCTCTGATTGAGAACCATACTCAGGTAGCCTTTTCCCACCTGTGTTTTGGTGGGTAGTTGTTTTCTGTTTTGTGTCTGCACCAGACAGGACTGTTTCCTTTGTTCCGTTTTGTTATTTTTGTTCTAGTGTTCAGTGTTATTAAAAGTCATGAACACGTACCACGCTGCACCTTGGTCCTCTCCTTCTTCCTCAGATGAACATCGTTACGCTACAGTATGTTGACTATGCCGTTACTTTAGCTAATATAGTGACAACGATGTAGGCTGTGTGTAGCGGTTATGATACGGTTTATGAAAGCTTACCTTTACTTGGAAGAGTTCCAGTGTTGTGTTGGATAGTCATAGCCAGCTAGCTAACATAGCATTCCTCTGTTTAGGCAGGGTGTTTGAGTAGGCTAAACTAGCTAGCTGAATTTGTTAGCTAAGTAAGTGAAACTGGAAAAAAATGACATTTCAATTATTTGGTGACATGAATAGATTTAGTATAGTTTTATCTAAAAATGAAAACTTTTAAATGTTTAAAAAACATTTTCCAACAGAATCAGCGGAATGAATAGACCCTTGATAACACGTAAATACAGTTCACTTTCATAGCAGCCACGTTGTAATCCTTCTCGTATCTATGTGCTCTCCTCCTCTCACCTTTTCCCTTCGCTTGTAGACTTTAATGCAAATAATTGATTAAAACACACTTAAATGGTCCTCCATCTCTGACTCTACAGCGCATTTCATATATTTGCGGATTAGCGTCAGGTGCGGGCCTCAGATTTTCTCTTTATCACATATGGTCAGGTGGTTGGGGGATGGGTTATTAGCAATTTAACAAACAAATCTTAAAAGAGCCGATATTTACATGAGGGCTTGTGCCCCTTATTACGTACTACGAGTGGTAAATATTGTACCCAGGCACCAGCAGATTTATGTTTGATCCTTTCATAACTGCGAAAGTGGACCCATAACATTATGGTCTTAAAGTCACTCCAACATTTGCAAGGATATATTGCAGAACTCACCATTTAATATCATTCTGCAATAGCAGAAATGGCCTGTTTTCATTGTAAGATAAATTTTTTGGGCAGTTGCTCATGTCAGGAAATGTTGCCCATGGAGGATGACAGACTGCACTTCTCTAAAATGTAGAAGTGTAGGCCAAGTCAACCAATCACAAAAAAAGAGTCTTTCAGCTCACGGAACTTCATTTCGCAATCAGCGCATTACCCCATCACCCCTCCCCACGCTGAACAGGTAGTGTAATGAATACAGGTGCAGTGGTTCCGCACTGCCTATCAGGGAAACATGATCAATACAGTAGGCAGACAGCGTTTAATTGTCTTTTGTTAACACAGAGCCTCTCTCTGAGGAGGGGAGGAGAGGGCCCTCTGCTGTTCATCATGCTCAACATAATGTAATGTATTCCCATTCCTAGCATGAATTGATAGGAAATTCAGTGCAACAAGTCCACTCTTTTTTTAATAGGAGAGGATGTGTGTGGTGTAGATGGAAGGTTATGGTTTGTTCAAGTCAAATGCATGCTTGTGTGTGCGTGTGTGTGTGTTTGTGCGTATGTGCGCAAATGTGTGTGTGTGTGTTTGTGCGTATGTGCGCAAATGTGTGTGTGTACGTGCTTGTTCATGTATGTATGTGTGTATGTGATCTCTGTGCGATCTTTGAGAAAGCGCATACATTTGTATTCGTATACATTTCCTTCGGTTTGCTGACTATATGGATTCTAGAATGGTTTTGTGGAGGTCATTCTATCATTCAACCAGAGGGTGGCACTCTTTCTCTTTCAGAAAACCAACAGTCAGTTAAAGACGAGACTGCAAATGTTCTCAGTCTGGCAGTGGGAATTATCCCACTGACAACATAATGGAGAAGAAACCTTACATTACCTTTCACTGCTACTGTAGAGAAGCATAGTGGCAAATTGAATATGTTGAATAAATGTACTTGCACGACAACTGTGACATTAAGCCTTTCAGCTGGAATTATGGTATTTTGGCTTCATTTTATACATTAGAAACATGAAGACTGCTGAGAAATAGTTTGACTCAGCAAGACCCTTCATGCCAATAATGGCATATTGAAACTGATGAAAGAAATCCCAAAATTCATTATGAAACCAATAAAATGAGTTAGGGAACCAATTAATATTGCCTTATGGTCAGGTTAAGGCGAGATAGTTCTGATTTGTGAAATCTGATAATAAATTGAATGTTCAGTGATTTTACTGATAAATCCTTTGTCTCCTAGCACAATACCATGGAGGAGACCGCCCAGTGTCATATCTGGCCCTCAATTAACTTCAAACTTCTCTCCATTACACACAACCACACACCATCTCATTATCATACACAGTCCCATCAGCTCCACTAATTGTTTTTCTATTAATTTTCAGTTTTATTGTCCACCCTTTCTCCCAGAGAGGGGTTCTGATCCTCTTCTCCCAGAGAGGGGTTCTGATGGAATTGTGGAGACTACGGAGAATGGACATCCCAGCTCCTGCCCCTGAGGGACAAAGAAGGGGTTGGAGAGAGAAGAGATAGAAGGGGGCAGGAGAGAGAGAGAGAGGCCCAGTGTCTGATACCTATGCTTGCTGAAAGAGATGGATGGATAGATGGAGTAAGATAAGTTAATGACTTTATTATCCCAACGGGGATAACACAATTAAAGATAGACAAAGGACATAAACAGACAATAAATACAGGTAGGTAAAGTGCAGTTCATTAGCGATTAATGATTCATCTGTACACTATTCACAACAGAACACTCTGTCAACTACAATGTTAGTTGTAGGCCAGCCCTCAAGTCCTACTTGGTTATTTAAACATTTGGGTCTTTAAACATTCAGGAGCCTTTCTGCCGTTGGAACAAAGGATTGTTTGGCATTGGAGAGAAAACAAACGTGATAGACCTTGTTGTTTTCCCCACCCAGGTTCATATGTACAGGTCTGTAGCGTTGAGGTGATAAGAGTCAGGAGTGTTAGCGTTGTAACCTTCAAAGGCCACGGGCGGAGGATTCCAGAGTCAGTTAATTCACAATCAGTTTAAAGGTACCACACACACGCTGATACGGAGAGGTGCTGCAGTTCACTGAGCTAACTGGCTGATATCAGTGTGAAGTGGAATCACCTGCTGTCTCCAAATGCACAACAAACAAGCAAACAGACACCTACTCAGAACCTGCTTAGAGGGTCCCTGGCTGTACTCAAAGGTCAAAGGGTACTCAAAGGGTACTTGAAGTATGTAAACAAGGACACCTTCAAATCTGATTTTTTTGTTGTGTCTTGATGACGTGCTCTGCTTCACACCAGCTCAGTCTTACAGGCTTTTTGAGAGCGAAAGGCTTCAGATGTAACGTAACATGGCAATGTTAGAAGAATGATACCAGCCTCTTGAATGTTAAATCAGCCTGCCCATGGGGCAGAGAGAAAGCAGAGAGGCCAAGTACTAGGAGGACTCTGTGTTACTTAGACTGCTCAGAGAAGAAACACACTCATTATTCATTCATAGAAGAGGGCGTAAGCACAGCGGGAGTAGTGACGTCATCAACTCCTAAGCTCTGTTGGAGTGCATCGTTAGAGCTTCTGACTGACTGCTTCATACTTCTTAAAGACTATATCACGTCAATAAACACCTATGTCTCTGATGTTTTTCTCCATGGTGTGCTTGGATTGTGTGGTATGTCTTTATGTTGTACTATACAATCATGTCTAGAGTAGTCCGGCAGGTCTTTGAGTGTGTGTGCCCACATGAAAAAATACTACAGTTTACAATAGAACACTACAGTACTTACTATAGAATAATGTAGTAAACTGTAGTATACATTAATGGTCGCAAAATCACTACAGTCCGCAAAAACAGTACAGTAATTACTATAGTATATACAGTACTACTGTATAATATTAGCATATACCCTGCCCATGCCCCTCCCGATATCCCAATTTGTGCCACCCATAAGCTAGAAACCTACATGCCAAGTACAGACCATATATTGTGTTCCCTACAGTATATATAAAAAAGAACAGAAGCTCTGACCTGTCTGTTCAGACTTCAGTCCTACCTACCTACAGGTCAGGGAAAATTTGCTCTTTGCGTATTTTGTCAAGTAGGTTTCCTCAATGACAAAGCCCCCACTACTATGTCAAAGATAATAAAACAAAAACCCTATTGTAAATACTACAGTAATGTCCACAAAAATACTACAGAAAATACTACAGTATACCACAGTCAACAAAAACACTACAGTAAGTACTATAGCATATTCTACCGTTTTTTTTCTTAAACCAGTAATTATACTATAGTAAACTGTAAATACTACAGTATACTACAGTCATGTCCGCAAAACTATAGTAAATACTACAGTAAAGTCCGCAAAAACACTAAAGTGGATACTATAGCATTTAACCATAGTATACTATAGTATTTTTTCATGTGGGTTTCTGTTCTCCATTGATGTTATTGTCACTATTGTAGTATTGTCCTATTGTGCAGTATCATTACATCCTTGCAGTGCTGTACTGCAGATCTAGCCTATGGTTCTTGTGACTACTGTATAGGTTTCTCTGTTTGTACTGTACTATCGTCTGTGTATGAAGCACCTTTTGTATGAGTGTTCATATTTGAATGTGTGCTGTGAATAGTATAAATAGACGGTATTATCAACAGCCAAGGTCTTCTGGCTCGCAAACAGAAGCAGATGATGTCATAACTAGAGTTTACGGTGGTGACGCACAGCATGTGGGCTTTTCGCACAATGTCAAACCACCATTGTTTTCGGGGTTATATTTCATTTAAGTTGGATGGAATCAAATCAGATGTGTTGAATGGCTGAGTTGTACCCAGAGATACCAGTCAAAAACTGAAATAGTGTTGGGCCCGGCTGGTCCTGATTTGATTCGCTGGACAAACCAGCCGAGACCGGTTTGTGATGAGTTGCAGACCTCATGCGGGGCTGGAGAAATTCCATCTACTCTTGTTCACCTGAGCTGAGGCATCCAGCGACTGGGCTAAGAGAGAGCGGTCTTCTCAGCGCTGCAAGCTGTTAGCTGGGCCAAGAGGTTGCCTGCCTAAAAACCAGAGGGTAGTGGACCAGAGAGGAGCAATCTGAGCTTATCCACATGCTGCTGCATGTGCACGCCAGCGCACGCACAGATGCACACAGTCTCCGGTTTACAGCGTTTCATACACACATAGATACAGTATGTTTACACATGCACTCAAGCACACTGCCTTGCAAATATACAGGCATCTGTACACCAAATCAAGGTTAAACAAGGGCATATACATTTTTGTGAGTCATGCTAGCAATGAGTCAAAAGACACATTCAATCCTACCCTCTTCCCAGAGGTATGGAAAGCTGACTAAATAGGAACAGGAAAAAGCTAAGCCAGAAAAAACCTATATTATTCAAATTGCAGTAATATTATGCATATTCATTCTACAACAGAGGCTTAGCTTAAGGACCTGCATTTCAAGTTCAAGGAAGGCCCTCTGTAGTCTTTGACTGGAAGAATGAAAGCATTTCTCCCTCTTGTTCTGTGAAGGGGACCAGGCAGGCAGAGAGGCAGGCAGGCGCTCCAGCAAAACCCTCATTATGCTTTGAAAATCCCTCTATGCCTCCAGTGCCCCAACCTCCACACCTCTCCGCCTCTAAACTGGGGTGAAACAGATAACATTAGCAAGTTGGAGCGCCTGCCGCAGTCAGGTAGAAAGAGCACCTTTGAATGTCAACCGTCAAATATCAGAGAAGCAAGCTTCAAATGGCACAGGAAAGAAACTCGTCATAGACCGCGAGGGTACACATTATCTGAGGCCAAGAACAAGTCTGATAACAGATATAAAAGCTGTTTGAATAGAAGAGGGAGATTGGGAGAAGGGAGATGTGGATTTTAATCATGATATTGGGTATTGAATTGCTACTGAATTGCATTCATTTGGTGTTGCCTGAATGCAAAATGAAGGGAATTCATAGGAGGTGAATAGAGAATGGGCATGAGGTATGTTTTAATGATCATGTTCTGCATTATTCATGCAAACACTAATTTGTAATTATTTGAGTTGGTGAATGATTGTAGTTTTTAATAGTAGGTTCCCTTACCCAGTGCATAAAGAACATCCATTAATCTACGAATAGCAGGCAGAAAAAGTGGAGGGACTTCTGAGGGTAACACAGTTTAGACTTCTGAGGGTAAAAAGACTTCAGACTTCTGAGGGTAACAAAATTGACTTTTGAAGATAACAGAGTTGAGACCTCGGAGGGTAACAGAGCTGAGACTTCCAGGTGTAACAGGGTTGAGACCTCGGAGGGTAACAGAGCTGAGACTTCCAGGTGTAACAGGGTTGAGACCTCGGAGGGTAACAGAGCTGAGACTTCCAGGTGTAACAGGGTTGAGAGTTCAGCATGTTGACGGTAAAAGAGTTGTATAAAGCAATACTTTAAGTAACCAAAGTGATGGAAGGAAGAATGAAGGTGGTCAAGTCAAGTTTCCTTCTGTGTGTCTGTCTGTGGGTAGTGAGTTCCAGCATCTGTGTGTCTGTCTGTGGGTAGTGAGTTCCAGCATCTGTGTGTCTGTCTGTGGGTAGTGAGTTCCAGCATCTGTGTGTCTGTCTGTGGGTAGTGAGTTCCAGCATCTGTGTGAGAATGCATAAGATATTTTAGTCTTCAGATATCTGACCTAGCCGGTGTACTGATACACACAGAGGAGCAGGAATCTATAGTTCTCTCCCGAGGCCTCACCACACCGTCAGAGGCATAGGCTTCGCACAGCCCAGAGTCGATAAACAATCTGTGGACAGCAAAAGAACAAAAGGCCCCATTGTATTGCTGGCCAAGCAAACATGTCCCTTTAAAATGTCAAATATAAAACTGTTACGAGCGTGTGGTGTTCTATTGACTCAAGGATGTGCTCATCATTTGATAGTTCCCTCCTGTTCTGGAAGAAGTGTACCAAGAATTATAGGCTCTGATAAACAGTCTAAGGGGTGTAAAATAAAACAAACGTTTGAAAATGTAACAATGTGTGAGAAAAGCATCCAAATAAAGAGAAGAAACAACACAAAGGCCCTAAACTCCAGTTTGTATTTTTCATGACCAAATAAATTCCCTGAAACTCTTCATGAGTCTATCATTCTCCCTTATATGTTTGGGTTTAGACTTTGATATCCAGGCTCTGAATTTGATGCAGAGAGGAGAGAGAAAGAAAGAGCGAGCGAGAGAGAGAGAGGAGAGGGACAGACAGACAGACAGACAGAGAGGTGGGAAGATACTGTAGATATAGAGAATGACAGAGGGAGACAGAGAGAAAGACAGAGAGAGAGTGATACAGAGAGTGCATGTATCCTGGGCGGAGTGTGTTTCATATGAACCCAAGCCTTTGAAGATGGTACGACTGTGAATTCAATCACGTTTAATCTGACTTCTTCTGTGGTGCTGGTCCCCAGGGAGCCCTTCTGACTGATCAGATCACAGCCTTTTATTTGCAGGGTGGCCTTCTCCTCCTCTACCCCTTCATCTTTCGCTCTTTCCCCCTGAATCTCCATCCCACGTTCCTCCCCCTCTCTGACCTCCTTACCCTCAGCACCCCGCTAGCAAGCATCCTCTCTTTGGAGCCTCATTGATCCGCAGTCTTTCAGACCCTTTATGTTGGATTATGTGTGTGTATGCACCCACTACTACATCACTGCATACCTGTGTTTGTGGCTGGTCCTTCCATCATGTCTGCCCTCTGCCGGCCTGCCAACATACCTACCTTTTACCTGTCTACCCACCCACTCACCCTCCCTCCCTTCCTGCCTGCCTCGGTGCTCTTCAGGCCTCAGTGGCTCTGTGATGGATCCTTATGGGTGGCCAGGCGTCTGCCTGCCTGCATGGGTGTCAGCTGGTCAGGGCTAATGAACTGGACCCAGGCTCTATGCTAATCAGATAAATTAATGTTTTCAGGTACAAAATGACCATAATCAATGGAGAGAGAGTGCGTGCCAAGCTGGTATCTGAAAGAGGGTGAGGTGGAGGGAGGTGGAGAGAGGCAGAGAGAGAGAGAGAACCAACCAAGCTGGTATCGGAGGAGGGCGAGTTGGTGTTGACAGGCTGTGAGCCAAGGTCAGGGGTCAAACGCAGGGGTGAAGGAGGAAAAGTGAAAGTGTAAGGCTAACAACTTAAAGGTGCTCTCCTTCCTCTGTGATATCATGATGAAGTACATACGCAATCCCAAACTGAAACAAAACACACACAAAAAACAACTGTCCTTCGAATGACAGTAAGGTGACGTTTTCTACTTTGTTTTCTGCACGACCCTCCCCCTCAGTCCTTAAAAAACAAAACAAAGAAGTGTGTAGGGTTGCACTGTTAAATGGAAATGGAGGATGCAGACTGCACCTGAAGAAACACAATGCCAGGTATGAGTGTGGACACAATGGAAAACGTGTTATATAATTGATAGACCTGCCAAATGGTTTCATTCTGTCTCGAAATGTGATTCAGATGTGTGAAATATTATGTCATTTTATAAAAACTACACATCCATATCTCCAGGGCCTTTCTCTCCCAGGGAATTGTTCTGTACTTGCTCTTCTTTAATAATACACAACGGGTAAAATATTACTCAAAGCAAATCAATGGTATGATTTGTGTTTGATTTACGTTTATATGGCAATTTCTCTGATTACAGACCTATTGATAATAACACATTTTGAAACATTGGCTTTCACACACACACAAACACACAATCAGCACAGTCTTGCCTGCAGCTGCGTGCCAAACCACTTGTGAGTGGATGCTCAGAGCCCCAGTGTGTCCACAGAGTCCAGTGTTGCATAAAGCCATTTGCCCTTTGAATGTTCATCATTGCAGATTTAATCACCCGATAGGGATGCTGAACATGATCTGTTATGGTTATTACTTGGAGACATAACTGCACGTGGCCCAATGCAAAAATACTATGCAAATGTGATGCAATTGAATGGGGACATGTTCAGAAGCAATGTGTTTGAATATTCATACAGCCATTTAGCATGAAATGTTTTCGATTGCACAAATTGGCATGTTAGATGTTTTAAATGTCTACTAATGTTGACTTAAAAGGTTGGTGTGTTGTGTGGGATAGCATTGAACTGGATTTGGAAACATATACTGTTCGAACAACATGTATTCACATGCACGGAAGCAGACACGCACACACACACAAACACTTTTTTTTACGCTGCTGCTACTCGCTGTTTATTATCTATGCATAGTCACTTTACCCCTTCCGACATGTACGGTAGCAGTCAAAAGTTTGGACACACCTACTCATTCAAGGGTTTTTCTTTATTTTTACTATTTTATACATTTTAGAATAATAGTGATATCAAAACGCTGAAATAACGCATATGGAATCATGTAGTAACTAAAAAAAAGTGTTAAACAAATCAAAATATATTTTATATTTGAGATTCTTTGATGACAACTTTGCACACTCTCGGCATTCTCTCAACCAGCTTCATGAGGTAGTCACCTGGAATGCATTTCAATAAACAGGTGTGCCTTGTTAAAGGTTAGTTTGTGCAATTTCTTTCCTTCTTAATACGTTTCAGTCAATCAGTTGTGTTGTGACATGGTAAGGGTGGTATACAGAAGATAGCCCTATTCGGTAAAAGACCAAGTCCATATCATGGCAAGAACAGCTCAAATAAGCAAAGACAAATGACAGTCCATCATTACTTTAAGACATGAAGGTCAGTCAATCCGGAACATTTCAAGAACTTTGAAAGTTTCTTCAAGTGCAGTCGCAAAAACCATCAATCGCTATGATGAAACTGGCTCTCATGAGGGCCGCCAGAGGAAAGGAAGACCCAGAGTTACCTTTGCTGCAGAGGGTGAGTTCATTAGAGTTAACTGCACCTCAGATTGCAGACCAAATAAATGCGTCACAGAGTTCAAGTAACAGACACATCTCAACATCAACTGTTCAGAGGAGACTGCATGAATCAGTCATGTGTTTTGCTGGTGACACTGTCTGTGATTTATTTAGAATTCAAGGTACATTCAAGGAATTCAATTCTGCAGCGATACGCCATCCCATCTGGTTTGCGCTTTGTGGGACTATCACTTGTTTTTCAACAGGACAATAACCCAAAACACACCTTCAGGCTGTGTAAGGGCTATTTGACCAAGAAGGAGAGTGATGGAGAACTGCATCAGATGACCTGGCCTCCACAATCACCTGACCACAACCCAAGTGAGACAGTTTGGGATGAGTTGGACCGCAGAGTGAAGGAAAAGCAGTCAACAAGTTCTCAGCATATGTGGGAACACCTTCAAGAATGTTGGACAAGTATTCTTCATGAAGCTGGTTGAGAGAATGCCAAGAGTGTGCAAAGCTGTCAAGGCAAAGGGTGGCTACTTTTAAGAATCTCAAATATATTTTGATTTGTTTAACACTTTTTTGGTACTCACTTTTTTAGAGAGAGAGACAGAGAGACTACTACTATATTACAGTAAAAGCCGTCCCCATGTTTATGCACATCCTCTAACATAGCTTCTCGCTCTCCCTTTACCCACTCCACCCCTCCAGCTCACCCAGGGATGCAGGCAGGCAGGAGGTAGTGTGTTCACAGTGGGCATGAAAACAGCTTGAGAGGCTCCTTCTTGGTGCACGATATCAGCCTCAGACAGATGCCACCCCAGGACAGAGAGACAGAGGATGGGCTGCATGGCTGGGGACTAGTACACCAGTTGCAGTCAGGATTATACCAGTGAGATGACTCCATGGGCGCACACACACAGGCAACAGAAGCACATTACTGGGGAATGAATAAGCACTTACTGAATAATAATACGTTCTCTTTCAGTTTACAAGGGGATTTAGTTTACCTGACTATTTATTAAAGGAAGTACAGGCACTGTAAGCTGGTTAAGTGGCATGAATGAAGAGACCATGGGAGAGGTTATTTCAACATTATATGACCATGTACTAGCACTAGATACAGTAGAAAAAATACCTTTAGAAAAAGGAAGGCTTATATAGGCCATTACATGGTTTTCCTGTCAAAATGCAAGAAATGTGCAATGCGCCGCCAAGCCAGAATTAGAATTTTCTTGGCAGAGAATTTTTTCCTGACCCACTTTCTACAAGGACTTTCAGGCTTCTGGATGAACGAGATTTACATCTGAGAGGATTTGGGCCTCCTACAGAGCACAGGTATTGTCTTTGACGTCAGCGTCTTCTCCCAGTCTGCCAGTTGAAATATTGTTCATGCTACGCTAGTTTCTGTTAGCTTGCTCAGGATCTACAGATGAGTAGTTCTAGCACTTGTACATTGTGTATAGTATGCATATTATGCATTTTATTGTGCGTTACCCTTGTGAACTAAATGAGATACATGCATACTGATTTATACACTATTGAGATATATTGTGTAATTCTAGTCTAGTGGACTCCATAGAGAAGATTATCCCAAATCTTTTGTAGATACTTTTGGCCGCTGTCATTCGTCAATATGGATATGAATGGGCTGACAGAGAAAAGGCTGCCACACTCATCAGATATTCACAAGGAATCATTTCCAACCCATTGAGTGGTAGTCAAAGCTTACAAAATGTCTCAGTAATGATCCCACTCCAAAAGACCCATGAATAATCTAAATCAATGTATTATTGACAACATGTCATCAAGTGAGGAAGCCCCTCATGAAAAAGTGATAGATATTAGTCTGTGTATTTAGGCAAAATGAAAATAAATCTAACTCAATAGGGTCACTTATTAATGCCCCAATGGCCCCTTGTTCTGTAAACCATATTTACACATTCAGTTGGCAATACAATACTAAATAACTGCACTGAAATCGTGTTTACAACACTCTGGTCTCAGAATGCATTCCTTTGCTGGAGGCTCCTCTCATGTGTGTAAATCAAGGCATGTGTGGGAATTGGAAATCATTGGGAGATATGATAATGAGGTGCTGAGGCTCCAGTGCCTTCGGAAAATATTAAGCCCCCTTGACTTTTTCCACATTTTGTTACGTTACAGCATTATTCTAAAATGGATTAAATTATTTTATTTTCTCATAAATCTACACACAACACCCCAAATGACAAAGCAAACACAGTTTTTATACATTTTTGCTTATTTATAAAAAAAATATATAAATGAAATATCACATTTATCTAAGTATTTCCGACCTTTACTCAGTATTTTGTTGAAGCACCTTTGACAGCGTTTACATCCTCGAGTCTTCTTGGGTTTGACACTACAAGCTGGGCACACCTGTATTCGGGGAGTTTCTCCCATTCTTCTTTGCAGATCCTCTCAAGCTTCCACTCTCAAAACCCATGCCATCATCAACTGCATTACTGTTAAGACCTGCTTTTTGTGGTTCTTAAAACTTCCCTTTAGAGATGCATGAAATTGGTACTTTTGCGTTTGTTTTTAAGGACACACCTCAAATATTGCCATCCCTCCCACCTCAGCGCAAGTGAGCTGAAGTTGGACAGGTACATTTCCATACCTAGCATAACAAGGGGAATGCCAGTGGGCCCTTTTTACCACCATGAAACTGCAAACTAACGTGCATTTGACACTTGCGCCTCCTTAGAGCCAGCCGAAAATATAGCTCTGGGTGTGTTGCTACAGTCCGTACCTGTTACTCTGAGAGATGTCGGCTGGAGCAGGGCTCATGGTGCCTGTCTGACTGACAGCTGTGTGATGTAGAAAGGGGGTCTGCCTGGAACCAAATAGGTTCTACCTGGAACCAAAAATGTATCTTCAAAGGGGGAGATTTTTACCCAATAGAATTACAGGTCAAATGTTTAGCATTGCCGCTTCCACCTGAAGTGTCCATGTACAGTTGCCTAGCTGACATACCGTCCACTCCAGTCAGTTAAGAGGTCAAGCAACAACACTGATATTACCTGGCAGCTCTGGCGACTTTGCCTAGAGCTACAACATTCGTTCCATTCTCAAAACGACACAACACATCATGACAGCCGTACAGAGAGCTTTTACTGTAGTTGCAACTGGTCACATCATGCACATGACAAGAGCCCAGGCCATGAGTCACCTGCCGACAGCAGATAAATACACTCTCTTCTATCTTTACTCCCATTTAAAGGACATAATAAAAAAGACCTCCAACCAACAAAACCCCAAGCCACGCCATGATACCAGGAGTGGAGAGTGAGCCGTAATTGGTGAGGCGAGCGAGCCTGTGTCCTCTGTATGTAAGAAGATTACAGGCTGGCATGGCATGGCAGGCCCAGGGCCCCACAGGGCTCCACAACATGGCTCCTACGTGGTGTGTAAAACAAGCACGTCCCTCTGCCATGAATAAATCATGGCAGAGCGAGAAATAGAAAGAGAGAGAGAGAGAGAGAGAGAAAGGGCCCAGCCATGAAATTGGGTGTAAACGAGAGAGTGTCTTTGCTTCATGACAATTAAAGGGAGAACAGGTGCGTATCCTAGCACCGGGGGAGCTAGCTCATTTTTTCAGAGGAGAGAGGGATTACCTACTTGGAGGCAGATACAGAGCATTTCCTGACATTTTTGCATTGTTTACTAAAGCTTAGTCTTTGTGTCTGCCTTCTCCCGCTAACAATGAACTTGTTTCGCACTGAGGCCAAGTCTCTGTTTACTATTCATTTCAACAAAATAATTTTTTGTTTGTTCTTTTATTTTCTACTTGGAAGTGTGCCTTCCACAAGACATGAGGCTCTTGGAACAATAGAACTGCTCCCTTTTAGGCTATTAGCCTTTTATGTTGATGGATTGTTTATCGAAAAAGGAGGATTACATCCACTACACTTATAAAATAACTAGATTCATTTGACATGGACTTTAGTAGTTCTGTGTCAGAGGTCTCTAAGAGGTCAATCAGATTTAAAACATGTATTTTAGTCATGTAAAAGAGCCGTCTGAGCCTCAACATGAAACATCAGATAATTGTACATCATTCAAAACTAATATACATCATAGAATACATCTAAAAGGCTTATCAACGATTCCCCATCCCAAAAGAGGGATTCAGACCATATAGATACAGCGTGTTATGGCTTGAAGACTGAGCCAGCTTGATCATAGCCAACGTTATACACTCCTTTATCTACTGACACTGAAAGAGAGACTGTGTGTGTGTGTGTAATCTGTTCCTGGTATCTGACAAGTCTTTTATCCAAAGCTGTTAAGAATAAACTGTTGAGCCCTGCAGACAGTCTGTGGTTGGATAATAGCTTTGAAATCGCAGTGAAAGAAGCTCATCAGGACAGTTATTAACACGCCCAAATAGTCAGATGTTCTGTGTCCATTTTGGATCTACAGCATGGGTCCAGTAAAGGCATTGACAGAGAAACAAAAGAGATATCTGAGGATCTACAGAAGTTGAGAAATGTAGTCAGGGGAGGGCAGTTAAAAAAAAAGTTACAATGTCTCGCTCCCTCCCTCCCTCCCTCGCTCCCTCCCTCCCTCCCTCCCTCCCTCCCTCCCTCGCTCCCTCGCTCCCTCGCTCCCTCAGTAAATGGTGGAACTCAACTTTAATCAGACATGACGGAGAGGACAGTGAAATGTGCCTACTCCCGGTTGGAAGGCCAAACAGCTATTTCCTAGTTTAACGTTCATAAATATTTATTGTCATTTGACAAAAGACATTAGGAGCTCTTTCCAATCTTGCTCTGACAAAACCAAGGACGGATTATGTAGCAGGCAGTTGTTTCAGGCACCATTGGTTTTCATTCTGTTATTCTGTATGGGACTATAACTCTTGTTATTATGAATTCTATCAGTGAGACTGCAGGATTATAAATTCCCTAGTATAGTCAACTTTAGTTTCTCATCCTATTACTTTACTTGGAGAAATTAACGACTTTACTTTGTCACAGGTTATCCTAGGTCACAGATTCAGCCTATAAACATGACTCAAGGTACCTTGTATATTTGACATATTACCTGTATGCAGCAAAAATGAATGAAAATGTTATTTTTACTATAATATTTTTCAGTGCTAGGTCAAATTCACACTCAAAGAAACTAAACGAAACCGCTCACTCAGAAATCAGCATGTAGGAAAAATAGCCTGGGAGAGAGTTTGTCCAACACCGACTAATCCTCGGCGTGACTTTTGCAATTCAAATCCCTTTTTCTGTGCCTTGCATTAAAAGGCGGTGGAGAGAAACCCTCGTTAATGGTTTTCATTTACCCCCTAGCCAGATTAATCAAACGAGCATTGGTTCCACTCGCTGCACTGAGTGAGGCATTGAAAACACCGCAGGGCCCGACACCGTGGGTGGCAGCCGAGCAGGTCCAACCAAGACCACCACCGCCACCCTCCTGTGCCCTCGTGGCAGTCTTTGGTACATAACCCAGAGCAAGGGAAGACTGACTCACTGAAGCATAGTGCACAGATAAATGTGCATGCAAACTCCTGACACGTAGACACACGCACACACAGGGAGATGTAAGTGATACCTCACGGAACCAGTACAAAAAAATACCATGATTTGGGGGAGTTTCACAAAATGTAATACATAGATTGGTTCTTTGGAGGAAGGATTGTTGACATATTTGACATTCGTATCTAAAAGCATAATTGAGAAATAATTCATTAAAGTTGCCATATTTATGATATTTTGGCCTTACCCAGGCCTCCTTTAACACTCCATAATATTAAATCTGTAGGTGCTACAAAATACTACGCATATTACAGAGAAAGCGGAAAAGCTTCATTTGACAATTTTTTTTCGAACACCTACAGATTGAAACTTATGGAGTCTTAAAGGAAGCCTGGGTATGGCCAAAATATCATAAACATGACAATTTTGATTATACTCAATTATGCTTTAAGATACATTACAAATGTAAAATATATGTTAACAATCCTTCCTCCAAAAGGACCATTCTAAATCAAAGCAAATCACATTTTATTGGTCACATACACATATTTAGCAGATGTTATTGCTGGTGTAGCGAAATATTGGAGCTAGGAACCTTGTGTTCCTAGCTCCAATAGTGCAGAAGTATCTAACAATTCACAACAATACACACAAATTTAAAAGTAAAATAATGGAATTAACAAATATAGAAATATTAGGACGAGCAATGTCAGAATGGCATTAACTAAAATACAGTAGAATACAGTATACACAGTGCATAACCTCTTGAAGCTAGGAGGCAGAATTTTTATGTTTGGAAAAATAACGTTCCCAATGTAAACGGCCTATTTCTCAGGCCCAGATGCTAGAATATGCATATAATTGGCAGATTAGGACAGAAAACACAAAATATTGTCTGTGAGTATAACAGAACTGATTTTGCAGGTGAAAACCTGAGCAAATCCAACCAGGAAGTGCCTCTTATTTTGAAAAATCCCTGTTCCATTGCCTGCCTTTCCTCCATTTGAAGGGATATCAACCAGATTCCTTTTCCTATGGCTTCCACAGGGTGTGAACAGTCTTTAGACATAGTTTCAAGCTTTTATTCTGAAAAATGAGCGAGATTTATCACATCGCGCCAAATGTCCTTCGATTAGTTAATGCGCGCGACAGTGGTAGCTTGACATTTTCTTTCTCTCTTGTATTGAATAGTTTACCGTCCGGTTGAAATATTATCGAATATTTATGTTAAATAAAAACCTGAGGATTGATTATAAAAAACGTTTGACATGTTTCTACGAACTTTACGGATACTATTTGGAATTTTCGTCTGCCCGTCATGACCTGCATGAGCCTGTGGATTACTCAACAAAACGTGCCAACCAAATGGAGGTTTTTGGATATAAAAATAATCGTTATCGAACAAAAATAAACTTTAATTGTGTAACTGGGAGTCTCGTGAGTGCAAACATCCGAAGATCATCAAAGGTAAGCGATTCATTTTATTGCTTTTCTGACTTTCGTGACCAAGCTACTTTGCTGCTAGCTGTTTGTAATGTTTTGTCTACTGATCGATGTCCTCACACAAACGCTTGGTTTGCTTTCGCTGTAAAGCATCTTTTCAAAATCTGATACGACAGGTGGATTAACAACAAGCTAAGCTGTGTTTTGGTATATTGCACTTGTGATTTCATGAAATTAAATATTTTTTGTAATTTAATTTGAATTTGGCGCTCTGCAATTCAGCGGATGTTGACAAAAATTATCCCGCTAAAGGGATCTGTGCGCCAAGAGGTCATTCTGAAAGTATTTCGACCCCTTGACATATTCCACATTTTGTTACGTTACAGCCTTATTCTAAAATGGATTCAATTGTTCCCCCCATATCCATCTACACACAATACCCCATAATGACAAAGCAAAAACACGTTTTTAGAAATGTTGTCAAAAATAAATAAATAATAATAATAAAATATTACATTTACACAAGTATTCAGACCTTTAACTCAGTATTTTGTTGAAGCACCTTTGGCAGTGATTACAGCCTTGAGTCTTCTTGGGTATGATGCTACAAGCTTGGCACACCTGTATTTGGGGAGTTTCTCAGGTTGGATGGGGAGTGTTGCTGCACAGCTATTTTCAGGTCTCTCCAGAGATGTTCGATCGGGTTCAAGTTTGGGCTCTGGCTGGGCCACTGAAGGACATTCAGAGACTTGTCCCGAAGCCATTCTTCCGCTGTCTTGGCTGTGTGCTTAGGGTCGTTGTCCTGTTGGAAGGTTAACCTTTGCCCCAGTCTGAGGCCCTGAGCATTCTGGAGCAGAATGATGCTACCACCACCATGCGTCACCGTAGGGATGGTGCCAGGTTTCCTCCAGATGTGACGCTTGGCATTCAGGCCAAAGAGTTCAATCTTGGTTTCATCAGACCAGAGAATCTTGTTATTCATGGTCTGAGAGTCCTTTATGCGCCTTTTGGCAAACTCCAAGCGGGCTGTCATGTGCCTTTTACTGAGGAGTGGCTTCCGCCTGGCCACTCTACCACAAAGGCCTGATTGGTGGAGTGCTGCAGAGATGGTTGTCCTTCTGGAAGGTTCTCCCATCTCCACAGAGGAACTCTGGAGCTCTGTCAGATTGACCATCAGGTTCTTGATCACTTCCCTGACCAAGGCCCTTCTCCCCCAATTGCTCAGTTTGGCCAGGCGGCCAGCTCTAGAAAGTGTCTTGGTGGTTCCGAACTTCTTCCATTTAAGAATGATGGAGGCCACTGTGTTCTTGGGGACATTCAATGCTGCAGACATTTTTTGGTACCCTCCCCCAGATCTGTGCCTCAACACAATCCTGTCTCAGAGGTCTATGGACAATTCCTTCAACCGCATGGCTTGGTTTTTGCTCTGACATGCACTGTCAAATGTGCGATCTTATACAGACAGGTGTGTGCCTTTCCAAATCCACCACAGGTGGACTCCAATCAAGTTGTAGAAACATCTCAAGGATGATCAATAGAAACAGGATGCATCAGAGCTCAATTTAATTTAGAGTCTCATAGCAAAAGGTCTGAATACTAATGCAAATAAGGTATTTCATTTTTATTTTTAATACATTTGCAAACATTTTTAAAACCTGTTTCCACTTCGTCATTATGGGCTATTGTGTGTAGATTGATGAGGATTTTTTATTTATTTAATCAATTTCAGAATAAGGCTGTAACATAACAAAATGTGAAAAATATCAAGGGGTCTGAATACTTTCCGAATGCACTGTACATATGAAATGAATAAAGCATTATGTAAACATTATTAAAGTGACTAGTGATTCCATGTCTATATACAGTGGGGAGAACGAGTATTTGATACACTGCCGATTTTGCAGGTTTTCCTACTTACAAAGCATGTAGAGGTCTGTAATTTTTTATCATCGGTACACTTCAACTGTGAGAGACGGAATCTAAAACAAAAATCCAGAAAATCACATTGTATGATTTTTAAGTAATTAATTAGCATTTTATTGCATGACATAAGTATTTGATACATCAGAAAAGCAGAACTTAATATTTGGTACAGAAACCTTTGTTTGCAATTACAGAGATCATACGTTTCCTGTAGTTCTTGACCAGGTTTGCACACACTGCAGCAGGGATTTTGGCCCACTCCTCCATACAGACCTTCTCCAGATCCTTCAGGTTTCGGGGCTGTCGCTGGGCAATACGGACTTTCAGCTCCCTCCAAAGATTTTCTATTGGGTTCAGGTCTGGAGACTGGCTAGGCCACTCCAGGACCTTGAGATGCTTCTTACAGAGCCACTCCTTAGTTGCCCTGGCTGTGTGTTTCGGGTCGTTATCATGCTGGAAGACCCAGCCACGACCCATCTTCAATGCTCTTACTGAGGGAAGGAGGTTGTTGGCCAAGATCTCGCGATACATGGCCCCATCCATCCTCCCCTCAATACGGTGCAGTCGTCCTGTCCCCTTTGCAGAAAAGCATCCCCAAAGAATGATGTTTCCACCTCCATGCTTCACGGTTGGGATGGTGTTCTTGGGGTTGTACTCATCCTTCTTCTTCCTCCAAACACGGCGAGTGGAGTTTAGACCAAAAAGCTCTATTTTTGTCTCATCAGACCACATGACCTTCTCCCATTCCTCCTCTGGATCATCCAGATGGTCATTGGCAAACTTCAGATGGGCCTGGACATGCGCTGGCTTGAGCAGGGGGACCTGCTTGCGGTGCAGGATTTTAATCCATGACGGCGTAGTGTGTTACTAATGGTTTTCTTTGAGACTGTGGTCCTAGCTCTCTTCAGGTCATTGACCAGGTCCTGCCGTGTAGTTCTGGGCTGATCCCTCACCTTTCTCATGATCATTGATGCCCCACGAGGTGAGATCTTGCATGGATCCCCAGACCGAGGGTGATTGACCGTCATCTTGAACTTCTTCCATTTTCTAATAATTGCGCCAACAGTTGTTGCCTTTTCACCAAGCTGCTTGCCTATTGTCCTGTAGCCCATCCCAGATTTGTGCAGGTCTACAATTGTATCCCTGATGTCCTTACACAGCTCTCTGGTCTTGGCCATTGTGGAGAGGTTGGAGTCTGTTTGATTGAGTGTGTGGACAGGTGTCTTTTATACAGGTAACGAGTTCAAACAGGTGCAGTTAATACAGGTAATGAGTGGAGAACAGGAGGGCTTCTTAAAAAAAACTAACAGGCCTGTGAGAGCCGGAATTCTTACTGGTTGGTAGGTGATCAAATACTTATGTCATGCAATAAAATGCCTATGATAAAAAAATGACAGACCTCTACATGCTTTGCAAGTAGGAAAACCTGCAAAATCGGCAGTGTATCAAATACTTGTTCTCCCCACTGTATATAGGGCAGCAGCCTCTAAGGTGCAGGGTTGAGTAACCAGGTGGTAGCCGGCTAGTGATGGCTATTTAACAGTCTGATAGCCTTGAGATAGAATCTGTTTCACAGTCTCTCGGTCCCAGCTTTGATGCACCTGTACTGACCTTACCTTCTGGATGCTAGCGGGGTGAACAGGCCGTGGCTCGGGTGGTGATCTTGATAATCTTTTTGGACTTCCTGTGACATTGGGTGCTGTTGGTGTCCTGGAGGGCAGGCAGTGGGCCCCCGGTGATACGTTTGGCAGACCGCACCACCCTCTGGAGAGCCCTGAGGTGGGCAGTGCAGTTGTTGTACCAGGCGGTGATACAGCCCGACAAGATGCTCTCAATTGTGCATCTTTAAAAGTTTGTGAGGGTCTTAGGGTGCAAGCCAAATTTCTTCAGCCTCCTGAGGTTGAAGAGGCAATGTTGAGCTTTCTTCACCACGCTGTCTGTGTGGGTGGACCGTTTCAGATTGTCAGTGATGTGTACACCGAGGAACTTGAAGCATTTCACATTCGCCACTGCTGTCCCGTCGATGTGGGTGGGGTGTGCTACCTCTGCTGTTTCCTGAAGTCCATGATCAGCTACTTCAATTTGTTGATGTTGAGGGAGAGGTTGTTTTCCTGGCACTACTCCATCAGGGCCCTGTCTTGTCATTGTTGGTAATCAGGCCTACTACTGTTGTGTTGTCTGTGAACTTTATGATTGAGTTGGAGGCATGCGTGGCCACGCAGTCGTGGGTGAAAAGGGAGTACAGGAGGGAGGTGTTGTTTCCAACCTTTACCACCTGGGGCGGACCATCAGGAAGTCCAGGACCCAGTTGCAGAGGGCGGGGTTCCGACCCAGGGCCCCAAGCTCAATGATGAGCATGGAGGGTACTATGGTGTTGAAGGCTGAGCTATAGCAATGAACAGCATTCTTACATAGGTATTCCTCTTGTCCAGATGGGATAGGGCAGTGTGCATTGCGATGGCGATTGCATCGTCTGTGGATCTATTGGGGCAGTATGCAAATTAAAGTGGGTCTAGGGGGTCAGGTAAGATAGAGGTGATGTGTAGTAATAGTCATTTGGATCAATTACCTTTTCTTTCTTGGGTACAGGAACAATGGTTGACATCTTGAAGCAAGTGGGGACAGCAGACTGGGATAGAGAGACATTGAATATGTCCGTAAACACTCCAGCCAGCTGGTCTGCGCATGCTCTGGGGACGCGGCTTGGGATGCCGTCTGGGCCAGCAGACTTGCGGGGGTTAACACGCTTAAATGTCTTACTCACGTCGGCCACAGAGAATGAGAGCCCACAGTCCTTGGGAGCAGGCCGTGTTGGTGGCACTGTGTTATCCTCAAAGCGGGCAAAGAAGGTGTTTAGCTTGTCCAGGAGCAAGATGTCAGTGTCTGTGACATGGCTGGGTGTCCCTTTGTAATCCGTGATTGTCTATAGACCCTGCCACATATGTCTTGTGTCTGAGCCGTTAACCTCTTGAGAATATAGGGGGTGCTATTTCAACTTAGTGAAAATTGGTCTCCAAATTAAACTGCCTCGTACTCAATTCTTGCTCGTACAATATGCATATTATTATTACTATTGGATAGAAAACAATCTCTAGTTTCTAAAACCGTTTGAATTATGTCTGTGGGTGAACCAGAACTCTTTCTGCAGCGAAATCCATGACAGGAACTGCGAAGGTCTGAAAATTAGGCTCTGTTCTCAGATCAGTTTAAAGCTCTGTATGTATCCTATGGGTCGACATGAACTGCACCCGCCTTCCCCTGGATGTCAGTAACCAATGAGAAGTGGAATGGAGTTCCTACGTAGCTCTCAGAGTTTATAAAAGGCCAAGGAACGAGGGGACCTCTCTTTTCGACGTTCGTCATTGCGCAAAGCAAGACCTCAGGATGGCATTTTGAAACGCTCAGTTATCGACCTTAGATATATCCGTCTGTAATTTAATTCGATATAGGTGTTAGAAACATCATAACGAAGTTATTTTAAACCGAGTTATATCAGTTTATGCGAGTATATTGCTATTTTCGGAATTTCCTTAGTATTGCGTTTTGAGGATTTGGGCATGCTGTGGCCACATAGCTATTGTTAGCCGCTAATTCCGAAGTTGAAGACTACGTTTTACAACCAAGCAACGATTCTTTTGGACAACGGACCACTTGCCCAAGATTCTGATGGAAGCTCGTCCAAAAGTAAGAGCTATTTATGATGTTATTCCGTATTTATGTGGAAAAATGTAAACGGATTTGTCCGCCATTATTGCGGCACTAGTCTGGCTGTAACGCACACTGTATGTCTAGTAACGTTAATTTTAAAAATCTAACTCAGCGGTTGCATTAATAACTAATGCATCTTTCATTTGATGTCCAACCTGTATTTTTTAGTCAAGTTTACGATTATTTATTGATTAGATTAGGTGCCTTTCCAAGATGGCGCCGGCCAGAATGCATGACCTGTTGCCACTGATCACATTGTATAACCACGATTTGTGCTGCTAAATATTCACATTTTCGAACAAAACCTATATGGATTGTGTAATATGATGTTACAGGACTGTCATCTGAAGAATTCTGAGAAGGTTAGTGAAAAATTAATTTATTTTGGTGGTGAATACATTATCGCTGTGTTTGGCTGGAATCAATGCTGTTGTCTGGTTTGCTATTGTGGTAAGCTAATATAACGATATATTGTGTTTTCGCTGTAAAACACTTAGAAAATCTGAAATATTGTCTTGATTCACAAGATCTGTGTCTTTCAATTGCTGTACGCTGTGTATTTTTAAGAAATGTTTTATGATGAGTAATTAGCTAATACACGATGGTCTCTGTAGTTATTCTAGTCATTTTAGTGAGAGTTGTGATGGGGGCTGCAATTGTAAACTATGATTTATACCTGAAATATGCACATTTTTCTAACAAAACATATGCTATACAATAAATATGTTATCAGACTGTCATCTGATGAAGTTTTTTCTTGGTTAGTGGCTATTTATATCTTTATTTGGTCGAATTGGTGATAGCTACTGGTGGAGTGAAAAAATAGTGGAGTAAGAAAAATGGTGTCTTTTGCTAACGTGGTTAGCTAATAGATTTACATATTGTGTCTTCCCTGTAAAACATTTTAAAAATCAGAAATGGTGGCTAGATTCACAAGAAGTGTATCTTTCATCTGGTGTCTTGGACTTGTGATTTAATGATATTTAGATGCTAGTATTTACTTGTGACGCTATGCTAGGCTATGCTAGTCAGCTTTTTTACTGGTGGGGGTGCTCCCGGATCTGGGTTTGGGAGGAACTAGAAGTTAAATTGCAACTCCACTTTGTCTCTGTACTGACGTTTTGCCTGTTTGATTGCATTGCGAAGGGAATAATTACACTGGTTGTGTTCAACCATATTCCCAGTCACCTTGCCATGGTTAAATGCGGTGGTTTGCGCTTTCAGTTTTGTATAAATGCTGCCATCTATCCACGGTTCCTGGTTTGGGTAGGTTTTAATAGTCACAGTGGGAACAACATCCCCTAGACACTTCCTGATGAACTCAGTCATCATGTCCTTTTCAGTGTTATTCTCAGAGGCAACCCGGAACATATCCCAGTCCGTGTGATCAAAACAATCTTGAAGCATGGATTCTGATTCATCAGACCACCATTGAATAGACCTTAGCACGGGTAGTTCCTGTTTGAGTTTCTGCCTAAAGAAAGGGAGGTGCAAAATGGAGTCGTGATCTGATTTGCTGAAGAGAGGGCAGGGGAGGGCCTTGTAGGCATCCCGGAAGGGGCAGTAACGGTGGTCGAGCATTTTAGCAGAGAGATTACTGCAGTCAATGTGTTTCTAGAACCTCGGTTGTGTTTCCCTCAAATTGACTTTGTTAATATCCCCAGCTACTGTTCCACGGAGATGGAGTGCAGGAAGCTCGGGCGGGTTGCTGGAAACCAGGTGCGGAGGATAAGGCTGGAGCGAGAGGGGTTGAGACAGGGGGGTTGGAGCGAGAGGGGTTGAGACAGGGTAAGCAGGTCTGGAGGGGAATCCAAGGGAGCAGTAGAGTGGGGAATCCAGGACAGAGTAGCAGGATGACGAGACGTGGGACTGGAGACAGGGACCAGAGTCAGAGCAGGCAAAACTGTTACGGAGAGGAAAACAGCGTCAGGCAAGGGATAACAGGAACAAACGGATAACACGATCTGAATAGTAACAAACGGCTAGAAATGTAGACTGACTGAGCAGAGATTACGATCTGGCAGCGTGGAAGTGGCAAGGCTGAGTATTTGTAGAGGTCTTGATTATGGAACAGGTTGCAGCTGGTGGGGATCTGCTCTGACTCCAGCACACCTGTCTCTGCCCACACAATCACACACACACAGCGAGAGAGGGAGCGGGAGAGAGTGCTGGGGGAGTGGCGGCAGGTCAAGGAGACACAGGTTGAGCAGTAGAGGGCGGTGCAGGAGCAGATGTGAGGGCTACAATAAATGCAGACTCAAGATATGTGGTTTCCAGTTTGCACAAAGTCCAGCGTAGTTCCTTGAGGGCCATTGTGGTATCGGCTGTGACTATAATCGAAGATCATTATTTTGCGAGGTAACGTGGTCGGCATTTGATTGTGAGGTATTCCAGATCAGGAGAACAAAAATACTTGAATTACTGCACTTTACCACAATCACACCATGAGTAGTTAATCATGAAACATACAACACTGCCTTTCTTCTTCCCGGAGAGTTCTTTATTCCTGTCTGCACGATGTACTGAGAACCCAGCTGGCTGTATGGTCAGGGACAGTATATCCGGAGAAAGCCATGATTCCGTGAAACAGAGTATGTTATGGTCCCTGATGTCTCTCTGGAAAGAGATCCTCTCCCTACTTTATTGTCCAGAGACTGAACCTTAGCGAGTAATATACTTGGAAGTGGTAGATGGTGCGCACGCCTCCTGAGTCGGACTAGAAGTCTACTCCGAATAACTTTTCTCCGCCGGTGGCGTCTTGGAGCAGCCTCTAAGATAAGTTCAATTGCCCTGGGGGGTACGAACAAAGGATCCAATTCAGGAAAGTCACATTACTGGTCGTAATTCTGGTGAGTTAGCGCCGCTCTGATACCCAAAAGGTATTTCAGGCTATATGTAATAACACTAAAAGCGTTCTGGGTTAATAATGTAAGAAATAACACACAGAAAACAAAATACCGCAAAGTTGCTTAGGAGCTAGAAGCAGAGCTCCCATGTCTGTCGGCGGCAACTTCTATTTATTACATTTTGTGAAAATCTGTGTCTTTTTTCCCCTGGTTTCGTGAGGAATCACTCATGTGCCATGCATGCCCTTTGTGCCAGGCCTACTGTGCCTGGAGCTCTTGGAGAGATTCAGAGCCAAGAGTGCAGTGTGTGTTTGTCTCTGAGTGTGGTGTGTGTGTGTCTGTGTGTGTGCGCTTGTGTGAGCATGCTTGGCAGGACCCACTGTAGAGACCCTTCTGGGTATCCTGGCCAAGTTGATGTCCAACAGATCAGCGGGTTTATGTACTGTATCAGAAACATGTTCCACTTTAAATTAAGCACTGTACTGTACGTGTGTTTGTGTGTGTGTGTGTGATTTACCTTGCCAAAGCCACATTCAATGACACAAATGTCATGAACATGGAGAAACAGCCAGGAGCAATACGCAACCTGCCATTACTGTCAGTACATTTCCCAAGCTGGGTGTTGCCTGGGGGTGTCTTGCTGCTGATATATAACATATGCAGCATGAATACAGAAAATAACTCTCTGCTAATTAATGTCTTGTGCCTCATGTCGTAATTCTGGGGTAATTTTTCTCATGTTATTTTCCTTGCTACCACTTATTAGTGCATTATAAACATGCATCATATTTGCGTGAACTCTCAAACACTTTTAAATGTCGAAAACTCCAACTTAATTGTGTCATGATTACTGAAATCCTAACAGAAAGTGAAGTCTCGTAAAAAAATAAAAAACCTTCCTGGACTTCTCACATTTAATCATTCAGTACTGAAGTTTCCATTTGCGGAGAATGTGTCCATTTTCCACACAGCCGAATAACTGAATAAGTCAACAACAACAAGGGAGGAGAATTTGTTTCCACCCCGGGGCCATTCCTCAAAATGCCATTTCCTGCTGAAATCAAGATGATTAGGATTGGGGGAGAAACTCAGTGAGCTAGATGCATGGTGACATCGTATACCGACACACTTCGTCTGATGGAGCTGGTGATGAAATAGTAAAAGTCGAACATGAAGATCACCCTTTATTACTACGAGCCTCTGCTTTTATTAATGAGTCAAAAGAGCAACTTAATGATCTCCAACCATAGAAATAGAATTACTAGAGCTGGAATCCCCATTAAAGGGGCCTTTTTCTCATTCTAGTCATTCTATTTCTATGGTTGGAGATCTTTGAGTTGCTCTTTTGACTCATTAATAAAAGCAAAGGCTCTTAGTAATAAAGGGTGATTTCTATTGTGTTTCTCAAACCAATCCCTCTCTCCTAGTGGTTGTTCACTATAATTGGACTAGAGGGGCCATATTGGCCATTGTATGCATGATTAAGGCCTACTTGAGAATGAGAGAGAAAGTCATTTAGATCTCTGCTTTTCTCTCTCTCTCCATCTCCCTCTCTCTCTCCGTATGCCTGCTGCAAAAAAAGGAGCTTTAAGTCTCAGGTTTAAAGGGAACCTGTAATCTTTGGGGAAAGACAAGATGGCGCCGACAGACATGGTCACCCTGTTTATACCTCCTAGCCATTTTGTTGTGTGTTATTTCTTACGTTATTTGCTCAGAATGTGTCTTGCGTTATTACCTACAGCCATAAATAACTTTTGGATATTAGATCCGCAGTCACTTACCAGCATGTCGACCAGAAATTAGACTTTCCTGAGTTGGATCTCTTGTTTGAACTCTCCGAGGCAATTCCATTCATCCTGGGGGCTGCTCCATGATGCTGTCGCCGGAGAAGAGGAATAAGAAGTGGGCTCCTAGTTAGACTCAGGAGGCATGCATACCATCCACCGCTTTCGAGTATATTACTCACTAACATTCAGTCCCTGAACTGTAAAGTAGACAAGCTCAGGGAGAGGATCATCTTCCAGAGAGACTTCAGAGATTGTAACATACTCTGTTTACAGAATCATGGCTCTCTCTGGATATACAGTCCCCATACATTCAGCCAGCAGGGTTCTCCGCCCATCGCGCGGACATGAAGAAAGAGTATTGACGCATACACTGTGTCGGTGACTGAGCTCATCAGGAAGTGGATAGAGGATGTTGTCCCACTGTGACGATTACAACTTATCCAAACCAAAAACGGTGGATAGATGACAGCATTTGTGCAAAACTGAAAGCACGAACCACCACATTTAACGGCATGTCTGTCGGCGCCATTTTCTATGGATTACATTTTCTGAAAATCCCCCAAATCTGTGTCTTTTTCCCCCCTGGTTTCGTGAGGAATCACTCATGTGCCATGCATGCCCTTTGTGCCAGGCCTACTGTGCCTGGAGCTCTTGGAGAGATTCAGAGCCAAGAGCGCAGTGTGTGTTTGTCTCTGAGTGTGGTGTGTTCGTGTCTGTGTCTGTGTCTGTGTCTGTGTCTGTGTCTGTGTCTGTGTGTGTGTGCGCGTGCGCTTGTGTGAGCATGCTTGGCAGAACACACTGTAGAGACCCTTCTGAGTATCCTGGCCAAGTTGATGTCCAACAGATCAGCGGGTTTATGTGCTGTATCAGAAACATGTTCCACTTTAAATTAAGCACTGTACTGTACGTGTGTTTGTGTGTGTGTGTATTTGTGTTTTACCTTGCCAAAGCCACATGCAATGACACAAATGCAATACAACACTAAAACAACAACACAAACGAAATATGGGAGCAAATGTCATGAACATGGAGAAACAGCCAGGAGCAATACGCAACCTGCCATTACTGTCAGTATATTTCCCAAGCTGGGTGTTGCCTGGGGGTGTCTTGCTGCTGATATATAACACATGTAGCGTGAATACAGAAAATAACTGTCTGCTCATTAATGTCTTGTGCCTCATGTCGTAATTCTGGGGTCATTTTTCTCAAGGTATTTCCTTGCTACCACTTACTAGTGCATTATAAACATGCATCATATTTGTGTGAACTCTCAAACACTTAAATGTCGAAAACTCTACCTTAATTTTCTCATGATTACTGAATCCCAACAGAAAGTGAATTCTCGCTGACATATTCACCATTCTGTGGATGACAGAGGAGCTAGTAAAAAAGCCTTGCAGCTAGAAAACCTTCCTGGACTTCTCACATTTAATCATTCAGTACTGAAGTTTCCATTTACGGAGAACGTGTCCATTTTCCACATAGTCGAATAACTGAATAAGTCAACAACAACAAGGGAGGAGAATTTGTTTCCACCCCGGGGCCATTCCTCAAAATGCCATGTCCTGCTGAAATCAAGATGATTAGGATTGGGGGAGAAACTCAGTGAGCTAGATGCATGGTGACATCGTATACCGACACACTTCGTCTGATGGAGCTGGTGATGAAATAGTAAAGGTCGAACATGAAGATCACCCTTTATTACTACGAGCCTCTGCTTTTATTAATGAGTCAAAAGAGCAACTTAATGATCTCCAACCATGGAAATAGAATTACTAGAGCTGGAATGCCCATTAAAGGGGCCCTTTACCCATTCTAGTCATTCTATTTCTATGGTTGGAGATCTTTGAGTTGCTCTTTTGACTCATTAATAAAAGCAAAGACTCTTAGTAATAAAGGGTGATTTCGATTGTGTTTCTCAAACCAATCCCTCTCTCCTAGTTGTTTTTCACTATAGTGGGACAATTTATTATTTATTATATATATTTTTTTATTAACCTTTATTTAACAAATTTTTATTTACAATGACGGCCTACACCGGCCAAACCCAGACAACGCTGGGCCAATTGTGCGCCGCCCTATGGGATTCCCAATCACGGCCGGTTGTGATACAGACTAGAATTGAACCAGGGTATTTGTAGTGACTCCTGAGATGCAGTGCATTAGACCGCTGAGCCACTCGGGAGCCCCCCGAGGGGCCATATTGGCAATTGTATGGGCCATTGTATGCATGATTAAGGCCTACTTAAGAATGAGAGGGAAAGTCATTTAGATGTCTCTGTTTTTCTCACTCTCCATCTCCCTCTCTCTCTCTATATGTCTGCTGCACCAAAAAGGAGCTTTAAGTCTCAGGTTTAAAGGGAAACTGTAACCTTTGGGTAAGACAAGATGGCACCGACAGACAACTCCTAGGCATTTTTTGGGATTATTTCTTACATTATTTGCTCAGAATGTTTCTTGCATTATTACCTAAAGCGATAAATTACGTTTGGATATTAGATCAGCAGTCACTCACCAGCATGTCGACCAGAAATTAGACTTTCCTGAGTTGGATCATTTGTATGAACTCTCCGAGGCAATTCCATTCATCGTGGGGGGTGCTCCATGATGCTGTCGCCAGAGAAGAGGAATAAGAACTGGGCTCCTAGTTAGACTCAGGAGGCATGCATACCATCCACCGCTTTCGAGTATATTACTCACTAACATTCAGTCCCTGAACTGTAAAGTAGACAAGCTCAGGGAGAGGATCATCTTCCAGAGACTGTAACATACTATGTTTACAGAATCATGGCTCTCTCTGGATATATTGTCCCCGTACATTCAGCCAGCAGGGTTCTTCGCCCATCGCGCGGACAGGTATAAATAACTCTGCAGGTAAAAGAAAGGTGAAGATGTATGATTCATAATTATCTCCTCATGGTGTGATTGTGATAACATACAGGAATTCAAGTCCTTTCGTTCTCCCAATCTGGAATACCTCAACATCAAATGCCGACCACATTACCTCCTGAGAAAATGTTCTTCGATCATTGTCATGGCCAAGTATATTCCCCCCAAGCCGACATCACAATAGTTCTCATGGAACTACACTGGACTTTGTGCAAACTGGAAACCGCTTATCTTGAGGCCACATTTATTGTAGCTATGGTTTTTAACAAAGCAAATATGAGGAAAATGCTACTGAAACTCTATTAATACATATCCCGAGCTACTCGCACATCAAGAACTCTTGACCATTGCTACTCCACCTTCTGGTACGGCTACCAGGCCCTCCCACGCCCTCCCTTAGGCAAATCAGATCACGCCTCCATTTTGCTCCTCCTCTCCTGTAGGCAGAAACAGTAAGTACCCGTGGTAAGGACTAGTCAATGTTGGTATGACGGATTAGAATTGATGGTTCTAGATTGTTTTAATCAAGCGGACTGGGAAATGTTCCGGTTTGCCTCTGAGAATAGTATTGATGCATACACTGTGTCGGTGACTGAGTTCATCAGGAAGTGGATAGAGGATGTTGTCCCACTGTGACGATAAGAACTTATCCAAACCACCAAGGTGGTGCCCCCTGCTGTACTCCCTGTTCACCCATGACTGCATGGCCACTCATATCTCCAACTGAATAAAGTTAGCAGATGACACAACAGTGGTAGGCATGATTACCAACAATGACGAGGCAGCCTACAGGGAGGAAATGAGGGCCCTGGCGGAGTGGTGGCAGTAAAATAACCTCTCTCTCAACGTCAACAAAACGAAGAAGAATGATCTTGGACTTCAGGAGACAGCAGAGAGACTACGCCCCCATCCACATTGACGGGGCCGCAGTGCAGAGGGTGAAAATCTTCAAGTTCCCTCGGCATGCAATTCACTGACAACCTAAAATGGTGCATCCACACAGACAGTGTCGTGAAGAAGGCGCAACAGCGCCTCTTCAACCTCAGGAGGCTGAAGAAATTTGGCTTGGCCCCTAAGACCCTCACAAACTTCTACAGATGCACCATCGAGAACATCCTGTTGGGCTGTACCATCCGCAACCACAAGGATCTCCAGAGAGTGGTGCGGTCAGCCCAACGCATCACCAGTAGCACACTGCCTGCCTTCCAGGACATCTACAGGACCCGGTGTCACAGGAAGGCCAAGGAGATCATCAAGGAACTCAGCCACCTGAGCCATGGCCTGTTCATCCTACTACCATCTAGAAGGCAGAGACAGTACAGGCACATTAAAGCTTGGACTGAGAGAATGAAAAACAGGCCATCCGACTGTTAACTTCTTATGGCTGCATCCCGCTACCGGGATCGATATGACAGCAGCCAGTGAAAGTGCAGGGCGCCAAATTCAAACAACAGAAATCTCATAATTAAAATTTCTCAAACATACATGTGTCTTATATCATTTAAAAGGTAATCTTGTTGTTAATCCCACCAAAGTGTCCGATTTCAAATATGCTTTTCAGCGAAAGCACTACAAACGATTATGTTAGGTCACCACCAAACCACAATAAGCACAGCCATTTTTCAGCGAAAGATAGCTTTCACAAAAAGCAGAAATAGAGATAAAATTAATCACTAACCTTTGATTATCTTCATCAGATGACACTCATAGGACTTCATGTTACACAATACATGCATGTTTTGTTTGATAAAGTTCATATTTATAACAAAAAATCTGAGTTTACATTGGCGTGTTACATTCACTAGTTCCAAAAACATCAAGTGATTTTGCATAGCCACATCGTTTCAACAGAAATACTCATCATAAATGTAGATGATAATACAAGTTATACACATGGAATTATAGATATACCTCTCCTTAACTTCTTCGGGATAGGGGGCAGCATTTTCACTTTTGGATAAATAGCGTGCCCAATTTCAACTTCTTTCTACTCATCCCCAGAATATAAGATATGCATATTATTTAGTCAATTTGGATAGAAAACACTCTGAAGTCTCTAAAACTGTTTGAATCATGTCTGTGAGTATAACAGAACTTATGTAGCAGGCAAAACCCTGAGGACTAACCAATCAGATTTTTTGTTTTGAGGTCACTGTCTGTTCAATGTGTTTTCATTGGGATACTAGATTTCTAATGGACTTGTTTGCAGTTCCTACCGCTTCCACTGGATGTCACCAGTCTTTGGAAATTGGTTGAGGTTATTCCTTTGTGCAATGAAGAAGTACGGCCATCTTGAATCAGAGTAACGTTATGTCTACTGTTTGAGAGTTGCGCAAGACTAGAAAAGTAGCGTTAGTTTGTTGTCCTCCTGTTTTGAAAACAGATAGACCCGTCTTCAATTTGATCGATTATTAACGTTTAAAAATACCTAGAGTTGTATTACAAAAGTAGTTTGAAATGTTTTGGCAAAGTTTACCGTTAACTTTTGAGATATTTTGTAGTGACGTTGCGCAAATTGGAAGCTGTTTTTTTCTGGATCAAACGCGCCAAATAAATGGACATTTTGGATATATATGGACGGAATTAATCGAACAAAAGCACCATTTGTGATGTTTATGGGACATATTGGAGTGCCAACAAAATAAGCTCGTCAAAGGTAAGGCATGATTTATATTTTATTTCTGCGTTTTGTGTTGCGCCTGCAGGGTTAAAATATGCTACACTCTCTTTGTTTACTGTTGTGCTATCATCAGATAATAGCATCTTATGCTTTCCCCGTAAATCCTTTTTGAAATCAGACATGTTGGCTGGATTCACAACATGTGTAGCTTTAATTTGGTGTCTTTCATGTGTGATTTCATGAAAGATTGATTTTTATAGTAATATATTTGAATTTGGCGCGCTACATTTTTTCTGGCTTTTGGCCAAGTGGGACGCTACCGTCCCACATATCCCAGAGAAGTTAATGCAACCGCTGTGTCAGATTTCAAAAAAACTTTACGGAAAAAGCAAATCATGCAATAATCTGAGACGGAGCTCAGAACAATAGCCAAATTAGCTGCCATGTTGGGGTCAACAGAAACCAGAAAATACATGATAAATGTTTCCTTACCTTTGATGAACTTCATCAGAATGCAGTCCTAGGAATCCCAGGTCCACAATAACTGCTTGATTTGTTCGATAATGTCCGTTTTTTATGTCCAATTAGCTACTTTGATTAGCGCATTAGCGGTAAACAATTCCAAAGTCACAAAGCGCATCCACTATAACGTGACGAAATGTCCAAAAGTTCTGTAACAGTCAGTAGAAACATGTCAAATGATGTACAGAATCAATCCCTTAGAATGTTGTTAACATACATCTTGAATAACGTTCCAACCGGAGAATTAGATTGACTTCAGAAGAGCGGTGGACTGGAGGTCCTCCTCATGTGAAGGCGCATGTTCAATGCGTGGTCACCTCATGGCAGTGATTATTAATTCCTGTCTCCTTCGGCCCCCCTTCACATTAGAGTCTTCAGACAAAGTTCTATTGACTGTTGACATCTAGTGGAAGCTGTAGGAAGTGAAAACTCATCAATATCTCGCTGTAATTTCAATGAGAGCTTGGTTGAAAATCTGCCACCTCAGAAACAATTCAAACAGGAAGTGGAACTTCTCAGATTTTTGCCTGCCATATGAGTTCTGTTATACTCACAGACATAATCAAACAGTTTTCTATCCAATACGAATAATAATATGCATATATTAGCAACTGGGACTGAGGAGCAGGCAGTTTACTATACACCTTTCATCCAAGCTACTCAACTTCTTATGGCTGCAGGGGCAGTATTAAATAGTCACCACTAGCCGGCCTCCGCCCAGTATCCAGCCCTGAACTTAGTCACTGTTACTAACCATCTACCACCCAGTACTCCAATTTTTTGTATTTGTGTGTATTGTTTTTTATTGTTAGGTATACTTCACTGATGGAGCTATTAGGGTTGCAACGGTACACAGTATGTTGTCGAACCGTTCGGTACGCCCCCTACGGTTCAATATGCACACGTGAACCGCAGAATTGCGATATGCCTGTCATATTCCTATAATTTCCAAAACTTGCTTATTGCGCTGCAGACTACACGCACGTTGTACATTCAGATCCACAGAACCAGACGTGCAGCTTGAGAACAGGCTTGGCAGGCAACTGCTTGGGGCCCCAGGCCGTTAGGGGGCTCCGGAGGGCTGACAGACTTTACTCCACAGCAATGTTTCAAATTGTGGCAACCCCCTCCCCCTTAAACAACCAATGGACGATTTGCAATGACATCTCAGTAGGAAACCTCCCTAAAGGGGCCCCATGAAGAGCGAGGAAACTAAAAACAAATATTCTCTCAGGTCCAACGTGACAATGGCGAGCGCTAGCGAGACAGAGAGAAGCAAATTTGAAGAGGCATTGCCGTCTTTCAAATCCGCTGTGTGGGAACATTTTGGATTCAGATTTCAATACGATGATGACGGTAAGAAGACCGTAAACAAACAAAGTACAGTCTGCAAGCATTGCTTTGCCACTGTCGGCTTCTCGAGTGGAAACAATTCTAACAGGATGTGTCATTTACGTCACCATCACCCGGCCGTATCCCTTGCAGGTGGAGTTGGAGCAAGGAGAGTCCACTCGTTAGCAAAAACACAACAATCTCTCGCTGCTGCCTTCCAAAAACAATTTGTGACAAATTCTGAAAAACATAAAGAAATAACCAAAGACTTGCAGCCCTATTCGGTGGTTACTGACTCAGGATTTCGTCACCTGATGAAAAACATTGAACCGGGTTACAAAGTCCCCTCCCGCACACATTTCAGCAGAAAATTAATTCCCAAACTCTATGAAACATCATGGAGAGAAATTGGAAACAAATTGATACAGACACCCTATCTAGATCTCTCCACTGATAGTTGGACCTCCAGAGCAACTCAAAGCTACCTCACTGTGATGGTTCACTATGTACTGTATTGGGAGATAAAGAGCTGCGTGTTGCAAACTCGACCCCTGTATGAGAGTCATACAAGCGCACACCTTTCTTAAATATAAAAAGATACCGAAACCGTACCGTTACCGTGGCCGACAAACCGTGATACATACCGAACCGTGGACCCACTGTACCGTTGCATCCCTAGGAGCTATAAACATACTGTAAGCATTTGCTAAATATGTGTACGCGACCAATAAAATGTGATTTGATTAAAGGGTCCTACGTGACAAGCTTTGACGGCTTCATCTCTGTGTGTGTGTGTGCGTGTCTGGGTGTGTGCGAGAGAGAAGCTTGTGTTTCCTAGTTATATACACATAAAAGTGTGTACACCCTCTCCCGCCCCAGCAAACAAGACCTGGTGTATGTTTCCTGCTGATATAGCACAGCTTTGAGTGGTTTCCACGACAACACCATCTCATAATATGGAGACATATGAGACTTATGTTACGCCCGGAGGAAATAATGTGATGAGGGAGAGTTAAAAACGCCTAAGCTTTTGCTGTTCGTTAGGCCTACTCATCTTGTTGGCTGACGAAAAATAAAGGTGGACAGTTCTTATATCTTCAATATGCCCCTTGGACTTTGATAAGAAGGACGCGCACAGTTGTGTCTCCGATGTGTCTGTCTTCACCTCTCTCTCTCTCCCCCTCTCTCTCTCTGTGTGAAATGATAAAGGTGAGGTCTACTCTCTGGTATTGGACTATTTCAAACACTTGACAATTGACAAAACAAGGAGTGGTGGTGTGAAGGTTGCAGAAAGCCAAACATTATAGAATGTGTGATGAGTCCATTAAACCTACCCACTGTTTTGTCCGTATCCAAAGCCATTTGGAGTATTGGCGATGTATACTGGACATGTAATATGAAAAAGCATCACCCACTCTATTTCCTTTCCTTCCTTTTCACAACACCTTCTGTCCGGATAAATAAATCATACAGTACATTTCTATTTTCTCTCGTTCCATTTATTTCACCATAAAACACCTCATTCAGCCCCTTATCAGAAGGTGCTGCGGGCTACCCAAACACCTCACTCCCATTTGTTATCTGGACTCAAAGAGGCACAATCAGAGCTGGCTGTCTGAACATGGTGTGTGTGTGCGTGTGTGTGTGTGTGTGTGCGTGCGTGCGAGCATGTGTGTGTAACAGAAGGAGATGGGGCTGTCTGCATATGGTGTCCGTGTGAGTCTGTGTGAACGTCTGTGTGCATGTATGTGTGTATGTTTTAATTAATTTAAGGATCGGACCCTTTTTTTCAATTTTCGCCTAAAATACCCAAATACCTGACATACCCAAATCTAACTGCCTGTAGCTCAGGCCCTGAAGCAAGCATATACGTTTTCTTGGTACCATTTGAAAGGAAACACTTTGAAGTTTGTGTGAAAGGAATGTAGGAGAATATAACACATTAGATCTGGTAAAAGATAATACAAAGAAAAAACCAACCGTTTTTTTGTATTTTTTTGTACCATCATCTTTGAAAGGCCATAATGTATTATTCCAGCCCAGGTGCGATTTAGATATTGGCCACTAGATGGTAGCAGTGTATGTTTTAGACTGATACAATGAACCATTGCATTTCTATTCAAAATGTTGTATTAAGACTGGCCAAATGTGCCTAATTTGTTTATTAACTTCTCTTGTGTAGGTGGCAGCATTCGGAATTTTGGATGAAAAGCATACCCAAATTAAACTGCCAGCTACTCATCCCCAGAAGATAAGATATGCATATTATTAGTAGATTTGGATAGAAAACACTCTGACGTTTCTAAAACTGTTTGAATCATGTCTGTGAGTATAACAGAACTTATTTAGCAGGCGAAACCCGGAGGACAAACATTCAGATTTTCTTTTTGAGGTCACTGTCTGTTCAATGAGGTTTCATTGGGAAACCAGATTTCTAAGGGACCTTCTTGCAGTTCCTACCGGTTCCACTGGATGTCAACAGTCTTTAGAAATTGGTTGAGGTTATTCCTTTGTGTAATGAAGAAGTACGGCCATCTTGAAGGAGGGTCACTCGAAGTGTCCTGTTTGTTAGAAGCGCATGACCAGAAAGCTAGCTACAGTTGGTTTTAACCCTGTATTGAACACAGATCATCCCGTCTTCAATTTGATCAATTATTTACGTGAAAAAATACCTAAAGTTGTATTACAAAAGTAGTTTGAAATTTTTTGGCAAAGTTTACAGGTAACCTTTGAAATATTTTGTAGTCACGCTTCACAATTTGGAACCGGTGTTTTTCTGGATCAAACGTGCCAAATAAATGGACATTTTGGATATATATCGACGGAATTAATCGAACAAAAGGACCATTTGTGATGTTTATGGGACATATTGGAGTGCCTACAACAGAAGCTCGTCAAAGGTAAGGCATGAATTATATTTTTATTTCTGCGTTTTGTGTTGCGCCTGCAGGGTTGAAATATGCTTCTCTCTCTTTGTTTACAATGGTGCTAACTCAGATAATAGCATTGTTTGCTTTCGCCGAAAAGCCTATTTGAATTCTGACATGTTGGCTGGATTCACAACCAGTGTAGCTTTAATTTTGTGTCTTTCATGTGTGATTTTTATAGTAATTTTTATAGTAATTAATTTGAATTTGGCGCTCTGCATTTTCTCTGTCTTTTTGCCAAGTGAGACAGTAACATCCCGCCTAAACTCAGATTTTTGGATATAAATATGAACTTTACATACAAAACATACATGTATTGTGTAACATGAAGTCCTATGAGTGTCATCTGATGAAGATCATCAAAGGTTAGTGATACATTTTATCTCTATTTCTGCTTTTTGTTACTCCTCTCTTTGGCTGGAAAAAATGGCTGTCTTTTTCTGTGACTTGGCTCATACCTAACATAATCGTTTGGTGTGCTTTCGTAGTAAAACTTTGTTGAAATCGGATACTTTGGCTGTGTATCTTTAAAATGGTGTAAAATACTTGTATGTTTGAGGAATTTAAATTATGGGATTTATGTTGTTTTGAAATTGGCGCCCTGCAGTTTCATTTGGCTGTTGACGAGGTGGGACGCTACCGTCCCACATACCCTAGTGAGGTTAATAACTTTTCATGTTAAAAACTGTGCACTCTCCTCAAACGATAGCATGTTATTATTTCACTGTAATAGCTACTGTAAACAGGAGAGTGCAGTTAGTTTAACAAGAATTTAAGCTTTCTGCCAATATCAGATATGTATATGTCCTGGGAAATGTTCTTGTTACTTACAACCTCATGCGAAACCATGCTAAACGCAATAGCCGACGTTAGCTCAACCGTCCCACAGGGGACCCCCCGATCCTGAAGAAGTTTTAACACGTGTGTGTGTGTGTGCGAGTGTGTGTGTGTGTGTGTGTGGAACAGCTATCTGCAAGTTATGCTCTTTACCTCTGCGCTCCGTCTGCAAAAGATGTGTCCTGTCAAAGAACACAAACAGGGTTCTGTGGGCCGTAACAGCATGGCACGGTGATAAGAGAGTGGAGGAGACACTCAGCTGAGATCTGACACTGCAGGGGAGGTGCCGCGATACTGCCCTGAAGCCAGCTCGGGCCGTGATAAAAGCTGTCACAGGCATCACACCTTTCTCTATCATTCTTCACTATCTTTGCTTTGAATTGGATGGGTAAATGCATGCCACTATGGTCTGGTCTGATCATTCAAGTGATGCTGTCCCTTGTTATGTTATTGTCATTTACTGCAGTCCTTTTTCAATAGATGCCATGGATGTTTGTTTTTTAACCAAGCTTGTTTTAGTCACTCATTTATCACTGTCATACTCAGGACTATCTGAATGAGGTCATCTCACTTTCAAGTATAATTTTCAAGGGAACAGTTTTATATGACTGAGCTTTGCTGTATTTGTAGCTCTGGTCGTTTCCAGTGGCTGGTCCATTGGCCCATGGTTCAGAGGGAAGGTCAGAGAGAGCTTCAGGCCAACGTGGACTCAGGGATAGACGTAGCATAATAAATGTATCTCCTTCCTTTTAGTATGGTATGTATTAATTTGTCGATGTCCATGTTACATTTCGTATGTTAAGAATTCCACTTTGTTGCGGCTAACATTAGCTAGGTTGTAACGGCTTTCCTCTTCCTCTTCATCCGAAGAGGAGGAGCAGGGATTGAACCAAAATGCAGCGTTTTGATACGACATGATTTTTAATTAACAAAACAGAAAACACGACGAACACTTGAATAGTTACAAAACAATAAACGACGTAGACAGACCTGAACGACGAACTCACATGAAACACGAAGAACGCATGAACAGGAAAACTGACTACATAAAACGAACAAACAAACAAAACCGAAACAGTCCCATGTGGCGTAACATAACACAGACACTGACACAGGAGACAACCACCCACAACAATCAATGTGAAAACACCTACCTTAATATGGCTCTCAATCAGAGGAAATGAAAACCACCTGCCTCTAATTGAGAGCCATATCAGGTCACCCTTTAACCAACATAGAAACACATAACATAGACTACCCACCCAAACTCACGCCCTGACCGCCAAACACATACAAAAACAACAGAAAACAGGTCAGGAACGTGACAGAACCCCCCCCCTCAAGGTGCGAACTCCGGGCGCACCCCTAAAACTCAAGGGGAGGGTCTGGGTGGGCATCTGTCCGCGGTGGCGGCTCCGGCGGTGGACGAGGACACCACTCCACCACTGTCTTTGTCCCCCTCCTTAGCGTCCTTTGTGGCGACCCTCGCCCCCGACCATGGTCCAGGAACCTTCACTAAGGCCCCTCCTACATAGAGGAGACAACTCAGGAACGAGAGGTAGCTCAGGCCAGAGAGGTAGTTCAGGACAGAGAGGTAGCTAAGGACAGAGAGGTAGCTCAGGACAGAGAGGTAGCTCAGGACAGAGAGGTAGCGCAGGACAGAGAGGTAGCTCCGGACAGAGGGACAACTCTGTACTAATGGCAGCTCCGGACTGGGTGGCAGCTCCGGACTGGGTGGCAGCTCATGACTGGAGGGCAGCTCATGACTGGAGGGCAGCTCATGACTGGAGGGCAGCTCATGACTGGAGGGCAGCTCATGACTGTAGGGCAGCTCATGACTGTAGGGCAGCTCATGACTGTAGGGCAGCTCATGACTGTAGGGCAGCTCATGACTGTAGGGCAGCTCTGGCAGCTCCTGACTGGCTGGCGGTTCTGGCAGCTCCTGACTGGCTGGCGGTTCTGGCAGCTCCTGACTGGCTGGCGGCTCTGGCAGCTCCTGACTGGCTGGCGGCTCTGGCAGCTCCTGACTGGCTGGCGGCTCTGGCGGCTCCTGACTGGCTGGCGGCTCTGGCGGCTCCTGACTGGCTGGCGGCTCTGGCGGCTCCTGACTGGCTGGCGGCTCTGGCGGCTCCTGACTGGCTGGCGGCTCTGGCGGCTCCTGACTGACGGACGGCTCTAGCGGCTCCTGACTGACGGACGGCCCTAATGGCTCGGGACAGACAGGCGGCTCTAATGGCTCGTGGCAGACGGATGGCTCAGAAGGCGCTGGGCAGACGGATGGCTCAGAAGGCGCTGGGCAGACGGATGGCTCAGAAGGCGCTGGGCAGACGGATGGCTCAGAAGGCGCTGGGCAGACGGATGGCTCAGAAGGCGCTGGGCAGACGGATGGCTCAGACGGCGTTGGGCAGACAGATGGCTCAGACGGCGCTGGACAGACAGATGGCTCAGACGGCGCTGGGCAGACAGATGGCTCAGACGGCGCTGGGCAGACAGATGGCTCAGACGGCGCTGGGCAGACAGATGGCTCAGACGGCGCTGGGCAGACAGATGGCTCAGACGGCGCTGGGCAGACAGACGGCTCAGACGGCGCTGGGGAGACGGATGGCTCAGATGGCACTGGGCAGACGGATGGTTCTGGCCGGATGAGGCGCACTGTAGGCCTGGTGCGTGGTGCCGGAACTGGAGGCACCGGACTGGAGACACGCACTTCAAGGCTAGTGCGGGGAGCAGGGACAGGGCACACTGACCTCTCGAAGCGCACTATAGGCCTGGTGCGTGGTACCGGAACTGGAGGTACCGGGCTGAGGGCACGCACCTCAGGGCGAGTGCGGGGAGAAGGAACAGTGCGTACAGGGCTCTGGAGACGCACAGGTGGCTTAGTGCGTGGTGCCAGAACTGGAGGCACTGGGCTGGAGACACGCACCATAGGGAGAGTGCGTGGAGGAGGAACAGGGCTCTGGAAACGCACTGGAAGCCTGGTGCGTGGTGTAGGCACTGGTAGTACTAGGCTGGGGCGGGAAGGTGGCGCCGGAAATACCGGACCGTGCAGGCGTACTGGCTCCCTTGAGCATTGAGCCTGCCCAACCTTACCTGGTTGAATACTCCCCGTCGCCCGACCAGTGCGGGGAGGTGGAATAACCCGCACCGGGCTATGTAGGCGAACCGGGGACACCATGCGTAAGGCTGGTGCCATGTAAGCCGGCCCGAGGAGGCGTACTGGTGGCCAGATATGTAGGGCCGGCTTCATGACATCCGGCTCAACGCTCAATCTAGCCCTACCAGTGCGGGGAGGTGGAATAACCCGCACCGGGCTATGCACACGTACAGGAGACACCGTGCGCTCTACTGCGTAACACGGTGTCTGCCCGTACTCCCGCTCTCCACGGTTAGCCTGAGAAGTGGGCGCAGGTCTCCTACCTGCCCTTGGCCCACTACCTCTTAGCCCCCCCCCCCCAAGAAATTTTTGGGGTTTCTTCTCGGGCTTCCTTGCTAGCCGCGTACCTTCATATCTGCGGTTTTGAGCTTGATTCTCCGGCTTCCAGCCACGTCTCTTTGCTGCCTCCTCATACCACCGCTCCTGGGCTCTCGCTGCTTCCATCTCCTCACGAGCGCGGCGATATTCCCCAATGTGAGCCCAGTGTCCTTTTCCCTCCAATACTTCATCCCATGTCCAGGATTCCTGTTTCGTGGACCACAGTTCGTGGTCCCGCTGCTTGGTTCTGGTGTGGTGGGTGGTTCTGTAACGGCTTTCCTCTTCCTCTTCATCCGAAGAGGAGGAGCAGGGATTGAACCAAAATGCAGCGTTTTGATACGACATGATTTTTAATGAACAAAACAGAAAACACGACGAACACTTGAATAGTTACAAAACAATAAACGACGTAGACAGACCTGAACGACGAACTCACATGAAACACGAAGAACGCATGAACAGGAAAACTGACTACATAAAACGAACGAACAAACAAAACCGAAACAGTCCCATGTGGCGTAACATAACACAGACACTGACACAGGAGACAACCACCCACAACAATCAATGTGAAAACACCTACCTTAATATGGCTCTCAATCAGAGGAAATGAAAACCACCTGCCTCTAATTGAGAGCCATATCAGGTCACCCTTTAACCAACATAGAAACACATAACATAGACTACCCACCCAAACTCACGCCCTGACCGTCAAACACATACAAAAACAACAGAAAACAGGTCAGGAACGTGACATAGGTGGCTAATGTTAGCTAGGCTAGGGGTTAGGGGTTAGAGTTATGGTTATGGTTAGGGGTTAAGGTTAAGTTAGAGGTTAAGGTTAGGGGAAGGGTTAGATAACATGCTTAGAGTTGCAAAGTTGCTAATTAGCTATAATGCTAAAGTTGTCAATGATGTGATTCGAACGTGCAACCTTTGGGTTGCTAGATGTTCATGTTGTACACCCACCCATCCTCCCTGACCAGCAGCTTACAAATCAAATATTATATTTTATTGGTCACACACACATGGTTAGTAGATGTTATTGCGAGTGGAGCGAAATGCTTATGCTTCTAGATCCGACAGTGCAGCAGTATCTAACAGGTAATATCTAACAATTCCACAACAAAGCCTAATATCTAATAAATTCCACTACAAAACCTAATACACACAATCTAGTAAAGGATTGGGATAATAATATATATGTATTAAATATATGCATGAGCAGTGATAGAGCGACTAAGATGCAATATATAGTAAAGAATAGATAGTGAAGGATACAGTAGTGGCTCAGGTGGTTATTGTCCTTGATTATCTTTTTTGCCTTCCTGTGACATCGGGTGCTGTAGGTGCCCTGGAGGGCAGGTACTTTGCCCCCAGTGATGTGTTGTGCAGACCCCACCACCCTCTGGAGAGCCCTGCGGTTTTGGGCTGTGCCGTTGCCGTACCAGGCAGTGATACAGCCCGACAGGATGCTCTTAATTGTTACCTGTAAAGGTTAGTAAGGGTTTTCGGTGACAAGCCCTTATATACACCAGTGAGTCAGCCTTATGTATATGTACACCGAGGAACTTAAAACTTTCCACCTTCTCCACTGCTGTCCCGTTGATGTGGATCGGGGCGTGCTCCCTTTGCTGTTTCCGGAAGTCCACGATGATCTCTTTTGTTTTGCTGACATTGAGTGAGAGGTTATTTTCCTGATATCACACTCTGAGGGCCCTCACCTCCTCCCTGTAGGCTGTCTCGTCGTTGTTGGTATTCAAGCCTACCACTGTAGTGTCGTCTGCAAACTTAGGTAACCTTCTGTCTTATGTAACCATACCTAGGGCTGTTGCGGTGACCGTATTACCACCACACCGGCAGTCACAGCAGTCATGACCGGAGTCAAATTCCACATGACCGCTTAGTCACAGTAACTAGGCTTCTCCAAGCTCTGATGCTGCTGCTGGTCATTAGTAGCTTATGATGGTCATTAGTAGCCTACTAAACTTTGTACCTGCTTGGTACCCAGCACTCTATTGTCTCTCTAATCTCTCTGACATCATGCAAATGTAATCAAAAATCTAATCAAACACTTCATGAGAGCCCATGAGCTCATGTTATGGAACATTTCTATAGGCTCTGCAATTATAAGAAAACAGAGTGATGGCCTCTATTAAAAAATGGAGGATCCCATCAGCTTTCTATAGGCTAAGCCTATTATATTTATTTCTCAACTTTCTAAATACTAAGCACATTTCTTTGCTTTACAACAGGAGTATTGCCTACCTGGCTGGCATGAAAATGAACCATGTGAAAAAGTGCATAGATGACATGTATTTTTTTCCCCTGCCCCTGTTCTGAGATAGGTGCATGATAATGGTCTAATTTCACATATTTTATTGAGAATATGTAAAAATAGTCTGATGGGTGACAATATTAGCCTTTCACTTGTGAATGATGCCCAGCGTAAAGTAGCCAAATAACTTCTTAAAATTAAGAACATTAATCCGCTTTACAACCTGTGAAAAGCCTACATGGCATACATAGGTGACCTTTGAGTTTAAAGTTTGGGGAAGATAATTTTCACCTTAAAAATGCACCTTTATAATAAAGTATTACATAAATAATCACATTTGCGGTCACTTTTGAGAATGGTGTTTTTCCGCTAATTGATTGCATTTTGGAACACTGTGTCGTGTGCGCATTGCGGCGCTTATAATGTGAAGAAATAGCCTAATAGGTTATCAACATTTTAAGCTAAACGTTCTGATCTGTTACATCAGCCTCATTGATTTTTTAAGTTTTTTTGATGCGAGTTGATCTGTCACATCCCACAACTGTCCCAGAGTATGTTTCAAATATTAGAATAGGTCAACTTTTGTACTATGGGAGATAGTAGATTGACATAGACTCGTGATTTTGCTGTTCGTTAGACCTACTCATCTTGTTGGCTGACGAAAAATAAAGGTGGACAGTTCTTCTAACATCTTCAATATGCCCCTCGGAATTTGATAAGAAGGACGCGCGCAGTTGTGTCTCCGATGTGTCTGTCTTCACTTGTAGCCTACTTCGGAGCTGAGATGCCTGTGAGAAGGACCCGATCACATGACGGGCATTGGCTAATAAGAATTGAGATATCTGAGAGAGCCATGTGAGTGAGAAGTGCTTCGGGGCACGGCGACTGACAGACAGGAGAAGGGAATTGTAATTATTATATTCAGCCCAAGGGCACAACGGCCACTTTGGCCGCAAACGGCATGGATTTTTTAAAGGGGCGATTATGGCCACACAAGGGGGATGCCCCCGGGAAATTCGAGGCCTGGTGAGAATATTATCAAGTGCTTGTCAAATTGTGAATGAGAGACTGATGAAGTGTGTGCAGCCTGCGCAAGAAACAAAGCAGAGTTGCCTTTCACGCAACTTTTTGCATTTCAAAATGCTGTCTTTGACTTTGGGAGAACAGGGGCTCTGGATAAAGTATTGAGCAATAAATGAGGTTTATTCAAATAAATTGTTTTCCATGAAGTTGAGCTAATTAAAATTCACTGACTTTCTCAAACTGAAAAACTCTTAGCAAAGATCCACAATAACGGTTTAGCAAAACAACGTGGAAATGAACGTGACCTCATTAGAATGGTGCTCAAAGAAATGTGGGTGATTTGCATGAGGTACTTTATTTTATAATCCACAAAAACAAAGAATTTGAGGAAGCTCCACTACTGTCAAAATGATAATACTATCTAAACATTTGAAATATAACAATCTATTTTCTCTGTCTTTCATCTCCTCATCCAGACTCCTTCTGTCCTGCTGCTTTTGGTGTGTGGCAGCATGACGTAGTTTGTCAACCAAACCATTGCCTGCACCCAACAGATTTCATTTCAAACTGCAAACAGGACACACATCTTTTCATCTATCTTCTATAAGGGAATAGGTGTTGAGGGAGAGAGAAAGAGAAGAGAGAGTGAGAGAGAGAAGAAAAGAGAAACAAAGGAGAGAGAGAGAAAAGAGAGAGAGAGAGAAGGTGAATGTTATGGTGCATTGTACTAGCTATTCTGTATCAAGCACTGCCCTTTGCAGATATTGACTGGTATTGGCTTGGCTGTCAACAGACCCTGACACGTTAACTACCAAGACCAAACAAAAAACAGCCTCAAAGTCATGTCGGAAAATGCACCTCTACCTGTGTGTGTGTGTGTGTGTGTGTGTGTGAGTGTGTGTTCACATGTGTATATTATGTTGTGTGTGTGCTTGCATGTGTATGTTGTTGTTATTACTATAGCACCAAGATTTCAGAGTTGCAGGTGGAATCTGATTGCCATCCCCTTTCCATTTTCAAATATTCTGAGGGACTTCAAAAATAGAAATGTAGCACATTTGCAATTTGCTGCTAAGATGCATATCCTAGAATGTATTTTCTCTTGTGAAGTGTCTGTGTGCAATTGTGTGTACTTGAGTATGTGTAGGCCTATGTGTATCCCTGCTCATCTTCAAAATGTCTTCCAAGTTCAGCATGATGTCGGACGCGCAGGAGATATTAGATATGTGTAGGTGCCGTGTAGTAACTATGGGGCTCAGGTATCCTCTGAGCAACCAATTAAAGATCTGGAATGAGAGGTATGAAAGAAGCAGTGATGGCCATCCCTACCCCTGTAGCATCTCTACTGCTTCCCTTCCTCATGGGCCAAGTGTCACTTCACCTGCTGGTGCCCCATTATGGCCATGAGGTTTTTCCTGACCAATGTACCTGAGCAGGAAAAACTTGGGAATAATTACAATATCGGCTAAAACCAGAGCCCAGAGTTTTTCCTGCTCGGGTCACATGGTCAGGGAGAACTCCTGGCCCTAGTCCCTATCAACTCTGATCCTTCCTTCACCACCAAACTGGAGCTCCAAGAGGGAGGGGAGGGGGGACAGTCGGCCTCAGTCTCCCAGCACGACAGCCCTTCTCTGGGAAGGACGTTTGACATGTACATGGTCACACATGGCTGCCTGGAGCAGGTTTTCCACCAGCCTGTCCCCCTCACGCTCTGACAACACCCCGCCATCACACGCAATGAGAAAGGTAAGGGGAACAGATTTCTGCCAGCGACAGGAGCTGGTGGAGGGATGGAAAAGAGGAAGGGAGAGAGGGAGGGAGAGAGGGAGATGGAAAAAGGAATAGAGTAAATGGTAAACCAGAGGGAGAGGGAGCGAGATAGAGAGATGGAAAAAGGAATAGAGTAAATGGTAAACCAGAGGGAGAGGGAGCGAGATAGAGAGATGGAAAAAGGAATAGAGTAAATGGTAAACCAGAGGGAGAGGGAGCGAGATAGAGAGATGGAAAAAGGAATAGAGTAAATGGTAAACCGGGGGGAGAGGGAGCGAGATAGAGAGATGGAAAAAGGAATAGAGTAAATGGTAAACCAGAGGGAGAGGGAGCGAGATAGAGAGGAAAGTAGAAAGGAAGGAACAGTGGTGGAAAAAGTACTAAATAGTCATACTTGAGTAAAAGTAAAGATACCTTAATAGAAAATGACTCAAGTAAAAGTCACCCAGGAAATTACCAGTTGAGTAACAAGCTTAAAGTATTTGGTTTAAAATATACTGAAGTATCAACACTAAAAGTATAAATAATTTCAAATTCCTTATATTAAGCAAACCAGACGGCACCATTTATTTTATTTTATTTACAGATAGCCAGGGGCACACTCCAACACTCAGAAATCATTTACAAACGAAGCATGTGTGTTTAGTGAGTCAGCCGATCAGAGGCAGTAGGGATGACCAGGGAAGTTCTCTTGATAAGTGTGTGAATTGGACCATTTTCCTGTCCTGCTAAGCATTCACAATGTAACAAGTACTTTTAGGTGTCAGGGAAAATGTATGGAGTAAATGGTCAATTATTTTCTTTAGAAATGTAGTGAAGTAAAAGTAAAAGTTGTCAAAAACATAAATAGTAAAACTAAAGACAGATACCCCAAAACACTATTTAAGTAGTACTTTAAAGTATTTTTTACTTAAGTACCTTACACCACTGGGAAGGAAAGAGGTAAAGAGAGAGGCAAAATACTGGCAGATTTTCTGTCTGTGAGGTGTCAGCGACTCCGACAGACGGTTCCTTAACAAGTGGTCGCCCCCTCTTGAACTCTGCAGTGACGCGCAGCATACAACCAGACGGGCGTGCATGGTAGTGGTGTGACCCTGGAAAAGGGGCCAAAAACCTGGGGTTTGAGGGGCTGGAGGGAGTAAGGGAAACACCACAGGGACCAGCTGTTGGTGAAGTATTGATAGGTGTACAGAGTTTTGGTGCCAACAACAATAATGCTGACTCCCAAACTGAATTTGTGGAAACTATATTTATGGCAAGAATGAAAATATAGAGTTCACAGAATTCTTCAAACTCAAATGCAGATTCAAAATTATATGTGGGCGCTGTGGTGGCATCAAACATTCAATAATGGACAATGCATTATTTTTCCCATATACTTGCTTTCAGCGCCACCCCTAGCCTTTTGGGGGCCCTAAGCAAGTTTCAGATGGGGGGGCTCCCTCACCTCGTGGGCAAAAGCAATTATACACATTTTTCCATGGGTGTAAAGTAAATGTTGCAGTTTTAAAGCAAGTTTTCGGGCTATTCTTTCATTTTCCCATGTAGCAGAGAGAACATTTTGCAGTTTCGAAGGAGTCGTTCCATATAATTTCAGCAAGCCATGACACCCACCATCTCAGACTGTTCTCAAATTGTTTCTGTAGTTAGAAACTAAGCTAATTGATTGCAGCCAAATTGGCCGTTCTAATTTCAGATTCAGATAATATTCCATGAATATAGAACCTAACATTCAATTTGAACCCAACTATTTGTTGTATTTTTTTATTTACCCCGGCCAAACCCTAAACCGGACAACCCTGGGCCAATTGTGCGCCGCCCTATGGGACTCCCAATCACGACTGGTTGTAATACATCCTGGAATCGAGCCAGGGTCTGTAGTGACGCCTCTAGCACTGAGATGCAGTGCCTTAGACCTCTGCACCACTCGGGAGCCCTACTAATGAGTAAGACATGAGGAATCCATAATTTTCTGGTCAAAAACCACCCACGGACCCCCCACACCACATGCCAGTCCCAACCAGTATACAGTATCAGTTCTCTATTTTTGACAAGTAGTATGAAGCTGTGGCTTGGAGTATGTCCTCGTAAAATGGAGTACTAAAGTGGAAAAACTCAGAAGTGAAATGACAACATTGAACAGTGAACCATCATGTTATATAAAACATCTAATAATGAAAGAGAAGGATTGCTGTTTTGAATTTAGTAAAGTTAGAGTGGGAGAGCTGGAAGAACTGTTGTTATCTATCAATAATGATAAGCCACCAGGAATAGACAACCTTGATGGGAAACTATTGAGAGTGGTAGCAGACTGTATTGCCACACCTATTTGCTATATCTTTAACCAAAGCCTAAAGGAGTGTGTCCACAGGCGTGGAAGGAAGCTAAAGTCATTCCACTGCCTAAAATTTTTAAAGCACCATTTGCTGGCTCTAACAGCCACCCAATCAGTTTGCTGCCTGGTCTTTGTAAACTGATGGAAAGTGCTAGTTAACTACAGTGCTAGTTAACTACTGACTTTCAGCATGCATATAGAGAATGGCACTCAACTTGTACTGCACTGACTCAGATGACTGATGATTGGTTAAAATAAATGGATAATAACATGATAGTTGGAGCTGTATTGTTACATTTCAGTGCAGCCTTTGATATTATTGATCATAAATTGTTATTGAAGAAACTCACTTGCTTTGGCTTTACATCACCTGCCATCACATGGTTGAGCTCACTGAAATTCTAAATAAGGAGATACAGTCAGTATCAGAATGGATGATTAATAATAAACAGGTATTAAATGCATCTAAAACTAAAAACGTTGCATTTGGTTCAAAACAGTCTCTAAGACCAGAACCTCAACTGGAGTTGTGTATAAATGGTGTGACCATTGAGCAAGTTGAGGAAGTTAAACTCCTAGGAATAACAATGGATTGTCAATTATCATGATCAAGTCATATCGACAAAGATGTTGTTGTGAAGATGGGGACGGATATGACTGTTATAAAAAAAATGTTCTGCGAAAGAAAAAGAAAAATCAACTGTACTAGTTGTTCAGGCTCTGATATCATCCCATCTTGATTACTGTCTGGTAATATGGTCAGGTACCGCAAAGAAAGACCTATCAAAGCTGCAGCTGGCTCAAAACAGTGCAGCACACCTTGCCCTTAATTACACCTACAGAACTAACATCAACAACAGGCATGACAATCTTTCCGTGTTGATGAGAGATTAACTGCCTCTCTTATAGTTTTTATGAGTCTGCATAATCAAATAACATACAGCTCAGACACCCATACATACCCCACAGGACATGCCACCAGGGGGTCTCTTCACAACCCCAAGTCCAAAACGAATTCACAGCAACGCACAGTATTATACAGAGCTATCATCGCATGGAACTCCCTTCCATCTCCAATTACTCAAGCAAACAGCAAAATAACTGTAAAAAAGATTAAACAACATCTCATGGAACTCGGGGAATATGAGGGGCACACACACAAACACACGCACAGACACACTATCACACACATTATTTTTGTGGTGGTTGCATTGTTTGTATTATTATTTAAAACATGTTTGGGTTGTATTGTTTTTATACCATTTTTATACCGTTGTATTTAAAATGACTGTCCTTGTCTATCAGTGTATCACTGTTTTGTTACTTGTCATGTTTTGTGTATTTTGTGGACCCCAGGAAGAATAGCTGCTGCTCCCCAAAAGCTAATGGGGATCCAAATAAACAATTAAATAAGAAATGCTTCTCCATACTATGTCATTTCTTCCCTGTGAATCTGGTGATTCCCCCCCCCCCCCCCCCCCTGTTCAGAGAAATTAGTAATTGAAGTTGCTTGCAATATTTACCATAAAGTAGTGTGAAAGTACCAGGTTTTTCCCATTGGATGCCGCTGTTCCTGCATTACTGCCACACTCTTATCCATGTTACTGATCTCTTGTGTTTATTAAATACATCACAACATTTCCTTTGCAACTTTGAGTAGCAAACCAATGGATTTAGCTCATGATGAAAATAAATTGTGTGGTCATCACAATTTAAGCCAGTGCCACATGAAAGCAATTTAGAGTGTCCTTATTTTATGCTTAATCTGTGTCCGGGAAACGGCACCTTGTGGTTTATTCCCTTCAAAAAAACATCTGGATTAGTTACTGTTAGACCATTCTTGGTGAACAGGCAAACCACTAGGCTACAGCAGTTCTAATGGTTTCAATGTTATGGTCTCAAATGGTCTTCAATGGTAATAGTTCCAAACACACACTGTATAGTGTTTTGTAATAGTAATGATATTGTGTTGGGTTTAATGGTAATGTCACTAATCACAATACATATAAAGCTGTTTTGTGATAATTTTATTGAAACACATAAGACTGTCATGCAATTAATAATTGTACTATGGTTGTCACAACATTTAAGTCCCTAGCCAATTTGCAATAAGTTTTGGTCTTGCAGGAAAAGTCTAGGGTTCTGAATACTTTCCGAATCCACTGTATATCAGGAGATCATCAGCAAATAAGTTTAGTTTATAATCATGTTTACCAATACTGATGCCTGTTACGTTTGGATCCTGTCTAATTCCTTCTGCAAGCGGTTCAATTGCCAGTATAAACAGGAAGGGCGAAAGTAGACATCTCTGTCTTGTGCCCTTTCTATAACAATTTCATCAGATAATGTATTATTTCTGTATATTTTTGTTTAAGGACATTTATATAATATTTTTATTACATTTATTATTTCAGCTGGAAAGCTGAAGTTCCAAAGTTTTGAATATAAAAAAGCCATTCAAGATGGTCAAAAGCCTTTTCGGCTTCAACAGCCATTATCGATAAATCTATATCTTGAGTAGGGGTTGCCAGGTGGAAAGCATGATCAGCCGTGAAAAAATGCTTATTGACATTTTTGATTTTCGTAGATTTATCGGTGGTGACAGTGTTTCCTATCCTCAGTGCAGTAGGCAGCTGGGAGGAAGTGCTCTTGTTCTCCATGGACTTCACAGTGTCCCAAAACTTTTTGGAATTAGTGCTACAGGAAGCAAATTTCTGTTTGAAAAAGCTAGCCTTAGCGTTCCTAACTGACTGAGTATATTGGTTCCTGACTTCCCTGAAAAGTTGCATATCGCAGGGGCTATTCAATGCTAATTCGATGCTTTGTTTTTGTGCTGGTCAAGGGCAGTCAAGTCTGGGGTGAACCAAGGGCTATATCTGTTATTAGTTTTACAATTTTTGAATGTGGCACTGTTCGCTGAAGTGTTTTAGGGAGCGGTTGACAGTGATGAGGGGTGGTCGTTTGACCGCGGACCCAGTACACACGCAGGCAATGAGGCAGTGATCGCTGAGATCCTGGTTGAAGACAGCAGAGGTGTATTTAGAGGGCAGGTTGGTCAGGATGATATCTAAGAGGGTGCCCATGGTTACGGATTTAGGGTTGTACCTGGTAGGTTCCTTGAAGATTTGTGTGAGATTGAGGGCATCTAGCTTAGATTGTAGGATGGCCGTGGTGTTAAGCATGTCCCAGTTTAGGTCACCTAACAGTACGAACTCTGAAGATAGATGGGGGGCGATCATTTCACATATGGTGTCCAGGGCACAACTGGGGGCCGAGGGGGGTCTATTACAAGCGGCAACGGTGAGAGACTTGTTTCTAGAAAAGTGGATTTTTAAAAGTAGAAGCTCGAATTGTTTGGGCACAGACCTGGATAGTATGACAGAACTCTGCAGGCTATCTCTGCAGTAGATTGCAACTCCGCCCCCATTGGCAGTTCTATCTTATTGGAAAATGTTATAGTTAGTGATGAAAATTTCTGGATTTTTGGTGACCTTCCTAAGCCAGGATTCAGACACGGCTAGGACATCGGGGTTCGCGGAGTGTGCTAAAGCAGTGAATAAAACAAACTGTGGGAGAAGGCTTCTAATGTTAACATGCATGAAACCAATGCTTTTACGTTTACAGAAGTCAACAAATGAGAGCGTCTGAATTGAACCGATTTACAAATTTTCTCACTGAAAAATGTAGTTAATTTAATCTGATTGTCATGAGGTTCCAGGACTTTGTCCACACTGGGCGCCTGAACACACAAATATATTTGGATGATTTTCATTACATTTTGGGTGTTTTATATCACTTTTGTACACCTGTGGTGTTCCAGGGTAAAAATGACCGGTCATTAGAAATTAATGGGTCAGACTACAATTAGTGTATTAAATTGAGTTCAGGCACATGCCCATTCATCAAATGGACACACTTCCTCTCCCAGACCCCCACATACATGTTTGTTTGAGCATACACACACACCTCACTCCCCTTCTTGGCTTCCATGGCAACCTTTCCTCAATAGAGTCTTTCCCCCACGGAACCACACCTGTTGTTATTTTCACAAACAATCGCAACATTGTTTCAATAATACAGTATATAGAACTTTTCTCGCAGTTCTGGTACATAAAGCTTTTTTGAGGCCTTGCTCACAATTCGTTCTGTGGCAGCACAATGACCAAACGATAAAATGTATGTGAGGTTCTTCATGTCTTTGATCATGACACTGGTGAGGAGAGAGGCCAGGAAACTGACAGTGAAGATGCATTAGAGGAGAAAGTAGTCTGTGATAAATATATGTTTCATCTGAGTATTTGTTATTGTCAAAATAATCCGTACATTATGCTTTTTCTACTCAAAAATGAGTTGTATAAGCTCAGGTCAATGAGACCTACAGGCCATAAATAGCAAATAGAAGTTAAAAACTTGTAAAGTTCACAAGAACTTCTAGTTCCTCCCAAACCCGGATCCGGGAGCACCCCCGTCAGTAAAAAAGCTGACTAGCATAGCCTAGCATAGCGTCACAAGTAAATACTAGCATCTAAATATCATTAAATCACAAGTCCAAGACACCAGATGAAAGATACACATCTTGTGAATCCAGCCATCATTTCTGATTTTTAAAATGTTTTACAGGGAAGACACAATATGTAAATCTATTAGCTAACCACGATAGCAAAAGACACAACTTTTTTTTGTCCACCATTTTTTTACTGCATAGGTAGCTATCACAATTTCGACCAAATAAAGATATAAATAGCCACTAACCAAGAAACAACTTCCTCAGATGACAGTCTGATAACATATTTATTGTATAGCATATGTTTTGTTAGAAAAATGTGCATATTTCAGGTATAAATCATAGTTTACCATTGCAGCCACCATCACAACTCTCACCAAAGCAACTAGAATAACTACAGAGACCATCGTGTATTACCTAATTACTAATCATAAAACATTTCTTAAAAATACACAGCGTACAGCAAATGAAAGACACAGATCTTGTGAATCCAGCCAATATTTCAGATTTTCTAAGTGTTTTACAGCGAAAACACAATATAGCGTTATATTAGCTTACCACAATAGCAAACATCACAACAGCATTGATTCAAGCCAAAAATAGCGATAACGTATAAACCACCAACATATATTAATTTTTTCACTAACCTTCTCAGAATTCTTCAGATGACAGTCCTATAACATCATATTACACAATGCATATAGAGTTTGTTCGAAAATGTGCATATTTAGTGGCACAAATCGTGGTTATACAATGAGAAAAGTTGCCAAGCTGCCCAGAAAATGTCGGGAGAAATCTTTGGAGAGGCACCTATTCTAATCAGTAACTAATCCAAAACTTGACTAAAAAATACAGGTTGGACAGCAAATGAAAGACAAATTAGTTCTTAATGCAATCGCTGTGTTACATTTTTAAAATTAACGTTACTTCAACATACAGCGTGCGCTAAAGCGAGACCGCACCGAAATTCATGGCGGAATTATTATTTGACATTTGTCAACATAAATACGAATTAACAGCATAAAGACTGCTTACTATTTGCTGAGCTTCCATCAGAATCTTGGGCAAGGTGTCCTTTCTCCAGAACAATCGTCTTTTGGTTGAAAGATGTCCACTTCTCCTGTCGAAATAGCCGCTAACGTTAGCTATGTGCCGGAAAGGTGTCCAACTCCTGATAGCGCGTCACAAAGAAATCCCAGAAAATCGCAATAAACTGATATAAACTGCTATAAGTCGGTTTAAATTAACTACCTTATGATGTCTTTAACAACTATAACGAATAAAAACATGACCGGAGATATAGAACTGCTAAAACGAAAGCTTTGCAGGACGCCATTGTGATGTCCCTCTTGCGCCAGGCGCCCCGTTGAAAAGAACGGTACTTCCGTTCCACGGTCTTATATAGGGCCCCAGATGGTGCAATCCACTCCATTCAAATTCTCACCGCTTACTGACATCTAGAGGAAGGCGTATGCAGTGCATGTAGCCCCATAGCTTACATGGGGACTTATAAACTGACCTCAGAACAGGGACCTCGATTTCAGAAATCTCACTTCCTGACAGGAAATGTGCTGCAGAATGAGTTCTGTTTCACTCAGAGAAATAATTCAAACGGTTTTAGAAACTAGAGAGTGTTTTCTATCCAATAGTAATAATAATATGCATATTGTACGAGCAAGAATTGAGTACGAGGCAGTTTAATTTGGGAACGTAATTATTACAAAGTCCCAACAGCACCCCCTATTGAGAAAAGGTTAACTTGATAAAAAGATCTAACACAACATTAGGTGATAATATATGTATTATTATGGATTTATAATCAGCTATAATGGGGCGGTCATTTTGGACCGGGAACACAGAATTAATTAACCTAAACGAACACAACAGGATGATTAAGTAGTATGCTTTATTTAGTTGTTGGCTATCTTCAAAAGTAAAAAATTGTATTCCTGCTTATGTTCAGAAATGTATTTTCTTCTTTACATTGTAAAGATTATTCATGTGCTTTTTCTAAAATAGGGATTTATTTTTCATTCTAAATCAATTGAATTTTTGGGGACTATAAGATTATCATCCCCTAATGCACGCCTTGAAGACATCTACAATTATACCGGGGGTCGGCTTTTCTCTGTCCTCTATGTCTACATTTGTAATGGCAAAGGTTTTCATTTTTTTGTTTATGTATTTAATACATTTTGGGTCCAGAACATGTGCTTTGTTAATTCTCCAAATTCTGGTCGCTAAGTGTATTTTCTATTGGTGTAATTAAGAATGATCCATTATCACTATATCATGAATTTTGGAATCCAGTAAATTGTAGAGTGCATTTTTGGAAACAAAATCTAGTCAATTCTTGAATAGATTTTCTTACTTTGAGAAAAACAGGATTAGTATTTTGTAGTTGGGAATGGTAATCTTGTAACGTCCTGACCAGAGTTCTTATGTGTTTTGCTTGTTTAGTGTTGGTCAGGACGTGAGCTGGGTGGGAATTCTATGTTGTGTGTCTAGTTCGTCTGTTTCTATGTTCAGCCTAATATGGTTCTCAATCAGAGACAGCTGTCAATCGTTGTCCCTGATTGAGAATCATATATAGGTGGCTTGTTTTGTGTTGGGGATTGTGGGTGGTTGTTTCCTGTCTCTGTGTTTGTGTTCTGCACCAGCTAGGACTGTGACGGTATGTTCTTTTGTTATTTTGTATAGTGTTTTTGTTTTGTCTAATTAAATTCATTATGTCAAATTACCACGCTGCACATTGGTCCTCTGATCCTTCTCGCCTCTCCTCGTCTGAGGAGGAGGACGAAGTAGACTGCCGTTACAGAACCACCCACCAAACCCGGATCAAGCAGCGTGAGAACGGGCAGCAGCGACAGCAGCAGCGGTACCAGGAGGAATGGTCATGGGAGCAAATATTGAACGGAGAAGGACCCTGGGCTAAGGTTGGAGAATATCGCCGCTCTCGGGAAGAGATGGAGGCAGCTAAAGCCCAGGAGCGGTGGTATGAGGAGGCAGCACGGAAGCGTGGCTGGAAGCCCGTGAAGAAACCCCAAAAATGTATTGTGGGGGGGGGGGGGCTAAAGGGTAGTGTGGCGAAGGTAGGTAGGAAACCTGCGCCCACTTCCCATGCTTACCGTGGAGAGCGGGAGTACGGGCAGACACCGTGTTATGCGGAAGAGCGCACGGTGTCTCCTGTACGGGTGCATAGCCCGGTGCGGGTTATTCCACCTCCCCGCACTGGGCGGGCTAGAGTGAGCATTGAGCCAAGTGCCATGAAGCCGGCTCTACATATCTGGCCTCCAGTACGTCTCCTCGGGCCGGTGTACATGGCACCAGCCTTACGCATGGTGTCCCCGGTTCGCCAACACAGCCCAGTGCGGGTTATTCCACCTCCCCGCACTGGACGGGCTACGGGAAGCATGCAACCAGGTAAGGTTGGGCAGGCTCAGTGCTCAAGGGAGCCAGTACGCCTGCACGGTCCGGTATATCCGGCGCTACCTTCCCGCTCCAGCCCAGTACCACCAGTGCCTACACCACGCACCAGGCTTCCAGTGCGTCTCCAGAGCCCTGTACGCACTGTTCCTTCTCCCCGCACTCGCCCTGAGGTGCGTGCCCTCAGCCCGGTACCACCAGTGCCGGTACCACGCACCAGGCCTATAGTGCGCATCGAGAGTCCAGTGTGCCCTGTTCCTGCTCCCCGCACTAGCCTTGAGGTGCGTGTCTCCAGTCCGGTACCACCAGTTCCGGCACCACGCACCAGGCCTACTGTGCGCCTCAGCAGGTCAGAGTCGGCCGTCTGCCCAACGCCGCCTGCACTGCTCGTCTGTCCAGCGCCGTCTGAGCTGCCTGCCTGCCCAGCGCCGTCTGAACTGCCTGCACTGCTCGTCTGTCCAGCGCCGTCTGAGCTGCCTGCCTGCCCAGCGCCGTCTGAACTGCCTGCACTGCTCGTCTGCTCAACGCCGCCTGCACTGCCTGCCTGCCCAGCGCCGTCTGAGCTGCCTGCCTGCCCAGCACCATCTGAGCCATCCGTCTGCCCAGCGCCGTCTGAGCCATCCGTCTGCCCAGCGCCGTCTGAGCCATCCGTCTGCCCAGCGCCATCTGAGCCATCCGTCTGCCCAGCGCCATCTGAGCCATTCGTCTGCCACGAGCCTTCAGAGCCGCCCGTCTGTCCCGAGCCATTAGAGCCGTCCGCCAGTCAGGAGCCGCTAGAGCCGTCCGTCAGTCAGGAGCTGCCAGAGCCGCCAGCCAGTCAGGAGCTGCCAGAGCCGCCAGCCAGTCAGGAGCTGCCAGAGCCGCCAGCCAGTCAGGAGCTGCCAGAGCCGCCAGCCAGTCATGAGCTGCCAGCCAGTCATGAGCTGCCCGCCAGTCATGAGCTGCCCTCCAGTCATGAGCTGCCCTCCAGTCATGAGCTGCCTTCCAGTCATGAGCTGCCTTCCAGTCATGAGCTGCCTTCCAGTCATGAGCTGCCCTACAGTCATGAGCTGCCCTACAGTCATGAGCTGCCCTACAGTCATGAGCTGCCCTACAGTCATGAGCTGCCCTCCAGTCATGAGCTGCCCTCCAGTCATGAGCTGCCCTCCAGTCATGAGCTGCCCTCCAGTCATGAGCTGCCCTCCAGTCATGAGCTGCCACCCAGTCCGGAGCTGCCACTCAGTCCGGAGCTGCCACTCAGTCCGGAGCTGCCACTCAGTCCGGAGCTGCCACTCAGTCCGGAGCTGCCACTCAGTCCTGAGCTGCCCCTCTGTCCTGAGCTGCCCCTCTGTCCTGAGCTGCCCCTCTGTCCTGAGCTGCCCCTCTGTCCTGAGCTGCCCCTCTGTCCTGAGCTGCCTCTCTGTCCTGAGCTACCTCTCTGTCCTGAGCTACCTCTCTGTCCTGAGCTACCTCTCCGTCCTGAGCTACCTCCTAAATCATGTGGGGGCCTTGGGGAGGATTCTTAGGCCAAGGTCGTGGGCGAGGGTCGCCACTCAAAGGACGCTAAGGAGGGGGACAAAGACAGTGGTGGAGTGGTGTCCTCGTCCACCGCCGGAGCCGCCACCGCGGACAGATGCCCACCCAGACCCTCCCCTTGAGTTTTAGGGGTGCGTTCGGAGTCCGCACCTCGGGGGGGGGGGGGTACTGTAACGTCCTGACCAGAGTTCTTATGTGTTTTGCTTGTTTAGTGTTGGTCAGGACGTGAGCTGGGTGGGAATTCTATGTTGTGTGTCTAGTTCGTCTGTTTCTATGTTCAGCCTAATATGGTTCTCAATCAGAGACAGCTATCAATCGTTGTCCCTGATTGAGAATCATATATAGGTGGCTTGTTTTGTGTTGGGGATTGTGGGTGGTTGTTTCCTGTCTCTGTGTTTGTGTTCTGCACCAGCTAGGACTGTGACGGTATGTTCTTTTGTTATTTTGTATAGTGTTTTTGTTTTGTCTAATTAAATTCATTATGTCAAATTACCACGCTGCACATTGGTCCTCTGATCCTTCTCGCCTCTCCTCGTCTGAGGAGGAGGACGAAGTAGACTGCCGTTACAAATCTCCAGGTGTTCTGTCAATTATTTGTAGAGATTACATTTTTCAACCGCTTTGGAGGCTCCTTAAATTTGCCTTTTTTATTGCTACGTCTGTCAATCTTAACAACTGTATGATTTAGTTCACCTGCTAAGATAATAGTTCCTGTTTGAATTTGATCTAATATAGCTCAAATTCTATCTTAAAACACCCATGTGTAATTTTCACAATGTAAGGTAAATTCAAAATGGCCTTCTTGGTCCATGTGCTGGGATATAAGGGAAAATGCTGTATTCTTATTTATCAGGATGCCTACACCTCTGCTGTTACTACAGTAAGAGACAGCACAGGCCTCACCAACCCAGCTTCTCTTTAAATGTAACATGTACATATATTTTTTTTAAAATGTAACTCTGGCAAGAAAACGACATCTGCTGCCAATCTCTTTAAGTGTTTGAGAACCATTTGCTTTTTTTTGCCCCCATCATGGAGCCCATGCATATTTCATGTGATACATTGGATTTTTTCTTTTTTTTCTTGTATAGAATCAAAGTTAACCTTATCTGTTCTGTCTATCATTGAAGAACCAAGTAAAACATTTTATCAGACATGATATATGAGGGCGGTGGGCATTCCATAGAATGGGAGGATCATAGTATAAATACAGTACATAGTTACAGTATGTCATATAATCTATTGTTCTGCCCCTGAGCAAGGCAGTTAACACCCAACAACAACTACTCTCCGGGCGCCGATGACGTGGATGTCGATTAAGACAGCCCCCCGCAACGCTCTGATTCAGAGGGGTTGGGTTATATGCGGCAGACACATTTCAGCTGAATGCAGTCAGTTGTACAACTGGCGAGGTATCCCCCTATGCTTCCTCACACCCATTCTCCCCCTCCCTCCTAAACATATTGTCAAAGACTCCAGTCACCCAACTCAAATACTGTTCTCTCTGCTACCACACGGCAAACGGTACCGGAGCGCCAAGTCTAGGACCAAAAGGCACCTTAACAGCTTCTACCCCAAGCCATAAGACCGCTGAACAATTAATCAAATGGCCACCCATACTAATTACATTGACCCCCTCCCATTTGGTTTTACACTGCTGCTACTCGCTGTTTATTATCTATGCATAGTCACTTTACCCCTACCTACATGTGAAAATGACCTGACTAACCTGACTAACCTGTACCCTTGCACATTGACTCGGTACCGGAACCCATTTAAGTCATTTACATTTTACATTTAAGTCATTTAGCAGACGCTCTTATCCAGAGCGACTTACAAAACCCCTTGTATATAGCCTCGTTATTGTTATTCTATTGTGTTACTTGTTATAATTTTTTACTTTAGCTTGTTTTGTAAATATTTTCTTAACTCTTTCTTGAACTGCATTGTTGGTTAAGGGCTTGTAAGTAAGCATTTCATGGTAAGGTCTACACTTGTTTTATTCGGCGCATGTGATCAATAAAGTTTGATTTGATTTATTCATATTCACCTGCCTTCACTCTCCCATTCATATACACGGACACATACCCACACATACACCTACTGACACCCTCTCGCCCACACACACATAGAACAATTCACAATTATTGACTTACATGCTTTATTTCCTCTTTTATATTGTCTTTTCAGTGTCCATGTATCTCATTGGCATCGGCTGATTCTAGCGTGACTTCCTAGAGAAGAACATTTACCTGGAGACAATAGAGTCTAGATTGTATTGGGGGAGGGGGAAATAATTATGTCTCAATTTATAAGCTGGTCTTGGGCATCACTGTATGTATGTTAGTGTGTTAATCTGTTTTTAATCATATGTTGGATTATTCAAGGAGAGTTGGGTTGAAGCATTCGAATGCCAAGAAAAATGGATTTGTTTTCAGTGAGGACTGGATTGAATTGTGAGGATGACCACACTATTTATTTTCATAATGAGACAAATCTATCACTTTTCTACCCAAAGACGCAAAATAAATGTTGTGATCTATTTAATAAACATGAGAGGGCAGCAAAATGGATAAAAGAGTGTGGCATTAAAGTAGGAACAGCTTCATCGAGTGGTGTAAACTGGTACTTTCACACTACTTTATGGTAAATTGTCACGCCCTGATCTGTTTCACCTGTCTTTGTGATTGTCTCCACCCACCTTCAGGTGTCACCCGTTTTCCACATTAGTCCCTGGGTATTTATTCCGGTGTTCCCTGTTTGTCTGTTGCCAGTTCGTCAAGTCAACCAGCGTGTTTTTCCGTGTGTCTGCTTTTTCTTATCTCTTTTGCTAGTCCTCCTGGTTTTGACCCTTGCCTGCCTTGACTCTGAACACGCCTGCCTGACCATACTGCCTGCCCTGACCTCGAGCCTGCCTGCCACTCGGTACCTCCTGGACACTGACCTTGTTTATGATCTTTTGCCTGTCCACAACCATTTTCTTGCCTGCCCCTTGTATTATAATAAATATCAGAGACTCGAACCATCTGTCTCCCGTGTCTGCATTTGGGTCTTGCACCGTGCCCTCATAGTAAATAATGCAAGCGACTTCAATTACTAATTTCTCTGAGCAGCTGAAAAATAACATCACCAGATTCACAGGGAATACATTATATAGTATGGAGAAGCAACACTCCAAGCCACAGCTTCATACTACTTGTTAAATATAGAGAACTGATACCGTATACTGGTTGTTGGGGTGGGATTGGCATGGGGTATGGGGTATGGGGAGTCCGTGGGTGGCTTTTGACCGAACAATTATGGATTCCTCATGTCTTACTCATTAGTAGGAACACGTTTGGTCCAAATTGAATGTTGGGTACTATATGTCTTATAAATTAAAATGACCTTTTTGGCTGCAAACAATAAGCTTAATTTCTCAGAGATCAGATTATATTTCAACAAAATAATGTTTCAGGAATGCTAAATTGTATCTGTTCCTACTAAAACTACAGAAGCGATTTCAGAACAATCTGAGATGGTGGGTGTCGAAATCCTCTTTCCTGTGTTTTTGAGGTGGAATGGCTCAAAGCTGATATCTTGCAATTCTACACATTTTGCATGAGTTTGTCGAGAAAATGTTGCAGTTATGAAGATTATTCTTTACATTTTTCCATGACTTATGCCATGTTCGTATGATATCTTAGTGAAAGTGACTTGGCCAGGGGCCCTATAGCAGCAGTGGGGCCCTATGCACAGCGTGAAGTCTGATATGTAATGATGTGTCTGGAATCAATATACTTCTTTATGATCAACAAACATTTATTCAGATCCAGCCTATAGCTTATCCACCCCTATTCAATCAACATACATTCCCTTCTACTGTCAACAAGCTAATCCCTTTACAATCAGCATATGCATTACTCCAGTCCAGAAGCTCTCTGACAGACATTCATATTGTGAGAAGTGAAAACCGTCACTCAGTTTTTATTCTATTTATCCAAATATTATCAGATTCCTATCAGCAGGCTGTCTCACCAAGCACTGGCACATTTACAATGCATGGCATATGAATATGATGCATGGTGCCGGATGATGTCTCTTATACATTGTGACATCTAATCAGGTGGATTTGTCATCCACATTCCAGGCGTATTCCGAGTGTTTTTAAACACATGCAGCCTCATGCTCATCTGCAGCAGCTTGAATATAAATACTAATGAATTGAAAGTGCAAACATAACCGCTTTTTATTGGTATGAATAAATGTTTTCCTTCTAACTTAGTTGATGTATATGCTTTTTCAAATATAATACCGGAGTATTTTTGTAATGAAGTAGATTGTAATGTAAATGTCTTCAGAAAGTATTCAAAGCCCTTGGCTTATTTCAAATGTTGTTGTGTTAGAGCCTGAATAAAAATGTGATTAAATATATTTGTTTTCTCACCCATCTACACACAATATCCCATAATGACAAAATGAAAACGAAATACAGAAATATCTAATTTACATAAATATTCACACCCCTGAGTCAATACTTTGTAGAAGCACCTTTGGCAGCGATTACAGCTGTGAGTCTTTCTGGTTAAGTCTCTGAGAGCTTTCCACACCTGGATAATTATTTTCAAAATTCTTCGTTGATCATTGCTAGACAACCATTTTCAGGTCTTGCCATAGATTTTCAAGTAGATTTAAGTCAAAACTGTAACTCGGCCAATCAGGAACATTTACTGTCTTCTTGGTAAGTAACTCCTGTGTAGATTTGGCCTGGTGTTTTAGGTTATTGTCCTGCTGAAAGGTGAATTCATCTCCCAGTGTCTGGTGGAAAGCAGATAACCAGGTTTTAATCTAAGATTTTGCCTGTGCTTAGCTCCATGCCCTGCGACGAACCATCAAACAGGCAAAGCGTCAATACAGGGCTAAGATTGAATCATACTACACCTGCTCCGACGCTCGTCTTATGTGGCAGGGCTTGCAAACTATTACAGACTACAAAGGGAAGCACAGCATTGCACACCACCGCATTGCAAGTGGTACCGGAGTGCCAAGTCTAGGACAAAAAGGCTTCTCAACAGTTTTTACCCCCAAGCCATAAGACTCCTGAACAGGTAATCAAATGGCAACCCGAACTATTTGCATTGTGCCCCCCCCCCAACCCCTATTTTTACGCTGCTGCTACTCTCTGTTTATCATATATGCATAGTCACTTTAACTATACATTCATGTACATACTACCTCAAATGGGCCGACCAACCAGTGCTACCGCACATTGGCTAACCGGGCTATCTACATTGTGTCCCACCCACCACCCGCCAACCCCTCTTTTACGCTACTGCTACATTCTGTTCATCATATATGCATAGTCACTTTAACCATATCTACATGTACATACTACCTCAATCAGCCTGACTAACCGGTGTCTGTATTTAGCCTTGCTACTTCTATAGCCGCGCTACTGTATATAGCCTGTCTTTTTACTGTTGTTTTATTCTTTACCGACCTATTGTTCACCTAATAACTTTTTTACAGATTTGGTTAGAGCCTGTAAGTAAGCATTTCACTGTAAGGTCGACACCTGTTGTATTCAGCGCACGTGACAAATAAACTTTGATTTGATTCCATTTGTCATTTGTCTCTATTTTGGTTGGTCAGGGCGTGAGTTTGGGTTGGCATTCTATGTTGTCCTTGTTTTGTATTTCTATGTGTTTGGCCTGGTATGGTTCCCAATCAGAGGCAGCTGTCTATCGTTGTCTCTGATTGAGAATCACACTTAGGTAGCCTGTTCCCACCTGTGTTTGTGGGTGGTTGTTTTCTGTTTTCTGTGTTCACCTTACAGAACTGTTCGTTTGTCGTTTCGTTGTTGTTTTGTTCAGTATTCAGTTTATTTGAGTAAAATATGAACACTTACCAAGCTGCACTTTGGTCCTCTTCTCCTTCTCCCGCTGCCGTTCGTGACACCATTTCTTTTTTATCCTAACAAATTCTCCAGTCCTTAACGATTACAAGAATACCCATAAAATAATACAGCCACCACTATGCTTAAAAATATGGAGAGTGGTACTCAGTAATGTGTTGTATTTGCCCCAAACATAACACTTTGTAATCAGGACAAAAAGTGAATTGCTTTGCCACATTTTGTGCATTATTACTTTAGTGCCTTGTTGCAAACAGAGTGCATGCTTTGGAATATTTTTATTCTGTACAGGCTTCCTTCTATTTTTCTCTGCCAATTAGGTTAGTATTGTCTAGTAACTACAATGGTGTTAATCCATCCTCAGTTTTCTCCTATCACAGCCATTCAATTATTTAACTGTCACCATTGGCCTCTTGGTGAAATCCCTAAGCAGCTTCCTTCCTTTCTGGCAATTGAGTTATAAAAGGTTATAAAGTATTGTTGTAGTGACTAGGTATCCAAAGTGTAATTAATATCTTCACCATGCTCAAAGGGATATTCAATGTCTGTCATTTGTATTTTCTTTACCCATCTACCAATAGGTGACCTTCTTTTGCGAGGCATTGGAAAACCTCCATGGTCTTTGTGTTTGAATCTGAGTGTCAAATTCACTGCTCAAATGAGGGTCCTTACAGATAATGGTATGTGTGGGGTACAGAGATGAGGTAGTCATTAGAAAATCATGTTAACCTGTTTGGGCTGCAGGGGCAGTATTGAGTAGCCGGATAAAAGGTGCCCATTTCAAACGGCCTCGTACTCAATTCTTGCTCGTACAATATGCATATTATTATTACTATTGGATAGAAAACACTCTCTAGTTTCTAAAACCGTTTGAATTATATCTGTGAGTAAAACAGAACTCATTTTGCAGCAAACTTCCTGACAGGAAGTGGAAAATCTGAAATCGATGCTCTCTTCTAGGGGCTGCCTATAAAGGTCCTTGATATTTATTAGAATACATGCACTTCATACGTCTTCCACTAGATGTCGACAAGCAGTGAGAGAAGAAATTAAGTGTGTAACTTGATCTGGGGTCGAATAATAGCTCTCGGCATGACGTGTCACCAGTTTCCTGTTTTCTGGAGAGCGCGTGAAGGGACCTGGTATTGTCTTCTGTAAAGCTGTCGTTATGGACGACTAATATCTCCGGCTTTGATTTTATTTGATACATGTGACAATATCATCGTAAAGTATGTTTTTTCAATATAGTTTTATTAGATTATTGAAATTTATTCGGGACGTTAGGCGTGTTGCGTTGTGTGCCTTTGTTCAGGAAGGAGAGCATAGCGCCACTTTGCTAGCTTTCCGTGCTAATTGACTGTAGAAGAGGACCTTCTACATCCAAACAACGATTGTTCCCGACAAAGGACCCCTTGTACAACATTCTGATGAAAGATCATTAAAAGTAGGACCCATTTTATGATGTTATTTCATATATCTGTCGAACATGTTGTACTAGTAGGTTGCGGCCAGGTTTTGGGCACGCTCTCGCCATAACGTAAACTGCATATCGTAATGAAGTTATTTTTAGAATTCTAACACGGCGATTGCATTAAGAACTAGTGTATCTATCATTTCCTATACAACATGTATTTTTTAGTAATGTTTATGAATAGTTATTTGGTCAGAATATGTGAGTGCCAGAAAAATATCCGGACGTTGTGGGAAAAAGATGCTACGTTAGCACAATGTATAACCACTGATTTCAGCTCTAAATATGCACATTTTCGAACAAAACATAAGTGTATGTATAACCTGATGTTATAGGACTGTCATCTGATGAAGCTTATCAAGGTTAGTCAAAAATTATATATCTTTTGCTGGTTTGTTACGATCGCTAACTTTTGCTGCTGGGGAATGGCTTGTGTTTCTGGCTATTGTGGTAAGCTAATATAATGCTATATTGTGTTTTCGCTGTAAAACACTTAAGAAATCGGAAATATTGGCTGGAATCACAAGATGCCTGTCTTTCATTTGCTGTACACCATGTATTTTTCAGAAATGTTTTATGATGAGTATTTAGGTATTTGACGTTGGTGTCTGTAATTACTCTGGCTGCTTCGGTGCCATTTCTGACGGTAGCTGTGATGGTAGCTGCAATGTAAAACTGATTTATAGCTCAAATATGCACATTTTTCGAACAAAACATAGATTTATTGAATAACATGTTATAAGACTGTCATCTGATGAAGTTGTTTCTTGGTTAGTTTGGTTGGTTCTTGGTTAGTTAGGTTGGCTTTGTGCATGCTACCTGTGCTGTGAAAAATGTCTGTCCTTATTTGTATTTGGTGGTGAGCTAACATAAATATACGTGGTGTTTTCGCTGTAAAACATTTTAAAAATCTAACATGTTGGCTGGATTCACAAGATGTTTATCTTTCAAATGCTGTATTGGACTTGTTAATGTGTGAAAGTTAAATATTTCTAAAAAATATATTTTGAATTTCGCGCCCTGCACTTGAAGTGGCTGTTGTCATATTGTGCCCGGCTTCGGGCTTGCAGCCATAAGAAGTCAAACACTATTATTGCACACAGAGTGAGTCCTTGCAACTTATGTGACTCGTTACGCAAATGTTTACTCCTGAACTTATTTAGGCTTGCCATAATTAAAATGCAGTCGCAAAAACCATCAAGCGCTATGATGAAACTTCCTCTCACAGGGACCGCTACAGGAATGGAAGACCCAGAGTTACCTCTGCTGAAGAGGATAAGTTCATTAGAGTTACCAGCCTCAGAAATTGCAGCCCAAATAAATGCTTCACAGAGTTCAAGTGACAGACACATCTCAACACCAACTGTTCAGAGTAGACTGCGTGAAGCAGGTCTTCATGGTCAAATTGCTGCAAATAAACCACTACTAAAGAACATCAATAATAAGAAGAGACTTGCTTGGGACAGGAAACACGAGCAATGGACATTAGACCGGTGGAAATCTGTCCAAATGTGAGATTTTTGGTTTCAACTGCTGTGTCTTTGTGAGACGCAGAGTAGGTGAATGGATGATCTCCGCTTGTGTGGGTACCACCGTGAAGCACAGAGGAGGAGGTGTGATGGTGTGGGGATGCTTTGCTGGAGACAATGTCTGTGACTTATTTAGAATTTAAGGCACACTTAACCAGCATGACTACCACAGCAATCTGCAGCGATACGCCATCCCATCTGGTTTGCGCTTAGTGGGACTATCATTTGTTTTTCATCCTGACAATGACCCAACACACCTCCAGGCTGTGTTAGGGATATTTGACCAAGAAGGAGATTGATGGAGTGCTGCATCAGATGACCTGGCCTCCACAATCACCTGACCTCAACCCAATGGAGATGGTTTGGGATGAGTTGGACCACAGAGTGAAGGAAAAGCAGCCAACAAGTGCTCAGGTATGTGGGAACTCCTTCAAGACCATTCCAGGTGAAGCTGGTTGAGAGAATGCCAAGAGTGTGTAAAGCTGTCATCAAGGCAAATTGGTGGCTACTTTGAAGAATCTCAAATATAACATATATTTTGATTTTAATACGATTCCATATGTGTTACCTTTGTAGTTTTGATGTCTTCACTATTATAACATTGTAAAAATAAAGAATCCTCGAATGAGTAGGTGTGTCCAAACTTTTGACTGGTACTACTGTATATTGTTGGTCCCATGTTTCATGAGTTGAAATAAAAGATCCCTGGAATTTTCCATACACACAAAAAGCTTATTTTGTTCAAATTGTGTGCACAAATTTGCTAACATCCCTGTCTAGGTTAGATTACTGCAATGCTCTACTTTCCGGTGTCGTGTCTTTGGCTATGCCGGATTAAGTGATATGACATGCTATTCTATAAAATCCTTTCTCTGTAATTAATATTACCTGATTGAGCTAATCATGTAAATGTAATTAACTAGAAAGTCGGGGCACCACAAAATAATATTTATAGAGCAGTTATCTTCCGAATAAACTCTTAAAGACATAGTAATATTTTACATCAATAGCAGTCAATATTAATTGCCACCTTAATTCAGTCTCATCTGAAAGTTGTAAATTCCTGGTTATCTTCACGAACACTGGCTAACAAGTTGAATCAGCAATGCAAAATTTGGTTTAATTATTTATTTACTAAATACCTAACTAATCACACAGAATTACATATACACAGAATGAATCATACCTTGATTACAAATTATGTCATAAAGGAAAACGTCCCTAGCGGACGGAACAGATATGACAGCTGGTTAGACAAAGAAAAGGGGGTTGGGTTTGAGTGAAAGAGCGGGAAGACTGAGGAACAAAGGGAGAAGCTCTGCTATCGTAAATACAGTATCCTATGCATTCTAAATTACCGCCCATTTGGAAAAGGAAAATGCAATAAATATTTACTCTGAGCTGCGCTTCAATAGGTTGGTGGTAGATGGAAGGCCGTGTTGCCCAACATATTCCTTTGTCCTTTGAAGAGTGTCTCTGGTGGTGAACGGGAAACGTTGTAGTGTCGTCGGTGTGTGGTAGACGGGATACTCTGTCTGTCCTCTCCTAGCCCACGTTTACAGCGGCCGCTGCCAACTCAACGGCTAGGAGGTATCACTTCTGCAGCGAATAAGAGTTCAAAGTTCATACCACTCGCAACCAAAGCTCACGCTGAGGTTGGCTTCATTCTGTAGTTATTATCTGAATCCTTCTAACATCGGACCGTTGTCCTAATGTACCCGGAACAGGAGGTTACATTTTCGTCAAGGGCTTATATAGTGGAGGGAGAGAAAGGTGTGTTTCATAGTTTATAACACATGTCTCTTCACAGGGGCGGGCAACTGATTGAGCAGAGCTCTAATCTTATGAATACCCAATTCTCTCATTTGGAAGCTAAAATTACATTTCACAAATCGTTTCATTTAAATTGCACAACAATTCCATGTGAATCTGATAACTACAGTTTATGTCGTCCTGTCATCAGTCATAATGTCTCAGATGACAACCGAACTGACATCATATTCATTAAGTACCAACGCATATTTTCAACTGGTTCTATTACCGAAATATGGTTCCTTTCCCTCCACTTGTTTGATGTTCCCAGACTCTCTATGTTTAACTTCTTATGGCTGCAGCCCGACGTCGGTACACTTATGACAACAGCCAGCTCAAAGTGCAGGGCGCGAAATTCAAAAGATATATTTTTTTAAATATTTAACTTTCACACATTAACAAGTCCAATACAGCATATGAAAGGTACACATCTTGTGAATCCAGCCAACATGTCCGATTTTTAAAATGTTTTACAGGGAAGACACAATATGTAAATCTATTAGCTAACCACGTTAGCAAAAGCCACCACTTTTTTTACTCCATCAGTTTTTTACTCCATCAGTAGCTATCACAAATTCGACCAAATAAAGATATAAATAGCCACTAACCAAGAAACAACTTCATCAGATGACAGTCTGATAACATATTTATTGTATAGCATATGTTTTGTTAGAAAAATGTGCATATTTCAGGTATAAATCATAGTTTACATTGCAGCTACAGTCAGAAATTGCACCGAAAGCAGCCATAATAATTACAGGCACCAACGTCAAATACCTAATTACTCATCATAAAACATTTCTGAAAAATACATAGTGTACAGCAAATGAAAGACAGGCATCTTGTGATTCCAGCCAATATTTCCGATTTATTAAGTGTTTTACAGCGGGAAAAAAATGTAGCGTTATATTAGCTTAGCACAATAGCCAGAAACACTTGGGCGCCGGCGACTACGAAAGATATATGAAATAACATCATAAAATGGGTCTTACTTTTGCTGATCTTTCATCAGAATGTTGGACAAGGTGTCCTTTGTCCAGAACAGTCGTTGTTTGGATTCAGAACGGCAACTTTCCCTCTTCATTTAGCAAGCGCGCTAGCCGGGTGGCACGACACTCTCCATGTCAACAAACGGAAGAGAACGGAACACGGCAAAACTCCCGAAAAAATTTCAATAATCTGATGAAACTATATTGAAAAAACATACTTTACGATGATATGGTGACATGTATCAAATAAAATCAAAGCCGGAGATTGTAGTCACCTATTACGGCAGCTAAACAAAAGGCAACCCCACTGTCCAGCTCGCGCTCTTCAGAGTACCGAAAATGGTGGACACGTCATTCCAAGATGATGTGTTCCATCTCAGACCAAGATAATCACCTCATTTCTTCTCTCACAGCCTTCTTGACACCCAGAGGAAGGTGTATGACGTGCATGTAAACTAATAGGTCTTGTGCCCATTTATAGGCAGGAAGAAGAACAGAGCATCGATTTCAGATTTTCCACTTCCTGGTCAGGAAATGTGCTGCAGAATGAGTTTTGTTTCACTCAGAGAAATAATTCAAACGGTTTTAGAAACTAGAGAGTGTTTTCTATCCAATAGTAATAATAATATGCATATTGTACGAGCAAGAATTGAGTACGAGGCCGTTTGAAATGGGCACCTTTTATCTGGCTACTCAATACTGCCCCTTGCAGCCCAAACAGGTTAACAAAGGCTATTCAAGAGTCCCTCAGTCGAGTCAAGAGAGAGGGAAGGGAGAAAGGTATTTATGGGGGGTGGTCATAAACCTTACCCACAGGCCAACGTCATGACACCGGCTACCCGGATAAAGCACTAAATAAACTTCAGTTAGTGCTAAATACGGCTGCTAGAATCCTGACTAGAACCAAACAATGTGATCATACTACTCTAGTGCTAGCCTCCCTACACCGGCTTCCTGTTAAGGCAAGGGCTGATTTCAAGGTTTTACTGCTAACCTACAAAGCATTACATGGGCTTGCTCCTACCTATCTTTCCGATTTGGTCCTGCCGTACATACCTACCCCTACGCTATGGTCACAAGACGCAGGCCCCCTAATTGTCCCTAGAATTTCTAAGCAAACAGCTGGAGGCAGGGCTTTCTCCTATAGAGCTCAATTTTTATGGAATGGTCTGCCTACCCATGTGAGAGACGCAGACTCGGTCTTTACTGAAGACTCATCTCTTCAGTAGGTCATATGATTGAGTGTAGTCTGGCCCAGGAGTGTAAAGGTGAACGGAAAGGCTCTGGAGCAACGAACCGCCCTTGCTGTCTCTGCCTGGCCGGTTCCCCTCTCTCCACTGGGATTCTCTGCCTCTAACGCTATTACAGGGGCTGAGTCACTGGCTTACTGGTGCTCTTCCATGCCGTCCCTAGGAGGGGTGCGTCACTTGAGTGGGTTGAGTCACTGACGTGATCTTCCTGTCTGGGTTTGCGTCCCCCCTTGGGTTGTGCCGTGGCGGAGATCTTTGTGGGCTATACTCGGCCTTGTCTCAGGATGGTAAGTTGGTGGTTGAAGATATCCCTCTAGTGGTGTGGGGGCTGTGCTTTGGCAAAGTGGGTGGGGTTATATCCTGCCTGTTTGGCCCTGTCCGGGGGTATCATCGGATGGGGCCACAGTGTCTCCTGACCCCTCCTGTCTCAGCCTCCAGTATTTATGCTGCAGTAGTTTGTGCCGGGGGGCTAGGCTCATTTAAAAATAAAGGAGAGCCGCACACTCTAGGAGCTCAGATGCAAAAATATTTAATTTACCAACGTTTCGACAGGCAAGCTGTCTTCATCCGGGTACAATCACAGACACTGCGGGATGACTCGTTTATATATAGTGTCAAGACACACAGGTGTCTGTAATCATGGCCAAGAGTGGCCTAATATCATTGGTTAATTTCTCAAATATTAAAATGGCATAGAAAGAGCAGCATACAATAAATACAAATGGATAGCATACGATCATAGACTCACTTAAGACCACACAAGCCTACAAACAACCACAATGGCAAAGTCACAACAATCACAACAATCACAACAATGGCTTCAGATCAAAGTCCACGTTGAGACCGAAGGGAGCAAGGGTTTTTAAGTTAAAGATCCAAGCAGCCTCTCGTTTTAACAATAAATTATCAAGGTCACCCCCTCTCCTAGGGGGGGCTAGGCTCAGTCTGTTAGATCTGGAGTACTTGTCCTGTCTTATCCGGTGTCCTGTGTGAATTTAAGTATGCTCTCTCTAATTGTCTCTTTCTCTCTTTTTTCTTTCTCTCTCTCGGAGGACCTGAGTCCTAGGACCATGCCTCAGGACTACCTGGCATGATGACTCCTTGCTGTCCCCAGTCCACCTGGCCGTGCTGCTGCTCCAGTTTCAACTGTTCTGCCTGCGGCTATGGAACCCTGACCTGTTAACCGGACGTGCTACCTGTCCCAGACCTGCTGTTTGCAACTCTCTAGAGACAGCAGGAGCGGTAGAGATACTCTTAATGATCGGCTATGAAAAGCCAACTGACATTTACTCCTGAGGTGCTGACTTGTTGCACCCTCGACAACTACTGTGATTATTATTATTTGACCATGCTGGTCATTTATGAACATTTGAACATCTTGGCCATGTTCTGTTATAATCTCCACCCGGCACAGCCAGAAGAGGACTGGCCACCCCTCATAGCCTGGTTCCTCTCTAGGTTTCTTCCTAGGTTTTGGCCTTTCTAGAGAGTTTTTCCTAGCCACCGTGCTTCTACACCTGCATTGCTTGCTGTTTGGGGTTTTAGGCTGGGTTTCTGTACAGCACTTTGAGATATCAGCTGATGTAAGAAGGGCTATATAAATACATTTGATTTGATTTGTTAATGAGCATTTCTCCTTTGCCGATATAATCCATCCAGCTGACAGGTGTGGCATGTCAAGAAGCTGATTAAACAGCATGATCATTACACAGGTGCACAATGTGCTGGGGACCATAAAAGGCCACTAATGTGACCGACTGATTCGATTCAGTCTTATGTAGCAAAATTTGAAATGGCTTTTTGAAAGTGGACTCAGACCTAGAAAATGGTTTAACCTTTCTCGCCCCGGGGTTCCGCTAGCGGAACACCCACAACATTCCGCTATTTAACTTCCACACATTAACAAGTCCAATACAGCAAATGAAAGATAAACATCTTGTGAATACAGCCAACATGTCCGATTTTTTAACCTCTTTGGGCTGCAGGGGCAGTATTGAGTAGCCTGGATAAAAGGTGCCCATTTCAAACGGCCTCGTACTCAATTCTTGCTCGTACAATATGCATATTATTATTACTATTGGATAGAAAACACTCTCTAGTTTCTAAAACCGTTTGAATTATATCTGTGAGTAAAACAGAACTCATTTTGCAGCAAACTTCCTGACAGGAAGTGGAAAATCTGAAATCGATGCTCTGTTCTAGGGCCTGCCTATAAATGTCCTTGATATTTATTAGTATACATGCACTTCATACGTCTTCCACTAGATGTCGACAGGCAGTGAGAGAAGAAATGGAGTGTATAACTTGATCTGGGGTCGAATAAAAGCTCTTGGCATGACGTGTCACCAGTTTCCTGGAGCGCGCGAGAAGGGACCTGGTATTGCCTTCTGAAAAGCTGTCGTTATAGACGACTAATATCTCCGGCTTTGATTTTATTTGATACATGTGACAATATCATCGTAAAGTATGTTTTTTCAATATAGTTTTATTAGATTATTGAAATTTTTTCGGGACGTTAGGCGTGTTGCTTTGTCTGCGTATGTTCAGGAAGGAGAGCTTCGCGCCACTTTGCTAGCTTTCCGTGCTAATTGACTGGAGAAGAGGACATTCTAAATCCAAACAACGATTGTTCTGGACAAAGGACCCCTTGTACAACATTCTGATGGAAGATCATCAAAAGTAGGACCCATTTTATATATCTGTCGAACATGTGAACTAGTAGTTTGCGCCCAGATTTTGGGCACGCTCTCGCCATAACGTAAACTGCATATCGTAATGAAGTTATTTTTAGAATTCTAACACGGCGATTGCATTAAGAACTAGTGTATCTATCATTTCCTATACAAAATGTATTTTCTAGTAATGTTTATGAATAGTTATTTGGTCAGAATATGTGAGTGTCAGAAAAATATCCGGACGTTGTGGGAAAAAGATGCTACGTTAGCACAATGTATAACCACTGATTTCAGCTCTAAATATGCACATTTTCGAACAAAACATAAGTGTATGTATAACCTGATGTTATAGGACTGTCATCTGATGAAGCTTATCAAGGTTAGTCAAAAATTATATATCTTTTGCTGGTTTGTTACAATCGCTAACTTTTGCTGCTGGTAAATGGCTTGTGTTTCTGGCTATTGTGGTAAGCTAATATAATGCTATATTGTGTTTTCGCTGTAAAACACTTAAGAAATCGGAAATATTGGCTGGAATCACAAGATGCCTGTCTTTCATTTGCTGTACACCATGTATTTTTCATAAATGTTTTATGATGAATATTTAGGTATTTGACGTTGGTGTCTGTAATTACTCTGGCTGCTTCGGTGCTATTTCTGACGGTAGCTGTGATGGTAGCTGCAATGTAAAACTGATTTATAGCTCAAATATGCACATTTTTCGAACAAAACATAGATTTATTGAATAAAATGTTATAAGACTGTCATCTGATGAAGTTGTTTCTTGGTTAGTTTGGTTGGTTCTTGGTTAGTTAGGTTGGTTTTGTGCATGCTACCTGTGCTGTGAAAAATGTCTGTCCTTTTTTGTATTTGGTGGTGAGCTAACATAAATATACGTGGTGTTTTCGCTGTAAAACATTTTAAAAATCGGACATGTTGGCTGGATTCACAAGATGTTTATCTTTCAAATGCTGTATTGGACTTGTTAATGTGTGAAAGTTAAATATTTCAAAAAAATATATTTTGAATTTCGCGCCCTGCACTTAAAGTGGCTGTTGTCATATTGTGCCCGGCTTCGGGCTTGCAGCCCAAAGAAGTTAAATGTTTTACAGTGAAAACACAATATATATTTATGTTAGCTCACCACAATAGCCAAACACACAACGCCATGTTTTCACCGCCAACATATTTCACAAAACCCACAAATAGAGATAAAATGAATCACTAACCTTTGAACAACTTCATCAGATGACAGTCTTATAAGATCATGTTATACAATACATTTATGTTTTGTTCGAAAATGTGCATATTTATAGGTATGAATCGTAGTTTTACATTGCAGCCACCGTCACAAATAGCACCAAAACAGCCAGAATAATTACAGAGAGCAACGTGAAATACATAAATACTCATCATAAAACATTTATGAAAAATACATGTTGTACAGCAAATGAAAGATAAACATCTTGTGAATCCAGCCAATATTTCCGATTTTTTTAAAGTGTTTTACAGCGAAAACACAATATATATTTATGTTAGCTCACCACAATAACCAAACACACAACGCCATTTATTCACCGCTAACATAGCTTTCACAAAACCCACAAAAAGAGATAAAATTAATCACTAACCTTTGAAAAACTTCATCAGATGACTGTCTTATAACATCATGTTATACAAAACATTTATGTTTTTTTCGAAAATGTGCATATTTATAGCTACAAATCGTGGTTTTACATTGTGAATAGGGCGCCAAAATGCACCAAATTGTCCGGAGATATTTTGTACAGTCACGTAATCTAACCAAAAAACTCATCATAAACTTTGCTAAAAAATACATGTTGTACAGCAAATGAAAGATACACTGGTTCTTAATGCAACCGCTGTGTTAGATTTAAAAAAATAACTTTAGTACAAAGTACAGCATGCATTATTGTGAGACAGCGCCCAGCAATTCTCCGCCATGTTGGAGCCAACATATACCACAAAAATACGAAATAACATCATACATATTCTCTTACCTTTGATGATCTTCCATCAGAATGTAGTGCAAGGAGTCCTATTTCCACAATAAATTGTTGTTTTGTTTTAGAATGTCCATTTCTTCTGTCGAATTAGCAACTTGGCTAGCATTGTGGCGCGAACATGTCCATCAACTCTTGGCGCATGGAACGAAAAATTCCAAAAGTCACAATAAACGTCGAATAAACTGGTCAAACTCGGTTGAAAATCCATCTTTATGATGTTTTTCTCATATGTATCCAATAAATTCCAAGACGGAGCATTTCGTCGTGTATACCTAACGCATTTCAGAAGACAATGTGGGGTTCCCTGGTGCGCGGCTAAATACTGCCAATAGGGCGGACCTGTCACTCCAAAAGCTCTCATTCGGTCTCACATCAAGCTAGACACCCCATTCAACATTCTACTGCCTGTTGACATCTAGTGGAAGGCGTATGAAGTGCATACAGATCCATAAATAAAAGGCAATTGAATAGGCAAGGCCTGACACAGAGCCTTGTTTTCAGATTTTTCACTTCCTGTTTGGAAGTTTGCTGCCAAATGAGTTCTGTTTTACTCACATATATAATTCAAACAGTTTTAGAAACTTCAGAGTGTTTTCTATCCAATAGTAATAATAATATGCATATCGTATGATCTAGAACAGAGTACGAGGCCGTTTAATTTGGGCACGATTTTTTCCCAAAGTGAAAATAGCGCCCCCTATTCACTAACAGGATAACATACATTACAGTTGAGGCACAATCGGAAAGTAATTCTGATTTGAAAGTAGATAAACTTGTAACTTCACTTTTGAGAAAATGGCCCTTTAATGCTATTTTACCTACTGGAAAGCTCTTCTTTGTCTACACCCATTCAGCATCATTACACCCTCTTAATCTTTAGCCCCACCCATCTCTGTAAGGATTCACATGTGAGGCTATGTACTAAACACCAGAGGTGGGACCAAGTCATTGTTTTACAAGTCACAAGTAAGTCTCAAGTCTTAGCACTCAAGTCCCAAGTCAAGACAGGCAAGTCCGAGTCAAGTCTCAAGTCAAAACCGTCAAGTATCAAGTCAAGTCTCATGTCCTAAACTTTGAGTTTCGAGTCCTAAACAAGTCATAATGTGCCAAATGTAATACCATTTCATATTTTTAACAAGAGTAATAGTATATTACATTTACGCAAATCATGAATGCTTTTAAAAATATCTATATATTTATTACTTTCCAGATAAACCTGAGAAAGACACCACTACCCCCCCCCCCCATTGTGATCGACTATCGAGGATCGTTATGGGGCGCAATCGGGCGATGTAGGCTTGTACACAATCGCCCAACCTTAAAACTTCTTGTCAATAGGGGGGCGCCATTTCGACTTTGTAAAAATTCGTTCCCAAATTAAACTGCCTCGTACTCAATTCTTGCTCGTACAATATGCATATTATTATTACTATTGGATAGAAAACACTCTCTAGTTTCTAAAACCGTTTGAATTATATCTGTGAGTAAAACAGAACTCAAGTTGCAGCTAACTTCCTGTCAGGAAGTGAGAAATCTGAAATCGGGCACTCTGTTCCAGGGTCAGTTTATTAATTTGCATGTAATCTATGAGTCGACATGCACTGCATACGATTTCCCCTAGATGTCAGTAAGCAGTGAGAATTGGAATGGTGTTGCTAGGCAGATCTGAGGCCATATAAAGGGTCTTGGAATGTGGGGTGCACTCTTTTCAACGTTCGTCATGGCGCAAGACAGACCTCAGGATGGCATTCTGAAAAGCTCTCGTTATAGGCCTTAGAAATATCCGGCTCTGATTTTATTCGATATAGGTGTTAAAGACATCATAATGTAGTTATTTTAAACCGAGTTATATCAGTTTATATCAGTATATTGCGATTTTCGGATATTTCTTTGTGCTGCGTTATGAAGAGTTGGACACGTCTGGGCCACATAGCTAATGTTTGCTGCTAATTCCTAAATTGAAGATGACAATCTACAACCGAGCAACGATGATTCTGGACAAAGGACCACTTGCACAAGATTCTGATGGAAGCTCATCAAAAAGTAAAAACTATTTATGATGTTAATTCGTTGTTCTGTTGAAAAATGTAAAACTACTATTCCGCCATTAATTTCGGTGCGGTCTCGCTTTAACGCACGCTGTATGTCGTAGTAACGTTCATTTTAAAAATCTAACACAGCGGTTGCATTAAGAACTAATGTATCTTTCATTTGCTGTCCAACCTGTATTTTTTAGTCAAGTTTATGATTAGTTATTGATTAGATTAGGTGCCTCTCCAAAGATTTTTCCCGACATTTTGTTGGCAGCTTGGCTACTATTCTCATTGTATAACCACGATTTGTGCCGCTAAATATGCACATTTTCGAACAAACAATATATGTATTGTGTAATATGATGTTATAGGACTGTCATCTGATGAAGTTTTGAGAAGGTTAGTGAAAAATGTAATATCTTTTGCTGGTTTATTCGCTATCGCTAACGTGCATGAATCAATGCTGCTGTGTGGTTGGCTATTGTAGTAAGCTAATATAATGCTGAATTGTGTTTTCTCTGTAAAACACTTAAAGAATCTGAAATATTGGCTGGATTCACAAGATCTTTGTCTTTCATTTGCTGTACGCTGTGTATTTTTCATAAATGTTTTATGATGAGTATTTAGGTAATTCACGTTGCTCTCTGTAGTTATTCTAGTTGCTTTGGTGAGAGTTGTGATGGTGGCTGCAATGTAAAACTATGATTTATACCTGAAATATGCACATTTTTCTAAAAAAACATATGCTATACAATAAATATGTTATCAGACTGTCATCTGATGAAGTTGTTTCTTGGTTAGTGACTATTTATATCTTTATTTGGTCGAATTTGTGATAGCTACCTATGCAGGAAAAAAATGGTGGAGAAAAAAAAGTTGTGTCTTTTGCTATGGTGGTTAGCTAATAGAAATACATATTGTGTCTTCCCTGTAAAACATTTTAAAAATCAGAAATGATGGCTGGATTCACAAGATGTGTATCTTTCATTTGGTGTCTTGGACTTGTGATTTCATGAACATTTTATTATATGATATCCCTGTGGCTTTAGGCTAGGCTATGCTAGTCAGCTTTTTTGATGGGGGGGATCCCGGATCCGGGTGTGTGACTCGTTAGAGGTTATCACACACACACAGTGGGGTTACAGTAGGCTAACGCATGTCAATGGTTTTAGGAACAGAGGCTCATTGATTTAACGTTACGTTAGCCTACATGATATACTAGTAAAGTAATAAAATATATAGCTGTCGGCTATTTTAGCCTCGACTTACCGTTCGTTGTGCAGCTTCAAATGTCAAACAAAGTTGGAAATTGTTGAGCCTCCGTCTGTAATTTTCTTCCCGCATGTTTTGCAAGTTGCAATCCGTTTTTTGTTGATACAGTGTCGTCTTTAAATCCGAAAGTAATAATTTTGAGTTTCATCTTTCCAAGGGCTCCATCTGAATTCACCCGCCGACGTTCCTCTGGACTGCCACACGCAACTTTTTCTCAGCTGGCACAATTTGATAGGCTGCTGTCCGATTCAAACTGTAATCTGTTAAATGAAGAGTTGATGCGCTGCACACAATGGCATGATTTTTATTATTTGGGCTTGGGGAGGGTATCAAGTCAGGTCGAGTCATAAGGCTCAAGTCCAAGTCAAGTCATGAGTCATTGGTGTCAAAGTCGAGTTGCAAGTCATCATATTTGTAACTCTAGTCCACACCTCTGCTAAACAACCAATGATTTCAAGACTAAACGCTGGTTTATACTACGGGTGTGTTTGTAAATTTAATCTGGAGTGCCAGAGTGTGCTCAGGGCGTCCGTAAAAAATAATGTATTTATTTGATATTAAATGGTTAACAATTAATATTGAACTAATAGTAAGAAATTTCTGCCCTACTAGTGTCTGTGTTTTTATGGTCTCCACTCTAGTTCCCTGCAGCTAATCTGGGCATATGGTCACCAGAGATGGCCTGACAAATGAGTTAAAGACTGCATTACATAGACAAGAATGTGTTTTACTAGGGATAGCTTAGGAGTAGAACAATCTCTCATTGTCTCAAAATCATCCTTGCATCTGGGAAACTAAACCAGGGTGGGGTTAAGACAACAACCCTGTGCAGATAACGACCGGATGAACCCAGAGTGGTTTATGATGCCCCAATCTGCATGGGAAGGGTGGAACCAACCGTGATTAAGCATTTTTAGTGTCAGCTATATATAGTACTCTGCATTTGTGCAAAGGTTAGGTTACTCGGTCCAAAACTCAAGGGTGTGGGGTCGACCAGCCTCATTATTGCACTAATGAATCGATATTGAATATAGATGATTGCTTTAAGAAATTACAAAGTCTCTCTCACTTGATCAGAATATTCCACGACAGTTGTCAGATTGTCAGTTCGTAAATTCAGTGTTTCGATCTCGAAGCGTTCAGAGCGCACACTGGACGCCCTGGCCGAGGAGTAGGGTTTATCCGAGCATTCTGACCTAACAACAGCAGTCAAGCACACAAGTTAACTGGCTGACGTTGGCTAGCTTGCTAGCTACTGCCAGATACAAATGAGAGAACAGCTCACTCTGACCATTTTACTCACCCTAGCAGATCTGGTTAGGCTGTTTTCATGTTATCCAGAGCGTTGGTGACTACAACTATGCTGCTGGCAACAATTTAATTATGCTTTTTTGCCAACGTTTATTGACGCCGGTCATATTCAACAGGTGTTGAGCGCTCTGGCACACTCAGACGTGAGTACTCTGAAATCAGAGTAGATAGCCAGAGCGAATTTACCAGCGACAGTTGTCATAGTGACATCATAAACATTCTACTGAAATAGTTACTTGCATAGTGGAGTCTTTCGGTTTAGACATGTAGCTAGTTAGCTAAACATTGAACCATAATCCCAACTCATAATGTTACTACTATTCCTAGAATATGAAAATGTCCCAGTTGTTCCATGGCCTGCATACTCACCAGACATGTCAACCATTGAGCATGTTTGGGATGCTCTGGATCCACATGTACGACAGCGTGTTCCAGTTCCCGTCAATATTCAGCAACTTTGCACAGCCATTGAAGAGGAGTGGGACAGCATTCCACAGGCCACAATCAAAAGCCTTTTCAACTCAATGCAAAGGAGATGTGTCACGCTGGATGAGGCAAGTGGTGGTTACACCAGAGACAGACAATTTTTCTGGTCCACACCCCTAGCTTTTTTTTTTAGGGTATCTGTGACCAACAGATGCATATCTGTATTCCAATTCATGTGAAATCATAATATTAGGGCCAAATAGATTTATTTCATTTGACTGATTTCCTTACATGAACTGTAACTCATTAAAATCTTTGACATTTTGGCATGTTGCTTTTCTTTTTTGTTAAGTATAATATGTCTAGCCATTAGCTGGAATGTCACACAAACAATTTGATTACAGTTGGATTTAATCCCCTGAGATTGATTGGCTATCGATACTGGATGAAAACAAATGGCAGTATATCTACAGAAGCAGACATAATGGTATATTATGTGTGAGTGTGTGTGTCCATCCATCCACATGTTCTATCCACTACATGTCAAATCTCACACAGTATTTACATATGAAAACCACTAAAAGGGGGGGTTGACAGCATAGAAAATCAATGTCGGCAAACACTCATTACGTTCCCCAAGACAGGGATGGGGAAAAGTCCAAGGCACACGGCGGATCTGTACTGTACTGACCGAAGGTCCCTATCAATTGACCAGACAATCAAGTTATGGCATTCTACAGGCCACGAGGGAGCCATTACCATTACGGAAGTGCCACCTTTATCGACTCCAATGAGCCGTGGCTGTCGCTAGTGTCGCTAAAAGGATTTTGCAGAGTCACAGTGAATTAGAACTCAAAATGACACCGGCCCTTTTCGCTCCTTGTCATGGAATATTGAGTGGTGGTTTTTGGGACGGGTGTTTGGAGCTCAGCATGAACTCATGCAATATCAGGGGCACGGAGGAGGTGGGGTGGAGGGGTACAGATGCAGAGGTGCGGGTGGATGGATAGACGGGTGGAAGAGGGGAGAGGCGAAGGGGCAGAGGAATGGAGAGATAGAGGGGTCATAGGGATAGATGAATAGGAGGATTTTGGGGTTCATTTTTTCAATTTAGTTTCAGCGAGTACTGTTCTGTTTTGAGATCGATGTTTTCCCTGCAATGGCTTTTGAATTTATATATTTTTTGTGCTATTAACTACTTTTCTCATCAATTAAATGTTCTCAGTGAACAATGTTAAGAGACATCTGTTCATCAAAATCTAACCGCCAAGTCACATTTGCAGATGAAATCCTGTCACTTCCTGTTCTCTTTAACTAGTCATCTCTGTCTCTCTCTTTCTCTTTCTCCTCCTTTTCCCATTCCTATCTTTCTCTCTGGTGAGCGATCAATGGTTATCATCTGCTGAGCGCGGCGACAGAGACCGAGACAGAGACTGCTGCAAGCCCATTCCAAGTCGATGACACTTTTTCATCAAGGCTGACACCAGCCTAAACAAAGCAGACCCATTTCCCTGCCACCACACAAACACATTATCCTGTCCATAATGGGCCTGCCTGTATGAAAGGGAAGCAGGAGGAACAAAATGGAGTTTCACATTATAAGAATCACTAACTCTCTGGTCCACTTCTTTCTTTCTCTTTCCCTTTTATTCAACTTTTCTCGGAGGCCATGGCGTCTTTATTAACCAACGCATTTGACTTTTGTTGGATGTTGAAATCAGAATGATGATAATAGTGTTTCTCCCATCTGTCCTTCTGTCCATTCAGCTATCCATCCATCTGTCCCTACACCATCCATCCGTCTACCTATTAATCCGTGGGTGAGATGTGTTTGCGTGTACGTGCTTGCGTGTGTGCCTGTGTGTGTTCACATATGTGTGTGTCTTTGTGTGCGCGTACATGCGTACATGTGTCTCTGTGTGTTGTTTTGTTTTGGCGCACCTGTTGTTTCATCAAATGAATAAATGATGGCGAAGCGCTGGAGTGGAAAGCATAACGAATGGCTAGGAGAAAAGGCAATTTAGGAAGAATTGCACAGGGCTGCATGGCCAAGGAACGGAATGGGTTTTTACTGTGAAGTATAACCAATGCATTACAAAACGCATTACCAGAGCTTTATTGAAAACCCAAGTACCCCTCTCTCCCCTTTCTGAACATGGCCTGCATTAACTCAGCCTACATGCTTAGGTACTCAAAGTCACTTTCAAAAAAGTCAGAGAAGAGCTGGTTTCACTGAGAAGGCCACACAAGCAGAAGTGAGAAGAAAAGAACAGTGATAGGTGGTATGGGATTGTAGACACTGCTCAGGGTCACAGTGGAGTATTACAGTATTGAACCATCACAGCCCACTTTAACGACACACTCTGCCATTCCTGACTACCCTTATTGCCATCCCTCTTCCATGATTTACAGGACAAACATACAGTAATTCTGTAATACCTGACTAACCTCCTCTTACATGGCTAACCTAGGCCCATCTAAGCTGACCCTGACTTAAATGATTTGTGCTCTGGGGCAATCAATGTTAGCCCTAACCTATGGAAACAAGTCACTTACAGCTTAAAATGCTTCACCTGACCCAAGATGGTTACGCTATGGCCAGGTGAAGCGTTCCATAAATCGCTGACAGCATACTTACCCTGGCTCGTCAATACAAGCACTGACCCCCTCTAAAACACATGCTGCTGACATGGAATCAGTGAGCTTCGTTCTAACCCCCTATGGACACATAGCTTCCCAACCCCCAGAAATGCAAGCCTCACCCCAACTGGACCATAGCAGTCGTTCTCCCCTTGAGAGGCTTACGCTGACCATCGCTATGCTCAGTGCCCAGGACCTTATTAGGCTTACCAAAGTCTCACCATGGTCACACTCTCCTGGATACAGTAAGACCATACTCACAGCCCCTCGCTTTAAGCTTACCCAGGACCCTCCAACACACGCACGCACGCACGCACACACACACACACACACACACAATCACACTACCTAGAGCCCGATAAGGCTTACTGTGACTCCCTTCAGACAGTAGACACACTGTCCTGGGCACTGAACTGATTGGCAGGCTCAGCAGCTCAGTAATGGGAAGAAGAAGGCTGGACCCCATTTCTCCATTTAGCCATTCCTCAGCCTGGCTCTGTCTTTATCTGACAGAGCTGTTCCCAGGGACTTCTCCAACAGACAGATACTCATTCACTGTGTGTGTGTGCACATTGTACACACGCATTTGTGTATAACCCCCTCAGATCTGATTTGGGGTTATATAAACACAAGTCTAATGGTGCCTGCCTTGCTTCTGTGGGCCTGCTCTGCGCTGGCGATAGGGCTCTCTGAATTTTCTCTGTGAATACTTTTATTCCAATACCACCTCTCCTCAAGCGGTCCCAGCTCACACCACATCACTTTATTTTTTCAAAATAAAAAAGTCCTTTCATGTGCTGCTTTCATTTCGCATTGTGCACTTTTGTCCTCACACATTATCAAATTGTCTGGGCAAATCACATTTTCTCTCACTTCAGAGGAAATCTTGTAATTAAAAGGACTGTGTATCAATGAGCGAATCATCAATGGTGATCATCAGGCTTGAATATACATCATGTTTTTAAATGTTGTTCAAATGGACTGATTAGGCATGTTTGTTTTTTTCCTGGATACTACTCTGAAAAACTAGCTTTGCCTATCAGGAATATCAGTCATGGAAAATAACAACCTTTATCCCGTCATTAAAGGGATGGGAAACCATATCCAAGTCTAGGACAAAAAGGCTTCTCAACAGTTTTTACCCCCAAGCCATAAGACTCCTGAACAGGTAATCAAATGGCTACCCGGACTATTTGCATTGTGTGCCCCCCAACCCCTCTTTTACGCTACTGCTACTCTCTGTTCATCATATATGCATAGTCACTTTAACCATATCTACATGGACATACTACCTCAATCAGCCTGCCTAACCGGTGTCTGTATGTAGCCTCGCACATTTTATAGCCTCACTACTGTATATAGCCTGTCTTTTTACTGTTGTTTTATTTCTTTACTTACCTATTGTTCACCTAATACCTTTCTTGCACTGTTGGTTAGAGCCTGTAAGTAAGCATTTCACTGTAAGGTCTACACCTGTTGTATTCAGTGCACGTGACAAATACACTTTGATTTGATATCTTGTTGCTAAGGTGCAGATTTTTAAGACAGAGCTCACTGTCTTTCATCCTGAAAGCAAAGAACCCTGGAACTTCTCAACTTCTCTTCACTCATATCAGTCCGATCAACCAATCTCTGCCATGTGCAATCTGTTAAGAGCCTACTTTATAATGTCTTCCCATGTTACATACTCTAGAACATGTGTCAAACTCATTCCACAGAGTGTCTGCTGGGTTTCGCTCCTCCCTTGTACTTGATTGATGAATTAAGGTCACTGATTAGTAAGGAACTCCCCACACCTGGTTGTCTAGGTCTTCATTTAAGGGAAAAAACAAAAACCAGCAGACACTAGGCCCTCCATGGAATGAGTTTGACACCCCTGCTCAAGAATGTCTTCCCATGCTACACTCCTTGATAAGTCTGATCCGTCTCAGACACATCACTTTGTCTTACTTAGGGAATCCGTCCTTTATCCACCATGAGATTGGTGAGGCAGCTAGAGTTAGCAGCATTCAGCCTCCTCTCTGTCTTATAGAACTTGGCACTAACTGCAGCACTGCAGCTTTGGAAAAGTGGTTCAGAACTTCTAATAATTTTGTTGTGTAGTTTCCCTCTTTCCACCTGGAACCACTTACCAGTATGTGCAGTGGGGAACCCTTCAAAGAAGGCTTAAGCATCTATACAAATATTTGTATTAATTTTTTTATTTAATATGTTCAATAATATTTCAATGATATTCTAATTGTTTCATTATTTTCAATTATATTCTGATTTAATATCTTCATTTTTTTATTAGAAAGGAAAGGGTGAACACTGAAGAGAAAAAAATATTCAATCAGGATTTTTCTTTGGAGGTCTCTGGGGAGATACATCTAGCACAAGTCAGCAGTTGGCTAGGCCCTCAGAAGCTAGATTAAAGGCATCTGCTATTCAACTGTATAAGGGCAGAATTTTGCAGTGACAACCGACTAAACCAATCACATTTTGACTTGCAATGGGTGGGACCATTTTAACAAAAACGTATGGAAACGTCCACCTTCTTGAAGGCCGACATGTCACTTGCACAATAGCGAGCACTGGTTTTCCCATGGTCTAGATAGCTAGCTTTTATTGTAGGCTAGTGTGCAGCAGGTGTTAACAGAGAGGATATTGTTGATCATTTGTTATCTTCGCCCAATTAAATTTGAACTTTCATCAACAAGTTCAGTTTCAAATGATCATCATCTGGTGAGTGGAACTGTATTTTTCATTGCAGCTCGCTTGCTGTTAGCCACCTCTTTGAAAATAACTGTTGCGTTTAAACTTCAGATTGTTTCTTTGTGTGCTGAACATGAAAAGTATGTTTGAAATGGGAAGTAATAGTTGTACATTTCGATTGGGAAATGCTTAGCCTAATGGTTGGGTTTTTGTATTCTTATGATTGGGACCTACTGGCTTATTATGTCTGAGTGAATGTGCTGCTTAACCTTCAACATCATGCTGTGTGTGACTGCTGTCTCTATCGGCCCTATGTGTTTTACTAAAAGTGTGCTCTCCTACATGGAGTTCGCTGCATATTACAGTCGCTGTCCTTTCAGCATCACAAACTTGTCACACTCACATCCTTTGACGGGTCACTGTTATTGTTACACTTTTGCTGAGTGTGCTAGTGATGGCGTTAGGCTACAATAGGTTGTGTAAGCAGTGTGGTTGAGGTTGCTGGTAGCATTATCCATGCTGGTGCTGTCTCTGTGTGAGTTGCAGCCCAAAGCGTGGCTCAGGATCAGGCCTGTTTGATTCAGTTGGGTGAATTAAGTGATGCTATGTTTATGTTATTGTTCTTGATTTTTGAGTTGTAGGTTGTGGGCCGACGCCGAAAACAGTGAAGATGATCAATCGAGGGAAGAGCAGAATTTCTGTATATGAAATGAAATATTCTTATTATTACTGTAAAATGTGTTGGCACCTTAAATTCTTGCACATTTTCTCAGGAAAATTTGCAAAGTTGGAACCAATCAGAACTCCCGTACTGTACATATCCTTCATGATGAAGGCAGCCAATGACCTGCTTCTAAGATGTAAACACAGCCTCTGATCTGCTGCGAGTTTGTTAAGAGGAACTAACATTAGCTCTCAAACACTGAAATATGATAAATATCTGTTTTCCAGTGCATTTGAAATATGAAGCATGCAATACGAATGTTCTTGATCCTATGAAGAGGTAACTCCGTTGACCATTTATTGGAAGCTATCCAATGTTACAGTTGACTAGACTTGCCAGCTAATACTGTAAAAATCAATGTGCCTGATCAGGAAGCTAATGTTTAAATAGCTAACTCTCTGTCAGTGAATTCAATTTTGAATCCTGTTTTGGCATGATTGTCTCATTTCAAGTAATTAGCTGCAGGCTTAAAGAAACATCAAATCATACAATTTGCATAGAAACACAAATATAAGCATATAGATGTGTGTGTGTGTCATGTAGAATATAGGTTTAGAAACTGACAGCTGCATATTAGCCTATACATATGGCACACCTTGCAATACAATCTTCTCTGAAAACAGCCGTACAATGAGCTCTGCAATAAGATAACCAGAGTTTGATTTCTAAACCAGATGACTTCTCAAATAGTAGCTGCACAAAACCACGGTGGGCATGCATCATGTTGGATGCATTGGGATAAGGTATCGAGAATGATAAACAGCCTGTAGGATTATAGAAAAAAAGAGTTGACAAATATATTTTATGAGTTTCAAATACTAAATTTTCAGTGAATATAAGTATATTTAGGCGGTTTAAATGATTAACTTACCTTTTAAAAAGTTCACGGTGCAAAAATCTTGCCAATACATTCATTATTCTACTAACTATGACTGAGTGTGAGACATAATTTCCATAATGTACGTTTCAGCCATATACATTCAAACAAAGAACACCATCACAAATAGTGTTTCACCATTTATAGAGTCCATAGACAAATAACAAAGGCGTTTGAGGCAGTATCTGAAGTATCGAAATATAGTGTAACCTACCAATCAATTTATTTCAAGTGCCATGGAGGGCACAATTTTACAATGTTGCAATCCAGAAATGAGAGCTTTAAGATCTCTGCCTCTGATGGAGACTGTAGAACTGTCATCAACGCATGCTTCAGTATTCTCTCTAGGAGCATTTTTGTGTCCAGGCCCTGTAGGCGTATCAAAAGGATCCCACCCTGGTCACCAATGTAGCTGACTGATGTAGAGAGAGACAAGTGCCTTCGCAGAATGTAATCTTAAGTGCGAGATGTCTATAATCTATGGCAAAAGCCTGGGCTCCTGACGGGGACAATAGAATTATGCCACCGCATGTTACAATAGTAAAATAACCTGTCACCTGTTAACCTGATTCTACATTGAATTTAGTCTTTGAGATGCTCAAACAAGCATGTATATCTGTAGTGGGTGTTGAACTCTAAAATGCGCTAGACTGTGTAAGACAAAATCCACAAAGAAAAGACAACAGGCAAATGCATACAGTATGTGGTCCCAATTTCTAAATAGTGAGGGCAGGGCTGTTTCAAATAGCACTTGGTTGATCTCTGGGAGCAGAACATAGGAGAGCTGAATAGATAATGTGAGACAAAAGTGAGAGACAAGAATGAATCAAATAAATCATCACAGCAAAGGAATGTAGTTTGTCAGTGAGAAAATGAACATCCTGACAGTCTAAGGCAGGGTGCTCTGTCATCGTCCTACTCCAACTATTGACAGGGATAATGTGGTACTTATTTTTTACCAGTATGAATGAAATTAGTGGGTCCTGCCTTGATGACGGGATTAGCTTTACACTATTTGTTCTATAGATTTTTGTAGTGTTAAATTATTACTTAAAATAAACTGATAGCTAAAACGCTCCTTGTCCCAGAATGACATGCTACAGCAGCTAATTAGCAAGCTAGCTACATTACTAAGGTGGCTGCGTTCTAAGTTGGGAGTCATTTTACAGTACCAGTAAAAAGTTTGGACACACCTACTCATTCAAGGGTTTTTCTTAAATTTGTACTACTTTCTACATTGCAGAATAATGGTAAAGACATCAAAACTATGAAATAGTCCTGGCACCTCTCCCTCAATGTGATCAAGACAAAGGAGATGGACTACAGGAAAAGGAAGACCGAGCACGCCCCCATTTTCATCGACGGGGCTGTAGTGGAGAAGGTTGAGAGCTTCAAGTTCCTTGGCGTCCACATCACCAACAAACTATCATGGTTCAAACACACCAAGAGAGTCATGAAGAGGGCTCGACAAAGCCTATTTCCCCTCAGGAGACTGAAAAGATTTGGCATGGGTCCTCAGATAATCAAAAGGTTCTACAGCTGTACCGTCGAGAGCATCCTGACTGGTTGCATCACTGCCTGGTATGGCAACTGTTCGGCATCCGACCACAAGGCACTACAGAGGATAGTGCGTACGGCCCAGTACATCACTAGACCTCAGAGGAAGGCCCTAAAAATTATCAAAGACTCCAGCCACCCTAGTCATAGACTGTTTTCTCTGCTGCGGTACCGGAGCGCCAAGTCTCAGTCCAAAAGGCTTCTTAACAGCTTCTACCCCCAAGCCATAAGACTCCTGAACAGCTAATCGAATGGCTACCCAGACTATTTGCATTGCCCCCCCCCCCCCCCCCCCCTGCCTCTTTTACGCTGCTGCTACTCTCTGTTTATGATCTATGTAATGTCATGTACATATTACCTCAATTACCCCGACTAACCGGTGCCCCTGCACATTGACTCTGTACCGGTACCCCCTGTACTGTATATAGCCTCGCTATTGTTATTTTACTGCTGCTGTTTAATTAGTTGATAATTAAATTTTTATTTTTTACTTAACACTTATTTTTCTTAACTGCACTGTTGGTTTAAGGGCTTGTAAGTAAGCATTTCACCGTAAGGTCTACAACTGTTGTATTCGGCGCATGTGACAAATAACATTTGATTTGAACACATATGGAATCATGTAGTAACCAAAAAAGTGTTAAGCAAATCTAAATATATTTTAGATTTGAGATTATTCAAAGTAGCCACCCTTTGCCTTGATGACAGCTTTGCACACTCTTGGCATTCTCTCAACTAGCTTCACCTGGAATGCTTTTCCACCAGTTGAAGGAGTTCCCACATATGCTGAGCACTTGGCTGCTTTTCCTTCACTTAGCAGTCCAACTCATCCCAAACCATCTCAATTGGGTTGAGGTCCGGTGATTGTGGTGGCCAGGTCATCTGATGGAGCACTCCATTACTATCCTTCTTAGTCAAATAGCCCTTACAAATAGCCCTTAGTCATTGTCCTGTTGAAAAACAAATGACAGAAGGGATGGCTTCATGCTGTGGTAGCCATGCGTGCCTTGAATTCCAAATAAATCACAGACAGTGTCACCAGCAAAGCACCCCCATACCATCCTCCTCCATGCTTCACGGTGGGAACCACACATGTGGAGATCATCCATTCACCTACTCTGCGTCTCACAAAGACATGGCGGTTGGAACCAAAAATCTCAAATTTGGACTCACCATACCGAAGGACAGATTTCCACGTTTAATGTCCATTACTCGGAAAAAAGCTTAAGTTGAGCCACAAATGCTCATTGAACCACACGACAGCATTTCCAATGTGTCAAAAATATAAAGTAAAACAAATTATTCTAAGACTGCTTCCTCAGTGTCTTCTGCACGCCTAAAAGCTGAGACAGAATGAGCAGCTCTACTAGCTCGCCAAGCATGCATTGGAACTGGAGAAAGCTCAACTGGAACAGCAGAAAGCTTAACTGAATGTTAGGATGGAAAAAATGGCACTGGAAACGGACATAGCAGCATATAATGTCAGACTGAAGGTCCTGGAGAGTGTTGAGTCAACTTCTCAATCCCATGCTGTGCCAGCCCACTCATATTTTGGGAAACAGGAACCTGAGGTCTATGAGGAACCTGAACCATCACCTGTTGAGTTTGCTGCATTAGGTGCAGTTCCAAACACCCCATTACAATGGGTTTTACAACAACTGACAACAAAGCCATCAAAACCTATTCAGAAAACAGTCATAAACCACACCCTTCAGCAGCCAACAGCAAGGTCTAACAATCAACACTGCGGGTATCAGCCATAATACCAGCCATGATAACCTCTACTGTCATGCAAAGGCAGAATTAAATTGCTGACCACCTTGTAATTCAGCACAAACAGGCCACACTCCCTGTTAGGGAGATACCTATGTTTGATGGCGATCCTCTAAACTTTAGGCCATTCATGCAAGCATTTGAGCATGGTATAGAAGATAAGACAAGCAGTCACCGGGATAGGCTCTATTACCTGGAACAGTACACCTCTGGTCAGCCCAAGGATCTGGTCCGTAGTTGTCTGCATATGGAAGCCAGAAGAGGCTATGCAGAGGCTAAGAGGTTCTTAAAGGAACACTTTGGTAATGACATCAAAGTCACCACTGCTTACATGGAAAAAGTTTAACTGGACAAACATCAAACCGGATGATGGAAAGAGACTGGGTGGCTATGCACTCTATCTAAGAGGTTGCTGTAACGCTATGCAAGACCTACAGAACATGGAAGAGCTTAACTTCTTTATGATAGGGGGCAGCATTTTCTGCCTCCTACTCTGTCCCAGATGCTAATATATGCATATTATTATTACTATTGGATATAAAACACTCTGACGTTTCTAAAACTGTTTGAATTATGTCTGTGAGTATAACAAAACTCCTATGGCAGGCAAAAACCTGAGAAAAAATCCAAACAGGAAGTGAGAATTGTGAGACTGGTCAATGTTCAACTTTCGTCCGAGTTCGCCTGGACAGCGCCCTACTACAACAGTTGATCACGGCACAGCAGACAACCATAGAACTCCTGCAACAACAGCTGAGTCGGCGAGAAGAACCTAGAGTTAACCTGTTGAGGACAGAGGGCGCTGTTTTCACTTTGGGGGAAAATCGTGCCCAATTTAAACGGCCTCGTACTCAATTCTTGCTCGTACAATATGCATATTATTATTACTATTGGATAGAAAACACTCTCTAGTTTCTAAAACCGTTTGAATTATATCTGTGAGTAAAACAGAACTCCTTTTGCAGCAAACTTCCTGACAGGAAGTGGAAGATCTGAAATCGATGCACTGTTCTAGGGGCTGCCTATTAAAGTCCTTGATATTTATTAGTTTAGATGCACTTCATATGTCTTCCACTAGGATGTCGACAAGCAGTGAGAGAAGAAATTGAGTGTGTAACTTGATCTGGGCTCGAATAATAGCTCTTGGCATGACTTGTCACCAGTTTCCTGTTTTCTGGAGAGCGCGAGAAGGGACCTGGATTTGCCTTCTGATAAGCTGTCGTTATGGACGACTAATATCTCCGGCTTTGATTTTATTTGATACATGTGACAATATCATCGTAAAGTATGTTTTTTCAATATAGTTTAATCAGATTATTGAAATTTTTTCGGGAGTTTTGCCGTGTTCCGTTCTCTGAGTTTGTTGACGATGGAGAGATTCGCGCCACTTGGCAAATCGAGAGGGAAAAAGGCCGTTCTAAAACCAAACAACGATTGTTCCCGACAAAGGACCCCTTGTACAACATTCTGATGGAAGATCAGCAAAAGTAGGACCCATTTTATGATGCTATTTCATATATCTGTCGAACATGTTGTACTAGTCGTTTGCGCCCAGCTTTTGGGTACTCTATCGCTATACCTAAGCTGGATGTCGTAATGAAGTTATTTTTAGAATTCTAACACGGCGATTGCATTAAGAACAAGTGTATCTATCATTTCCTATACAACATGTATTTTTTAGTTATGTTTATGAATAGTTATTTGGTCAGAATATGTTTGTCAGAAAAAGTGTCAGAAAAATATCCGGACGTTGTGGGAAAAAGATGCTACGTTAGCACAATGTATAACCACTGATTTCAGCTCTAAATATGCACATTTTCGAACAAAACATAAGTGTATGTATAACCTGATGTTATAGGACTGTCATCTGATGAAGCTTATCAAGGTTAGTCAAAAATTATATATCTTTTGCTGGTTTATTCGCTATCGCTAACGTGCCTATTGCTATCGCTAACGTGCCTTGATGAATGAATGCGGTAGTGTGGTAGGCTATTGTAGTAAGCTAATATAATGCTATATTGTGTTTTCGCTGTAAAACACTTAAAAAATTGGAAATATTGGCTGGATTCACAAGATGTTTGTCTTTAATTTGCTGTACACCATCGATTTTTCAGAAATGTTTTATGATGAGTATTTAGGTATTTGACGTTGGTGTCTGTAATTACTCTGGCTGCTTCGGTCCTATTTGTGACGGTAGCTGTGATGGTAGCTGCAATGTAAAACTGATTTATACCTCAAATATGCACATTTTTCGAACAAAACATAGATTTATTGTATAACATGTTATAAGACTGTCATCTGATGAAGTTGTTTCTTGGTTAATTTGGTTGGTTCTTGGTTAGTTAGGTTGGCTTTGTGCATGCTACCTGTGCTGTGAAAAATGTCTGTCCTTTTTTGTATTTGGTGGTGAGCTAACATAAATATATGTGGTGTTTTCGCTGTAAAACATTTTAAAAATCGGACATGTTGACTGGATTCACAAGATGTGTATCTTTCATTTGCTGTATTGGACTTGTTAATGTGTGAAAGTTAAATATTTCTAAAAAATATATTTTGAATTTCGCGCTCTGCCTTTTCAGTGGAATGTGGGAGGAGTTCCGCTAGCGGAACGCCAGAGCCAGACAGGTTAAGCCAAGAGCGGCTGCTCACGCCATCTTACCTCGTCTCTCCAAGGAGGATGATATCTAGGCCTTCCTCATGACCTTTGAAAGTACGGCCACCTTGGAAGAGTGGCCGCCCACAGAATGGGCGTGCGCATTAGCCCCTCTTTTGACCGGGGTGGCCCAGTAAGCCTATTTTGACCTGGATTCCCGCGAAGCTGCGGACTATGGGCGACTAAAACCCGAGATCCTGTCCCGGTACCAGCTGACTGCCAGAGATAGAGCCGTAAAGTTGCATCAATGGACCTATACGGCTGACCAACCCATCCGTCCCCAGGTCTTCGCACTAATACGACTGACAAAACAGTGGCTGGAACCTGGAAAGGGAGTAGGACATGTGATAGAGACCCTCGTAGTGGACAAGATATTGAGGGAATTACCCAGTGACATAAAAAGGGTTGTGGGGCAAGCCAACCCGTTGTCAGCCGATGACATAGCCCAGGCGGTGGAAACATATCGATCTACAGGGGAGTTGTTAAAAATTGACAAGGAGGAGCGGAAGGATTCTGCAAATCCCTTACCACGACTCACCCCGGCGCGTCTGCCACCGAAATGTCCAAACCCCCTCCGGAGGTGGGAGAAGTCATCCCCCACACAGCAGGGTCGGTGTTATAAATGTCAGTCTCCCGACCATTATGCCCCACAATGTTCTAGTAAGGACGAGTCCATGGTCACGGAGTCATCGCTGCCCATCCCCGCGCATCCCGGTTCGAGAGGGCAGGATCAACACTGTTGGTTAGCAGAAATAGACCTAGCCCCAGAGATTCTGGTTCGAGTAGAAGGACAAGATGTGGTAGCCATTCTCGACTCTGGAAGTATGGTTACGTTAGTAGAGGAGCGGATGGTGACCTCCGCAACACTGCTACCAGACAAAGTATCCATGGAGACACCCACTATTACCCTATCGTGAATCTGTCTATTCTCACTCCGAAAGGAAGGTGTACAGTCAGGGCAGGGAAAGTACACCAGCTGAAGGTGCCATTATTGATCGGGAGAGACTGTCCCCTATATAAGGAGCTTCGGCAGATGACATTATGCATGGTAAAAAGGGGGACAGGAAAGAAGAAAAACCCCAAATCCAAGCCCAAGGTAGTAGTCCTACAAGGAGAAGTAGCCACGTCCTCTTCCTCTGGAGCAGAGGAAGAAATAGCGACCCAAAGCTTACGACAGATATTCCAGGAAACCACCGATGAAGACACCTGCGAAGGGTTATACACGACGCAGGAAGGAAGGAGCAACCAGGCGCTAAGGGATATATTTGAAGCACCATCCGAGGAGGGAACCTGGAAGGGATTCTCCTCGGTCACCCCTGGGGGGGATGGGGAACAACCTCCACACCCCTCTACTGAGGTCGACCTGCCCCAGGAATTAAAGGGACAGTTCGGCACCTCGCAGCATAGAGACCCAGACCTAAGGGAGGCCATGAGGAAGGTGAAGGTGATCGACGGGAGGAATGTCGAGGTGAGCCCCCTCTTCCTTACTATGCAATCAGGCGGGGTCTCTTATATTGGGTCGTGCAACGAAGGGGGGAAAACCAGGAATTACTAATGGTACCTAGACCATACAGGGATACAGTCCTACAGCTAGCCCATTCCCACGTCCTAGGAGGAAACCTGGCCCAGGACAAGACTATCGACAGAATCATGCAGAGATTCTATTGGCCCCGTGTCACCCGGGATGTGGCCAGGTATTGTAGGACGTGTGATCAATGTCAGCGTACAGCTCCACGGCCACACTTACGTAACCCTTTGATTCCTCTCCCCATCATAGAGACCCCCTTTGAACGCTTAGCTATGGACCTTGTGGGACCCCTCCCAAAATCCGCCAGAGGACACGAGTTCATCCCTAGTGGTCGTAGATTACGCTACCAAGTTCCCAGAGGCCATGCCCCTGCGTAACATGTCATCAAAGGGAATTGCCAAGGAATTGTTCATGATGTTCTCTCGGGTGAGCCTTCCCAAGACGATCTTAACCGATCAGGGAACCCCGTTCATGTCTCGGTTGATGAAGGACTTGTGTCGGTTATATCAGGTTCAACAGATACGTACAAGCATATTCCACCCTCAAACAGACGGGTTGTGCGAACGCTTGAACAAAACGATTAAAAGCATGTTGAGAAGAGTGGTGTCCCGAGACGGGAAAAACTGGGACATGCTTCTCCCACACTTAACGTTTTCCCTGCGAGAAGTACCCCAGGCGTCCACTGGATTCTCCCCGTTTGAATTGCTCTACGGCAGACCCTGTCGAGGGATCCTCGACTTAGCCAAGGAGACCCAACCATGCCCCTTTCGATCCACAATAGAACATATTACCCTGATGAGAGACTGCCTGTCAGCAGTGTGGCCCATAGTAAAGGAGCATATGGAGAAGGCGCAAAGGACCCAAGGCCGGGCCTACGATAAGTCCGCGACACCCCACGAGTTCACCGTGGTTGAGAAAGTGATGGTGCTCGTGCCCACGGCCGAACACCGCTTGCTGGCGCAATGGAGGGGGCCCTACGAGTTAATGAAAAGGGTCTCACCGGTCAATCACCTCATCAAGCAACCTGACAGGAGGAAGAAGGTCCAACTCTAACACATAAACCTGTTGAAGTACCATGGAAGAGAGGAGGAGGTGGCTTTGATGGCCCTCGAGGGCAAAGGAAAAGAAGAGGCTCTACCACAGGCCAAACTCTCCTTCCGGAGCAGTCGATACAGCTAGACAAGCTGATTCTGAACTTCGGTCGGGTATTCTCTCCATTCCCAGGACAATCAGATGTCCTGTTCCACCATATCCGTACATATCCGCACTTACAGGATTCCTGAGGCTCGCTGAGTCATTGCTAAGAACGAGGTAAGGGAGATGTTGAGGATGGGTGTGATCGAGCCATCGACGAGTGAGTGGTCCAGTCCCATAGTCCCCAAACCCGATGGTAGTATGAGACTCTGCAACGAATTTCAGGGCGTGAATACCATCTCTACATTCGACACGTATCCCATGCCCCACGTGGATGAACTCTTGGAGCGCTTAGGAAAGGCCAAGTTCTTCACCACCCTGGATTTGACGAAGGGATATTGGCAAGTGCCGGTGGCTCCGGAGGATCGCCCAAAGACTGCCTTCGCCACACCGGAGGGGCTTTTCCAGTATGTGAGGATGCCCTTCGGACTGCATGGTGCCACTGCAACTTTCCAACACCTCATGGATGCCATTCCACGGCCCCATCAAGAGTACGCAGCGGCGTACATAGACGATGTGGTCATCCACAGCGAGGACTGGGATAGTCACCTCCTGCGAGTACGGGCGGTGCTCGTGAGTCTGGAAGCCACAGGGTTGACGGCCAATCCCAAAAAATGCTGCCTGGGCCTGTCCGAAGCGGAATACCTGGGGTACACCGTGGGGAATGGGAAAATACGCCCACAGGCAGAGAGGACCAGGGCAATTCGGGACTGGCCTTGACCCCGGACCAAGCTGGACGTTCGGGCCATCTTAGGGATAACGGGATATTATCGCCGTTTTATCCCGGGATATGCAACCATTGACAACCCCCTCACAAACCTCATCAAGAAAAACTTGCCAAAACGGGTAGAGTGGAAAGACGAGACGGAAGATGCCTTTCAATCGCTAAAAGATTACCTGTGTTCTGATCCCGTCCTACAGGCTCCGGACTTCTCACAAGAGTTCATTGTGCAGGTAGACACCTCGGATACGGGGCTCGGGGCCATACTAGCTCAGGGTGAAGGAGAATCAGAGAGGCCGATTCTCTTCATAAGTAGGAAGCTCAGTGAACGGGAACAGAAATATGCTACCGTAGAGAAAGAGGCCTTAGCCATTAAGTGAGCCCTCAATTATCTCCGGTACTACCTACTGGGTCGGAGGTTTGCATTAGTTACTGACCATGCGCCCCTCACGTGGATGGCTGGTAAGAGAAACAATAACAACAGAATAACCTGATGGTTTCTGGCTTTACAACCGTTCTCTTTCCATGTCATCCACGGAGCCGGATCGAGGAACGGGAATGCAGACGCGCTGTCCCGACGCGACCAAGACGGGGCGTCTGGTGCCCGACCCTCTGGTTCGGTCCTGAGGGGGGAGGTATGTGGAAGGACCACCAGAGGGCAGGCTGGGCTCACGGATAGTAGCCCAACAAGGCATGTGTGACAAGGTAACCAGAGTCAATTAAGCACAGCTGACGGTACTAATGAAATATTCTCTTTCCCCTATAAGAGAGAGTATGGAACCAGCAGATAGGGGAAGGGGAAACTAACTCTGGAGGATGGCCACCAAGAGATTGAAGCTATCCACTAAGACGGTGACAAACCCGTGACTTTTGTTGTAGTTTAAAGATAATCGTATTGTGTTCCTGTTTCATCTGGAGAAGAAGATGTATGTTTTTCCTTGGGAGATTTTCATTGATTATGTTGAAGTGTTTGTTTAGACCAAAATCCCTCAATAGGGAACTGTGTTCAATCAAGAAAACCTACTCCTGACTCGTTTATTCCACCTTTCCGCTTTAGAGTGACACCAAATTACTTGGTCCGCTCACAAAATGTATATGATGAAATATTAGGTACGTACCTTTTTATGATTTATATTTACATGATTGAGATGTATTCATTTGTTGTTAGTTTAACTTTGTTTTTGCCCCCCCCCCCCTTGCCCATTCATTGTACTGTGGTAAGTGTGTTAGGATAAAGGCAGGAAGTTGGGCCTTCGGGGGGAGGAGTCCCAGCTAGACGCTGGAGTGGTATTGTCGTTTGACCATACAGACATACAAACAGGTCATATTATGTATTTTCCATGTCAATTAATCTATGCTTTAAGTTGATTGGAGAATCATTTTTTTTGTTGCACCATATCCCTGGATCTCATTGAATGTTTTGGCCGTTCGGAAACCTTGAATGTGGACTGTATGCGTACGAAACAACCCCGCTTTCAGGCTAGGGCAGTGGCTATGGTAAAGAGGAAAGGAAGCCACAACACCAGCTGTCTACTACCTTAGGTACAGATAACGTGATCAGCAGAGATAGTACCATGTACAGTACACAAGTTTTGATTGGTTTACAGTTTAGTTCTCAGTGGCGTTTTGACTGTCCAGCTAGTGAACATAAAAGCATTTAGAAAAATGTACGAGAATTGACTTTGCCAACAAACGGAAATGTGTTCAGAAGAAATAAATATACACAATATGTCAAAATCAGCTCCTCCCTCGAACAGAGATCGATCATCTCGAAAACTAAAGCACATACTTTGCTATGGCCCATCACCTATTTGGTACAATGTGTTGGAAGATTTTGTTTCCCCCACTGAAGTCCCAGGTCCAATATACAAGGTTCTCCAATGAGTCTGTTGAATGAATTTCAAGGTTGAAGAACATTGATTCCATTCTTCCATCTCTAGCATGGGTGAATTTCTCAAAAGCATGAAGATAATCTGTAGCACTAACACCATTGGTAGGAAGTGGCCAAACCATTATCTTCATATAGATTAATAACTATCTATAAATGATTTACTCAGAACATTGATTGTGAGATGAAAAGCTATTTGAGTGAATTAAATTGTTCACATTACATTTGATCACTTTGGACTGTGGAAAGCGATAAAAGAACGGTAGCTAGCGCAACACATGCTAATCACTTGATGGATTCAAAATATGTTCTCTCTTCCTGCCACAAGGCATTCTGATATTTGGAGTCCACTAGCATATCCACTACAACAGAAATATGTAAATTAATTACGTCGGTAGCCATGAAGTGCTTTGAAAGGCTGGTCATGGCTCACATAAACAGCATCCTCCCGGATACCCTAGACCCACTCCAATTCTCATACCACCCCAACAGATCCATAGATGACGCAATCGCACTCCACACTGCCCTTTCCCACCTGGACAAAAGGAACACCTATGTGAGAATGCTGTTCATTGACTACAGCTCAGCGTTCAACACCATGGTGCCCACAAAGCTCATCACTAAGCTAAGGACCCTTGGACTAAACACCTCCCTCTGCAACTGGATCCTGGACTTCCTGACGGGCCGCTCCCAGGTGGTAAGGGTAGGTAATAACACGTCTGCCACGCTAATCTTCAACACTGGCTCCCATCAGGGGTGTGTACTTAGTGCCCTCCTGTACTCACTGTTCACCCACTACTGCGTGGCCAAACACGACTCTAACACCATCATTAAGTTTGCTGATGACACAACAGTGGTAGGCCTGATCACCGGCAATGATGAGACAGCCTATAGGGAGGAGGTCAGAGAACTGGCAGTGTGGTGCCTGGACAACAACCTCTCCATCAATGTGAGCAAGACAAAAGAGCTGATCGTGGGCTTAACAGGCCCCCATTAACATCGACGGGGCTGTAGTGGAGTGGGTCGAGAGTTTCAAGTTCCTTGGTGTCCACATCACCAACGAACTATCATCGTCCAAACACACCAAGACAGTCGTGAAGAGGGCACGACAAAACCTTTTCCCCCTCAGGAGACTGAAAAGATTTGGCATGGGTCCCCAGATTCTCAAAATGTTCTACAGCTGCACCATCGAGAGCATCCTGACCGGTTACATCACCGCTCGGCATCTGACCGTAAGGTGCTACAGAGGGTAATGCTTACGGCCCAGTACATCACTGGGGCCAAGCTTCCTGCCATCCAGGACCTATATAATAGGCGGTGTCAGAGGAAAGCCCATAAAATTGTCAGAGACTCCAGTTACCCAAGTCGTAGACTGTTTTCTCTGCTACCGGACAGCAAGCGGTACCGGAACGCCAAGTATAGGACCAAAAAGCTCCTTAATTAACAGCTTCTACCCCCAAGCCATAACACTGCTGAACAATTAATCAAATGGCCACCGGACTATTTACATGTACATTGCTGCTACTCGCTGTTTATTATCTATGCATTGTTTCTTCACCCCTACCTACATGTACAATTTCCTCATTTAACCTGTACCCCCGCACACTGACTCGGTACGGGTACCCCTTGTATATAGCCTCTATGTTTTATTATTTTTTACTTTAGTTTGTGGTAAATATTTTCTTAACTCTTCTTGAACTGCACTGTTGGTTAAGGGCTTGTACATAAGCATTTCATGGTAAGGTCGACAGTTGTATTCGGCGCATGTGACAAATAAAGTTTGATTTGATTTTAATATAATGCTATTGTATGTGACAGATAAATAATATCTGTATATTATTCAATTTAAAATAACTCCACCATTTAACTGTAACCGCCCAATGTTTCCACATTTCTATGAAATATATGACCTATAATTACTTACAATATGAGTGAAATAGTTTTCCTTCCAAAATATCTATATTTAAGTATGTTTAAAAAGCAGTTTTTCTGTGTTGGAATGGTGTGGGCAGACCCCAACAACAGAATGGTGTGGGCAAATACCGGTCATTAAAAATATTAATGCAAGTAGATCGCTGATTGACCAACTCATCCTCCTCTAGACTGCTGATTGAACAGCTCATCCTCCTCAGGGAGATGACTTCATGTCCTGTGGGGAAATAGCAAGCCGTTTTTGAAGTGTTTTTTGAAGTGTTTTTTTTCTCTCAGATTTATGCCATGGCCACAAAGACGAATATAGGACGAGTCAACAACATAATTTTGATATGAGTTAACAGATTATAAACTTTTAAAAGTGAGATTTTCATTGGGCAGTTACTTTAAAATTACAACACTTGATGCTAAAAATCTGTATATGTTTTTGGGAAACTCACCCCGAATTAGTTAGTCAGTGACCTCTAATATGAAATCCACCACTTGTACAGTGTCATAGCTACAGTAGCTAACTTCAGATTCTGAATCTATGATGCCTATTTAGTCTGATAGACAAAGCCCAAATACAAAGATATCACAAATACAATCAAAGTGACTATAAATCTGACATAAGAGGGTTAGAAAGCTACACATTTAAAAAGAATCCACTCGTTTTAATTTCTCCATTGTGAGGATATAAAGGCTTTGTACTACATAACGGAATCATTTCTTGCCTGCCTTTCTTCACTGCCTGTACAATGGGTTCAATTGAATCAGGCTATTCGGGACATTATTTGATTCACAGGTAGTGTGGAACTCGAGCAGCTGAATACATATATTAAATTGTATCACAGTATGACCTGCAATTTTCTCCTTCAGTGTTGTTAGAGCATGGCAGAGTGAGTCTATTGTGAGAGTGCATTATGGTAGGGATAATACAGCCTTGTAAAAAGCTCATGTCCAACAGTCTACAGTGTACCAGGTGAATACGAGACTGAAACGCGGGCATTATCAAATTATCACCTGGAACCAGCCAGAGAAAAGGCTTCTTTCACTGAAACCAAAACAGGGTTAGTCCACAGCAAGCATGCACGCGTATACGTACACATGGTTTCCGAGTAGCGCAGTGGTCTAAGGCACTGCATCTCAGTGCTAGAGACGTCACTATATACCCTGGTTCGAGGCTGTATCACAACTGGCCGTGATTGGGAGTCCCTTAGGGCGGCGCACAATAGTCCCAGCGTCGTCCGGGTTAGGGTTTGGACGGGTTAGGCCGTCTTTGTAAATAAGAATAACTTTTAACTAGTTAAAATAAAAAATAATAATACATGCATGTGTACACACACAATCCCATCACAATAGATTGAACGAAATGGATTGTTGATCGAGATGCCATTCATCAAGACAAATGCTCATTGCCTTGCTTATCTTGGAAACACACAATGTCATTTGTTCAGACATCCTCACAGTATATTGCCATACAGTCCGGGAGTTGGAGTGAAATATTTTCGACAACTGATCTCCCCATTCTAAATTACCATGATATGGTCCCCACACTGCATGAAAACATGAAACAGCCATCTCATGTATATTCCATTGGCCTGCTGGCTGGCGTGGCATTGCATCAGGGGCGTTTTGCATTTGTTTACTTTGGGAGAAAGATCCTCCAGAAGCCAGGGGATCTCAGCCTTCCACAAAATTATGCGATGATAATGTGAGACTAGCTCCTAAGAGAAACCAGCTATAAAAAGCAATAAAGGAATGCGCCTATCAGCTGTTCCATCAAGTAAATAAGTAGAGCGACTGGGACATTGTATATACAGTATAGTGCAAATGAATTGAGAGAGGACATCCGAGAGGGGAACCCCCCGGAGGATTCTGACCACACAGAGACACAGCTAGGGGTGCGAAAGGTTGCTACATTGGTGGCAGAGGAATCGCTGAAGATACATTGTTTAATGATGACACACCGAGACAAACATTTTGTTTACACTGAGTCGCTGTTGGCCTATTGTCTAAGATATTGTCTGTTTCCAATATCATGTACAGTTGAAGTCGGAAGTTAACATGCATACTATACACCTTAGCCAAATACATTTAAACTCAGTTTTTCACAATTCCTGACATTTAATCGTGGTAAAGATTCCCTGTCTTAGGTCAGTTAGGATCACCACTTCATTATAAGAAAGTGAAATGTCAGAATAATAGCAGAGAGAATGATTTATTTCAGCTTTCATCACATTCCCAGTGGGTCAGAAGTTTACATACACTCAATTAGTATTTGGCAGCATTGCCTTTAAATTGTTTAACTTGGGTCAAACAATTCGGGGAATTTTGGCCCATTGCTCCTGACAGAGCTGGTGTAACTGAGTCAGGTTTGTAGGCCTCCTTGCTCGCACACGCTTTCAGTTCTGCTCACAAATGTTCTATAGGATTGAGGTTAGGGCTTGTGATGGCCACTCCAATACATTGACTTTGTTGTCCTTAAGCCATTTTGCCACAACTTTGGAAGTATGCTTGGGGTCATTGTCCATTTGGAAGACCCATTTGCGACCAAGCTTAAACTTCCTGACTGATGTCTTGAGATGTTGCTTCAATATTTCCACGTAATTTTCCCGCCTCATGATGCCATCTATTTTGTGAAGTGCACCAGTCCCTCCTGCAGCAAAGCACCCCCATAACATGCCACCCCTGTGCTTCACAGTTGGGATGGTGTTCTATGGCTTGCAAGCCACCCCCTTTTTCCTCCAAACATAACAATGGTCATTATGGCCTAACAGTTCTGTTTTTGTTTCATCAGACCAGAGAACATTTCTCCAAAAAGTACGATCTTTGTCCTCATGTGCAGTTGAAAACCGTAGTCTGGCTTTTTTATTGGCGGATGAGGCGCACTGTAGGCCTGGTGCGTGGTGCCGGAACTGGAGGCACCGGGCTAAGGACACGCACCTTCAGGCTAGTGCGGGGAGCAGGGACAGGGCACACTGGACTCTCAAAACGCACTATGGACCTGGTGCGTGGTACCGGCACTGGTGGCACCGGGCTGAGGGCACGCACATCAGGACGAGTACGGGGAGAAGGAACAGTGTGTACAGGGCTCTGGAGACGCACAGGTGGCTTAGTGCGTGGTGCCGGAACTGGAGGCACTGGGCTGGAGACACGCACCATAGGGAGAGTGCATGGAGGAGGAACAGGGCTCTGGAAACGCACTGGAAGCCTGGTGCGTGGAGTAGGCACTGGTGGTACTGGGCTGGGGCGGGGAGGTGGCGCCGGAAATACCGGACCGTGCAGGCGTACTGGCTCCCTTGAGCATTGAGCCTGCCCAACCTTACCTGGCTGAATGCTCCCCGTCGCCCGACCAGTGCGGGGAGGTGGAATAACCCGCATCGGGCTATGTAGGCGAACCGGGGACACCATGCGTAAGGCTGGTGCCATGTAAGCCGGCCCGAGGAGACGTACTGGTGGCCAGATATGTAGGGCCGGCTTCATGACATCCGGCTCAACGCTCAATCTAGCCCTACCAGTGCGGGGAGGTGGAATAACCCGCACCGGGCTATGAACACGTACAGGAGACACCGTGCGCTCTACTGCGTAACACGGTGTCTGCCCGTACTCCCGCTCTCCACGGTTAGCCTGAGAAGTGGGCGCAGGTCTCCTACCTGCCCTCGGCCCACTACCTCTTAGCCCCCCCCCCAAGAAATGTTTGGGGTTTCTTCACGGGCTTCCGTGCTAGCCTCGTACCTTCATATCTTCGGTTCCTCTCTCCGGTCTCGTCTGCTCTCCTCACTGCCTCCAGCTGTTCCCATGGGAGGCGATCCCTTCCAGCCAGGATATCCTCCCATGTGTAGCAACCCTTGCCGTTTAACACGTCCTCCCATGTCCATTCCTGTTTAGTATTCCACTGCTCGAACTCACGCTGCTTGGTCCTGGTTCGGTGGGTGGTTCTGTAACGATTCTCTAGCTCTTCCTCCTTCTCGGACGAGGAGAGGAGAGACGGATCAGATGACCAATATGCAGCGTGGTAGTTTGACATGATTTATTTAAACAAGACAAAAAACGAACTATACTTGATACTAAACAAAATAACAAAACGAATGTAGACTGACCTGAACGTAAGAACTTACATGTAACGAAGAACGCACGAACAGGAAAAACAGACTACACAAAACGAACGAACGAACGAACAAACAAACCGAAACAGTCCCGTGTGGCGCAACATACACAGACACAGGAGACAACCACCCACAACAATCAATGTGAAAACACCTACCTTAATATGGCTCTCAATCAGAGGAAATGAAAACCACCTGCCTCTAATTGAGAACCATATCAGGTCACCCTTTAACAAACATAGAAACACATAACATAGACTACCCACCCAAACTCACGCCCTGACCGTCAAACACATACAAAATAACAGAAAACCGGTCAGGAACATGACAGAACCATACTTAGGTATCCCTTTTTCCCACCTGTCTTTGTGGGAGGTTAACTTTGTTTGTGGCACATAGCCCTTTAGCTTCACGGTTGTTTTGGATTGTTTATTGTTTTTGTCGGCGTCATAATAAATAAAGGATTATTCACGCTTACCACGCTGCACCTTGGTCTACTTCTGTTGAAGGCCGTCACATAATCTGTCTGTAAACAATTGTTGGAAAAATAACTTGTGTCATGCACAAAGTAGATATCTTAACCGACTTGCCAAAACTATAGTTTGTTAACAAGAAATTTGTGGAGTGGTTGAAAAACAAGTTTTAATGACTCCAACCTAAGTGTATGTAAACTTCTGACTTCAACTGTATATTGCAAGAAAGAAGCAGTTTATTCTGAATAGCTGCATATGGACAAACATATTGCCAAGCTTTATTTTATGTTGCATGGTTCAAAGTATGAGTGACACAGTGTTTGTGACATGATATTGATTCAGCTGAAGGATCATTTGCAAATCTAAGAATTACATCCCGCAAATTTGTGCTGGTCAGTATTGATATTCCTTTTGATAAAAGCAGTAGTTGTTAATATTTTTACTCAAACCCCATCCTAGTTCAAGTACCACATTCAGTGTCTTTCCTATATAGATGAGTCCTCATGGAAAATGTAAAAAATGATCTCTTCTGTTCCTGTCTTAATGAGCAGAAATGGACATCGATTCCCTCAGAAACAGAAATTCAAAAGCGGTCCGATGATAATACACATCCTTACCTTTTCATTGATTAGCCTTCAACCATATTTGACTACACATCTTTATAAAATAACAGAATATGGTCAGGGAAAGGATTTATGCCATGACAGGTTCCTTCTTCTGGAAGTGGTGGTTAAGGGAAAAGCCTTGCTCCAGCATTTAATACACCATCCCAATACGACTCCAACACATTGACCTAGGTTGTGGTTTTCGTTAATTTACTCTTCTTTCTGCATTTCTATATTGTAACTAATTTTCTTATAATGCAGTTATCTCCGTCTCCTGCCATTTCACCAATATCTGTCATTGTTTCCTATTCACTGATATGTACAGTATGACTGCACACACACACACACACACACACACACACACACACACACACACACACACACACACACACACACACACACACACACACACACACACACACACACACACCTCAGAGACACAGGGCATGGTCACCTTGCTCCACATTAGCATGCTTTCTTCACTTGAAGCAGAATTATTAGCATTCTGAGAAGAGAATGGAGGCCAGAGGCCAGGGAGAAAACATGAAAACACAGCCAAATAGAGAGAAAGGAAATTATTTGTTGGGAAGTGTAAATAACAAGGTGGATTAAGCTGTGCATGTAAATAACGGATGACTTGTGGTCAATGGGCTTAAAATGGGGCTTATGTATGGTGGCCCTAAGGAGCAAACCAGCTTTCAAAAGAATAGCCTGTGAAGTCTGGTAAAAGGCTGCAGAATATTTTGGCTTGCAAAGTTCAGTAAAAAGCTGTGAAATATTTCCAAGATTTACAAATTATTTCAAAGACCTATTATTTTTAGAGATAGTTTGCTCCTTAGGGCCACCGTAGTGTGGTCATAATTCTGTATTTCATGACCTTTGCTATTAGCAATATTTCCTCACTTTGTTAGAAAGTATGTGGTGAAGCATGTCCTCAAGCATAGATTGAATACAATCTCCTGGTGTTTATGTGACCCCATAAATGTTTCTTTCTAAGGCCAAAGTGTCATGGTTCCACCGCCCACCAGAGGGCGGCTGAAACCATCCTAGAAACATTAACGACACTCAAGTGTGTCCTATTTACTCATTATGATTTCCCTGTTAAAAGAGGTACGTTTTCTGCAGAAGCTTGAATTGTATACCGTGTGTGTTCTTTTACTGAGTGAGTTTTCGAGACTTAGTGTTTGTTGTTTTTCAAGTGTACTGTGATCCTGCGACTACCGTTTCTCAGTAAAGTTTTATGTTTATCCTTAACCACTGATTCCTCGTCTGGTCTCTTCTCTGCACCTGGGTCCAACCTCACCATGCCACAAAGGGGAGATACAGTATGTCTTGTTATGGTACAGTTGACTACTTATCTCACTGACATTGTGACTGAACATCCAATGTGTAGTTATTTACCACTCAAACAAAAGTGTTTGATTTCTGAATGTATTGTATTGGTTTATCAGGATGGAGCTTTGATATACAATACATTTATCTTCTTGAGAGTTTAATGACAGCGGCAGAATTAATAGAAGTGCTTTACGAGAGCAATATCTCTTTTCCAGACGTAATTATTCATAACTTAGGCTTTTAAAGTACTGTCTTCAACACACACACACAGTCTTGTACAGCTAACCTTGTGGGGACATAACTTCTGGTCCCCACAAGAATAGTTAAACACGTCCACACACGGTCTGCGAACACTGATTCGTTGCTGCCTCATTTACCCAGACAGAGCCATGTAAGGACAGCTGATTTAGGTAGTACTAATGTGCTATCCACATATCCCTGTGCCCAGAATTAATGATCATCTCCTTCACAACAGTAACAAACTCAGACGATTCATCTTGGATTGTCTGCTCCCGCTATGCTTTTCCATTAAAATGTCTTTCATTTAATTTCCAATTTTAAAGCATGAAATGTTTTCCTCATCCCATTTCCTCATCTCGCTGATGTCTGTCCTCAACAATGTCTTAAGCAATAAGAATAACTTTTCAGAAGACTGGCAAAAAAGTGAAAAAAAAGAAATCACATTGTTGCCTGAAATATAGCTTGTTAGCGGGTGGAGTGTGTCACTTGGCAGCTCAGATGTGGCAGGTGTCGTCCCGCACACATCACCGCATCGACGGTGGTGTGTATTTGTGTTCATCTGAAAACAAAATACATACTAATCAATTAGGCTTTCAAGGACTCAATGCTCAGCTTGCCCTGCCTAATCAGATACAGATATCTCAGATTTCCCTCTGCCCCCCCAAAAACTTACGAAGTCGCTCTAATTAGAAAGCAATATCGGCCCACCTCACATACAAGGCTAGTAAGCTACCTCGCTAACATCTAAGGTCTAAAGATGTATCACACATCAAACTGGCTATGTCGCTAGACACTAACATCACATCTAAGTATTTGCTTTTAGAGATGTGCCACGGTGCCCATTTTAAACATATCACCAAAAAACAACGCTAGCTGGCTAACATCACATCTAACAACATGTCTGCTTTTAGAGACGAGCCACCATTCCCATTTTATGTTTTTTACAACCCCCCCTGAGCTCATCCGGGGTGAGATATGTCAGCCATTGAAGTTCCCTGGCCCTATCTACTCATGTAATGATCGAACAGCTGTGCCCTTCATGGGAGCAGCTCCAACGACACCGGTGGGTGGATAGCTGCTTCTCTCTGCTTCCCTGGTATTAGCCCTCCACAGTGTTCAGGTAGCAGGAGTAATGAGAGAGGAAATGTTTGGAGAGGAGGAGAGTGTGGCCTGGGGACACTGTAATTTGTCTGCTGCCCTAGTGTGGAGAATGGAGTCAGGGGCATCGCTAGGGTAGCACCAGGGTGAGGACAGGGCACAGTAAACACTAACTGCAGATGATGTTACTACGAATTGGTCTGTGGACTCGCAGGGCCACAGTGCAATTGGTGAATGCATATGGGAAGTGGAGAGCTGACATTCTGCATCAGAAAGATGCTTGATTCACTTTCCAATGCCTATAACCCACTGTAAGTTGAAAAGTAAATCGTTTATACTGTAAGTAATTCATGCTGTGTGGCATATTCTTGCTTTCAGATTTTTTATTTATATATGTAGGCACCTCAAATGTGCTGACATATAGTACAAGAGATTGGAGAGTAGCAATCTTTTGACTAAGCATTCTTCCGTCAATGTTGGCATTAGCACTACACTACAGCCCAGCTATGACGATCATTCCTCCACCTTTTGATTCTCCATTAGGTCTCTCCACAGGCCCCTAAAAGGAAGTCACTGCTCCGCGTTTAGGAGTCTTCTCTAAGAACAGGAGGGGGGTGTGAGGGGTGTGTGTTCTGGGGCCTGTGGCACGGTTCCGTTTCCCATACTGTGAATGTAATTAAATCCGGGAGCTGCCAGTATTTACTGGCAAGGCGGGCCGCCCCACTCTGTTTCTCAAACAGCCCTCCATCTGTCTGATTGGATTCCTGCTCCCAGGCAGCGCCAGAGATGACATGGGCACCAAGCGGCCAGCTTTGGGGTCCTCCCAACATGGTTTCGGGGCCTTTTTCAGGACAGCACCGGCGAGCCAGAGGGAGAGGGATTCAGCGGCGGTGGTGTGATAAGAATAGAAGCAGGGTTATCACTCTGGTGGTATGTTATGTTTTTCTCTGTAAACACTGTGATTAGTATTTACTCTCAGATAAATACTTTATGTGATATTAAAACATGTCTGCAGAACAGTGCTTGTTGTTTCAGAGAGGATAGTGTCTGGATGTAAATTGTTCACTGGAAAAGTCAGAGTATAAATTAAGGGACTTAAAGGAAAGGAGAAAGTGTTTGCTCTGTTGAGTTCAAAGGTCTGCTGGTAAATAGACAGGAGGGAGAAAAAAGACAGGGACTTGCTTTATTGGCTCACAAAAAAAATCCCTGTCAATGTGGAAACTGGCAGTTTACCTAAGATCATAACAGAATGGGCTGTGTCCAGGGTGTTTTAGTGATGCTGTATAAGTGGTTATGTTCCAGCTGGTTCCTTAGAGGCCATAAGCTGCTGAGTCTCTGTAATGTCTCTCGCTCTCCTATCCTTCTCTCGGCTGAGGACACAGAGGATCTGTTGCAGCAACAAACTCACAAATATGTAGAAACACACCCAACAGGGAGCACACACACTCTCTCTCTCACACACACACATACACACACGTTCCAGCCAAGGTATTAGCCTTGATTCCACAGCTAAATTGTTTAGACGATAAGAGTATAATTCCACTGCATTCTTGGGTGGGCGACAGAATAAAACTGCTCTGTCGATATGGCGCTAGAACAATAACCACCGTCTCTCTGGGAGGACAGTCATTCTCCTGGGTTTATAAAGGACGACGAACAGAACAGACTGATCAGCACAGAAAGAGACCTGCAGTCACACTTATGGCACCACTTGCTTTACCCTGCCGACTACGCCAGGGCGAGAACGAAAAGAGAAAAAAGCAATACCCACTGATTATGTCAGTTAGGGTATATTGTAGTGGGAAATTGTAGTGCTTAACATGTGGCGAGTGGGACGGGCCCATTGAGTAGGACCTAGGGAGGCCAAGACTGAAGACAGGCTTGTGATTAGCGCTGCCTGGTGCTGGGTCCTGGTATGGAGCTGAGCGAGGGGGCATGTGGCCACTGATTAAATGGCATGCTCTGTACTGTACTCCACCACAGAAGGGGCAGGGTTGGTGAGTAAGTGATTACATGTAATCAGTTAGTTACCAGCAAAAATATTGTAATTAGATTACAAATACTTTTTATTTTATTTTATTTATTTTTTATTTCACCTTTATTTAACCAGGTAGGCTAGTTGAGAACAAGTTCTCATTTGCAACTGCGACCTGGCCAAGATAAAGCATAGCAGTGTGAACAGACAACAACACAGAGTTACACATGGAGTAAACAATAAACAAGTCAATAACATGGTAGAAAAAAGAGAATCTATATACAATGTGTGCAAAAGGCATGAGGAGGTAGGCAATAAATTGAATAATTAGAATTTAGCAGATTAACACTGGAGTGATAAATCATCAGATGATCATGTGCAAGTAGAGATACTGGTGTGCAAAAGAGCAGAAAAGTAAATAAATAAAAGCAGTATGGGGGTGAGGTAGGTAAATTGGGTGGGCTATATACCGATGGACTATGTACAGCTGCAGCGATCGGTTAGCTGCTCACATAGCAGATGTTTAACCTTTTCTCAATAGGGGGTGCTGTTTTCACTTTGTAAAAATTTCGTTCCCAAATTAAACTGCCTCGTACTCAATTCTTGCTCGTACAATATGCATATTATTATTACTATTGGATAGAAAACACTCTCTAGTTTCTAAAACCGTTTGAATTATATCTGTGAGTAAAACAGAACTCAAGTTGGAGCAAACTTCCTGTGAGGAAGTGAGAAATCTGAAATCAGGCAGGCTGTTCTAGGGTCAGTTTATTAATTTGCATGTCTTCTATTGGTCGACATGCACTGCATACGCCTTCCCCTAGATGTCAGCAAATAGTGAGAATTGGAATGGAGTTGCTAGGCAGATCTGAGGCCATATAAGGGCTCTTGGAACCGGGGGTGCACTCTTTTCAACATTCGCCATGACGCAAGACAGACCTCAGGATGGCGTTCTGGAAAGCTCCCGTTATAGGCCTTAGATATATCCGGCTCTGATTTTATTCGATATAGGTGTTAACCTTTACTGCTCCAGCGTTCCGCCAGCGGAACTCCTCCCACATTCCACTGAAAAGGCAGAGCGCGAAATTCAAAATATATTTTTTAGAAATATTTAACTTTCACACATTAACAAGTCCAATACAGCAAATGAAAGGTACACATCTTGAATCCAGCCAACATGTCCGATTTTTGAAATGTTTTACAGCGAAAACAGCACGTATATTCATGTTAGCTCACCACCAAATACAAAAAAGGACAGACATTTTTCACAGCACAGGTAGCATGCACAAAGCCAACCTAACTAACCAAGAACCAACCAAACTAACCAAGAAACAACTTCATCAGATGACAGTCTTATAACATGTTACACAATAAATCTATGTTTTGTTCGAAAAATGTGCATATTTGAGGTATAAATGAGTTTTACATTGCAGCTACCATCACAGCTACCGTCAAAAATAGCACCGAAGCAGCCAGAGTAATTATAGAGACCAACGTGGAATACCTAAATACTCATCATAAAACATTTCTGAAAAATGCATCGTGTACAGCAAATGAAAGACAAGCATCTTGTGAATCCAGCCAATATTTCCGATTTTTTAAGTGTTTTACAGCGAAAACACAATATAGCATTATATTAGCTTACTACAATAGCCTACCATACTACCGCATTCATTCATCAAGGCACGTTAGCGATAGCAATAGGCACGTTAGCGTTAGCGAATAAACCAGCAAAAGATATTAATTTTCACTAACCTTCATAAACCTTCCTCAGATGACAGTCCTATAACATCAGGTTATACATACACTTATGTTTTGTTCGAAAATGTGCATATTTAGAGCTGAAATCAGTGGTTATCCATTATGCTAACGTAGCTTCTTTTTCCCAGAATGTGCGGATATTTCTATTAGACTCTCACCTATTCTGACCAAATAGCTATTCATAAACATTACAAAAAAATACATGTTGTATAGGAAATGATAGATACACTAATTCTTAATGCAATCGCAGTGTTAGAATTCTAAAAATATCTTCATTACGACATAAGGCTTATGTTATAGCGAGAGAGTGGCCAAAACCTGGGCGCAAAACTACTAGTACACAGTTCGACAGATATATGAAATAGCATCACAAAATGGGTCCTACTTTTGGTGATCTTCCATCAGAATGTTGGACAAGGGGTCCTTTGTCCAGAACAGTCGTTGTTTGGATTTAGAACATCGTTTTTCCCTCTTGAATTAGCAAGCACACTGGCCAAGTGGCGCGAAGCTCTCCTTTCTGAACAAAGGCACACAACGCAACACGCCTAACGTCCCGAATAAATTTCAAAAATCTAATAAAACTATATTGAAAAAACATACTTTACGATGATATTGTCACATGTATCAAATAAAATCAAAGCCGGAGATAGTAGTCGCCTATAACGACAGTTATTCAGAAGGCAAATCCAGGTCCAACTTCGCGCCTTCCTGAAAACATGAAATGGGTGACACGTCATTCCAAGAGGACGTATTCCATCTCAGACCAAGATAAACACTCCATTTCTTCTCTCACTGCATCTTGACATCCAGGGGAAGGTGTATGACGTGCATGTATACTAATAGGTATCATGCCCATTTATAGGCAGGACCCAGAAGAGAGCATCGATTTCAGATTTTCCACTTCCTGGTCAGGAAGTTTGTGCCAAATGAGTTCTGTTTCACTCACAGATATAATTCAAACGGTTTTAGAAACTAGAGAGTGTTTTCTATCCAATAGTAATAATAATATGCATATTGTACGAGCAAGAATTGAGTACGAGGCCGTTTAAATTGGGCACGTTTTTCCCCCAAAGTGACAACAGCGCCCTCTGTCCTCATCAGGTTAAGAACGTCATAATGTAGTTATTTTAAACCGAGTTATATCATTTTATATCAGTATATTGCGATTTTCGGAATTTTCTTTGTGCTGCGTTATAGTGAGTTGGGCACGTCTTCGCCACATGGCTAATGTTTACTGCTAATTCCAAAGTTGAAGGCGACAATCTACAACCGAGCAACAATTCTTCTGGACAAAGGACAACTTGCCCAAGATTCTGATGAAAGCTCATCAAAAAGTAAGAACTATTTATGATGTTAATTCGTTGTTCTGTTGAAAAATGTAAAACTCCTATTCCGCCATTAATTTCGGTGCGGTCTCGCTTTAACGCACGCTGTATGTCGTAGTAACGTTAATTTTAAAAATCTAACACAGCGGTTGCATTAAGAACGAATGTATCTTTCATTTGCTGTCCAACCTGTATTTTTTAGTCAAGTTTATGATTAGTTACTGATTAGATTAGGTGCCTCTCCCAAGATTTCTCCCGACATTTTGTTGGCAGCTTGGCTACTATTCTCATTGTATAACCACGATTTGTGCCGCTAAATATGCACATTTTCGAACAAACTCTATATGTATTGTGTAATATGATGTTATAGGACTGTCATCTGAAGAAGTTTGAGAAGGTTAGTGAAAAAATTAATATATTTTGCTGGTTTATTCGTTATCGCTATTGTTGGCTTGAATCAATGCTGTTGTGTGGTTGGCTATTGTAGTAAGCTAATATAATGCTATATTGTGTTTTCGCTGTAAAACACTTAAAAAATCTAAAATATTGGCTGGATTCACAAGATCTTTGTCTTTCATTTGCTGTACGCTGTGTATTTTTCATAAGTTTTATGATGAGTATTTAGGTAATTCACGTTGGTCTCTGTAGTTATTCTAGTTGCTTTGGTGAGAGTTGTGATGGTGGCTGCAATGTAAAACTATGATTTATACCTGAAATATGCACATTTTTCTAACAAAACATATGCTATACAATAAATATGTTATCAGACTGTCATCTGATGAAGTTGTTTCTTGGTTAGTGACTATTTATATCTTTATTTGGTCGAAATTGTGATAGCTACCTATGCAGGAAAAAAATGGTGGAGAAAAAAAAGTTGTGTCTTTTGCTATCGTGGTTAGCTAATAGAAATACATATTGTGTCTTCCCTGTAAAACATGTTAAAAATCAGAAATGATGGCTGGATTCACAAGATGTGTATCTTTCATCTGGTGTCTTGGACTTGTGATTTAATGATATTTAGATGCTAGTATTTACTTGTGACGCTATGCTAGGCTATGCTAGTCAGCTTTTTTACTGATGGGGGTGCTCCCGGATCCGGGATTGTGTGCAAGTAGAAGTTAAAGTTGTTGAGGGAGATAAAAGTCTCCAACTTCAGAGATTTTTGCAATTCGTTCCAGTCGCAGGCAGCAGAGAACTGGAAGGAAAGGCGGCCAAATTAGGTTTTAGCTTTAGGGATGATCAGTGAGATACACCTGCTGGAGCGCGTGCTACGGGTGGGTGTAGCCATCGTGACCAGTGAACTGAGATAAGGCGGCACTTTACCTAGCATAGCCTTGTAGATGACCTGGGGCCAGTGGGTCTGACGACGAACATGTAGCGAGGGCCAGCCGACTAGGGCATACAGGTCTCAGAGGTGGGTCGTATTAGGTGCTTTAGTAACAAAACGGATGGCACTGTGATAAACTGCATCCAGTTTGCTGAGTAGAGTATTGGAAGCTATTTTGTAGATGACATCGCCGAAGTCGAGGATCGGTAGGATAGTCAGTTTTACTAGGGTAAGTTTGGCGGCGTGAGTGAAGGAGGCTTTGTTGCGAAATAGAAAGCCGACTCTAGATTTGATTTTGGATTGGAGATGTTTGATATGAGTCTGGAAGGAGAGTTTGCAGTCTAGCCAGACACCTAGGTACTTATAGATGTCCACATATTCTAGGTCGGAACCGTCCAGGGTGGTGATGCTAGTCGGGCGTGCGGGTGCAGGCAGCGAACGGTTGAAAAGCATGCATTTGGTTTTACTAGCGTTTAAGAGCAGTTGGAGGCCACGGAAGGAGTGTTGTATGGCATTGAAGCTCGTTTGGAGGTTAGATAGCACAGTGTCCAAGGAAGGGCCAGAAGTATACAGAATGGTGTCGTCTGCGTAGAGGTGGATCAGGGAATCGCCCGCAGCAAGAGCAACATCATTGATATATACAGAGAAAAGAGTCGGCCCGAGAATTGAACCCTGTGGTACCCCCATAGAGACTGCCAGAGGACCGGACAACATGCCCTCCGATTTGACACACTGAACTCTGTCTGCAAAGTAGTTGGTGAACCAGGCAAGGCAGTCATTAGAAAAACCGAGGCTACTGAGTCTGCCGATAAGAATATGGTGATTGACAGAGTCGAAAGCCTTGGCCAGGTCGATGAAGACGGCTGCACAGTACTGTCTTTTATCGATGGCGGTTATGATATCGTTTAGTACCTTGAGCGTGGCTGAGGTGCACCTGTGACCGGCTCGGAAACCGGATTGCACAGCGGAGAAGGTACGGTGGGATTCAAGATGGTCAGTGATCTGTTTGTTGACTTGGCTTTCGAAGACCTTAGATAGGCAGGGCAGGATGGATATAGGTCTGTAACAGTTTGGGTCCAGGGTGTCTCCCCCTTTGAAGAGGGGGATGACCGCTGCAGCTTTCCAATCCTTGGGGATCTCAGATGATACGAAGGAGAGGTTGAACAGGCTGGTAATAGGGGGTGCGACAATGGCGGCGGACAGTTTCAGAAATAGGGGGTCCAGATTGTCAAGCCCAGCTGATTTGTATGGGTCCAGGTTTTGCAGCTCTTTCAGAACATCTGCTATCTGGATTTGGGTAAAGGAGAAACTGGGGAGGCTTGGGCGAGTAGCAGCGGGGGGGGGGGGCGGAGCTGTTGGCCAAGGTTGGAGTCGCCAGGAGGAAGGCATGGCCAGCCGTTGAGAAATGCTTGTTGAAGTTTTCGATTATCACGGATTTATCGGTGGTGACCGTGTTACCTAGCCTCAGTGCAGTGGGCAGCTGGGAGGAGGTGCTCTTGTTCTCCATGGACTTTACAGTATCCCAGAACTTTTTGGAGTTAGAGCTACAGGATGCAAATTTCTGCTTGAAAAAGCTGGCCTTTGCTTCCCTGACTGACTGCGTGTATTGGTTCCTGACTTCCCTGAACAGTTGCATATCGCGGGGACTCTTCAATGCTATTGCAGTTCGCCACAGGATGTTTTTGTGCTGGTCGAGGGCAGTCAGGTCTGGAGTGAACCAAGGGCTATATCTGTTCTTAGTTCTGCATTTTTTGAACGGAGCATGCTTGTCTAATATGGTGAGGAAGTAACTTTTAAAGAATGACCAGGCATCCTCAACTGACGGGATGAGGTCAATATCCTTCCAGGGTACCCGGGCCAGGTCGATTAGAAAGGCCTGCTCGCAGAAGTGTTTTAGGGAGCGTTTAACAGTGATGAGGGGTGGTCGTTTGACCGCGGACCCGTAGCGGATACAGGCAATGAGGCAGTGATCGCTGAGATCTTGATTGAAGATTGCAGAGGTGTATTTGGAGGGCAAGTTGGTCAGGATAATGTCTATTAGGGTGCCCATGTTTACGGATTTAGGTTTGTACCTGGTGGGTTCCTTGATGATTTGTGTGAGATTGAGGGCATCTAGCTTAGATTGTAGGACTGCCGGGGTGTTAAGCATATCCCAGTTTAGGTCACCTAACAGAACAAACTCTGAAGCTAGATGGGGGGCGATCAATTCACAGATGGTGTCCAGGGCACAGCTGGGAGCTGAGGGGGGTCGGTAGCAGGCGGCAACTGTGAGAGACTTATTTCTGGAGAAATTAATTTTTTAAATTAGAAGTTCGAACTGTTTGGGCATAGACCTGGAAAGTATGACAGAACTTTGCAGGCTATCTCTGCAGTAGATTGCAACTCCTCCCCCTTTGGCGGTTCTATTTTGACGGAAAGTGTTATAGTTGGGTATGGAAATCTCAGAATTTTTGGTGGCCTTCCTAAGCCAGGATTCAGACACGGCAAGGACATCAGGGTTGGCAGAGTGTGCTAAAGCGGTGAGTAAGACAAACTTAGGGAGGAGGCTTCTGATGTTGACATGCATGAGACCAAGGCTTTTTCGATCACAGTCAACAAATGAGGGTGCCTGGGGACATGCAGGGCCTGGGTTTACCTCTACATCACCCGAGGAACAGAGGAGTAGTAGGATGAGGGTGCGGCTAAAGGCTACCAAAACTGGTCGCCTAGAGCGTTGGGGACAAGGAATAAAAGGAGCAGATTTATGGGCGTGGTAGAATAGATTCTGGGCATAATGTGCAGACAGGGGTATGGTGGGGCACGGGTACAGAGGAGGCAAGCCCAGGCACTGGGTGATGATAAGAGAGGTTGTATCTCTGGACATGCTGGTCACAATGGGTGAGGTCACCGCATGTGTGGGAGGTGGGACAAAGGAGGTATCAGAGGTACGGGGAGTGGAACTACGGGCTCCATTGCAAACCAAAACAATGATAACTAGCCTGAACAACAGTATACAAGGCATATTGATATTTGAGAGAGACATACAGTAAGGCATAAAGTAATTGCAGGTCTTGATTGGGAGAGCTAGCTAAAACAACAGGTGAGGTAACAGCAGCTAGTCAGCTAACACAGCAACAGCAGGTAAAATGGCGATGACTAGGCAGAGAGGGTCGGATTAACTACACACAGAGCCTGAGTTAAAACACAGAGCCGACAGATAAAACACAAATAAACAGAATGGAGTACCGTGAATTAATGGACAGTCCAGCAGGCATCAGCTATGTAGCCAAGTGATCATATTGTCCAGGGGGCAGCCGTAGATGGAGCATGGAAGCCGCCACTACGCTAGCACGCGGCGTTTAAAGTTAGTAGCCCGGGGGTGGACTGCTCAGACGGAGGGGGTCTGCTCAGACGGAGGCCGGTTGAGGGCACAGCGGATGGGGTATTTGTCGGCAGACCAGACGTGGTGGTGCGGCGGGGCGCCGTGTCGACAGAGAATCCAAGCCAGATGGCGAAAGAGGTATTGTAGAATTTTGTTTGCTAACTGGTGCTAGCTTCGTGGCAGTGGTGCTAGCTGCAAGCTAGCTGTGAGGATCAGAAGTAGTGGCTCAGGGATTACGGCAGGAATCCGGCGTTGTTGTGGAGAGACAGTCCGATGCTGGTAAATTGGTGAGTAATATCCAGGCTAATAACAGGGCTGGTGTCTGTGCAGAAGGTAAAAGCTGCTAGCAGTGGTTAAAAATGACTAAATAGCTTGTAGCTGATTAGCTGGTTAGCTACTGGGGGTTCTTGAATGTGTTCCAAAGTTAAAAAATAATAGCGATTCCGTATCACATTGGGTGAGGTAGGTTACCGGAAGGTATAATCGAATTAAAAATCGAAAAGAGAAATATATACAAAAAATACAAAAGTATACGAGAGGACGAAACGAAACACGCCTACACTGCTACGCCATCTTGGAATATGAAAAACTAGATGATCATTTTAAATTCAGAAAGGATGTTTGCAAAAAAAGTACAATATGATACCTTTCTGTTTTCTTAATGACATTCAATTCAGCATTGAAAAAAGGTGCAAGTTAAAATTTGTGCAAGTTAAAAGTCAGAGTGCACTATGATCAACACTAAATGCGCTTGATGGATCCTTTTTGTCATCTTCTAATCCTAAAGTTATGTTGCTGATTACAATATTGGACAGAACTAGTAACTGTAACGAATTACATTTAGAATGCAACCTACCCACAATTGCGTTGTTCTCTCTATAACCTGTTAGTTCACATGCCTTGCCACCATGATATCAGTGGAGGATCCTCGGAGGAAGGGGAGAACCATCCTCCCCAGTGAAAAATATATATTCTTTAAACATTTAAACAGATAAAACAATAGTAAATATATTCACGACCCCAAATAATTGATTAAAACACACTATTTTGCAAAGGTCTACAGTAGCCTTAAAATAAATCTTCAAGCTAGGGTCTATTTTTCTTCATTTTCACCTGACTGACGTGCCCAAAGTAAATTGCCTGTTGCTCAGGCCCTGAAGCCAGGATATGCATATAATTGGTATCATTGGAAAGAAAACACTGAAGTTTGTAGAAATGTTAAAATAATGTAGGAGAAAATCAAAAGAAAAACCAACAGGATTTTTTTTCTTATCTAGCTCCCAGTATGCAATTCCTATGGCTTCCACTGGGTGTCAATAGTCTTTGTTCAAGGTTTCAGGCTTGTTTCTTCCAAAACGAGTAAGAATTATGAGTTTTACTACAGGGATACAGTCTTGGAAATTCGTGTATGCTCACGCGACGAAGAGGACACGCACCTGCTAATATCGTTTTCCTATTGAACAATTATAGTTAATTTCCATTTTGGGTATCTGAGGATTAAATAGAAACATATTTTTACTTTTTTAACAAAGTTTAGCAGTAGCGTTTTGGTTTCCTTTCTCTGCATGTTGAACGAGTGGATTACTCAAATCGATAGTGCCAACTAAACAGACTTTTTGGGATATAAAGAAGGATTTTATCTAACAAAACGACACTACATGTTGTAGCTGGGACCCTTTGGATGACAAATCAGAGGAAGATTTTCAAAAAGTAAGTGAATATTTAAGCTCTTGAGCCTATGGGGGCGCCATTTCGACTTTGTAAAAATGAGTTCCCAAATTAAACTGCCTCGTACTCAATTCTTGCTCGTACAATATGCATATTATTATTACTATTGGATAGAAAACACTCTCTAGTTTCTAAAACCGTTTGAATTATTTCTCTGAGTGAAACAGAACTCATTCTGCAGCACATTTCCTGTCAGGGAGGGAGATTTCAGAAATCGAGGTCCCTGTTCTGAGGTCAGTTTATAAGTCCCCATGTAAGCCATCGGGCTACATGCACTGCATACGTCTTCCTCTAGATGTCAGTAAGCGGGGAGAATTTGAATGGAGTGGATTGCGCAATCTGGGACCCTATATATAGACCATGGAACGGAAGTACCGTCCTTTTCAACGGTGCGCCTGGCGCAAGAAGACATCACAATGGCGTCCTGCAAACGCTTTCGTTTTAGTAGTTCTATATCTCCGGTCATGTTTTTATTCGTTATAGGTGTTAAAGACATCATAAGGTAGTTAATTTAAACTGACTTATAGCAGTTTATTGCAATTTTCAGGGATTTCTTTGTCATGCGCTTTCACGAGTTGGACACCTCTCCAGTGGGTGGCTATCGTTAGCTGCTATTTCGACAGGAGAAGAGGACATCTTTCAACCCAAAGACGATTGTTCTGGAGAAAGGACACCTTGCCCAAGATTCTGATGGAAGCTCAGCTAATAGTAAGCAGTCTTTATGCTGTTAATTCGTACTTATGTTGACAAATGTCAAATAATAATTCCGCCATGAATTATGGGGCGGTCTCGCTTTAGCGCACGCTGTATTGCGCAGTAACGTTAATTTTAAAAATCTAACACAGCGATTGCATTAAGAACTAATGTATCTTTCATTTGCTGTCCAACTTGTATTTTTTAGTCAAGTTTATGAATAGTTTTCGATTAGAATAGGTGCCTTTCCCAAGATTTCTCCTGACATTTTCTTTGCAGCTTGGCTACTTTTCTCATTGTATAACCACGATTTGTGCCGCTAAATATGCACATTTTCGAACAAACTCTATATGCATTGTGTAATATGATGTTATAGGACTGTCATCTGAAGAATTCTGAGAAGGTTAGTGAAAAAATTAATATCTTTTGGTGGTTTATACGTTATTGCTATGTTTGGCTTGAATCAATGCTGTTGTGATGTTTGCTATTGTGGTAAGCTAATATAACGCTATATTGTGTTTTCGCTGTAAAACACTTAGAAAATCTGAAATATTGTCTGGATTCACAAGATCTGTGTCTTTCAATTGCTGTACGCTGTGTATTTTTAAGAAATGTTTTATGATGAGTAATTAGGTAATACACGTTGCTCTCTGTAGTTATTCTAGTCGCTTTGGTGAGAGTTGTGATGGTGGCTGCAATGGTAAACTATGATTTATACCTGAAATATGCACATTTTTCTAACAAAACATATGCTATACAATAAATATGTTATCAGACTGTCATCTGATGAAGTTGTTTCTTGGTTAGTGGCTATTTATATCTTTATTTGGTCGAATTTGTGATAGCTACTGATGGAGTAAAAAACTGGTGGAGTAAAAAAACTGGTGTCTTTTGCTAACGTGGTTAGCTAATAGATTTACATATTGTGTCTTCCCTGTAAAACATTTTAAAAATCAGAAATGATGGCTGGATTCACAAGACGTGTATCTTTCATCTGGTGTCTTGGACTTGTGATTTAATGATATTTAGATGCTAGTATTTACTTGTGACGCTATGCTAGGCTATGCTAGTCAGCTTTTTTACTGATGGGGGTGCTCCCGGATCCGGGTTTGGGAGGAATTAGAGGTTAATCGCTATTTGTGAATTTATGAAACCTGTGCTGGTGTAAAAATATTTTGATGTGGGGCGCCGTCCTCAAACAATCGCATGGCATGCTTTTGCTGTAAACCCTACAATGCAGTTAGATTAACAAGAAGTTAAGCTTTTAAATGATATAAGACACTTGTATGTACCTAAATGTTTAATATCCATAATTGTTATGATTAGTTGTTTGAATTGCGCACCCTCCAGTGTCACCAGAAGTTGTCCCGCTAGCGGGACACCTAGCATTAACTGCACTCTGTAGGGTAGTACCATGGTGTAGCCAGAGTTCCCGTCCTCCTCTGGGTACATTGACTTCAATACAAAAACCTAGGAAGCTCATGGTTCTCACCCCTTCCATAGACTTACACAGTAATTATGACAACTTCCGGAGGACTTCCTCCAACCTATCAGAGTTGTTTTCATGAAACACCCTGCTCAAACAGAGGGATGCTATGTTAGCAAGCTGGCCATGACTATCTAACACAACACTGGAACTCTTCCAAGTCAAGGTAAGCGTTTGGTTTTACTAATTTATTGCCACTGACTGTACACTAATGTTACTGCATGATTGTAGCGCATTTACTAACGCTGTTAGTTCTATTCGCTATGCTGACTATGACAATGATGTAGGCTGTGTGTAGCAATTTGGTTTGTAAAGGTTATTTCACCTGGTCACATACAGCTGATGTGTTGTGCATTAAAGTCCACAAGCGAAGGGAAGAGGTGAGAGGAGGAGAGCGCATAGATGCAAGTAGGACTACAACATGGTTGCTTTGAAAGTGAACTGTGTTTATGCATGATCAGGGGTGTATTCATTCCGCCGATTCTGTTGAAAAACCTTTCTTAAACGTAAGCAAACGGAACAAAATGGAGGATAAACATGTCGGAATTTGTCCAATAGAAACTCTCATTTGCAACTGTTGGACTAATGATTACACCCTAATCAGCAAAATTGTGCAAGGCAGTCTGTCCACGTGTCACTGTCTGTCACATCAAATTTGTCTCTCGACCTGTGTGCATCTACTGTACGTTGTAAACTTTAATTCATAGGCTAGGTTGAAGCAACCTCATGATGGGTATAGGGAAAATGTTTGTATCATGTAGTAGCCTAAACCTATCGCTGTTATATTGAACAGGGGGAATGGAATATGAATGACAGCCGTCCAATACGCTATAATAGAAATAAGGCAATGGTCATGAAAAAAAAACGTCCTCCCTCATCTTTTAAACGGCACTGAAAGGCACAGCATGATATATAGGCCTAAGGCCAAGACCATAAGAAGACAGTGGCAGAACAAATTCAACCACACCTTAGTTTAAATCACAAAACCAGAGAGCAACCTCTGTCCGGTGAAGTCCATAAAGCATATTGCATGTAACATAGTTACATGACCTACAGCATGGTCAAGCAAGTTAATGTTTATGACATTTTTAGATTACTAAACAGCTATTGATTTATAACCATGGAGAGTTACCACAAGTCACAAAGAAAACAATAGCTGCCACTACTATCCAGCATAATTTCAACTTCAAAATTTCAACATCATCAAATCACCCATGCTTAGTCTAATGCAGCTAAAAGACACCAAAAACAAATTAGTCCAATAAATGTAAGCTAAATATGATGTGGCTGTCCATATTTCGGATTTCTCTGTGTGTGTGCATTCGTGCAAGTATAAAAAACATGTTTTCTCACCCTACTTGTAGAGAAACACCAATGCCATCCTTCTCTCTTTCATGTTGACTAAACGGTCTATGACTCTGTCATACAGTACACGCTTTTACGTTTTTGTTGTCCTAGGCTACCTGGCTAAAATGCTTGTTCGCTAGCCTAACTTCCTTTCATGGGCAATGATGAGCCAGCTAGTTAACATTAACCTACTACATCTAGCTACATACTGAAGATAGATAGCTAGCTAGCCACCGGAGGACAACGACACAAGATGCAAATCACACATTGTTTTCTGTCAATCACGTTTTGCTTTTGATGTGATTTGTGTGAAGCCAAATCCAAACTGGTTTCCCTTGACACTTTTTGGTGCGCCAGGACCATTCACAGTTGAGCTCACTCAGTTTAGCTCAATGCTGATTGTCTATTATGGTAAACTTGTTTTTATCAAGGGAGGCCAAATGCTTGCTGGCTACCTTTGCATTCAATGCTATGGGCGGCAACAACGTCATTCTTTTTGACCAGAAAGCATCAGATCAATGGGCTACATATACAGAGAGTGAGGGGCGCTGTTTCACTCGCTCGGATGCTTTCTCCGGTGAGATACATTCAGCCTTTTGCGAATTTAAGGATAATTATGAAACACAGAGAGACAAAAGATAAAATAATTTATATGTTTTTTTCTTGGTCCATTTTTGGGGGAAGCCCAGCTTCCCTTGGCAGCCATGAATACACGCCACTGATAGATATAAAGTCTCGGAGCAAAGGCTCCGGGCAATAAAAATAAACTCATTGTTTTGTGTACGTTAATGTGTCTTTATGCCAGCAAGGAGGGGAACAAGCTGTTCTTGAAATATTGGCCCGGTGGTCTCATATTTTATATTTCTTATTTTTCCCCTCAACTCCCTCGTGCTCTCTTTTCAAACACACACTAACATAATAATGAAACAAAAATATTTTCTTTGTCTGCAGAGTCAATCTCAGACAGATTGTTTTTTTCAGGCAGTTTCAAGTGTGAGGACATGCGTTTGAGCATGATGAGCGTTCTTCCAGTCGCCAAGGTGACCTTAGACTAGAGAATATCCTCCATTCCTCAGGCTGTTTATGTCTCATTTGAAACCCGGTGAAATGAAGACGACACAACACATTCTACTACCTTTGGTTGGCTTACACCACTGGCAGTGAAGAGGAGCTCCAGTGCCATCCCTTTTCTTTGCACTTGAAGTTTAGAGTTGCTACCTTGATCTAGAACTGCATGCTGAGATTAAATCACAGAAGTCTTCTTCTAGTGAATACCGTGCCTTCAATTGGACTCACTCTGTGTGCAATAGTGTTTAACATGATTTTTGAATGACTACCTTATCTCTGCAGCCCACACATAAAAAATCTATAAGGTCCATCAGTCGAGCAGTGAATTTCAAACACAGATTCAACATCAAAGACCAGGGAGGTTTTCTAATGCCTAATAAAGAAGGACACCTATTGGTAGATAGGTAAAAATAAAAAAGCAGACATTGAACATCCCTTTGATATTATTCATTACACTTTGGATGGTGTATCAATACACCCAGTCACTATAAAGACACAGGCGTCCTTCCTAATTCAGTTGCCGTAGAAGGAAACCGCTCAGGGATTTCACCATGAGGCCAATGGTGACTTTAAAACCATTACAGAGTTTAATGGCTATGATAGGAGAAAACTGAGGATGAATCAACAACATTGTAATTACTCCACAATACTAACCTAATAGACAGAGTGAAAAGAAGGAAGCCTGTACAGAATAGAAAAATTCTAAAACATGCATGTATGTGACAAAGCAAATACCTTTATGGCCTGAATAGAAAGTGTTATGTTTGGGGAAAATCCAATATAACACAATACTGAGTACCACTCGCCATATTTTTAAGCATAGTGATGGCTGCATCGTGTTATGGGTATGCTTGTAATTGTTAAGGACTGTTGAGTTTTTCAGGATAAAAAAAACGGAATGGAGCTAGTCACAGGCAAATTTCTAAAGGAAAACCTTGTTCACTCTGCTTTCCACCAGACATTGGGAGATTAATTCACCTTTCAGCACAGATGACCTAAAACACAAGGACAAATCTACACCGGAGTTACTTACCAAGATGACAGTGAATGTTCCTGAGTGGCCGAGTTACAGTTTTGACTTAAATCTACTTTAAAATCTATTGCAAGACCTGAAAATGGTTGTCTAGCAATGATCAACAACCAATTTGACAGAGCTTGAAGAATTTTTTCAAATAATAATGGCCTAATGTTGCACAATCCAGATGTGGAAAGCTTTTAGAGACTTATCCAGAAAGACTCACAGCTGTAATCGCTGCCAACGGTGCTTCTACAAAGTATTGACTCAGGGGTGTGAATACTTATATAAATGAGATACTTATGTATTTCATTGCCATACACTTGCAAAAATTAAATAAAAACATGTTTTTACTTTGTCATAATGGGGTATTGTGTGTAGATGGGTGAGAAAAAAATAGAATTAATACATTTTGAATTCAGGCTGTAATACAACAAAATGTGAAATAAGTCAAGGGGTAGAAATACTATCTGAAGGTATTTACATTTTAATAATTTAGCAGATGCTCTTATCCAGAGCAACTTACAGTTAGTGCATTAATCTTAAGATATCATATATCACAGGCATGAAAATACACATTTCCTCAATAATGTAGCTATCAGTAGAGTCAGAGCTAGAAGGGGGATGGGGGTCAAGTGCAAGTGCTGGTTAAGTGTTTTTGTTGTTTGTTTTGGGGGTGGGTTGAGGTGAGGAGGAGAATTATTTAAGATATGGTTTGAAGAGGTAGGGTTTCAGATGTTTTTGGAAGATGGGCAGAGACTCTGCTCAGGGGGAAGCTGGTTCCACCATTGGGGTGCCAGGACAGATAAGAGCTTAGACTGGGCTGAGCGAGAGCTGGGCCAAGAGACCTGGGGTGCTAGTACAGAGTGCTCGGGTTGGGGTGTAGGGTTTGAGCATAGCCTGAAGGTAGGGAGGGGCAGGTCCTCTTGCTGCTCCGTAGGTAAGCACCATGGTCTTGTAGTGGATTTGAGCTTCAAATGGAAGCCAGTGGAGTGTGAAGAGGAGCGACATGAGAGTAATTGGGAAGGTTGAAAACCAAGCGGGCTGCAGCGATTTGGATAAGTTGCAGGGGTTTGATGGCACAAGCGGCGAGCCAAGTAAACAGCGAGTTGCAGTAGTCCAGACGGGAGAGGAAGGGCGCCTGGATTAGAATCTGCGCCGCTTCCTGTGTGAGGTAGGGTCGTACTCTACAGATGTTGTAGAGCATGAACCTGCAGGAGTGGGTCACTGCTGTGATGTTTGCAGAGAACGACAGGGTCATGCCAAGGTTCTTCGCACTCTGGGAGGGCACTATAAGTACTTCAATCAGTATCTGCTCCTCAGTGAATATGTCAGTGTTGTCACTATATCTGAAACCACAGGATAGTTTAATGATCAGAATAAATCATAATAATCAGCCACCTCTCAGACGGAGCAGAAATACCCATTAGAAGTCACTCTTAATCCTTCATATCATCCCTTTACTTCTTATCTTCCGTTATCCTTTCATTGTCTTTCAATTTCCTCTCTTCTCCATTCTCTTTTTCGCATTTCTCTTTCTCTTATCTTTTCCTCCTACAGTACACTGTACTTTCCCCCAACTCCCTCCACACCTGCATGTCTGCATTGATCCCATCACCCAGAAACACCAGCACAGCCCCAGTTGAGTGTATTAGGAGAGGGGCGTGGGATGCAATCTCGATCTAATTTCCCATAGATGAACGACTCAGAGAGATGCTCGCTCAAGAACTCCAGTGACATGCTCCTACAGGATACTATCAGAAGACAATATGATCAGTGTTTTCTGATCCAACTTGAGAGGTAATCATAAATTCCTGCGCTTGCTGGTTTCCAGGTTTCCCTCTGTCTATCTCTCCCAGAAGCACATCAAACCTCCTCGGTGTATGTCAGGAGGTAGTTTTGTACGAACGTCAGAGGTTTAGAAGAGAAACAATATATTATGGACTAATAATACATTACATGTGTGGATTAAATATGTATCTTAGTACATGTGATCCCTTACTTTCATCCCACTCACTTGGCCTCCCATATTACACCACATACTGTGTTTAATCAATCAGAGAACTTCCAGTGAATGTTTTTCCATTGTGACAGCTCCTCCCCAGTCTCATGAATTCTACTGCATTTCTACACTGGATCTGAAGAGTTGAGTTACTCTAATCTCCTACTCAACATTTCCTGAGTGACCCGTACTAATACCTTTAGATGTGTCAATTTTGCCCACAACCCCTTCAACAGCATGAACAAAAAATGGCTTAGTATTGACCTGAGCTATACTGTAAGAATCTCAGGAAAGAAACGGATAGGCAAATGTGATTTCTGCTGATGCTGTGAGGGGTAAAAACGTCTTTCGTAAAGAATAGAATTAACCTTGATGTGTCGTTTGAATGAATCTGCAGTGGGTGGCTCTTTAACCCCCTTTCTCTTTTCTTATATTTTGAACAATTGTGTTGCTTTTCTGGTATACCTCAGAATAACCCAAGGGCATGCATTAAACATTCGCACCCAGCGGCTGCAATTTCATACTTTCATTTACGGTTGTCCATTCAATTCCCATATCAATCTGGTTCCTGACAAACAATATTCACCATATGTAGGTTAGAGAACAATTTAATCATCAGCCCAGCTTTGCTTTTCACACATTGACATCAAAACGGGACCAATAGTTAGAACAAATGTAACAAGAGACAATATCGAAAAAGAGGCATTTCTACTGTAGTTACAGGTTCCAGAGTTAAATTGTAACATACAGTACTGTAGCTCTGAAAAAATACTGAGAATTATTTAAAAACAGTCTATCACACATTATTGGAGTATACTACTGTAATAGCACAATATAATAGTACATTTTATTACAGTTGTTCAGATACAAATGCAGGCTTTCTCCCATGATATTACAAAAGGGGGAAAAGGATAATTACATGCAAATTGAATGTTCCTCTACTTCCTTGCTGTTCTATAATAAGCACAGGTATGCTAGCCACAGGGAACACAGCTTACTGGGAGAAAGCCAGAGAGAGTTTGTTTAGGCTACATTGTGTGTTAGATTTTATCCAGCATCCACAGGGCATGTGGAGTAAATGCTGTTTTCTACAGTACATATTTAACTTTTTGAAAGTCATTGAAGACTTTCCGGTGTCCAATTCATATTATATCTGTATATAACATCTGATATTATCTTACAATATCTTTATCACATTTATGCATCAGCTAAATTTACTGTATCAGCAACCATATAGCACAACCTCAGGATCTTCCCGTGGGCTCTTCCTGGGAGTAACGCAGTGAAGGTCAAAATTCAGTTTGTCCTATATTTACAGTTGATGTCAGAAGTTTACATACACTTAGGTTGGAGTCATTAAAACTTGTTTTTTAACCACTCCACAAATTTCTTGTTAACAAACTATAGTTTTGGCAAGCCGGTTAGGACATCTGCCTTGTGCATTACACAAGTAATAATTCCAACAATTGTTTACAGACAGATTATTTCACTTAAAATCACTTTATCACAATTCCAGTGGGTCAGAAGTTTACATACAGTAAGTTGACTGTGCCTTTAAACAGCTTGGAAAATTCCAGAAAATGATGGCATGGCTTTAGATGCTTCTGATAGGCTAATTGACATAATTTGAGTCAATTGGAGGTGTACCTGTGGATGTATTTCAAGGCCTACCTTTCAACTCAGTGCCTCTTTGCTTGACATCATGGGAACTTCAAAAGAAATCAGCCAAGACATCAGAAAACAAATTGTAGACCTCCACAAGGCTGGTTCATCCTTGGGAGCAATTTCCAAACGCCTGAAGGTACCACATTCATCTGTACAAACAATTGTACGCAAGTATAAACACCGAGGGCCCACGCAGCTGTCAAACCGCTCAGGAAGGAGACGTGTTCTGTCTCCTAGAGATTAACGTACTTTGGTGCAAAAAGTGCTAATCAATCTCAGAACAACAGCAAAGGACCTTGTGAAGATGCTGGAGGAAACAGGTGCAAAAGTATCTATATCCACAGTAAAACGAGTCCTATATCGACACAACCTGAAAGGCCGCTCAGCAAGGAAGAAGCCACTGCTCCAAAACCGCCATAATAAAGCCTGACTATGGTTTGCAACTGCACATGGGGACAAAGATCATACTTTTTGGAAAAATGTCCTCTGGTCTGATGAAACAAAAATAGAACTGTTTGACCATAATGACCATTGTTATGTTTGGAGGAAAATGGGGGAGGATTGCAAGCCAAAGAACACCATCCCAACCGTGAAGCACGGGGTGGCAGCATCATGTTGTGGGGGTGCTTTGCTGCAGGAGGGACTGGTGCACTTCACAAAATAGATGGAATCATGAGGCTGGAAAATTATGTGGAAATATTGAAGCAACATCTCAAGACATCAGTCAGGAAGTTAAAGCTTGGTCGTAAATGGGTCTTCCAAATGGACAATGACCCCAAGCATACTTCCAAAGTTGTGGCAAATGGCTTAAGGACAACAAAGTCAAGGTATTGGAGTGGCCATCACAAATCCCTGACCTCAAGCTTATAGAACATTTGTGGGCAGAACTGAAAAGGCGTGTGCGAGCAAGGAGGCCTACAAACCTAACTCAGTTACACCAGCTCAAAATTCACTCAACTTATCCTGGGAAGCTTGTGGAATGCTCCCCAAAACGTTTGACCCAAGTTCAACAATTTAAAGGCAATGCTACCAAATACTAATTGTGTGTATGTAAACTTCTGACCCACTGGGAATGTGATGAAAGAAATACAAGCTGAAATAAATCATTACCATCATTCTCTCTACTATTATTCTGACATTTCACATTCTTAAAATAAAGTGGTGATCCTAACTGACCTTAAACAGGGAATATTTACTGGGATTAAATGTCAGGAATTGTGAAAAACTGAGTTTAAATGTATTTGGATAAGGTGTATGTAAACTTCTGACTAACTGTATGTATCATATTGTACAACAGTGTTATTTCCTGATATTGGCTGGTAAAAAAAGCACCTACACAGGATCTTCTAATCAGCAGGTTTGCATTGGCGGGAGATTCGGCTTTCCATGGTGACATCACCATACGGTAAATTTGTTGTTAGACCAATAACAAAGAGAGTTCCCAACCCCTCTGCCAATAACAACACATTTTCAGTTTTCCCCTCCCCACTCAGACCACTGCCAGACAGTCCTAGCTAAATTATTCCTTGAGAAACGGCTGCATTAGGCCTTTAAGAGGGTGACTGAAAGATTCATTGCATGCAATAGGTTTAACCCTTGTGTTGTCTTAAGGGTCAAACATGACCCGCCACTATGTTTAACAGCAGAGAAAACACCCTAAATGATCTTTTTTCAACTTGAAAATGGATGACTTTTCCTGGAGTGACCCCAGCATTATAAAAAGTGAAACATCGCCTTTGTTCGTATTTCCATGAAAGCTGTACAGCACCAGGGTACAAAGATTGTCTTAAGGTCATTTTTGACCCGGCAGTTATAAAATCATTTACACACCACAAAAACCACAAAGACACACAATGAGAAATTGAGACTGTGTGCTACTGATTGAACTCAGACAAAACTAAAACTTCCTTGTGCATGTGCAGCATCTCCCCTCCATGACCCCACACATGACTCAAGTTCAGACAAAATAAACATTTCTTGAAACAATGTTTACTAATGGGGAATGCAGTCAGAGGCTATAAAGCTGATGCAGATGACAGTCCCCCAGTTCTCTCTTTGCTGAAGCTACAACAGGTCGTAGATCAGATTTTTTCAGATGTCCAGGAGGAACAAGAGAACAATGATTTAGAAGAGGAGGAGGTATCTGAAGAAGAATATGGGGAAGAATTCAACCCAGAGCATGATGCATCATCTTCAGATGAAGAAGAAATTCCCCAAGCTGAAAGAGAGACAATTTTGTCAAAGAACAGCAATGGTCCTTGTCACCATTTGACAACCAGGGCAGATGGCAGCACAACATGTCATAAGGATGACCCCAGGGCCCACAAGACATGCAGTTGCCCATGCCCAGGACATCGCCTCAACATTCTATATGTTCATCACACCAGCCATCAAAAAAATCATCCTGGAGATGACAAATTTGGAGGGTTTCCATTAATATGAAGACAACTGGAAAAGGATGAATGAGATTGACCTGCGTGCCTACATAGGGCTGCTAATCTTAGGTCCCGAGGTGAGGCTACATGTAGTCTCTGGGACGCTGAGAGTGGAGTGGCGATTTTCCTTGCCACAATGCCACTGAAAGTCTTTCACACTTTCTCAAGAATGCTACGATTTGATAACCATGAGTCAAGACCTGCAAGACGTATGAGAAACAAACTGGCAGCCATAAGAGAGATCTGGGAGAAGTGGGTGGAGCGTCTGCCATACCTCTACAACCCTGTGCCTGAAGTAACAGTGGATGAGCAACTGGTTCCATTCAGAGGTACATTTTTATTTTCATATCTGTAATGTAAGTGATTTTCACTGTTAATTGTATTATGTATTGCTGTAATATCATTGATTTATGAAATTGTTTTCTGTGACACTGATACTAATTACTGATAGTGATCTCTTTTGTCAAAAGGTCGCTGTCCTTTCCGGCAGTATATGCCCAGCAAGCCAGCAAAGTATGGCATCAAGATATGGGTGTCATGTGACGCACAATCCAGCTACGCTTGAAGATGCAAGTCTACACAGGGAAGCCGACTAGTGGAGGCCCGGAGAAGAACCAGGGGATGCGGGTTGTGCTTGATGTGACAGATGGACTGAGGGGGCACAATGTCATGTGTGACAATTTCTTCATCTCTTATGAACTCATCCAGCGGCTTCTGAAGAGGAAGATCACCATGGTTGGCACAGTTGGAAAGAACAAGCTTGAGCTCCCCCGTGCACTCCTCGCAACAAGGGGGAGAGAGGCCTTCTCATCAAAGTTTGCCTTCACCCCCACTCTAGTTTCTTACCTCCCAAAGAGGAACAAGAATGTGGTCCTCCTGAGCACACTGCACAAAATAGCTGAGATCAGTGATCGTGAGGACAGGAAGCCAGCCATCATCCTGGACTACAACCACAACAAAAGAGGCGTGGACAACCTGGACAAGGTGATTGGAACTTACAGCTGCAGGAGGATGACTGCCCGCTGGCCCCTGGTCATCTTCCATAACGTCATTGATGTGTCCTCATACAATGCCTTCGTGATATGGGACAAGATCTACCCTACCTGGTGTGGTGGTTAATTTCTTTACTATCAAATGAGGAGAGACAAACTTATCACACAAGTCAGAGTTATACTTAAACTAAATCTTTATTAGTGAGAGCTTTGCAATAGCGATGGCTGGTCAACAAATCACCCTCAGATGATTCGTTGAGAGCCCTGAGACAAAAGTACAAAGGTATTTTATTGCCAAGATTACACCCCTTTCAACCTACATGGCGAACAACAGATATATAGAATGGGTCACAAGGTTAAGATTTGTATGAAAGATACCTATAATTCACAGCAGACAGTATCTGCTGTAAAAACAGTCATCTTTGTGTACAGACCAGGGTCTGGCCCTGGGGTCATCTCTCCCTGGTACCATATAGAACAGAAACATCAACTCATGCTCTGGAATGCGGTCTCTTTAGGTTTTATCACCCAAAAGACATCATAAATCTCATGTCAGTGTTATCTCCCAAAGGCCCATCTTCAGTAGAACACAAACACAATAGTTATAAGAATACTCTATTCTGTTGCATAAAACTACTATTTGATGCAATAAAAGTATTATAACATAATCTTGCAATTTTCCACCATTCTGGATGCCTGATAAGTGGAACAAGAGGAGGGTGTTCCTGGAGCAGATGGAAAAGTCACTTATAACCCCACACATTCAAAGAAGGGAGCGCCTCCCCTGCACAGCAGCCTCTGCAGCGCTTGTGAAAGCTGTTCAGGGGCTGAATCTTGTCCTGATCCACCTGAGGCTGCAGCTGGGGCAGGCAAAAGGAGGAGATGCCAATTCTGCCACCAAAGACGGACTGTAAAACAAATACTATGTGCTGCACATGTGAGAAATACATCTGAAGTCCATGCACACTTGCATACTGTCCTACATGTGCTAATTAGAGTTGATTAATTTATGTTCTTCACGTTTTTGTTTTGTATCTATTATCTTATTTTATTGTTGTTGTTTATACACCTTGTGGGTGGAGGCAATGGTTAACAAAATGGGAGAAGACTAGTATTTTGTAGTTGAACTTCTCATTGTACAGTATATAAGAATATATCACTATGTTGCCAAAAAGTTGAAGACTGTTATTGTTTCCCTTCAATAAAATGCATTCAAAACTACTTTCAGCACATTTCTGCTACATTCTTAGGCTATACAAGTGCTATCTCTTGCTAAAAAATGTATGTTTACACCTATGTATTACCTTTAGCAATAATAATAATCATTATAAACCTCTACTTTAGTAAAGAAAACAATTATGATAGGTGTCCATTGTGAAGAGGGAAAACCCAGATATAAGTTTGTGATGACAGGTTGTTTCTTCATGCAAAATAGATTTGTGGTTTAAAATTCAATAAAGCTGCTTTATTTTAGGGGTTTAGTGAAGGTGGGTAATTTTTTACCCTTAGGACAAAGGGAGTATACAGAATGTTAAGACTAAACAAGGGTTAAAGCTGCAATATGTAACTTTTTGGGCAACCCGACCAAATCCACATAGAAATATGAGTTTTAGATCTGTCATTCTCATTGAAAGCAAGTCTAAGAAGCAGTATATCTATTCTATGTACGCTATATTTATACTTCCCATTCTTAAGTTTAGTATTTTACTTTCAGTTTTGTACACCAGCTTCAAACAGATGAAAATACAATATTTTTGATTATGAAAAATATATCTCTCAGTGGTTTAGATAGTACAATGATTCTCTACACTATACTTGCTTGTTTTGGCACATTAACTAAAATTAGGAAAACTATTATAATTTTAGCAATCAGGAAAATGCGGAGCGATTTCTGCATAGTGCACGTTTAGATGTATTTTTGAATAGTTGTTAAAATAACTGTAAAGAACACAAAGAAATGACTGAATCAATCTACACAACAATCAGAACATTTCTACAGTACAATTTAGTATTTCCACACAATCCACTAGACTGGAGAGTGGCTGCTTTTTGTTTTCTACTTTCTGTTTACAGGTACAACTGTACACAACAATGTGTGTCTTTTCTCTGTGAGGCCCATAAGATTAAAATATCCTAACGCATTCTGAAACTCTTTTATATCTCCACTAATGAGACGCTAGCCAGCGGGAAACCAGAGTCCCCCGCTGAGCCACTGCCTTTACTGGGGACTGTGAGGGGTGAAAACGCACCCATCAACCCCCCCAGGGCCCCTGAAGTCCCAGGTTACCACCACTATTGCTTTAGAGACAGTGACACACAGAGTTTGCAGACACTCCCAACTCTGATCTGCAGAACACTAGACACCAGGAGTCTCGTATCAAGAGGAGCCAGGAAGTTCCGTTTCAAAAGGAAGCCAACAAGAGACGGTGCTTTCATATAACATGACATATGTCTGAGAATGGGCCCCTGTTATGCTGATTTGACTCGGGCTGAGGCGTTCATTGATACCCCGCAGCAGGTGGCCTGACAATCTCGCAGGCACATTGAGATTCAGGCGATTGTGTGCTGTCGGAGCTCAGTTAGATGGGTTTTTCACTGCCGGATTGAACATCGGTTAAGGAATGGATGAAGGTCCTGAATATTGAATGTAAACAAGACACTGTTTGGGCTTCCTTCACATACAGGTAGCAGTTGTGCCATGACTGCCATCTTCTAGAGGCTCTTCTAGCAAATACTATGAGAAGTATGCTAACAGTGTTGACTGTTGAATTTGAGTATTGATATTCCCGTCCTTCAAAGATGTCACTTTCTATATTTCTCCATCTTTGCAGTCCCATTATGCCAGAGTCAATGTAAAGGTCTTTATCTTTTTGGCATACACAACATGGCAGAAGAGTTGACATTATTCACACGGAGATAACTTTCCCAGTAGTGTAGCCAAAGGCAAGCACAAACCAGAGATAAAAATTGCTATTACAACAGAACAGTTACTGACCAATTATCTACTTTCCTTCTTTTTGTCTATCCTGCACATTCCACCAGCTGAAGGTTACACACCCTAATTAGTCTCTTCTCTTCAATTGGAAAGCACCCCATGGATTCCATTACATTTTTAAACATTAATACATGAGAGCTCATGTGTTATGACATTTTACCTGTTTTTAAATGGACATTTCTTTGTATATATATCCATAAATATGATTTTGAGAAAAGCCGCCTGTGTCTAGTCACGACTCAGGACATGTTCATAACTATGGGACACAGTGGAGATTGAATTTCAATAATGTTGGAGAACCTCTAGATGCTTTTTACAGTGGAGATCAAATGTATAATTTGCATGTCAGGGCAGATGAAACAGTGGATCTGAAAAAGTAGTAGTAGTAGTGTGTTGCTAGGTAAAACCCTTGATCACCGTGTGCTGTTTCCAAGGGATTGTTAAATAAATGTCAGCTATTTGGTTGTAATATCCTCATCTCTTGAAGAGCATAGTCACAACTACACATTTAGCTCTATCATCAGAATTAGGCCCATACAGCAAGCAACTGCATTTTTTAGCAAACATTATCCCCTTTTCAACATTGTTTTTAAGTGTTTAAATCATGACTGCTGTTGACAGACATGATAAGCTACATTGATTGATGGACCACATTAAATTGACCAGCTAGCTAAGAACAGATCATGTCAATATGGTTAGTTAATAAGCTAACTTTCAAAGAATAAACTAGATGGCTATATTATTTGCTTGCCATCTATAGTGGTGAAGACAGTAGTCTGACTGACAACTTTACCAGGACGAGGATTTGCTGATGTCAAGCTCTTTCCAAAAGCATCATCTCTGATGAAGCAAGCTAAATGATACATGTTGTTTGCTTAGCTAGCTACATGCCAAATGGATAGGCTACTCTCATGTATTTGAAAATACATGATCAATTTTGTTTACTGATCATGAAAAGTATGCAGTTACTTGCTGTAGAGCTAAGTGTGGAAAAATTGGAAATGTGTAGTTCAAACAACACTCCCTTTGAAAAATGGCACGTAGTTGTCAATGGTTTTAGCGAAGCTGGGGTTCTTCTTGCCCCCCAGCAGGCAAATCGAACGCACTGCACCTTATTGTGACGTTTTACTGATAACAACCTATAAAGGCATTGACATAAGTTATTGAATAGGGGACATTTGTAAAATGAGCCATGAGCACCAATATGTGAAGTTCATTTTGTAAGAGCATTTTAAATTGGGTGTCAAATGAAAGCTACATGTCTACATTTTTGAGAAATATATGTACAGTACCAGTCAAAGGTTTGGACACAGCTACTCATTCAAGGGTTTGTCTATATTCTTACATTTTTTTACACTGTAGAATAATAGCAAAGACATCAAAACTATGAAATATTGAATCATGTAGCAACAAAAAAGTGTATTTTAGATTTTAGATTCTTCAAAGAAGCCACCCTTAGCCTTGATGACAGCTTTGCACACTCTTGGAATTCTCTCAATCAGCTTCACCTGGAATGCTTTTCCAACAGTCTTGAAAGAGTTCCCACATATGCTGAGCACCTGTTGGCTGCTTTTCCTTCACTCTGCGGTCCAACTCATCCCAAACCATCTCAGTTGGGTTGAGGTCGGGTGATTGTGGAGGCCAGGTCATCTGATGCAGCACTCCATCACTCTCCTTCTTGGTCAAATAGCCTTTACACAGAAATAGCCCTTGCACAGCCTGGAGGTGTGTGGGATCATTGTTCTGTTGAAAAATAAATGACAGTCCGACTAAGTGCAAACCAGATGGGATGGCGTATCGCTGTAAAATCCTGTTGTAGCCATGCTGGTTAAGTGTGCCTTGAATTCTAAATGAATCACGGACAGTGTCACCAGCAAAGCACACCCATACCATCACACCTCCTCCTCCATGCTTCACGTTGGGAACCACACCTAAGGAGATCATCCGTTCACCTACACTTCGTCTCACAAAGACTCAGCGGTTGGAACTAAAAATAAACATTTTGGACTCATTAGACCAAAGGACACATTATTAGTGGTCATTATTAGTGGTTTCCTTGGAGCAAATCGACCATGAAGGCCTGATTCACGCAGTCTCCTCTGAATAGTTGATGTCTGTTACTTGAAGGTGCAATTAAATCGAATGAACTTATCGTCTGCAGCAGAGGTAACTCAGGTCTTCCTTTTCTGTGTCAGTCCTCATGAGAGCCAGTTTCATCATAGCACTTGATGGTTTTTGTGACTTCACTTGAAGAAGCTTTCAAAGTTCTTGACATTTTCTGAATTGTCTGACCGTCATCTCTTAAAGTAATGATGGACTATCGTTTCTCTCTGCATATTTGAGCTGTTCTTGCCATCATATGGTCTTTTACCAAATAGGGCTATCTTCTGTATACCACTCTTACCTTATCACAACACAACTGATTGGCTTAAATGCATTGAGAAGGAAAGAAATTCCACAAACCTGTTAATTGAAATGCATTCCAGGTTACCATCTCATGAAGCTGGTTGAGAGAATGCCAAGAGTGTGAATAGCTGTCATCAAGGCAAAGGCTGGCTACTTTGAAGAATCTCAAATCGAAAATATATTTTCATTTGTATAACACTTTTTTGGTTACTACATGATTCCGTATGTGTTATTTCATCGTTTTGATGACATCATTACTATTCTACAATGTAGAAAATTGTAAAAATAAAGAAAAGCTGGAATGAGTAGGTGTGTCCTAACTTGTGTACCTATTTAGGATCGATTACCGTGAAGAGAATGACATTCATATATAGTTGAAGTCAGAAGTTTACGTACACCTTAGCCAACTACATTTAAACTCAGTTTTTCACAATTCCTGACATTCAATCCTAGTAAAAATGCCCTGTCTTAGGTCAGTTAGGATCACCACTTTATTTTAAGAATGTGAAATGTCAGAATAATAGTAAGAATTATTTATTTCAGCTTTTATTTCTTTCATCACATTCCCAGTGGGTCAGAAGTTTACAGACACTCAATTCGTATTTGCTAGCATTGCCTTTAAATTGTTTATCTTGGGTCAAACGTTTCGGGTAGCCTTCCACAAGCTCCCCACAATAAGTTGGGTGAATTTTGGTCCATTCCTCCTGACAGAGCTGGTGTAACTGAGTTAGGTTTGTAGGCCTCCTTGCTCGCACACGCTTTTTCAGTTCTGCCCACATATTTTCTATAGGATTGAGGTCAGGGCTTTGTGATGGCCAATCCAATACCTTGACTTTGTTGTCCTTAAGCCATTTTGCCACAACTTTGGAAGTATGCTTGAGGTCATTGTTAATTTGGAAATCCCATTTGTAACCAAGCTTAAACTTCCAAGACTGATGTCTTGAGATATTGCTTCAATTTATCCACATAATTTTCCATCGTCATGATGCCATCTATTTTGTGAAGTGCACCAGTCCCTCCTGCAGCAAAGCACCCCTACAACATGATGCTAGCACCCCTGTGCTTCACGGTTGGGATGGTGATCTATGGCTTGCAAGCCTCCCCCTTTTTCCAAACATAACGATGGTCATTATGGACAAACAGTCTCCTGGCCAAACAGTTTCATCAGACCAGAGGACATTTCTCCAAAAAGTACAATCTTTGTCCCCATGTGCAGTTGCAAACCGTAGTCTGGCATTTTTATGGCGGTTTTGGAGCAGTGGCGTCTTCCTTGCTGAGCGGCCTTTCAGGTTATGTCGATATAGGACTCGTTTTACTGTGGATGTAGATACTTTTGTACCCGTTTCCTCCAGCATCTTCACAGGGTCCCCTGCTGTTGTTCTGGGATTGATTTGCACTTTTCGGACCAAAGTACGTTCATCTCTAGGAGACAGAACACGTCTCCTTCCTGAGCGGTATGACGGCTGCGTGATCCCATGGTGTTTATACTTGCGTACTATTGTTTGTACAGATGAACGTGGTACCTTCAGGCGTTTGGAAATTGCTCCCAAGGACGAACCAGACTTGTGGAGGTCAAAAAATAAAACTGAGGTCTTGGCTGATTTCTTTTGATTTTCCCATGATGTCAAGCAAAGAGGCACTGAGTTGAAATGTAGGCCTTGAAATACATCCACAGGTACACCTCCAATTGACTCAAAGTATGTCAGTTAGCCTATCAGAAGCTTCTAAAGCCATGACATAATTTTCTTGAATTTTCCAAGCTGTTTAAAGGCACATTTCTGACCCACTGGAATTGTCATACAGTGAGTTTTAAGTGAAATAATCTGTCCGTAAACAATTGTTGGAAAAATTACTTGTGTCATGCACAAAGTACATGTCCTATCCGACTTGCCAAAACTATAGTTTGTTAACAAGAAATTTGTGGAGTGGTTTAGCAGACATTTTTGAATCTTATTTTGGAACATATATTTAAGATTGTTTTTGGAAAACGTGGACAGAAATACCTGAAGGAGAGTTTTCCAGTAAATGTGTTGTCACACTTTTTGTGTAAATTGTTAAAAGTAGTCCTTGTGCATAAAGTTGACAGGGTTTTCTTTGGCATACATTAATAATTAAATTTTCCGTTATGGTGGAATTGCCCTAGTGTGGATTAAACATATATTTAATGCATATAGTCTACAAATCATTAGTACTACAAGATAGATAAATTCCAGCAATTAGGTAGCTATGTCATTAAGGGTAATTTTATTTATTAATGTGGAGATTGTAAAAGCAATGATAAAGGATGTACACTGAGTGTACAAAACATTAGGAACACCTGCTCATAACATGACAGACTTACCAGATGAATCCAAGTGAAAGCTATGATCCCCTATTGATGTTACTTGTTAAATCAGTGTAGATGAAGGGGAGGAGACAGGTTAAAGAAGGATTTTTAAGCCTTGACATGGATTGTGTTCCATTCAGAGGTTGAATTGGCAAGACAAAATATTCATGCTGAACAAAAATATAAACGCGACATGCAACAATTTCAAAGATTTGACTGAGTTACAGTCAATTGCAATATATTCATTAGGCCCTAATCTATGGATTTTACATGACTGGGAATACAGATATGCATCTGTTAGTCACAGACACCCTACAAAAAAGGGGCATGGATCAGAAAACCAGTCAGTTTCTGGTGTGACTACCATTTGCCTCGTGCAGCGAGACATCTTCTTCACATAGAGTTGATTGTGGCCTGTGGAATGTTGTCCCACTCCTCTTCAAAGTTGCTGGATATTGATGGGAACAGGAACACGCTGTTTTACACATCGATCCAGAGCATCCAAACATGCTCAATGGGTGACATGTATTGTGATTATGCAGGCCACAGAAGAACTGGGACATTTTCAGCTTCCAGGAATAGTGTACAGATCCTTGTGGCATGGGGCAGTGCATTATCATGCTGAAACATGAGGTGATGGCGGCGCATGAATGGCACAACAATTGGCCTCAGGATCTCATCAGAGTATCTCTGTTCATTCAAATTTCCATAGAATTTCCATAGCGTTTGTTGTCCGTAGCTTATGCCTGCCACACTAGCTTTCTAAAGCACATCGGACTGTTGCCTGCATCCATAACGGGTCTGCGGTCAAATGACCACCCCTCATCACTATCAGACGCTCCCTAAAACACTTCAGCGAGCAGTCCTTCCTAATCAACCTGGCCCGGGTATCCTGGAAGGATATTGACCTCATCCCGTCAGTAGAGGTGTCACGATCGTCATGGGAAGAAGTGGACCAAAGCGCAGCATTGTACGTGTTCATTCTCTTTATTTATTTAACGGGCAAAAATCCAACCAATGCAAAAATAAGAACCCACAAATTAAAGAGGGAAAAGTAGAAGTATGATTCCCAATCAGAGACAACGATAGACAGCTGCCTCTGATTGGGAACCACACTCGGCCAAAAACAAAGAAATAAAGAAACTAGAATGCCCACCCTAGTCACACCCTGGCCTATCCAAAATAGAGGATAAAAACCTCTCTATGGCCAGGGCGTGACAAGAGGATGCCTGGTCATTCTTTAAAAGTGCCTTCCTCACCATCTTAAATATGCATGCACCTTACAAAAAATGTTGAACCAGGAAGGGATATAGCCCTTGGTTCTCTCCAAACCTGACTGCCCTTGACCAGCACAAAAACATTCTGTGGCATTCTGTATTAGCATCGAATAGCCCCCGTGATATGCAACTTTTCAGGGAAGTCAGGAACAAATATGCCAAGGCTAGCTTTTTCAAGCAGAAATTGGCATCTTGTAGCACAAACTCTAAAAAGTTCTGGGACACTGTAAAGTCCATGGAGAACAAGAGAACCTCCTCCCAGCTGCCCACTGCACTGAGGCTAAATAAAAATATAAATCCACTATAATTGAGAATTGAGGATTTCAATAAGCATTTTTCTACGGCTCGCCATGCTTTCCACCTGGCTACACCTACCCCGGTCAACAGCCCTGCACTCCCCACAGCAACTTGCCCAAGCCTCCCCCATTTCTCCTTCACCCAAATCCAGATAGCTGATATTCTTAAAGAACTGCAAAACCTGGACCCCTACAAATCAGCCGGGCTAAACAATCTGGACCCTCTCTTTTTAAAATGATCTGCCGAAATTGTTGCAACCCCTATTACTAGCCTGTTTAACCTCTCTTTCGTATCGTCTGAGATTCCCAACGATTGTAACGCTGCCGCAGTCATCCCCCTCCTCTAAGGGGGAGACACTCTAGACCCACATTGCTACAGACCTATAACTATCCTACCCTGCCTTTCTAAGGTCTTCAAAAGCCAAGTCAACAAACAGATTACCGACCATTTCGAATCCCACCCCACCTTCTCCGCTATGCAATCTGGTTTCCGAGCTGGTCATGGGTGCACCTCAGCCATGCTCAAGGTCCTAAACGATATCATAACCGTCATCGATAAGAGACATTACTGTGCAGCCGTATTCATCCACCTGGCCAAGGCATTCGACTCTGTCAATCACCACATTCTTACTGGCAGACTCAACAGCCTTGGTTTCTCAAATGATTGCCTCCCCTGGTTCACCAACTACTTCTCTGACAGAGTTCAGTGTGTCAAATCGGAGGGTCTGTTGTCCGGACCTCTTGCAGTCTCTATGTGGGTGCCACAGGGTTCAATTCTCGGGCCGACTCTCTTCTCTGTATACATCCATGATGTCGCTCTCGCTGCTGTGATTCTCTGACCCACCTCTACGCAGACGGCACCATTCTGTATACTTCTGGCCTTTCTTTGGACACTGTTAACTAACCTCCAGACGAGCTGCAATGCCATACAACTCTCCTTCCGTGGCCTCCAACTGCTCTTAAATGCAAGTAAAACTAAGTGCATGCTCTTCAACCGATCACTGCCCGCACCTGCCCGTCCGTCCAGCATCACCACTCTGGACGGTTCTGACCTAGAATATGTGGACAACTACAAATACCTAGGTGTCTGGATAGACTGTAAACTCTCCTTCCAGACTCACATTAAGTATCTCCAATCCAAAATGAAATTTAGAAATGGCTTCCTATTTCACAACAAAGCATCCTTCACTCATGTTGCCAAACATACCCTCGTAAAACTCAGCATCCTACCGATCCTTGACTTTGGCGATGTCATCTATAAAATAACCTCCAACACTCAACAAATCGGATGCAGTTTATCACAGTGCCATCCGTTTTTGTCACCAAAGCCCCATATATTACCCACCACTGTGACCTGTATGCTCTCGTTGGCTGGCCATCATTTCATACTCGTCGCCAAACCCACTGGCTCCAGGTCATCTACAAGTCTCTGCTAAGTAAAGCCCCGCCTTATCTCAGCTCACCATAGCAGCACCCACCCGTAGCACGCGCTCCAGTAAGTATATCTCACTGGTCACACCCAAAGCCAATTCCTCCTTTGGCCGCCTTTCCTTCCAGTTCTCTGCTGCCAATGACTGGAACGAACTGCAAAAATCAATGAAGCTGGAGTCTTATATCTCCCTTACTAGTTTTGAGCAGCTCACAGATCACTGCACCTGTACATAGCCCATCTGTAAACAGCCCATCCAACTACCTCATCCCCATACTGTATTTATTTATCTTGCTCCTTTGCACCCCAGTATCTCTACTTGCACATTAATCTTCTGCACATCTACCATTCCAGTGTCTAATTGCTATACTGTAATTACTTCGCCACCATGGCCTATTTATTGCCTTACCTCCCTTGTCTTACCTCATTTGCACTCACTGTATATAGATTTTTCTTTTTCTACTGTATGTTTGTTTATTCCATGTTTAACTCTGTGTTGTTGTATGTGTCGAACTGCTGTGCTTTATCTTGGCCAGGTCGCAGTTGTAAATGAGAACTTGTTCTCAACTAGCCTACCTGGTTATATCAAGGTGAAATAAAATGAAATAAGCTTTTTGTGCATACAAAACTTTTATTTCAGCTCATGAAACATGGGATCAACACTTAGATGTTGCATTTATATTTTTGTTCAGTATAAGTGCCTTTGAATGGGGTATGGTAGCAAATGCCAGGCGCACCGGTTTGAGTGTGTCAAGAACTGCAACGCTGCTGGGTATTTCACGTTCAACAGTTTCCCGTGTGTATCAAGAATGGTCCACTACCTAAAGGTTATCCAGCCAACTTGACACAACTGTGGGAAACATTGGAGTCAACATGGGCCAGCATCCCTGTGGAATGCTTTCGACACCTTTTAGAGTCCATGCCCCGACGAATTGATGCTGTTCTGAGGGCAAAAGGGGGTACAACTCAATATTAGGAAGCTGTTCATATTAAAACTACTGAAGCTAGTATAAGGAAAGAATATTGCCTACATACTGTATATCATTCACCAATACAGTTCTTTCAGAACAGTAAGACTAACTGGTGATAGTTAGCAAAGCTAATTTATAGCTAGCCTGAAACCTAAAGATCTGAAAGCCTACTATGCCATGTAGTTAAATGGAAATACTAAAGACACACACACAGAGGAAGTGAGAGGGGGGGGGGGGGGGGGGGGGGGGGGCAGACACTGTTTGCTCTCAAATTGTATCTCCTTGAAAGTGATCTTAGAGACTATTGATTGTAGCCTGCTGTTTTCATCAAGTATCAAAAAGCCCAGTGCCTCAGTCTAAGAACTGTGCTGCTCAGATGTATGTTGCCTGTCCTAGCCGGAAGTCAAAAGAGAATAAGCCTTACTTGGCTTTGATGGTGGGAAATATTCAAAAGAGGCACAAGGTATAGGTTCACATACTAAGATAGCCGACTGGATGACTCAACATGTTTTAATTAAGGTCATGGAGGTAATGAAATGCATGAAGATGAGATATCAGAATGGTTAGATAATGCATGGTTTTGGTTTCTAGCTCTTGATTCGATGGTCGTGGAACTGTGGCAAGCAAAGCTTTAAAGGATTCATTATCAACTTCAATGCGGAATAAGCAGCCTAACAAAGCATATGTCCTCAGTTAATATCCCCTATATATTTAAATATAGCTTCAAGGTGCCTCATATAAGCTTCCATTCATCTAAGTGAAACTAGGGGGCAATTCAATGATAAAACATTTTAATTTATCTGCATTGAATGATCAATTAAATTATTAACTAAAAGGCATAGCTCTGCATTGACATGATTGATTGACGGTAGGTGGGGGCGTGAGGTCCTTTATAAACACAAACCCACTTCCTTGACAACTTCCTTCACAGCAGCTCTTCTCTGCTCCACAAAGCCCAAGAACTTTAAATGCCCTGACTTCTGCAGAGACAATATCACAGTAAATGCTGTACAGCCACTGCAGATGTCAGATTGACCTTTTAGGCTGAAACAGGTATTGTGCTAAGATTAGCACCTGTACCTTGTGCTCTGTGCCAGTAATACCTGGGGCGGCAGGTAGCCTAGTGGTTAGAGCGTTGGACTAGTAACCAAAAGGTTGCAAGATTGAATCCCCGAGCTGACAAGGTAAAAATATGTTGTTCTGCCCCTGAACAAGGCAGTTAACCCACAGTTCCTAGGCCATCATTGAAAATAAGATTTTGTTCTTAACTGACTTGCCTAGTTAAAAAGGTTCAAATCAAATTTTATTAGTCACATGTGCCGAATGCAACAGGTGTCGACCTTACAGTGAAATACTTACGGCTGAGATCGATATGACAACAGCCAGTGAAAGTGCAGGGCGCCAAATTCAAACAACAGAAATCTCAATTAAAATTCCTCAAACATACAAGTATTTCACAACATTTTAAAGATAAACTTGTTGTTAATCCCACCACAGTGTCCGATTTCAAAAAGGCTTTACGACGAAAGCACACCATCTGATTATGTTAGGTGTCACAGAGAAACACAGCCATTTTCCAGCCAAAGAGAAGAGTCGCAGAAATAGAGATAAAATTAATCACTAACCTTTGATGATCTTCACCAGATGACACTCATAGGACTTCATGTTACACAATACATGTATGTTTTGTTCGATAAAGTTCATATTTATATCCAAAAATCTCAGTTTACATTGGTGCGTTCAGTAATGTTTGCTTCCAAAACATCCAGTGATTTTGCAGAGAGCCACATCAATTTACAGAATACTCATAATAAGGATTGATAAAAGATACAAGTGTTATGCATGGAACTTTAGATAAACTTCTCCTTAATGCAACCGCTGTGTCAGATTTCAAAAAAGCTTTACCGAAAAAGCACACCATGCTATAATCTGAGTACAGGGCTCAGAGACCAAAACAAGCCATAAAGATATCCGCCATGTTGTGGAGTCAACAGAAGTCAGAAGTAGCATTATAAATATTCACTTACCTTTGATGATCTTCATCAGAATGCACTCCCAGGAATCCCAGTTCCACAATAAATGTTTGTTTTGTTCGATAAAGTCCATAATTTATGTCCAAATACCTCCTTTTTGTTCACGCGTTTAGTACACAAATCCAAATTCACGATGCGCAGGCCAGATGAAAAGTAAAAAATATTCCATTCCAGTTCGTAGAAACATGTCAAACGATGTATAGAATCAATCTTTAGGATGTTTTTAACATAAATCTTCAATAATGTTTCAACCGGAGAATTGCTTTGTCTTTAGAAAGGAAAAGGAACGCAGCTACCTCTCACGGGGGCGCGCCTGAGTGAGCTCATGGCACTCTGCCAGATATCTGGTTGAAACAGCTCTCATTCTCTCCCCGTTCACAGTAGAAGCCTCAAACAGGGTTCCAAAGACTGCTGACATCTAGTGGAAGCCTTAGGAAGTGCAATATGACCCCATAAACACTGTATATTAGATAGGCAAAGACTTGAAAACCTACAAACCTCAGATTTCCCACTTCCTGGTTGGATTTCTTCTCAGGTTTTTGCCTGCCATATGAGTTCTGTTATACTCACAGACATCATTCAAACAGTTTTAGAAACTTCAGAGAATTTTCTATCCAAATATACTAATACTATGCATATCTTAGTTTCTGGGACTGAGTAGCAGGCAGTTTACTCTGGGCACCTTATTCATCCAAGCTACTCAATACTGCCCCCAGCCATAATAAGTTTTATTGCAGTGCAGTTAAAAAAAATACAGATAAGAATACGAGATAAAAGTAAGAAGTAATTGAGGAGGAGCAGTAAAAAATAACAATATATACAGGGGGGTGCGGGTACAGAGTCAATGTACGGGGGCACCGGTTAGTTGAGGTAGTATGTACATGTAGGTAGAGTTAATTAAAGTGACTATGCAAAGATGACAACAGAGAGTGGCAGTGGTGTGGAGAGGGGAGGGGGGGCAATGTGAATAGTCTGGGTAGCCATTTGACTAGATGTTGAGGAGTCTTATGGCTTGGGGCTAGAAGCTGTTTAGAAGCCTCTTTTGTACCTAGACTTGGCGCTACGGTACCACTTGCCATGTGGTAGCAGAGAGAACAGTCTATGACTAGGGTGGCTGGAGTCTTTGACAATTTTCAGGGCCTTCCTCTGACACCGCCTGGTATAGAGGTCCTGGATGGCAGGAAGCTTGGCCCCAGTGATGTACTGGTAGCTACAGTACCCTCTGTAGTGCCTTGCGGTCTTAGGCCGAGCAGCCATACCAGGCAGTGATGCAACCAGTCAGGATGCTCTCGATGGTGCAGCTGTAGAACCTTTTGAGGATCTGAGGACCCATGCCAGATCTTTTCAGTCTCCTGAGAGGGAATAGGTTTTGTCGTGCCCGACTGTCACGGTGTGCTTGGACCATGTCAGTTTGTTGGTGATCCCTATAGGCTGTCTCGTTGTTGTCAGTGATCAGTCCTACCACTGTTGTGTCATCAGCAAATTTAATGATGGTGCCTGGCCGTGCAGTCATGAGTGAACAGGGAGTACAGGAGGGGTCTGAGCACGCACCCCTAAGTTGAGGATCAGCGTGGCGGATGTGTTGTTACCTACCCTTACCACCTGGGGGCGGCCCGTTAGGAAGTCTAGGATCCAGTCGCAGAGGGAGGTGTTTTGATTCGGGTCCTTAGCTTATTGATGAGCTTTCAGGGCACTATGGTGTTGAACACTGAGCTGTAGTCAATGAATAGCATTCTCACATAGGTATTCCTTTTGTCCAGGTGGGAAAGGGCAGTGTGGAGTGCAATAGAGACATCTGTGGATCTGTTGGGGCAGTATGCAAATTGGAGTGGGTCTAGGGTTTCTGGTATGATGGTGTTGATGTGAGCCATGACCAGCCTTTCAAAGCACTTCATGGCTACAGACGTGAGTGCTACGGGTCGGTAGTCATTTAGGCAGGTTACCTTAGTGTTCTTGTGCACAGGCACTATGGTGGTCTGCTTAAAACATGTTGGTATTACAGACTTGGACAGGGAGAGGTTGAAAATGTCAGTGAAGACACTTGCTAGTTAGTCAGCGAATGCTCGCAGTACACGTCCTGGTAATCCGTTTGCCCCTGCGGCCTTGTGAATGTTGACCTGTCTAAAGGTCTTACTCATATCGGCTGCGAAGAGCGTGAGCACAGTCTTCCGGTACAGCTGGTGCACTCATGCATGTTTCAGTGTTATTTGCCTCGAAGCGAGCATAGAAGTAGTTGAGTTCGTCCTGTAGGCTCGTGTCACTGGGCAGCTCTCGGCTGTGCTTCCCTTTGTAGTCTGTAATGGTTTGCAGGGCCTGCCACATTCGACGATCATCAGAGCTGGTGTAGTACGACTCGAGCTTAGTCCTGTATTGACGCTTTGCCTGTTTGATGGTTCGTCGGAGGGCATAGCGGGATTTCTTATAAGCTTCTGGGTTAGAGTCCCGCTCCTTGAAAGCGGCAGTTCTAGCTTTTAGCTCAGTGTGGATGCTGCATGTAATCCATGGTTTCTGGTTGGGGTATGTACAGTGGTTCCTCCTTTAAAAGTTTGCCGAGCTTGCACCGCGGGACATAGAGGTACCCAGCATCATGACTTCATTGCTCCAGACCACCACAAGGGGGAGATAGAGCACTCAGTATGCATTAGAGTCCCAAGGTTTTTATATGAACACAGAAGAGTTTAACTTCTACTTGGTCACAATCCCGGATCCGGGAGCACCCTCATCAGTAAAAAAGCTGACTAGCATAGCCTAGCATAGCGCCACAAGTAAAGACTAGCATCTAAATATCATTAAATCACAAGTCCAAGACACCAGATGAAAGATACACATCTTGTGAATCCAGCCATCATTTCTGATTTTTAAAATGTTTTACACGGAAGACACAATATGTATTTCTATTAGCTAACCACGATAGCAAAAGACACAACTTTCTTTTTCACCATTTTTTTCCTGCATAGGTAGCTATCACAAATTAGACCAAATAAAGATATAAATAGTCACTAACCAAGAAACAACTTCATCAGATGACAGTCTGATAACATATTTATTGTATAGCATATGTTTTGTTAGAAAAATGTGCATATTTCAGGTATAAATCCTAGTTTTACATTGCAGCCACCATCACAACTCTCACCAAAGCAACTAGAATAACTACAGAGACCAACCAACAATAGCGATAACGAATAAACCAGCAAAATATATTAATTTTTTCACTAACCTTCTCAAACTTCTTCAGATGACAGTCCTATAACATCATATTACACAATACATATAGAGTTTATTCGAAAATGTGCATATTTAGCGGCACAAATCGTGGTTATACAATGACAATAGTAGCCAAGCTGCCAACAAAATGTCGGGAGAAATCTTGGGAGAGGCACCTAATCTAATCAGTAACTAATCATAAACTTGACTAAAAAATACAGGTTGGACAGCAAATGAAAGATACATTAGTTCTTAATGCAACCGCTGTGTTAGATTTTGAAAATTAACGTTACTACGACATACAGCGTGCGTTAAAGCGAGACCGCACCGAAATTAATGGCGGAATAGTAGTTTCACATTTTTCAACAGAACAACGAATTAACATCATAAATAGTTCTTACTTTTTGATGAGCTTCCATCAGAATCTTGGGCAAGTTGTCCTTTGTCCAGAAGAATCGTTGCTCGGTTGTAGATTGTCGCCTTCAACTTTGGAATTAGCAGTAAACATTAGCCATGTGGCGAAGACGTGCCCAACTCACTATAACGCAGCACAAAGAAATATCCGAAAATCGCAATATACTGATATAACTCGGTTTAAAATAACTACATTATGATGTCTTTAACACCTATATCGAATAAAATCAGAGCCGGATATATCTAAGGCCTATAACGGGAACTTTCCAGAACGCCATCCTGAGGTCTGTCTTGCGTCATGGCGAATGTTGAAAAGAGTGTACCCCACGTACCCAGACCCTTTATATGGCCTCAGATCTGCCTAGCAACTCCATTCCAATTCTCACTATTTGCTGACATCTAGGGGAAGGCGTATGCAGTGCATGTCGACCAATAGAAGACATGCAAATTAATAAACTGACCCTAGAACAGACTGCCTGATTTCAGATTTCTCACTTCCTCACAGGAAGTTAGCTGCAACTTGAGTTCTGTTTTACTCACAGATATAATTCAAACGGTTTTAGAAACTAGAGAGTGTTTTCTATCCAATAGTAAAAATAATATGCATATTGTACGAGCAAGAATTGAGTACTAGGCAGTTTAATTTGGGAACGAAATTTTTACAAAGTGAAAACAGCACCCCCTATTGAGAAAAGGTTAACCTGTCTGGCTCTGGCGTTCCGCCAGCGGAACTCCTCCCACATTCCACTGAAAAGGCAGAGCGCGAAATTCAAAAGATATTTTTTAGAAATATTTAACTTTCACACATTAACAAGTCCAATACAGCAAATGAAAGATACACATCTTGTGAATCCAGTCAACATGTCCGATTTTTAAAATGTTTTACAGCGAAAACAGCACGTATATTTATGTTAGCTCACCACCAAATACAAAAAAGCACTAACATTTTTCACAGCACAGGTAGCATGCACAAAGCCAACCTAACTAACCAAGAACCAACCAAACTAACCAAGAAACAACTTCATCAGATGACAGTCTTATAACATGTTATTCAATAAATCTATGTTTTGTTCGAAAAATGTGCATATTTCAGGTATAAATCATAGTTTACATTGCAACTACAATCAGAAATTGCACCGAAAGCTGCCAGAATAATTAGACACCAACGTCAAATACCTAAATACTCATCATAAAACATTGCTGAAAAATCGATGGTGTACAGCAAATTAAAGACAAACATCTTGTGAATCCAGCCAATATTTCCGATTTTTTAAGTGTTTTACAGCGAAAACACAATATAGCATTATATTAGCTTACTACAATAGCCTACCACACTACCGCATTCATTCATCAAGGCACGTTAGCGATAGCGAATAAACCAGCAAGATATATAATTTTTGACTAACCTTGATAAGCTTCATCAGATGACAGTCCTATAACATCAGGTTATACATACACTTATGTTTTGTTCGAAAATGTGCATATTTAGAGCTGAAATCAGTGGTTATACATTGTGCTAACGTTGTGCTAACGTAGCATCTTTTTCCCACAACGTCCGGATATTTTTCTGACACTTTTTCTGACACATATTCTGACCAAATTACTATTCATAAACATAAAAAAAAAATACATGTTGTATAGGAAATGATAGATACACTAGTTCTTAATGCAATCGCCGTGTTAGAATTCTAAAAATAACTTCATTACGATATGCAGTTTACGTTATGGCGAGAGAGTACCCAAAACATGGCCGCAAACGACTAGTTCACATGTACGACAGATATATGAAATATCATCATAAAATGGGTCCTACTTTTGCTGATCTTTCATCAGAATGTTGTACAAGGGGTCCTTTGTCGGGAACAATCGTTGTTTGGATTTAGAATGTCCTCTTCTCCAGTCAATTAGCACGGAAAGCTAGCAAAGTGGCGCTAAGCTCTCCTTCCTGAACAAAGGCACATAACGCAACACGCCTAACGTCCCGAAAAAATTTCAATAATCTAATGAAACTATATTGAAAAAACATACTTTACGATGATATTGTCACATGTATCAAATAAAATCAAAGCCGGAGATATTAGTCGTCTATAACCACAGCTGTACAGAAGGCAAATCCAGGTCCCTTCGCGCGCTCTCCAGAAAACAGGAAACTGGTGACACGTCATGCCAAGAGCTATTATGCGAGCCCAGATCAAGTTCCACACTCCATTTCTTCTCTCACTCCTTGTCGACATCTAGTGGAAGACGTATGAAGTGCATCTAAACTAATAAATATCAAGGACTTTAATAGGCAGCCCCTAGAAGAGAGCATCGATTTCAGATTTTCCACTTCCTGTCAGGAAGTTTGCTGCAAAATGAGTTCTGTTTTACTCACAGATATAATTCAAACGGTTTTAGAAACTAGAGTGTTTTCTATCCAATAGTAATAATAATATGCATATTGTACGAGCAAGAATTGAGTACGAGGCCGTTTGAAATGGGCACTTTTTATCCGACTACTCAATACTGCCCCTGCAGCCCAAACAGGTTAACCTGTTGATGATAGGGGGCGCTATTTACACTTTGGGGGAAAATCGTTCACAATTTAAACGGCCTCATACTCAATTCTTGCTCGTACAATATGCATATTATTATTACTATTGGATAGAAAACACTCTCTAGTTTCTAAAACAGTTTGAATTATTTCTCTGAGTGAAACAGAACTCCTTCTGCAGCACTTTTCCTGTCAGGGAGTGAGATTTCAGAAATCCAGGTCCCTGTTCTGAGATCAGTTTATAAGTCCCCATGCAAGCTATGAGGGTACATGCACTGCATACGCCTTCCTCTAGATGTCAGTAAGCGGTGAGACTTTGAATGGAGTCGATTGCGCAATCTGGGACCTTATATTAGACCGTGGAACAGGAAGTACCGTTCTTTTCAACAGTGCGCTTGACGCATGAAGACATCAGAATGGCGTCCTGCAAACGCTTTCGTTTTAGTATTTCTATATCTCCGGTCATGTTTTTATTCGTTATAGGTGTTAAAGACATCATAAGGTAGTTAATTTAAACCGACTTATAGCAGTTTATTGCGATTTTCTGGGATTTCAATGCCATGCGCTTCCATTTGTTGGGCACCTCTCCAGTGGGTGGCTAATTCGACTGGACAAGAGGACATCTTTCAGCCAAAAGACGATTGTTTTGAAGGAAGGACACCTTGCCCAAGATTCTGATTGAAGCTCAGCTAATAGTAAGCAGTCTTTATGCTTTTAATTAATTGTTCTGTTGTTAAAAGTAAAATGCATGAGACGCCATTTCTTGCAGTATAGCATTGCGTTATCGCAGCCTGTATTGCGCAGTAACGATAATTTTAAAAATGTAATTCAGCGATTGCATTAAGAACTAATTTGTCTTTCAATTGCTGTCCAACCTGTATTTTTTAGTCAAGTTTTGGAATAGTTACTGATTAGATTAGGCGCCTCTTCAAAGATTTCTCCTGCCATTTTCCTGGCAGCTTTGCTACTTTTCTCATTGTATAACACGATTTGTGCCGCTAAATATGCACATTTTCGAACAAACTCTATATGCATTGTGTAATATGATGTTATAGGACTGTCATCTGAAGAATTCTGAGCAGGTCAGTGAAAAAATGTATATCTTTTGGTGGTTTATACGTAATGGCTATGTTTGGCTTGAATCAATGCTATTGTGAGCTATTGTGATGTTTGCTATTGTGCTAAGCTAATATAACGCTATATTGTGTTTTCGCTGTAAAACACTTAGAACATCTGAAATATTGTCTGGATTCACAAGATCTGTGTCTTTCAATTGCTGTACGCTGTGTATTTTTAAGAAATGTTTTATGATGAGTAATTAGGTAATACACGTTGGTCTCTATAATTGCTCTGGCTGCTTCGGTGCTATTTTTGACGGTAGCTCTGATGGTAGCTGCAATGTAAAACTGATTTATACCTCAAATATGCACATTTTTCGAACAAAACATAGATTTATTGTGTAACATGTTATAAGACTGTCATCTGATGAAGTTGGTTCTTGGTTAGTTAGGTTGGCTTTGTGCATGCTACCTGTGCTGTGAAAAATGTCTGTCCTTCTTTGTATTTGGTGAGCTAACATAAATATACGTGCTGTTTTCGCTGTAAAACATTTTAAAAATCGGACATGTTGACTGGATTCACAAGATGTGTATCTTTCATTTGCTGTATTGTACTTGTTAATGTGTGAAAGTTAAATATTTCTAAAAAATATTTTTTGAATTTCGCGCTCTGCCTTTTCAGTGGAATGTGGGAGGAGTTCCGCTAGCGGAACGCCTGGGCTAGACAGGTTAACTGGATGTACCAGAAGAGATCAGGAAATGGACTACTGGTAGTGTAGTTACAGCTGAGTGTTACCAGTCCTCCTTCAAGGGCAGTAACATGTCCACTCTGCTGGTAAACAGCCTCTTCACCTTTGCAATCAGATTTTTTTTAAACAAATTGTGTTTAAATAGATAATAGTCTAAGGTTCAGAGAATGAGAACAGAGTCTTCTAAATTTCTAATTTGGCAGTTGTTATAGGCCTTGGAGCAAATGTATTTCATGTTCAGGCTAAATTGAGCTAATCTGACAAATAAAATAAAATCATATATCCAGTAGTGTGTTAACTATGTTAGCTATGTTGTTGATGTACATTGAGAAGAGCGTGGGGCCTAGGATCGAGCCTTGGGGTACACCCTTGGTGACAGGCAGTGGCTGAGACAGCAGATGTTTTGACTTTATACACTGCACTCTTTGAGAGAGGTAGTTAGCAAACCAGGTCAAAGATCCCACAGAGACACCAAAACTCCTTAGCCGGCCCAAAAGAATGGAATGGTCTACCGTATCAAAAGCTTTGGCCAAGTCAATAAAAATATCAGGACAACATTGCTTAGAATCAAGGGCAGTGGTTACATTATTGGCGATACCATAGCTCTTATCAAACCTAAGAGTCCTTGCACAACAGGATGACTGGCTGTGGTGGTCATGAAATGTTGTCAGCCTGTTGTCATTCAAAGACTGCTGGTCTCATGGTAATTGACTTCAGTAAGGCCATTCTACTGCCAAATGTTTGTTTATGGAGATTGCATGGCTGTGTGCTTGATTTTATACACCTGTCAGCAACGGGTTTGTCTGAAATAGGCGAATCCACTAATTTGAAGGGGTTTCCACATGCTTATGGCCATGTAGTGCAGCAAAAAAAGCTTGCGCTTTGTTGATTGCCTCAGGCTGCACACGCTGTTCTCTCATGAAGTGATAATTGTTTACCTATTCTAAAAGTAATCTTGCCTTTTACTAATGTGTCAAATATGTTTAGATTTAGAATGGTCTATTATCAAATAGGTAGGAACAGGGGCAGAAAAAACATCATCCATATGCACTCAAACAGTGAATGGAGGCTGGTTTGTTTTTAAGGCTACGGTTATTTCACTCCAGGCATCAACCACTATTTGAAGAGCATGCAGCCTCTCACTGCATGACAGGTGATATTCCGCCCATACTCTCTATGCCATCGGCTCTCCAAACCTGTTCCTGGAGCTACCCGGTACTTCATTTAGGAAACCTAGTGAAATCTGTTCGGGAACATCGATAGTAACATGTTTTCACAACAAAACATATTTCATTAAACTGTTGACAGCCCCTCTGTCTGCGTGCTGGATCAAGGAATGAAGGAGAGAGAGGAGAGATGGAAACGCACAGTGGTGAGATATTCTGTGGCAAAAGAGATTAATTATGAAAATATAAAAAAATGCCCTATTGCTAGGCTATTCAAAATCAAATACTTATTCACTATAATTGTAGGCCTAGCCGCTAGGCCTATACGTTCTCTCCCAAATCATGAATAGAAAGATTGGAGAATAGCATAAGGTAACCAGTCCATCCAGAATGCAGAATAATCCAGGCCACACTCAAAGGCAATTACTAGAATTTGTTTCATTTTGGAGTAAAGGCTAGACCTATTATGTACTAAAGACATCTTAAATCCATGTTTTAAATGTTTTTCTGCCATGCATAATGTGATAGGCTATGTATTGTATAATGGCACAATCATTATTTAATTCTGGGGTTTTTTCGGGCCTGGGCTCATAGGCCTATGCAAAAAATCTAATATGCGAAAATGTGTTTTGAAATAATAATCACCTTTAGAAAGCGCTGTCCATTTCGTTGTGTTAGGCTTTGAAACAACATCCACAATAACCATGTTTTACACTGTTTCAACCTGTTGTTGAACTTCTTTCTTCAAATCAATCACAGTGAGATGAGTTTTAAAAGCACTATTCTGTTTTGATGATAAGTCTTTGATGTCACTTTCGATCACATTTGCATTGATGTCAGAGTGGTTAGAGGAACAATAGAGCCCCGAGTAACAGGCCATTAGCGACCTGATGGTCGTTAGCGAGTTGGGTACTACCAACGCATGTGCAGAGTAAATAAGAGGAGATTACCATGACTAAACGGTCACGTAGAAATTTGCTGCGGCCATGACTGATTACTGCCGGTGGGATGGAAATACGGTATCCGCAACAGCAATAACTGTATACAAGAGGCTTTTATGTACAGTTGAAGTCGAAAGTTTACATACACCTTAGCCAAATACATTTAAACTCAGTTTTCACAATTCCTGACATTAAGTCCTAGTAAAAATTCCCTGTTTTATGTCAGTTAGGATCACCACTTTATTTTAAGAATGTGAAATGTCAGACTAATAGCGGAGTGACTTATTTCAGCTTTTATTTCTTTCATCACATTCCCAGTGGGTCAGAAGTTTACGTACACTCATTTAGTATTTGGTAGCATTGCTTTTAAATTGTTTATGTTTATCTTCGGGTAGCCTTCTACAAGATTCCCACAATAAATTGGGTGAATTTTGGCCCATTCCTCCTGACAGAGCTGGTGTAACTGAAACAGGTTTGTTGGCCTCCTTGCTCGCACACACTTTTTCAGTTCTGCCCACACATTCTCTATAGGTTTGAGGTCAGGGCTTTGTGATGGCTACTCCAATACCTTGACTTTGTTGTCCTTAAGCCATTTTGCCACAACTTTGGAAGTATGCTTGGGGTCATTGTCCATTTGGAAGACCTATTTGCGACCAAGCTTTAACTTCCTGACTGATGTCTTGAGATGTTGCTTCAATATATCCAGATAATTTTCCTGCCTCATGATGCCATCTATTTTGTGAAGTGCACCAGGCCCTCCTGCAGCAAAGCACCCCCCACAACATGATGCTGCCACCCCTGTGCTTCACGGTTGGGATGGTGTTCTTTGGCTTGCAAGCCACCCCATTTGTCCTCCAAACGTAACGATGGTCATTATGGCAAAACAGTTCTATTTTTGTTTCATCAGACCAGAGGACATTTCTCCAAAAAGTACAATCTTTCTACCCATGTGCAGTTGCATAAAGTAATCTAACTTTTTTATGGCAGTTTTGGAGCAGTGGCTTCTTCCTTGCTGAGTGGCCTTTCATGTTATGTCGATATAGATACATTTGTACCTGTTTCCTCCAGCATCTTCACAAGGGCCTTTGCTGTTGTTCTGGGATTGATTTGCACTTTTCATCTCTAGGAGACAGAACGCGTCTCCTTCCGGAGCGGTATGACGGCTGCGTGGTCCCATGGTGTTTATACTTGCATACTATTGTTTGTACAGATGAACGTGGTACCTTCAGGCGTTTGGAAATTGCTCCCAAGGATGAACCAGACTTGTTGACGTCTACAATTTTCTTTTTGAGGTCTTGGCTGATTTCTTTTGATTTTCCCATGATGTCAAGCAAAGAGGCACTGAGTTTGAAGGTAGGCCTTGAAATACATCCACAGGTACACCTCCAATTGACTGAAATGATGCCAATTAGCCTATCAGAAGCTTTTAAATCCATGACCTAATTGTCTGGAATTTTCCAAGCTGTTTAAAGGCACAGTCAACTTAGTGTATGTAAAATTCTGGCCCACTGGAATTGTGATACAGTGAATTATAAGTGAAATAATCTGTCTGTAAACAATTGTTGGAAAAATTACTTGAGTCATGCACAAAGTAGGTGTCCTACGCGACTTGCCAAAACTATAGTTTAACAAGAAATTTATGGAGTGGTTGAAAAACAAGTTTTAATGACTCCAACCTAAGTGTATGTAAACTTCCGACTTCAACTGTATATATATATATATATACACTGCTCAAAAAAATAAAGGGAACACTTAAACAACACAATGTAACTCCAAGTCAATCACAGTTCTGTGAAATCAAACTGTCCACTTAGGAAGCAACACTGATTGTCACGATCGTCTTCTTGAGAGAGATTGGACCAAGGCGCAGCGTGTGCAAAATACATCTCTTTATTGTGGAAGAGAGAAAAAACACGAAAACGAACACTATACACAAACTAACAAAAAACGACCGTGAAGCTAAATAACGTAAGTGCACAGACAAGCAACAAACGTTCAACATAGACAATTACCCACAAACACATGATGCCCATGGCTGCCTTAAATATGGCTCCCAATTAGAGACAATAAACCACAGCTGTCTCTAATTGAGAACCAATCTAGGCAGCCAACGACATACAAACACCTAGACAAGACATTGCCCCATTAAACCTGCAAACCCCTAGACAAACCAAAAACACATACTTCACCATGTCACACCCTGACCTAACTAAAATAATAATGAAAACAAAGATAACTAAGGCCAGGGTGTGACATAACCCCCCCCTTAAGGTGCGAACTCCGGGCGCACCAGCATAAAGTCTAGGGGAGGGTCTGGGTGGGCGTCCACGGTGGCGGCTCTGGCGCTGGTCGTGGTCCCCACCCCACCATAGTCACTACCCGCTTTTGTAGCCTCCTCCAAATGACCACCCTCCAAATTAACCCCACTGGATTAAGGGGCAGCACCGGACTAAGTGGCAGTACCGGACTAAGGGGCAGCACCAGGATAAGGGGGAGCACCAGGATAAGGGGCAGCTCCGGACTGAATGGTGGATCCTGGCTGGCTGGCTCTGGCGGATCCTGGCTGGCTGGCGGATCCTGGCTGGACGGCTCTGGCGGATCCTGGCTGGACGGCTCTGGCGGATCCTGGCTGGACGGCTCTGGCGGATCCTGGCTGGACGGCTCATGGCTGGCTGACGGATCTGGCTGCTCATGGCTGGCTGACGGATCTGGCTGCTCATGGCTGGTTGACGGATCTGGCTGCTCATGGCTGGCGGAAGGCTCTAGCTGATCCTGTCTGGCGGAAGGCTCTGGCTGATCCTGTCTGGCGGACGGCTCTGGCTGATCCTGTCTGGCGGAAGGCTCTGGCTGATCCTGTCTGGCGGAAGGCTCTGGCTGCTCCTGTCTGGCGGAAGGCTCTAGCGGCTCCTGTCTGGCGGACGGCTCTGAAGGCTCATGGCAGACGGGCGGCTTTGCAGGCTCAGTACAGACGGGCGGCTTTGAATACTCAGTACAGACGGGCAGTTCATGCGGCGCTTGGCAGACGGACAGTTCAGACGGCGTTGGGCAGACGGGCAGTTCAGGCGCCGTTGGGCAGACGGGCAGTTCAGGCGCCGTTGGGCAGACGGGCAGTTCAGGCGCCGTTGGGCAGACGGGCAGTTCAGGCGCCGTTGGGCAGACGGGCAGTTCAGGCGCCGTTGGGCAGACGGCAGACTCTGGCCGGCTGAGACGCACTGTAGGCCTGGTGCGTGGTGCCGGAACTGGAGGTACCGGGCTGAGGACACGCATCTCAGGGCTAGTGCGGGGAGAAGGAACAGGGCATGCTGGACCCTGGGGACGCACATTAGGCCTAGTGCGTGGTGCCGGAACTGGTGGTACCGGGCTGAGGACACGCATCTCAGGGCTAGTGCGGGGAGCAGCAACAGGACGCACAGGACTCTGGGGACACACAGGAGGCTTGGTGCGTGGTGTAGGCACTGGTGGTAAAGGGCTGGAGACACGCACCATAGAGCTAGTGCGTGGAGGAGGCACAGGGCTCTGAAGACGCACAGGAAGCCTGGTGCGTGGTGTAGGCACTGGTGGTACTGGGCTGGAGCGGGGAGGTGGCGCCGGAAATACCGGACCGTGCAGGCGTACTGGCTCCCTTGAGCACTGAGCCTGTCCAACCTTACCTGGTTGTATGCTCCCCGTCGCCCGACCAGTGCGGGGAGGTGGAATAACCCGCACCGGGCTATGTAGGCGAACCGGGGACACCATGCGTAAGGCTGGTGCCATGTAAGCCGGCCCGAGGAGACGCACTGGTGGCCAGATGCGTTGGGCCGGCTTCATGACATCCGGCTCAACGCTCAATCTAGCCCGGCCGATACGTGGAGCTGGAATGTACCGAACCGGGCTATGCACGCGTACAGGAGACACCATGCGCTCTACTGCGTAACACGGTGTCTGCCCGTACTCTCGCTCTCCACGGTAAGTACAGGGAGTAGGCGCAGGTCTCCTACCTGACTTCGCCACACTCCCTTTAAGGCCCCCCCCAAGAAATTTTTGGGTTGTACTCACGGGCTTCCAGCCTTACTTCCGTGCTGCCTCCTCATATCGCCTCCTCTCGGCTTTAGCTGCCTCCAGCTCTTCACGAGGGAGGCGATATTCTCCCGGTTGTGCCCAAGGTCCCTTACCATCCAGTATCTCCTCCCATGTCCATGAATCCTGTGTAGGTGGGTCCTGTTGCCGCTTGACACGCCGCTTGGTCCTAGATTGGTGGGTAATTCTGTCACGATCGTCTTCTTGAGAGAGATTGGACCAAGGCGCAGCGTGTGCAAAATACATCTCTTTATTGTGGAAGAGAGAAAAAACACGAAAACGAACACTATACACAAACTAACAAAAACAACAAACGACCGTGAAGCTAAATAACGTAAGTGCACAGACAACCAACAAACGTTCAACATAGACAATTACCCACAAACACATGATGCCCATGGCTGCCTTAAATATGGCTCCCAATTAGAGACAATAAACCACAGCTGTCTCTAATTGAGAACCAATCTAGGCAGCCATCGACATACAAACACCTAGACAAGACATTGCCCCATTAAACCTGCAAACCCCTAGACAAACCAAAAACACATACTTCACCATGTCACACCCTGACCTAACTAAAATAATAATGAAAACAAAGATAACTAAGGCCAGGGTGTGACACTGATTGACAATAAATTTCACATGCTGTTGTGCAAATGGAATAGACAACAGGTGGAAATTATAGGCAATTAGCAAGACACCCCCAATAAAGGAGTGGTTCTGCAGGTGGTGACCACAGAACACTTCTCAGTTCCTATGCTTCCTGGCTGATGTTTTGGTCACTTTTGAATGCTGGCGGTGCTTTCACTCTAGTGGTAGCATGAGACGGAGTCTACAACCCACACAAGTGGCTCAGGTAGTGCAGCTCATCCAGGATGGCACATCAATGCGAGCTGTGGCAAGAAGGTTTGCTGTGTCTGTCAGCGTAGTGTCCAGAGCATGGAGGCGCTACCAGGAGACAGGCCAGTACATCAGGAGACGTGGAGGAGGCCGTAGGAGGGCAACAACCCAGCAGCAGGACCGCTACCTCCGCCTTTGTGCAAGGAAGAGCTGGAGGAGCACTGCCAGAGCCCTGCAAAATGACCTCCAGCAGGCCACAAATGTGCATGTGTCTGCTCAAACGGTCAGAAACAGACTCCATGAGGGTGGTATGAGGGCCCGACGTCCACAGGTGGGGGTTGTGCTTACAGCCCAACACCGTGCAGGACGTTTGGCATTTGCCAGAGAACACCAAAATTGGCAAATTCGCCACTGGCGCCCTGTGCTCTTCACAGATGAAAGCAGGTTCACACTGAGCACATGTGACAGACGTGACAGAGTCTGGAGACGCCGTGGAGAACGTTCTGCTGCCTGCAACATCCTCCAGCATGACCGGTTTGGCGGTGGGTCAGTCATGGTGTGGGGTGGCATTTCTTTGGGGGGCCGCACAGCCCTCCATGTGCTCGCCAGAGGTAGCCTGACTGCCATTAGGTACCGAGATGAGATCCTCAGACCCCTTGTGAGACCATATGCTGGTGCGGTTGGCCCTGGGTTCCTCCTAATGCAAGACAATGCTAGACCTCATGTGGCTGGAGTGTGTCAGCAGTTCCTGCAAGAGGAAGGCATTGATGCTATGGACTGGCCCGCCCGTTCCCCAGACCTGAATCCAATTGAGCATCTGGGACATCATGTCTCGTTCCATCCACCAACGCCACGTTGCACCACAGACTGTCCAGGAGTTGGCGGATGCTTTAGTCCAGGTCTGGGAGGAGATCCCTCAGGAGACCATCCGCCACCTCATCAGGAGCATGCCCAGGCGTTGTAGGGAGGTCATACAGGCACGTGGAGGCCACACACACTACTGAGCCTCATTTTGACTTGTTTTAAGGACATTACATCAAAGTTGGATCAGCCTGTAGTGTGGTTTTCCACTTTAATTTTGAGTGTGACTCCAAATCCAGACCTCCATGGGTTGATAAATTTGATTTCCATTGATAATTTTTGTGTGATTCTGTTGTCAGCACATTCAACTATGTAAAGAAAAAAGTATTTAATAAGAATATTTCATTCATTCAGATCTAGGATGTGTTATTTTAGTGTTCCCTTTATTTTTTGTGCAGTGTATATATTTTAACCCAGTCCCCGTCCCTGCAGGAGGCCTTTTGCCTTTTGGTAGGTCGTCTTTGTAAAATAAGAATTTGTTCATAACTAACTTGCCTAGTTAATTAAGGGTTAAATAAATAAATAATATAATATGTCTGCAGTCCATGTGTGACATCATGCATATAACCCACAGTCTTTAACCCAAATCACCAAACTATAAATCTTGCTCCGGAAATCCATTTTAATCAAAGGAGTATATTTAATCACCATTAGCCTGGCTTGTTTGATGACTATATCGGAACAGTAATGAATATTGCTGCAAAGACTTATCCTAGCTGCTTTGTCATTAGTATAAACTCCTAGAAGAATCCAGGAATTAGGAGCGACTAAAATCATAATGGAATCCAAATTATATATGTTTAATAAATGTTCCTTTATCTAATGATGGGAAAATTTGAGTTTTAGACACAATGCATTTCGCAAAAAAAAGATCAAGACAATATAGAGTTTTGAGAGCAGTGATTAGGCCTTGTGAACTTTAAGTAGACAATTAGGAGTCTAAGAGCTGCTATGGTGTATCTATAACCAAGTTTGAAAGTTTCTGATGTCTGACTGGGTTTCGTAACTCACTTATGATGACATATCAGCTCATCAAAAGGCCTGAGATGGTTGAACCAACAACTTTGTCATATTATAGGATATCTGTTGTCATAACTTAAATTAGTTCTTGTTCATTTCTGTCAGGCTATTTTCCAACCACCCTTAGGTTTTGTTATGACAGCTTCGGTAAGTGCAATCTCTGTAGGACGAAGGCTCTGTAGACTGAAAATGCCCTATTTTCTTATCGTCATTCAACAGGGGTACATGAAGGAAAATCACATTATAGTGCGTAGGTGGGTCTCTTTTTTTAACCTGACCTACTGTCTTGACATGAATTAAAGGAGGTGATTTGTACACAATGTGGTTTCCAGAGTAGAAATGAGCCATGATGGAGGGGACCAGGCTGAGCGTGACATCTGTAATTGGGACTAGCTGTCATCGTCACGGTGATTTACGATATAATTAGTGGACAATTAGGCGACAGATTAGTGTGGTCTCGTTTATCTGCCTCCTAGTTTTTGTTGGGAAGTTTTGCTTACCTATTTATTCACAGCCATGACTGACAGGCAGACAGTGACAGGATTTCATATTTGTCTCATTCCGGTGGATATTGGATATTGGAGCAACATGGTGTGAAATTCCTTATGTGTGACAGTAAACAAGGACGATGTCTGTACTGTGCTCCCAAGTGAATACAAGTTTGTGTTACGACTAGCCTAAAACTTTAGGCTATAACTAGCCCATAACCTTTGTTTTGTCTGTGTGCCGCTACAAATAATTCTGCACAGTTTGTTCTCATTCTCACCTGAGACAAGACTATGGTAGAATTTATACTAATTTGGAAGGAGATCAACATTTATTTTTATTTTGGACCACTAGTTTCCAGTAAGTCCCTCAACAGTGGTCATTCAGTGCATACATTGATTAATCTTGCTTGAGACCTTGCTAAGGTATTCAACTCAGGACTGCAATTCCCATTATCCTGTCTATTATAACCGAAAACAACTTCTAGACATCAGGACTGCGATTACTCACCACGGACTAGCAGAATCCTTTTTCTTCTTTCATGACTCTGACGAGCCCGAGGCGGAGGATATACGGCTCCCTCGGGAACAGGCACTGAGCCCAGTGATCTGCGTGAAGAGGTGGCGGAGAAAGAGAGGCCGGAGGGCGGGCTGCCTTCTGAGGAGTAGGAGGCGATCTAATTAACCCCCAATCCCCGCAAACATGCAATCTTTGGACAATAAAATGGCCGAGTTATTGGGAAGATTAAACTACCAACGGGACTACCCATCCCGGATCCGGAATAATTGTCATCAGAAACGCTGACTAGCATAGCCTAGCATAGCGCCACAGGTAAATAATATAATATAATATAATATCATGAAATCACAAGTGCAATATTGCAAAACACAGCTTAGCCTTTTGTTAATCCATCTGTCGTCTCAGATTTTGAAATTATGCTTTACAGCGAAAGCAATACAAGCGTTTGTGTAAGTTTATCGATCGCTCGACAAAACAATAAGTACACCTAGCATCAGGTAACTTGGTCACGAAAATCAGAAAAGCAATCAAATGAATCGTTTACCTTTGATGATCTTCGGATGTTTTCACTCACGAGACTCCCAGTTAGACAACAAATGTTCCTTTTGTTCCATAAAGATATTTTTTATATCGAAATACCTCCGTTAGTTTGATGCGTTATGCCCAGGAATCCACCGGAAATAGCGGTCACGACAACGCCGACAAAAATTCCAAATTATATCCATAATGTCCACAGAAACATGTCAAACGTTTTTTATAATCCATCCTCACGGTGTTTTTCAAATATCTATTTGATAATATATCAACCGGGACAGTTGGCTTTTCACTAGGACCAGGAGTAACAATGGCTGCCTTTCCCTTTTGCGCACAACTCACTCTGAGAGCCCCCACCTATCCACTTACGCAATGTGGTCGTTCATGCTCATTCTTCAAAATAAAAGCCTGAAACTATGTCTAAAGGCTGTTGACACCTTAGGGAAGCCATAGAAAAAGAAGTCTGGTGATATCCCTTTATATGGGCAATAGGGATGCATAGGAACAGAGAGGTTTCAAGAACAGGGGCACTTCCTGATTGGATTTTCCTCAGGTTTTAGCCTGCAATATCAGTTCTGTTTAACCTCTTGCGAATATAGGGGGTGCTGTTTCGCATTAGCATAATTTGCACTACAGATTAAACGGCTTCCTACTCAATTCTTGCTCGTACAATATGCATATTATTATTATTATTGGATAGAAAACAGTCTCTAGTTTCTATAGCCGTTGGAATTTTGTCTCTGAGTGAAACAGAACTCAATCTACAGCACTTTTCATGATAGGGAGTCAGATTTCAAACATTTTGGCCACTGATCTGGAGTCAGTTTAAAGGTCCGTGTAAATGCTATGAAGAAACAGACACTTCTTACGTCTTCCCCTGGATGTCAGTGCGTGATGACGCTTTGAATGGAGTCGATTGCGCAATCAGGGGCTGTATAAAAGGCCAAAGACCGGAAGTAGCTTCCCTTTGCTGCCTGCGCCTTGCGCGTGAAGGACATCGGACTCGCCTCCTTCCAAGTTTTAGTTTAGCCAGTAATATTTCTCCGGTCATGTTTTTACTCGTTAGAGGTGTTAAAAACATCATAAGGTAGTTAATTTAAACCGTTTTATAGCAATTTATATCCGTTTAGTGCGATTTTGAGGCATTTATTTCTGAGACACTTTGAACCGCTGGGGACGTTTCCAGTTCATGCCGAACGTTAGTGGGCATTTCCACATGGCAAGAGGACAGCTTTCGACCAAAAGACGATTAGACCCAAGAAAGGATTCTTTGCCCAAGATTCTGATGGAAGAACAGCTCACAGTAAGAACAATTTATGATGATAAATCGTGTTTCTGTCGAAAAATGTTAAACGCTTATGGCGCCATTTTGTTTTGTATAGCTTCGCTTGGCGCAACCTGTATTGAAAAGTAAGGATAATTTAAAAAATGTAAATCAGCGATTGCATTAAGAACTAATTTGTCTTTCGATTCCTGTCAACCCTGTATTTTTTAGTCAAGTATATGATTAGCTTTCAATTAAACTAGATCACTCTGAAAGATGACGTCCGACATTTTGAGGCTTGATTTGCTACTATTTTCATTGTATAACCACGTTTTTTTATGGCTAAATATGCACATTTTCGAACAAACAATATATGTATGTTGTAATATGATGTTACAGGAGTGTCATCGGAAGAATTCTGAGAAGGTTAGTGAAAAAATTACGTTATCGCTCTCTTTGGCTTGAATTCATGCTGGGGTAACGTTTGCATATGTGGTATGCTAATATAACGATTTATTGTGTTTTCGCCGTAAAACACTTAGAAAATCTGAAATGTTGTCTGAATTCACAAGATCTGTGTCTTTCCATTGCTATGTGCTGTGTATTTTTAAGAAATGTTTTATGATGAGTAAATTGGTAATACAAGTTGCTCTCTGTAGTAATTCTAGTCGCTTTGGTGAGATTTGTGATGGTGGCTGCAATGGCAAACTATGATTTATACCTGAAATATGCACATTTTTCTAACAAAACCTATCCTATACAATAAATATGTTATCAGACTGTCATCTGATGAGGTTTTTTCTTGGTTAGTGGCTATCAATATCTTAGTTTAGCCGAATTGGTGATAGCTACTGATGCAGTAAGAAAATGGTGGAGTAAAAAAATTGTTGTCTTTTGCTAACAGTGGTTAGCTAATAGATTTACATATTGTGTCTTCCCTGTAAAACATTTTACAAATCAGAGATGACGGCTTGAATCACAAGATCTGTATCTTTCATTTGGTGTCTTGGACTTGTGATTTCATGAACAATTTTTTTTATGATATCCCTGTAACTTTAGGCTAGGCTATGCTAGTCAGCAATTATGCTGGGGGGGATCCCGGATCCGGGTTTGGTGGTCGGTAGAGGTTAACTCACAGACAAAAATGTTACAGTTTTGGAAACTTCAGAGTGTTTTCTATCCTAATCTGACAATTATATGCATATTCTAGTTTCGGAGGGCTGAGAAATAGGCAGTTTCAAATGGGTACGTTTTTTAGCCAAAAACGAAAATACAGCCCCCTATTCTTACAAAAACAAAAACTAACATCTAATCCTTCATGGAGTTGTGGCTGAACGACAACAATATCAACATACAGCTGGCTGGTTTTACGATGTACCGGCAGGATAGAACAGCGGCGTCTGTTAACTTCTACTTGGTCACAATCCCGGATCCGGGAGCACCCTCATCAGCAAAAAAGCTGACTAGCATAGCCTAGCATAGCGCCACAAGTAAAGACTAGCATCTAAATATCATTAAATCACAAGTCCAAGACACCAGATGAAAGATACACATCTTGTGAATCCAGCCATCATTTCTGATTTTTAAAATGTTTTACAGGGAAGACACAATATGTATTTCTATTAGCTAACCACGATAGCAAAAGACACAACTTTTTTTTCCCACCATTTTTTTCCTGCATAGGTAGCTATCACAAATTGTCACTAACCAAGAAACAACTTCATCAGATGACAGTCTGATAACATATTTATTGTATAGCATATGTTTTGTTAGAAAAATGTGCATATTTCAGGTATAAATCATAGTTTTACATTGCAGCCACCATCACAACTCTCACCAAAGCAACTAGAATAACTACAGAGACCAACGTGAATTACCTAAATACTCATCATAAAACATTTATGAAAAATACACAGCGTACAGCAAATGAAAGACAAAGATCTTGTGAATCCAGCCAATATTTCAGATTCTTTAAGTGTTTTACAGCGAAAACACAATATAGCATTATATTAGCTTACTACAATAGCCAACCACACAACAGCATTGATTCAAGCCAACAATAGCGATAACGAATAAACCAGCAAAAGATATTAATTTTTTCACTAACCTTCTCAAACTTCTTCAGATGACAGTCCTATAACAATATATTACACAATACATATAGAGTTTGTTCGAAAATGTGCATATTTAGCGGCACAAATCGTGGTTATACAATGACAATAGTAGCCAAGCTGCCAACAAAATGTCGGGAGAAATCTTGGGAGAGGCACCTAATCTAATCAGTAACTAATCATAAACTTGACTAAAAAATACAGGTTGGACAGCAAATGAAAGATACATTAGTTCTTAATGCAACCGCTGTGTTAGATTTTTAAAATGAACGTTACTACGACATACAGCGTGCGTTAAAGCGAGACCGCACCGAAATTAATGGCGGAATAGTAGTTTCACATTTTTCAACAGAACAACGAATTAACATCATAAATAGTTCTTACTTTTTGATGAGCTTCCATCAGAATCTTGGGCAAGTTGTCCTTTGTCCAGAAGAATCGTTGCTCAGTTGTAGATTGTCGCCTTCAACTTTGGAATTAGCAGTAAACATTAGCCATGTGGCGAAGACGTGCCCAACTCACTATAACGCAGCACAAAGAAATATCCGAAAATCGCAATATACTGATATAACTCGGTTTAAAATAACTACATTATCACGTTTTTAACACCTATATCGAATAAAATCAGAGCCGGATATATCTAAGGCCTATAACGAGAGCTTTCCAGAACGCCATCCTGAGGTCTGTCTTGCGTCATGGCGAATGTTGAAAAGAGTGTACCCCACGTACCAAGACCCTTTATATGGCCTCAGATCTGCCTAGGAACTCCATTTCAATTCTCACTGCTTGCTGACATCTAGGGGAAGGCCTATGCAGTGCATGTCGACCAATAGAATACATGCAAATTAATAAACTGCCCCTGGAACAGATTGCCTGATTTCAGATTTTCCACTTCCTGTCAGGAAGTTTGCTCCAACTTGAGTTCTGTTTTACTCACAGGTATAATTCAAACGGTTTTAGAAACTAGAGAGTGTTTTCTATCCAATAGTAATAATAATATGCATATTGTACGAGCAAGAATTGAGTACGAGGCAGTTTAATTTGGGAACGAATTTTTACGAAGTGAAAACAGCACCCCCTATTGAGAAAAGGTTAAGACTGTTGGAATAGCATTCCTCATGAAGCTGGTTGAGAGAATGCCAAGATTGTGCAATGCTGTAATTAAGGCAAAGGGTTGCTACTTGGAAGAATCTCAAATATAAAATATTAACTTTTTGGGTTATGACATGATTCCATTTGTGTTATTTCACAGTTTTTATGTCTTCACTATTATTCCACAATGTAGAAAATAGTAAAAAATATACGTAGAAAAACCCTTGAATGAGTAGGTGTCCAAACTTTTGACTGGTACTGTATATTGGACAAAACCCCTTGGAGTGGGTCTGTGGACTTGTCCATGTGAATATTAACTTCTTTGGGCTGCAAGCCCGAAGCCGGGCACAATATGACAACAAGTGCAGGGCGCGAAATTCAAAATATATTTTTTAGAAATATTTAACTTTCACACATTAACAAGTCCAATACAGCATATGAAAGATAAACATCTTGTGAATCCAGCCAACATGTCCGATTTTTAAAATGTTTTACAGCGAAAACACCACATATTTATGTTAGCTCGCCACCAAATACAAAAAAGGACAGACATTTTTCACAGCACAGGTAGCATGCACAAAGCCAACCTAACTAACCAAGAAACAACTTCATCAGATGACAGTCTTATAACATGTTATACAATAAATCTATGTTTTGTTCGAAAAATGTGCATATTTGCGGTATAAATCAGTTTTACATTGCAGCTACCATCACAGCTACCGTCACAAATAGGACCGAAGCAGCCAGAGTAATTACAGACACCAACGTCAAATACCTAAATACTCATCATAAAACATTTCTGAAAAATCGATGGTGTATAGCAAATTAAAGACAAACATCTTGTGAATCCAGCCAATATTTCCGATAAGTGTTTTACAGCGAAAACACAATACAGCATTATATTAGCTTACTACAATAGCCTACCACACTACCGCATTCATTCATCAAGGCACGTTAGCGATAGCAATAGGCACGTTAGCGATAGCGAATAAACCAGCAAAAGATATATAATTTTTGACTAACCTTGATAAGCTTCATCAGATGACAGTCCTATAACATCAGGTTATACATACACTTATGTTTTGTTCGAAAATGTGCATATTTAGAGCTGAAATCAGTGGTTATACATTGTGCTAACGTAGCATCTTTTTCCCAGAATGTGCGGATATTTTTATGGCACTCAACTATTCTGACCAAATAACTATACATAAACGTTACTAAAAAATACATGTTGTATAGGAAATGATAGATACACTAGTTCTTAATGCAATCGCCGTGTTAGAATTCTAAAAATAACTTCATTACGACATCCAGCTTAGGTATAGCGAGAGAGTACCCAAAATCTGGGCGCAAACGACTATTTCACATGTTCGACAGATATATGAAATAGCATCATAAAATGGGTCCTACTTTTGATGATCTTTCATCAGAATGTTGTACAAGGGGTCCTTTGTCGGGAACAATCGTTGTTTGGATTTAGAATGTCCTCTTCTCCAGTCAATTAGCACGGAAAGCTAGCAAAGTAGCGCGAAGCTCTCCTTCCTGAACAAAGGCACACAACGCAACACGCCTAACGTCCCGAATAAATTTCAATAATCTAATAAAACTATATTGAAAAAACATACTTTACGATGATATTGTCACATGTATCAAATAAAATCAAAGCCGGAGATATTAGTCGTCTATAACGACAGCTGTACAGAAGGCAAAACCAGGTCCCTTCACGCGCTCTCCAGAAAACAGGAAACTGGTGACACGTCATGCAAAGAGCTTTTATTCGACCCCAGATCAAGTTATACACTCCATTTCTTCTCTCACTGCCTGTCGACATCTAGTGGAAGACGTATGAAGTGCATGTATACTGATATATATCAAGGACATTTATAGGCAGGCCCTAGAACAGAGCATCGATTTCAGATTTTCCACTTCCTGTCAGGAAGTTTGCTCCAACTTGAGTTCTGTTTTACTCACAGGTATAATTCAAACGGTTTTAGAAACTAGAGAGTGTTTTCTATCCAATAGTAATAATAATATGCATATTGTACGAGCAAGAATTGAGTACGAGGCCGTTTGAAATGGGCACCTTTTATCCGGCTACTCAATACTGCCCCTGCAGCCCAAACAGGTTAAAGTCATCAAAAATGTGAATATTATCTGCCAAGACTACAAGGTCCAATAGGGATTCAGAGAACTCAGTGCGGCCCAGGAGGCCTGTAAACAGTAGCTATAAAAAGTGATTGAGTAGGCTGCATAGATTTCATTACTAGAAGCTCAAAAAACTCAAATGCAGTCATTTTTTTGGTACATTGAAATTTGTTGTCAAATGTTAGCAACACCTCCGCCTTTGCCAGATGAACTGGGGATATTGTCACTAGTGTAACCAGGAAGAGAGGCCTCATTTAAGTAAAGTAAATTCATCAGATTTGAGCCATGTTTCAGTCAGGCCAATCACATCAAGATTATGATCAGTGATTAGTTCATTGACTATGACTGCCTTGGAAGTAAGGGATCTAACATTAAGTAACCCTATTTTGAGATGTGAGATATCACAACCTCTTTCAATAATAACAGGAATGGAGGAGGTCTTTATTCCAGTGAGATTGCTAAGGCGAACACAGCCATGTTTTGTTTTGCTTAACCTACAGTAGATCGAGGCACTGACACAGTCTCAATAGGGATAGCTGAGCTGACTACACTGACTGTGCTCGTCAGACTCCACTAAGTTGGCAGGCTGGCTAACAGCCTGCTGCCTGGCCTGCACCCTATCTCATTGTGGAGCTAGAGGAGTTAGAGCCATTTCTATGTTCATAGATAAGATGAGACAACCCTCCAGCTAGGATGTAGTCCATCATTCCTCAGCAGGCCAGGCTTGGTCCTATTTGTGACTGAGTCCCAGAAAGAGGGCCAATTATCTACAAATTCTATCTTTTGGGAGGGGCAGAAAACAGTTTTCAACCAGCAATTGAGTTGTGAGACTGCTGTAGAGCTCATCACTCCCCCTAACTGGGAGGGGGCCAGAGACAATTACTCGATGCCATCTTTCTAGCTGATTTACACGCTGAAGCTATGTTGCGCTTGGTGACCTCTGACTTTCATCTTAACATCGTTGGTGCCGACGTGGACAACAATATCTAATAGTGTCTTCAGAAAATTGAGCGCCGGAGCAGGCATGACAGTGCTCCGAGGGCAAGGAGTGGCCGGTACGGACGGACGGCGGAGATGGAAATCCCGGATAATGTTGGTAGCCACAGTACACTGTCCTCTTCTCCATTTGCCCGTCCCTCAACCCAGGGGACAGACTCACTGAATTACACGTTTGGTTATATTACACAGAAGTGCTCTTTGTGAATTTCCTCTGCAGTGTAAATTTGTATTCACACCGCGTGCATATGTTAGGAGTGACAGCTATTTAGCATTAGGTTTGAATGCCTTTGAAAAAGCACCTCTTCAAAGCACCACAGGGACTAGAACACATACCAGATGGTGTTAAAATGGGATGTTCTCACCAGGGGGTAATGCAAATGTTCATCACTCATTAATATCTGGGATAAGTAATTTGGTAATGATAGAATAGATGTAAGACTTTTTCATTATGCCATTGTTCTAAAGGGAGACTGACTGGATCAGTTAATGCTCGAGATCAAAGCATGAAGTTAACAAAAAACAACAACAATTCCAGCAAATTCTAAGCAGATACTTTATCACCGTGTCTGACGAGACACAAAGTGTCAAATTGAAGCACAGGCAGAGAAATATTACTTGTGTGGTCCAAACATTGGTTTCAGTTTTGAATGGTATATAGACCACAGCGCTAGTTCCAAGTGAGCCTCTTCAGTCTGCACTTAATGAAACAGATCAATCTTCATCTTCATAAGGATGATCGAAACAGGTCAGTCATAAAGTTATGAATTCAGACAGTGCAGAGGCATCCCACAAAGGTTATTATCAACGTCTCATGTAATTGAATTGGGAGGAAACAAAAGAGTGGACCGCAACTAACTGGACGGGGGGGAAAAAATCAATTAATTAAAAAGAGTACTTGCCAACAGTATCATCAGTCTTTTTGAGCAATGTGAGAATGGCCGTAAACGATTATCCATGCATTGAGTCTCAAAAGTATTTCGGCATTCCTATGTCAAAGATTTATTACGTCAACTCCATACATGACGTTGGTACCACAGGGTCATCAAAGCTTCATGAAAATGCATTTAACTTCTTCTTAATAGGGGGCGCCCTTTTCACTTCTGGATAAAATTGTGCCCAATTTAAACGGCCTCGTACTCTGTCCTAGATCATATGATATGCATATTATTATTACTATTGGATAGAAAACCCTCTGAAGTTTTTAAAACTGTTTGAATTATATCTGTGAGTAAAACAGAACTCATTTGGCAGGCAAACTTCCAAACAGGAAGTGAAAATTCTGAAATGGGTCTCTGTGAAAGGCATTGCCTATTCAATTGTCTTTTATTTATGGATCTGTATGCACTTCATACACCTTCCACTAGATATCAACAGGCAGTAGAACGTGGAATGAAGTCTCTAGCTTTTTCTGGGACCGGATGTGACTCGTTGGAGTGAGAGGTCAGCCATATTGATAGTACCTGGCTACGCACTAGGGTTTGTCACATCGTTTTCTGCAATGCGTCTGGGAAATGCTCCGTCTGGGACGTTATTGGATTGATTTCTGAAAAACATCCTAAAGATGGATTATCAACTGAGTTTGACCAGATTATTCGACTATTATTATGACTTTTTGAATTTTTCGTTCATGCGTAAAATCTTCATGTACACGTGAGCTCCACTATGCTAGCCAAAGTTGCTATTTCGACAGAAGAAATGGACATTCTAAAACAAAACAACGATTTATTGTGGAACTAGGACTCCTTGCACTGCATTCTGATGAAAGATCATCAAAGGTAAGGGAATATTTATGATGTTATTTCGTATTTTTGTGGACTCTTTGGACTCCAACATGGCGGAGAATGGCTGAGCGCTGTCTCAGATTATTGCATGCTGTGCTTTGTACTAAAGTATTTTTTTTAAATCTAACACAGCGGTTGCATTAAGAACCAGTGTATCTTTAATTATACACTGCTCAAAAAAATAAAGGGAACACTAAAATAACACATCCTAGATCTGAATGAATGAAATATTCTTATTAAATACTTTTTTCTTTACATAGGTGAATGTGCTGACAACAAAATCACACAAAAATTATCAATGGAAATCAAATTTATCAACCCATGGAGTTCTGGATTTGGAGTCACACTCAAAATTAAAGTGGAAAACCACACTACAGGCTGATCCAACTTTGATGTAATGTCCTTAAAACAAGTCAAAATGAGGCTCAGTAGTGTGTGTGGCCTCCACGTGCCTGTATGACCTCCCTACAACGCCTGGGCATGCTCCTGATGAGGTGGCGGATGGTCTCCTGAGGGATCTCCTCCCAGACCTGGACTAAAGCATCCGCCAACTCCTGGACAGTCTGTGGTGCAACGTGGCGTTGGTGGATGGAGCGAGACATGATGTCCCAGATGTGCTCAATTGGATTCAGGTCTGGGGAACGGGCGGGCCAGTCCATAGCATCAATGCCTTCCTCTTGCAGGAACTGCTGACACACTCCAGCCACATGAGGTCTAGCATTGTCTTGCATTAGGAGGAACCCAGGGCCAACCGCACCAGCATATGGTCTCACAAGGGGTCTGAGGATCTCATCTCGGTACCTAATGGCAGTCAGGCTACCTCTGGCGAGCACATGGAGGGCTGTGCGGCCCACCAAATAAATGCCACCCCACACCATGACTGACCCACCGCCAAACCGGTCATGCTGGAGGATGTTGCAGGCAGCAAAACGTTCTCCACGGCGTCTCCAGACTCTGTCACGTCTGTCACATGTGCTCAGTGTGAACCTGCTTTCATCTGTGAAGAGCACAGGGCGCCAATGGCGAATTTGCCAATCTTGGTGTTCTCTGGCAAATGCCAAACGTCCTGCACGGTGTTGGGCTGTAAGCACAACCCCCACCTGTGGACGTCGGGCCCTCATACCACCCTCATGGAGTCTGTTTCTGACCGTTTGAGCAGAAACATGCACATTTGTGGCCTGCTGGAGGTCATTTTGCAGGGCTCTGGCAGGGCTCTGGCAGTGCTCCTCCTGCTCCTCCTTGCACAAAGGCGGAGGTAGCGGTCCTGCTGCTGGGTTGTTGCCCTCCTACGGCCTCCTCCACGTCTCCTGATGTACTGGCCTGTCTCCTGGTAGCGCCTCCATGCTCTGGACACTACGCTGACAGACACAGCAAACCTTCTTGCCACAGCTCGCATTGATGTGCCATCCTGGATGAGCTGCACTACCTGAGCCACTTGTGTGGGTTGTAGACTCCGTCTCATGCTACCACTAGAGTGAAAGCACTGCCAGCATTCAAAAGTGACCAAAACATCAGCCAGGAAGCATAGGAACTGAGAAGTGGTCTGTGGTCACCACCTGCAGAACCACTCCTTTATTGGGGGTGTCTTGCTAATTGCCTATACTTTCCACCTGTTGTCTATTCCATTTGCACAACAGCATGTGAAATTTATTGTCAATCAGTGTTGCTTCCTAAGTGGACAGTTTGATTTCACAGAAGTGTGATTGACTTGGAGTTACATACTGTTGCCTTGAATCAATGCTGTTGTGTGGTTGGCTATTGTAGTAAGCTAATATAATGCTATATTGTGTTTTCGCTGTAAAACACTTAACTTCTTTGGGCTGCAAGCCCGAAGCCGGGCACAATATGACAACAGCCACTTCAAGTGCAGGGCGCGAAATTCAAAATATATGTTTTAGAAATATTTAACTTTCACACATTAACAAGTCCAATACAGCATATGAAAGATAAACATCTTGTGAATCCAGCCAACATGTCCGATTTTTAAAATGTTTTACAGCGAAAACACCACATATTTATGTTAGCTCGCCACCAAATACAAAAAAGGACAGACATTTTTCACAGCACAGGTAGCATGCACAAAGCCAACCTAACTAACCAAGAACCAACCAAACTAACCAAGAAACAACTTCATCAGATGACAGTCTTATAACATGTTATACAATAAATCTATGTTTTGTTCGAAAAATGTGCATATTTGAGGTATAAATCAGTTTTACATTGCAGCTACCATCACAGCTACCGTCACGAAATAGGACCGAAGCAGCCAGACTAATTACAGACACCAACGTCAAATACCTAAATACTCATCATAAAACATTTCTGAAAAATCGATGGTGTACAGCAAATTAAAGACAAACATCTTGTGAATCCAGCCAATATTTCCGATTTTTTAAGTGTTTTACAGCGAAAACACAATATAGCATTATATTAGCTTACTACAATAGCCTACCACACTACCGCATTCATTCATCAAGGCACGTTAGCGATAGAAATAGGCACGTTAGCGATAGAGAATAAACCAGCAAAAGATATATAATTTTTGACTAACCTTGATAAGCTTCATCAGATGACAGTCCTATAACATCAGGTTATACACACTTATGTTTTGTTCGAAAATGTGCATATTTAGAGCTGAAATCAGTGGTTATACATTGTGCTAACGTAGCATCTTTTTCCCAGAATGTGCGGATATTTTTATGACACTCAACTATTCTGACCAAATAACTATACATAAACGTTACTAAAAAATACATGTTGTATAGGAAATGATAGATACACTAGTTCTTAATGCAATCGCCGTGTTAGAATTCTAAAAATAACTTCATTACGACATCCAGCTTAGGTATAGCGAGAGAGTACCCAAAATCTGGGCGCAAACGACTATTTCACATGTTCGACAGATATATGAAATAGCATCATAAAATGGGTCCTACTTTTGCTGATCTTTCATCAGAATGTTGTACAAGGGGTCCTTTGTCGGGAACAATCGTTGTTTGGATTTAGAATGTCCTCTTCTCCAGTCAATTAGCACGGAAAGCTAGCAAAGTGGCGCTAAGCTCTCCTTCCTGAACAAAGGCACACAACGCAACACGCCTAACGTCCCGAATAAATTTCAATAATCTAATAAAACTATATTGAAAAAACATACTTTACGATGATATTGTCACATGTATCAAATAAAATCAAAGCCGGAGATATTAGTCGTCCATAACAACAGCTTATCAGAAGGCAAATCTAGGTCCCTTCACGCGCTCTCCAGAAAACAGGAAACTGGTGACACGTCATGCCGAGAGCTTTTATTCGACCCCAGATCAAGTTACACACTCCATTTCTTCTCTCACTGCCTGTCGACATCTAGTGGAAGACGTATGAAGTGCATCTATACTAATAAATATCAAGGACATTAATAGGCAGGCCGTAGAAGAGAGCATCGATTTCAGATTTTCCACTTCTTGTCAGGAAGTTTGCTGCAAAATGAGTTCTGTTTTACTCACAGATATAATTCAAACGGTTTTAGAAACTAGAGTGTTTTCTATCCAATAGTAATAATAATATGCATATTGTACGAGCAAGAATTGAGTACGAGGCCGTTTGAAATGGGCACCTTTTATCCGGCTACTCAATACTGCCCCTGCAGCCCAAACCGGGGATTGCCTTCTGAAAAGCTGTCGTTATAGGCGACTACTATCTCCGGCTTTGATTTTATTTGATACATGTGACAATATCATCGTAAAGTATGTTTTTTCAATATAGTTGAATCAGATTATTGAAATATTTTCGGGAGTTTTGCCGTGTTCCGTTCTCTTCCGTTTGTTGACATGGAGAGATTCGCGCCACTTGGCAAGTGTGCTTGCTAATTCAAGAGGGAAAAAGGACGTTCTAAATCCAAACAACGATTGTTCTTGACAAAGGACCCCTTGTACAACATTCTGATGAAAGATCAGCAAAAGTAGGACCCATTTTATGATGCTATTTCATATATCTGTCGAACTGTGTACTATTAGTTTTGCGCCCAGGTTTTGGGCACTCGCTCGCCATAACGTAAGCCTTATGTCGTAATGAAGTTATTTTTAGAATTCTAACACGGCGATTGCATTAAGAACTAGTGTATCTATCATTTCCTATACAACATGTATTTTTTAGTTATGTTTATGAATAGTCATTTGGTCAGAATATGTGTCAGAAAAAGTGTCAGAAAAATATCCGGACGTTGTGGGAAAAATATGTTACTTTAGCACAATGTATAACCACTGATTTCAGCTCTAAATATGCACATTTTCGAACAAAACACAAGTGTATGTATAACCTGATGTTATAGGACTGTCATCTGATGAAGCTTATCAAGGTTAGTCAAAAATTATATATCTTTTGCTGGTTTGTTACGATCGCTAACCTTTGCTACTGGGGAATGGCTTGTGTTTCTGGCTATTGTGTTTTCGCTGTAAAACACTTAATAAATCGGAAATATTGGCTGGAATCACAAGATGCCTGTCTTTCATTTGCTGTACACTATGTATTTTTCAGAAATGTTTTATGATGAGTATTTAGGTATTTGACGTTGGTGTCTGTAATTATTATGGCTGCTTTCGGTGCAATTTCTGATTGTAGCTGCAATGTAAACTATGATTTATACCTGAAATATGCAAATTTCAAAACATAGATTTATTGAATAACATGTTATAAGACTGTCATCTGATGAAGTTGTTTCTTGGTTAGTTTGGTTGGTTCTTGGTTAGTTAGGTTGGCTTTGTGCATGCTACCTGTGCTGTGAAAAATGTCTGTCCTTTTTTGTATTTGGTGGTGAGCTAACATAAATATACGTGCTGTTTTCGCTGTAAAACATTTAAAAAATCGGACATGTTGGCTGGATTCACAAGATGTGTACCTTTCATTTGCTGTATTGGACTTGTTAATGTGTGAAAGTTAAATATTTCTAAAAAATATATTTTGAATTTCGCGCCCTGCACTTGAAGTGGCTGTTGTCATATTGTGGCCGGCCTCGGGCTTGCAGCCAGAAGAAGTTAACCTATGCTCTGTCCTCTTGGGCTCAGTGGTGTGAATGAACCCATAATATTGACGAAGAGATGGGGGACCTCATCCATCCACACCAAACATCCATGACACCTACATAGAGGTCCTCTTTTAAGAGCCCCGTTCACCGCCTCAACCCTGGGATCCTGATAACTAATCAATATATAATCTCTGTGTGGATATGCCCGACCAATCCCCCATCCATCACCCTGTTTTGGCTTTATCACTCTGGGAGTTTAAATAGGCCACTCTATGCATGTATACTAGAAGCTCAAAAGTCTGCCCACTAGTTAGAACTTTTGGTCTTTCTGGAGAATGTGATAAGGTTTGTGGTGGTTTCGCACTCATGATGTCAAGAGGTTCTTCATGTAATGAAAGGGACTGGTCATTCGCTAGCAACATGCATAGCAACAAGAGCTGCTGATGTCATAGTCCTGACCATTATTTATTTCCACATCTCACCTGTTGAGAGATCTGCCTCCTACTAGTCTCTATCCATCTCTATCGTCTTGACACTCTCATTGTCTTGTCTTTGCTCATTTGTAAGAGGCGTATTCATTACATAGGCCAAACAACACAGTTGTAGCTTACAGTTGAAGTCAGAAGCTTACATACACCTTAGCCAAATACATTTAAACTCAGTTCGTCACAATTTCTGACATTTATCCTAGTAAAAATTCCCTGTCTTAGGTCAATTTGGATCACCACTTTATTTTAAGAATGTGAAATGTCAGAATACTAGTAGAGGGGGATTTATTTCAGCTTTTAGTTCTTTCATCACATTCCAAGTGGGTCAGAAGTTTACATACACTCAATTAGTATTTTGCAGCATTGCCTTTAAATTATTTAACTTGGATCAAACGTTTCGGGTAGCCTTCCACAAGCTTCCACCAATAAATTGGGTGAATTTTGGCCCATTCCTCCTGACAGAGCTCGTGTAACTGAGTCAGGTTTGTAGGCCTCCTTGCTTGCACACGCTTTTTCAGGTTTGCCCACACATTTTCTATAGGATTGAGGTCAGGGCTTTGTGATGGCCACTCCAATACATTGACTTTGTTGTCCTTAAGCCATTTTGCCACAACTTTGGAAGTATACTTGGGGTCATTGTCCATTTGGAAGACACATTTGCGACCAAGCTTTAACTTCCTGACTGATGTCTTGAGATGTTGCTTCAATATATCCATATAATTTTCCTGCCTCCTGATGCCATCTATTTTGTGAAGTGCACCAGTCCCTCCTGCAGCAAAGCACACCCACAACATGATGCTGCCACCCCCGTGCTTCACGGTTGGGAAGTTGTTCTTCGGCTTGCAAGCATCCCCCTTTTTCCTCCAAATATAACAATGGTCATTATGGCCAAACAGTTCTAATTTTGTTTCATCAGACCAGAGGACATTTCTCCAAAAAGTACGATCTTTGTCCCCAAGTGCAGTTGCAGATTTGGAGCAGTGGCTTCTTCCTTGCCTTTCATGTTATGTCGATATAGATACATTTGTACCTGTTTCCTCCAGCATCTTCACAAGGGCCTTTGCTGTTGTTCTGGGATTGATTTGCACTTTTCATCTCTAGGAGACAGAACGCGTCTCCTTCCGGAGCGGTATGACGGCTGCGTGGTCCCATGGTGTTTATACTTGCATACTATTGTTTGTACAGATGAACGTGGTACCTTCAGGCGTTTGGAAATTGCTCCCAAGGATGAACCAGACTTTTCTTTTTGAGGTCTTGGCTGATTTCTTTTGATTTTCCCATGATGTCAAGCAAAGAGGCACTGAGTTTGAAGGTAGGCCTTGAAATACATCCACAGGTACACCTCCAATTGACTGAAATGATGCCAATTAGCCTATCAGAAGCTTTTAAATCCATGACAAAATTTCTGGAATTTTCCAAGCTGTTTAAAGGCACAGTCAACTTAGTGTATGTAAACTTCTGACCCACTGGAACTGTGATACAGTGATTTATAAGTGAAATAATCTGTCTGTAAACAATTGTTGGAAAAATTACCCGTGTCATGCACAAAGTAGCTTGTTAACTAACTATAGTTTGTTAAAACTTCTTCTTAATAGGGGGCGCTGTTTTCACTTTGGGAAAAAATCGTGCTCAAATTAAACGGCCACGTACTCTGTTCTAGATCATACGATATGCATATTATTATTACTATTGGATAGAAAACACTCTGCCATTTTTTTTATTGCGCACCAGAGAGCACCATATTGTTTTCTGCAATGCATTAGGTAGACAACGAAATGCTCCGTCTTGGACGTTATTGGATACATATGAGAAAAACATCATAAAGATGGATTTTCAACTGAGTTTGACCAGTTTATTCTTAGTTTATTATGACTTTTGGAATTTTTCGTTCCATGCGCCAAGAGTTCATGGACATGTGTGCTCCACCATGCTAGCCAAAGTTGCTAATTTGACAGAAGAAATGGACATTCTAAAACAAAACAACGATTTATTGTGGAACTAGGACTCCTTGCACTGCATTCTGATGGAAGATCATCAAAGGTAAGAGAATATTTATGATGTTATTTCGTATTTTTGTGGAATATGTTGGCTCCAACATGGCGGAGAATGGCTGGGCGCTGTCTGAGATTATTGCATGCTGTACTTTGTACTAAAGTAATTTTTTAAAATCTAACACAGCGGTTGCATTAAGAACCAGTGTATCTTTCATTTGCTGTACAACATGTATTTTTTAGCAAAGTTTATGATGAGTTTTTTGGTTAGATTACGTGACTGTCCAAAATTTCTCCGGACAATTTGATCCATTTTGGCGCCATATTCACAATGTAAAACCAGAATTTGTAGCTATAAATATGCACATTTTCGAACAAAACATAAATGTATTGTATAACATGATGTTATAAGACTGTCATCTGATGAAGTTGTTCAAAGGTGATTAATTTTAGTGATTGTAGTGATTAATTTTATCTCTATTTGTGGGTTTTGTGAAAGCTATGTTTGCGGTGAAAAAATGGCATTGTGTGTTTGGTTATTGTGGTGAGCTAACATAAATATATATTGTGTTTTCGCTGTAAAACATTTAAAAAATCGGAAATGTTGGCTGGATTCACAAGATGTTTATCTTTCATTTGCTGTATTGGACTTGTGATTTCATGAAATTATATTATATGATATCCCTGTGGCGCTAGGCTAGGCTATGCTAGTCAGCTTTTTTGATGAGGATGATCCCGGATCCGGGAGGGGGGGTCGGTAGAGGTTATTAACAAGACATTTGTGGAGTGGTTGAAAAACAAGTTTTAATTACTCCAACCTAAGTGTATGTAAACTTCCGACTTCAACTGTATATCTTGTTTCACACTGATAATTGTCCCCCTGCGTTCTTGTGTGGAGTGCACGCTGCTCAGAGACATAACTAAAGATCTGGTAATAAAGCTCTGAGTGGTTGTGATCTCAGGGTCGGTTTTTCTCAATGTCTTTTTCTCCTTTCCTTTTCCCCTTCTACGTTCTCCTCTCCAATCCTTTCCACTATCTCTCTCTCTGCCCCCCCTCCGCCTCTCTCTGTGTCCCCGCCGCCTCTCTCTCTCTCTCTCTTTGTCCACCCCACACCCCTCTCTCTCTATCCACCCTGCACCTCTCTCTCTGTCTCCCCCCTCTCTGTCCACCCCGCCTCCCCCTCTCTCATCCCCACTCTCTCTCTCATCCCACTGTCTATAGCCCGTGGACCCTGGTAGTGGGAGGTGCAGACAGAATAGGGTTCCAGAGGTCGTTCTACAATAATTAAACATAAATTAGATGAATTTCAATTGGAGATGGTGTGGACACACAATACAGGCCCAGTTATTTTATCTCCTCTTTTTTCACCCCGTTTTGCCACTTTCTTTATTTGCCTCGTTCTTTCACATAGCCCCAACACACTTGAATCCTTCCCTTTCCATGGGCACAGACACCTATCCAGGCTAAATTAGTACATTTGATGATTCCACCCAATTTTGTTGGACCGCAGTTGACATTTAATTCCACAACTCCACTAGCTCTCTTCTTTCCCAAACTGCTTCCAGATTAATTAGATTTAATAGCCTTTACAAATGGCAGATTTTCAACTCACACCATATAGAATATGGCTTCTGTCATGGTCATGACCAACATACCCTCTGGGTAAAAGTGTAACTGAAGTTGTGATCAATAATTTAGCTGAGTATATGCACTCAGCTCGATCACCTGCTTCTCAAGGGCCCTGCAAAATGATGAAATACAATACTGGCTGATTTGAATGAGCAAGTGAAAATGCATATGGAAATAGGTCTATAGGAGTGGGTACTAGAGGAGTCTATTTGCAGTTGATGATATTGCAGTGCAGATTGATGCAGTGGGCTCTACTTGGCTGAGAAGTCGATGATATGGATGGCTGTATGAATCAGGCTCTCAGCTGTCAGATTATGTGCGTTTGTCAATCCCACCTGTTAGAGCTGGGCTCTGACAGCGACAGGCAGCACTGCTGTCTAACTGGCGAAGTAAAACAATGTTAGGATGGCAGGGGATATTTGAAAGCGAAAGAAATGTGTGTTTGTCCATTTATGTTTGCTGGAAGGTGTTACATACGCCTCGAGGAAGAGGGAACGCAACACCCTGCTACAACTCAACTCCCCGTGGAGTGAAAGAGGTATGGGATTGTAGGTGCGAGTAAGGATGACAAAGGCAGAGAATTTACTGTTTACTGGGAATTTATTCCTTCACACGGTAAATTTGGGGAAAAGGGGCTGGACGGAACCAAAGCAAAGAAAGTAAATGTCAAAGCCCCCTTTCCTACCTTACCTGTCTAACCACTACTTACCTACAGTCCCATACCTCTTTCACTCCACGGGGAGTTGAGTTGTAGCAGGGTGTTGCGTTCCCTCTTCTTCGAGGCGTATGTAACATAATGGGGGCTCATCCGGGATTTCATTAAACCCACCGGACCCTGCTGCTCTGAGCTCTCTGTGGTTAGTGATTGAGGTGTGATGGTAGGTTGTGAGTTTGGATGACTTGTTTAGTTTGCGTGTGTTCAGAAGGCTGCAGTGTACAAGATGGCTGCCTCAGCTAGACGCTGGCTCGAGTGCGACCACAACCTGCTAATCATCAAGCCCACTTCGATGTGAGTAAAAATATAGCTTTAGTCCCTCCATTCCGGCAGACAGAAGTTGATTCCTATTTCTCTGTGTTTGAGCGTGTAGCCGCTGCGCTGCATTGGCCACTCGAGGTTTGGCCGCTCCTGTTACAATGTAAATTGTCTGGGAAAGCCCAGGAAGTAGTAGCTGCTCTCTCCCTGGAAGACAGTTTACACTATGATACAGTTAAAACTACCATGTTGCGGGCTTATGAGTTGGTGCCTGAAGCTTATAGACAGCGCTTCAGGAACCACAAAAAAAACCTCACCGTACGTTTGTTGAGTTTGCTAGGGACAAAGAGTCTCTGTTTAATTGCTGGTGTTCCACCAGCAAAGCTAACACCTTTGCTGATATTTGGGAGTTGTTGCTGTTGGAGGATATTAAAAGCAACCTCCCTGATAGAATTATAGTTCATTTAAATGAGCAGAAAGTGGTGACAATGGCCCAGGCAGCAGTGTTGGCAGATGAGTACGCTTTGACACACAAGACTGTCTTTGGTGCGCCTCGTTTTGAAGGCCGAACAATTACGTCATCAGTGCCTCGTTCAGGTCACTTTTCCTCTGACAACCCTAAGCCTTTCCATGAAATCCGTAAATGTTTTTATTGTCACCAAAAGGGTCACGTGATTGCAGACTGCCCGGTTTTGAAAAATATACTGAAACAGTCCCTGTCACCGTCCCCAAAAATGAAAAGTGTGGGTTTAGTCAAGTTATTGATTCAGCATTTGGGAAAAGGGATCCTATCTATGCTCCGTTTATCTCTACCGGTTGTGTTTCCTTAACTGGGGAACAAGCGGATCAAAAGCCCATACAAATCTTACGGGACACCGGGGCGGCGCAGTCAGTAATCGTTACTGATGCTTTACCCTGGTCTCCTGAAGCGTATTGTGGCTCGCATGTCATATTACAGGGTATAGAGACAAAAACCGTACCTGTACCATTACACTGTGACCACTTAGTATCAGGACGTTTCCGTGTTGGTGTAGTGTCTACACTGCCAGTAAAAGGAGTCACATTGCTAATAGGGAACGATATCGCTGGTGGTAACGTCACTCCTGTGTTAGAGGTAGTAGACAACCCAGAAATCAGAACAGCAGTTGATAAATTGGTTCAAGTATTTCCCCATGTTTTTCCTGCTTGTGTGTTAACGAGGGCACAATCTCGCAAGCTGTGGTGGATTTGGCTAGTTCCATTTTTGAGAATGTTGAGGTAGAAGACAATGCACCGAGTATTCCTTCTGCAATGCCGACAGTTTTACCTCCGTAAAAACTAAGGCAGGGGAAAGTGAAATCGCGCCCCAATTACATTATTCTTTTGTCAGTCTCCCTCGAAGGTGATTGAATGTCAAAAAGGAGACACCAGTCTTCGCAATTGTTTTGCTTCGGTAATTTCCATTGAGGAAGCTAAAACTAGAGAGACCGCCTACTTTATGGAAGCAGGAGTTTTGATGCGTAAATGGGCAGCTCATGACACCGTTAGTGAGTGAAGTGTGTCAAGTGGTTGTTCCTACACCGTTCCGACAGCAGGCGCTGTCACTCGCCCATGACCAGGGGTGGTCCGGACATTTAGGGATCACGGAGACTTATAACCGAGTTCTTTGACATTTTTTCTGGCCAGGTTTGAAGTCTGACGTTGTCCAATTTTGTAAAACATGTCCCGTATGTCAACTCACTGGTAAAGCGAATCAAACAGTTCCTCAAGCGCCTCTCTGCCCGATTCCTGTGGTGGGGGAACCGTTTGAAAGAGTGATAATCGATTGTGTAGGTCCGTTGCCGAAAACCAGGTCAGGTAACCAGTTCTTACTAACAATAATGTGCAGTGCTACTCGATACCCAGAGGCTATTCATCTCCATACTATAATGGCTAAGACTGTGGTGAAGGCACTCGTGAAGTACTTCTCTACGTTTGGACTCCCTAAAGTAATCCAAACTGATCAGGGAACCAACTTCATGTCAAAACTGTTCTCAAATGTGTTAAAGACACTGTGTATTTCCCATCAGGTCTCCAGTCCGTATCATCCGGAGAGTCAAGAGGCCTCGAACGCTGGCATCAGACGCTAAAGGTGATGCTACACAAGTATTGCATGGATACCTGTACCGATTGGGATGATGGGGGTGCCCTTTGTCCTATTAGGGAAACAATACAAGAGTCCTTAGGGTTGAGCCCTGCTGACCTTGTGTTTGGACACACCCCCACGGGGTCCGCTGAAAGTTTTTAAGGAGCATATTTTATCTCCTACACCCAGCAGCGCCCCTAAAAATGTGTTGGATTATGTCAGTAAGATGCGGGAGAGACTGCACGCCGCATGTGCGTTAGCCCAAAAGTTGCATTATGACAAAAAGGCTGTTGGCCGTTCTTTCGCACCTGGGGATCAAGTTTTAGTTTTGTTGCCAATCCCTGGCTCATCTCTGTCGGCACATTTTTCTTGGCCATATCTTGTGGAAAAGAAACTCCGTGACACCAATTATGTGATAAAGACCCCAGATCGGAGGCGTTCTTCCCGTATATGTCATGTTAACATGCTGAAAGCATATTATGTGCGTGGTTCTCCCAACAGTTCCTCAGGTAAGCCGGTCCAGGCCGCCGTCTCCAGTGTGGCTGCGGTGGTGCTGAAGCCTGACTGGGACCTAGAAGAGGATAAGGAGGACGGGTTGGAGTTACGCCATACGTTACAGCACTGTGAAAGCTTATGTAATTCAGAGATGCTGAAAAAGTTACCCTCTCAAATGGAACATTTGGAGAACGATCAAACTAATGATCTAAATCGTACTAATAAATAGTTTTCTCAATGTGTTTCAGGACGTTCCAAGTCGCACGTCCCTCTTGGAACATGACGTGGATGTGGGGAACCCTGCTCCTATACATCAGCATCCTTACCGGGTTAATGCAAAGAAAAGGGAGGTAATGAAAAGTGAGGTAGCTTATTTACTACAGAATGACATGGCAAAACCCAGTAACAGCTCCTGGAGTTCCCTGTGTATTCTTGTTCCTAAGCCTGACGGTGGCTGGGGGAAAAAACGGACTCTTCTTTGTAACGAGTGCGCTGAGCGTCGGGAAGCAAGTTCAGGGTGTGAGCGTTTTAATAAATAAAAGAAACAATGAACACGAAACACAAACAACGCACCGACATAAAAACAGTTTCACACCTGAGGAAAGAACACCTGAGGAAAGAACTAAGGGGAGTGACAGATATAGGGAAGATAATCAAGGAGGTGATGGAGTCCAGGTGAGTGTCATGAGGCGCAGGTGCACAAGACGATGGTGACAGGTGTGCGGGATAATCAGCAGTATATGTGACATTCTTGAAAGTGAGGACAGATAGAGTCCCCTCCATGATAACCACAATGCACTACAAGACAGGTCACAAATCGAATTTATATCCACCAGAAATTCATGAAGAAATAAAATTTTTGCATTTGAATATTTGTAAGGGTGGTGACAATTGTTCAGTTTGAGCTGAACAAGGGTAGCAAGACGGTGACTCGCCTCTCATGAATCTCTCGTACCTTGCATATAGGAAAAACTAATTGCATGATTCCACTGTATGTCTCACAAAGAGTGGAGGTCATCCTTAATGACACAAAAAATAAAACAACCATTGTTATTCCAAGGAAAGTGTCTGTCACTTCCCGCTCGCCAGTAGGCCACATTTCATTATTCCCATCAGCGAGGTAATTCACAGTAAAATACGGAGGCTAAATTGCAGAGCGTGAGAAGCCTCCCAATGTTATCACACTATCGACGCATCTAACGCAGCCACAGGTTGTGTTAATGAAAAAATAAAAATTGTCTAAATGAGACAGGTGCCTACTGTTTATGCTGCCACGGCATACCACCTAATTTCCCCGGTGTTGATTTATTTGTCCGTATGTATTCTCGGCCATCCTCGAAGGTCGTGCCACGTGTTCTGTAATTGCGTGACATAGACACTGACGTTTTTAGTCCATTTTAGTGCCGCAGTGCATTCCCTCCTAATCAAGCTCAATATTATCACTATATTATTTTCACCTCGTTTTCTCGGGGGCTTATTCAAACAGGCAGGTGTTTAGAAATACTCATACCTTTATACCAGTGAGAATTGAAATGGAAGATCGTCACTATATGCTGTCTATAAGTCTATCCTCAACGTTCTCATTTCAAAAGAGCACGGTTACTGTTTTTGATCAACCAGGATATTAAAGAACTTTCAGAGACAATTTAACCTGCAAGACAGATTGTGAGATATTAGTGTTACCTTATTGAGATAAAGCCAGTGGGACATCATCAGGTAATATTTTACTTTGATGCAGACGCATTGCTAACATTGTACCACTTTTAATATTCAAAGCAATGCTTACAATAGAGTTCAGACATTATGTATTCCTTATCCCCACATATAGTACTCTAGCTTCCAGACCTATCTAGGTACATGTATATTATCATTAACCGATCAAACTTTGAAATGCAATTAGACTACCAATGACCTCAGTTGACCGTCAACTGATACGGTAGCTAAACATTTCATACCTTCCTCAATTCTCACCAAAAAATGTAGCAACTCAAAAAATGCCGACAAATGAGGTGGATATGTCTCTGCACAGGATTCTATCATGCATTGGAGGCACACTGATTCACTGCTATGATAGATTATATGTATCTGCTGACTGCTGGTGTGAACCGAATTAAATCGATAGTGTTTAGTCAACAATGGGATTCAGTGAGTTGTCACCGTCAGATATAGTGCCAAATGTTTGTGTCGGCACATGTCACAGTGGAAGGAAGAAGATTGGCAGATGCTGGGGAGGAGAGGGACGGAGCTTTGGAAATTATGAATAATTATAAATGCTATCGTATACGGTAATGAGAAAACAATATGGAACCAAGAATGTAAGCAGGTGGAATGAATTAGGAAGAACATGGCAATTTGTGGAGGAGGGTGTGAAGGGGGATGGGGGATAGGAAGAAGAGGTAGCTGGATTACAGAGAAAGGAGCTAAATCAGAATATAATGACTGTGTATAGATGAGTTAGGTAAAAGGGACTTCGTAATGTAGACCCTCTCATGCTAAAATAAGATTCTGAATCATACTGTATGGCCATGTGACGATAACTTGTAATGATTTACGACTTGAGATTGTGAGAGATGTCAATCACGTGCCCTGTTCCAATGATCACTGTTATCATAGGTGATTTTACACACAATTTGATTGTCCAGGAAAAGCTCATACACAGATAGAACCATCAGATGAAGTGTAACCGTACAACCACTGTTGACGGTGTGGTTTAGCAGACCCTAGTGTTGTGAATATTTGCTGCGGGGAAAGGGCACTGGCTTTGGGTGAGGAGCAGATCTACATGATGATGATAATTTTTGGGGAAAAAGGGATGTGTGCAAGTCAAACTAATCCATGCCTCTCACCTTCTGATTTCTATTGTGCATGACACATATTGCGTGAAGTAAGCTTCATCAGCCATTACGAATAGTATTGGACTGCACTGAGGTTGTCTGTAGGTAGCTATTGTATTGTTTTGACCATCAATTTGAGAATGCTCAAAATCAACAGAAAAGTAAACTGTTTGCAGAGTTCAACACCCTTTATTCAAAAAGACCCCTAGAGTAATTAATTTATGAAAATCAGCTACTAATAAAACAATTTAATTTCCACACAGATTTACATTTAAACAGATGAGAAATGTCTTTCAGCATTTGTTCAATTCACTTAAAAAAGTTGAATAGAACTTTGATGATATTGTTCCTCAGTAGACTCCACACAGTTGTTGGCAAATACTAGTATTCAAACATAATTCAGAGTGCCTTGTTTACAGAATAATGACATGTTGTGAATTGAAAAGCTTTCTGTATCACAGTTATAATTTGATACCTCATGGGGGGAAAAAACATATCACACTGTTCTCTGTGTTAGCTGGTAAAATTCAAATAACTCAATATAAACGTTTTAGAACAGTGTGTCGATATTAGCGTAATACTAAGGAGTTCTCCACGCCCACGCCCACAAATTGGGGAAAACAAACATTCTCTCCTATTGACCCCATTGTAAAAGAGCCAACTTCGTTGTCTATTCTTAGTTATACAGAAAGAAAATTAAATGTCTAAAAATCTGCTGTCTTGTTCAATGTACATGTAACCAGGACAAAAATCCTGACCTACGAGTCGCAATACTACCAGGAAATAGAGCCTGTGAGAAGAGCCCTGTGGCTTCAGGCTATTCGGCGTGGGAAATGTGGGAACCCGGTGTCCAAGTATGCTACACATAACTATATGTGTGTAAAACATTTCATCACAGGGAAGACATTTAACTTGTTTGTCCATTTGTAACTCCACTCACTACTTGTAACGGTATAGTCAGTTTGTTTGTGGTGTTGGTCTTGGCTAGCTTAATGTTCCATTAGGTAGCTAACTAGACGACCAGTTCTTATAGACTTTACAGCTTCTAGCTCAAGGCCATCAGACTGTTAAACAGCCATCACTAACAGTTGAGTGGCTGCTGCCAACATACTGACTCAAATCTCTATCCACTTTAAAACCTGTTGAGGATAGAGGGCGCTATTTACAGTTTGGGGGAAAATCGTGCCCAATTTAAACGGCCTCGTACTCTATTCTTGCTCGTACAATATGCATATTATTATTACTATTGGATAGAAAACACTCTCTAGTTTCTAAAACCGTTTGAATTTTGTCTGTGAGTAAAACAGAACTCATTTGGCAGCACACTTTCTGACCAGGAAGTGGAAAGTCTGAAAATGATGCTCTGTTCAAGGGCCTGCCTATAAATGGGCATGATACGTATGAGTATACATGCACATCATACACCTTCCCCTAGATGTCAAGAGGAAGTGAGAGAAGAAATGAAGTGTTTATCTTGGTCTGAGGTGGAATATATCCTCTTGGCACGACGAGTCATCCATTTCCTGTTTTCTGGAAAGCGCGAAGATGGACCTGGAATTGCCTTCTGAAAAGCCGTCGTTATAGGCGACTACTATCTCCGGCTTTGATTTTATTTGATACATGTCAAAATATCATCTTAAAGTATGTTTTTTCAATATAGTTTTATTAGATTATTGAAATTTTTTCGGGACGTTAGGCGTGTTGCGTTGTCTGTGTTTGTTGACGATGGAGAGCTTCGCGCCACTTGGCCAGTGTGCTTGCTAATTCAAGAGGGAAAAACGATGTTCTAAATCCAAACAACGACTGTTCTGGACAAAGGACCCCTTGTCCAACATTCTGATGGAAGATCACCAAAAGTAGGACCCATTTTGTGATGCTATTTCATATATCTGTCGAACTGTGTACTAGTAGTTTTGCGCCCAGGTTTTGGCCACTCTCTCGCTATAACATAAGCCTTATGTCGTAATGAAGATATTTTTAGAATTCTAACACTGCGATTGCATTAAGAATTAGTGTATCTATCATTTCCTATACAACATGTATTTTTTTGTAATGTTTATGAATAGCTATTTGGTCAGAATAGGTGAGAGTCTAATAGAAATATCCGCACATTCTGGGAAAAAGAAGCTACGTTAGCATAATGGATAACCACTGATTTCAGCTCTAAATATGCACATTTTCGAACAAAACATAAGTGTATGTATAACCTGATGTTATAGGACTGTCATCTGAGGAAGGTTTATGAAGGTTAGTGAAAATTAATATCTTTTGCTGGTTTATTCGCTAACGCTAACGTGCCTATTGCTATCGCTAACGTGCCTTGATGAATGAATGCGGTAGTATGGTAGGCTATTGTAGTAAGCTAATATAATGCTATATTGTGTTTTCGCTGTAAAACACTTAAAAAATCGGAAATATTGGCTGGATTCACAAGATGCTTGTCTTTCATTTGCTGTACACGATGCATTTTTCAGAAATGTTTTATGATTAGTATTTAGGTATTCCACGTTGGTCTCTATAATTACTCTGGCTGCTTCGGTGCTATTTTTGACGGTAGCTGTGATGGTAGCTGCAATGTAAAACTGATTTATACCTCAAATATGCACATTTTTCGAACAAAACATAGATTTATTGTGTAACATGTTATAAGACTGTCATCTGATGAAGTTGTTTCTTGGTTAGTTTGGTTGGTTCTTGGTTAGTTAGGTTGGCTTTGTGCATGCTACCTGTGCTGTGAAAAATGTCTGTCCTTTTTTGTATTTGGTGGTGAGCTAACATAAATATACGTGCTGTTTTCGCTGTAAAACATTTAAAAAATCGGACATGTTGACTGGATTCACAAGATGTGTATCTTTCATTTGCTGTATTGGACTTGTTAATGTGTGAAAGTTAAATATTTCAAAAAAATATTTTTTGAATTTCGCGCTCTGCCTTTTCAGTGGAATGTGGGAGGAGTTCCGCTAGCGGGGGCCAGACAGGTTAATAATTCAAAATTGGATGTAATAATAAATGTATCACTAGTCAATTTAAACAATGCCACTTTATATAATGTTTACCCAACATTACTCATCTCATATTTATATACTGTACTCTATACCATCTACAGCATCTTGCCTATGCCACATGGCCATCGCTCATCCGTGTATTTATATGTACATATTCTTATTCATTCCTTTACACTTGTGTGTTTAAGGTAGTTGTTGTGAAATTGTTAGATTACTTGTTAGATATTACTGCACAGTCGGAACTAGAAGCACAAGCATTTCGCTACACTCGCATTAACATCTGCTAACCATGTGTGTGTGACCAATAAAATGTGATTTGATTTGATTAGCCGTACCCTCATCCTACTCCTCCTCTGTTCCTCTGGTAATGTAGAGGTTAACACAGGCCCTGCAGCCCCCAGCACCACTCCCATTCCCCAGCACTCTCATTTGTTGACTTCTGCAACTGTAAAAGCCTTGGGTCCATGCATGTTAACATCAGAAGACTCCTCCCCAAGTTTGCTTTATTCACTGCTTTAGCACACTCCGCCAACCCCGATGTCCTAGCCGTGTCTGAATCCTGGCTTAGGAAGACCACCAAAAATTATGAAATTTCCTTCCCCAATTACAACATTTTCCATCAAGACAGAACTGCTAAAGGGGGCGGAATTGCAATCTACTGTAGAGATAGCCTGCAGAGTTCTGTCATACTATCCAGGTCTATGCCTAAACAGTTCGAGCTTCTACAATTAAAGATCCATCTCTCCAGAAATAAGTCCCTCACTGTTGTCGCTTGTTATAGACCCCCCTCAGCTCCCAGGTGTGCCCTGGACACCATATGTGAATTGATTGCCCCCCATCTATCATCAGAGTTCGTACTGCTAGGTGACCTAAATTGGGATATGCTTAACACTCCGGCCGTCCTACAATCTAAGCTAGATTCCCTCAATCTCACACAAATTATCAAGGAACCTACCAGGTACAACCCCAAATCCATAAACAGGCATCCTCTTAGATATCATCCTGACCAACTTGTCCTTTAAATACACCTCTGCTGTTTTCAACCAGGATCTCAGCGATCACTGCCTCATTGCCTGCGTGTGTACTGGGTCCGCTGTCAAACGACCACCCCTCATCACTGTCAAACGCTCCCTAAAACACTTCAGCGAGCAGGCCTTTCGAATCGACCTGGCCCGGGTATCCTGGAAGGATATTGACCTCATCCCATCAGTAGAGGATGCCTGATTTGTTTTTTAAAAGTGCTTTCCTCACCATCTTAAATAAGCATGCCCCTTTCAAAAAATGTTGAACTAAGAACAGATATAGCCCTTGGTTCACTCCAGACTTGACTGCCCTTGACCAGCACAAAAACACCCTGTGGCGTACTGCACTAGCATCGAATTGTCCCCGTCATATGAAACTTTTCATGGAAGTCAGGAACCAATACACACAGTCAGTTAGGAAAGCAAAGGCCAGCTTTTTCAAACAGAAATTTGCATCCTGCAGCACTAATTACAAAAACTTTTGGGACACTGTAAAGTCCCTGGAGAATAAGAGTACCTCCTCCCAGCTGCCCACTGCACTGAGACTAGGAAACAATGTCACCACTGATAGATCCACGACAATTGATCATTTCAATAAGCATTTCTCTACGGCTGGCCATGCTATCCACCTGGCTACCCCAACCCCGGCCAACAGCTCTGCACCCCCCGCAGCAACTGGCCCAAGCCCCCCCCCCGCTTCTCCTTCCTCCAAATCCAGACAACAGATGTTCTGAAAGAGCTGCAAATTCTGGATCCCTACAAATCAGCTGGGTTAAACAATATGGACCCTCTCTTCTAAAATTATCCGCCGCCATTGTTGCAAAACCTATTACTCGTCTGTTCAAACTCTCTTTTATATCGTCAGAGATTCCTAACGATTGGAAAGCTACCGCTGTCATCCCCCTCTTCAAAGGGGGTGACACTCTAGATCCAAACTGTTAGACATATATCTTTCCTGCCCTGCCTTTCTAAAGCCAAGTGAACAAACAGATCACCGACCATTTCGAATCCCACCATACCTTCTCCGCTATGCAATCTGCTGGTCACGGGTGCACCTCAGCCATGCTCAAGGTCCTAAAGGATATCATAACCGCCATCGATAAAAGACAGTACTGTGCAGCCGTCTTCATCGACCTGGCCAAAGCTTTCGACTCTGTCAATCACCATATTCTTATCGGCAGACTCAACAGCCTTGGTTTCTCAAATGACTGCCTAGTTTACTAACTACTTCCCAGATAGAGTTCAGTGTGTCAAATCGGAGGGCCTGTTGTCTGGCAGTCTCTATAGGGGTGCCACAGGGTTCAATTCTTGGGCCGACTCTTTTCTTTGTATATATAAATGATGTCGCTCTTGCTGCGGGTGATTCTTTGATCCACCTCTACGCAGACGACACCATTCTGTATACATCTGGCCCTTCTTTGGACACTGTGTTAACCAACCTCCAAACGAGCTTCAACGCCATGCAACACTCCTTCCGTGGCCTCCAATTGATCTTAAATGCTAGTAAAATGAAATGCATGCTCTTCAATCGATCGCTGCCCGCACCCCCGACTAGCATCACTACTCTGGACGGTTCTGACTTAGAATATGTGGACAACTATAAATACCTAGGTGTCTGGCTAGACTAAACTCTCCTTCCAGACTTACATTAAGCATCTCCAATCCAAAGTTAAATCCAGAATCGGTTTCCTATTTTGCAACAAAGCCTCCTTCACTCATGCTGCCAAACATACCTTCGTAAAACGGACTATCCTACTGATCCTTGACTTCGGCGCTGTCATTTACAAAATAGCCTCCAGCACTCTACTCAGCAAATTGGATGCAGTCTATCAGTGCCATCTGTTTTGTCACCAAAGCCCCATATACTACTCACCACTGCAACCTGTATGCTCTCGTTGGCTGTTCCTCACTACATATTAATCGCCAAACACACTGGCTCCAGTTCATCTATATGTCTTTATCTCAGCTCAATGGTGACCATAGCAACACCCACCCGTAGCATGCGCTCCAGCAGGTATATTTCACTGGTCATCCCCAAAACCAACACCTCCTTTGGCCGCCTTTCCTTCCAGTTCTCTGCTGCCAATGACTGGAATGAATTGCAAAAATCACTGAAGTTGGAGACTTATATCTCCCTCACTAACTTTAAGCATCAGCTGTCAGAGCAGCTTACCAATTGCTGCAGCTGTACACAGCCCATCTGTAAATAGCCCATCCAACCAACTTTCAACCTCATCCCCGTATTTGTTTTTCTGCTCTTTTGCACACCAGTATTTCTAATTGCACATCCTCATCTGCACATATATCACTCCAGTGTAAATTGATAAATTGTAATTACTTTGCCACTATTGGCCTATTTATTGCCTTACTTCATTTGTACACACTGTATACATATTTGCTATTGTGTTATTGACTGTACGTTTGTTTATCTCATGTGTAACTCTGTGTTGTTTTTGTCGCACTGCTTTGCTTTATCTTGGCCAGGTCGCAGTTGTAAATGAGACCTTGTTCTCAACTGGCCTACCTGGTTAAATAAAGGTGAAATAAAATGAATTTAAAAAATAACTAGCACTCACTCACATTGCTGCTAGCACCGTCATGAAAACAGGCATGAGGGAAGCCCTACAGTATTACATTTTAAGTATTTTACATTTTAAGTAGTGAGAATGTTTGGAAGCAGGCAATGTTAAAAAGTAATCTTTAGACATGTTTTACTTTTCTTAAATGTAGTTTTGTAATTGAATAAAACAAGCAGACAACAGGGGTCGTTATCCCCACTAGAGGCAGGCCACTCGATTTCGTCTCTGCGTTATATTGGCATTGAACATGTCACGCTCCCTAGGAGAGGGGGTGACCTTGATAATTTATTGTTAAAACGAGAGGCTGCCTGGATCTTTAACTTAAAGACCCTTGCTCCCTTCGGTCTCAACGTAGACTTTGATCTGAAGCCATTCTTGTGATTGTGACTTTGCCATTGTAATTGTTTGTAAGCTTGTGTAGTCTAAAATTAATCTATGAACGTATGCTATCCATTTGTTTTTTCTATGCTGTTCTTTGTATGCCATTTTAATATTTGAGAATTAACCAATGATATTAGGCCACTGTTGGCCATGAATACAGACACCTGTGTGTCTTTTGACACTATATAAATGAGTCATCCCGCAGTGTTTGTGATTATACCCTGATGAAGACAGCTTGGCTGTTGAAACGTTGGATATTACATTTTTGCATCTGAGCCCCTAGAGTGTGCGGCTCTCCTTTATTTTCAAGCCCCAGAGGTAACTTCAAGGATACCAATACCACTACCATATCAACCTAACATAATTTGACATTTCACTAATATCAACCTGGTAGTGTTCAGCAATCTTCAACAGCTGTTCTTTAGTACATAATTCTAACAGTTCCTCTGATGGAAAGCGAATGAACTCGTCTACATTAGACGCCATAGTCACAAGTAAATACAAAAAAAAAAACATCTCGCTCTTCCCCTCTGAGCACACCAGACCAGACCACAACAAGAGAAATGACAATCACAATGGGCACCACAGAAGAGAGATGAGATATATAATGGAGCTTCCCCAAAACCTACAATAATTGAACCCTAGTCTTTGTGCAGATTTGCAGTGGGTAATTACACACTGTGGCCCTCTGGCAAGGATAAAGAGAACACCCAGCAAGCTGGCATATTCCCCCAAGCCAAGGATGTGCCCCTGAGACAACTGCTCAGTCCACAGACACCACACAAAATAACCATGCCCAAAGTACTCCAAAGTGAAACACATCGCCAAGCCTAACAGGGGAAAAAGGCTATAGCTCCAGGTAGCAAGTGTCACTACCCTACCCAAATCTCCCACTGAGGTACACAGCTGATTGTACTCACCTCAGACCGTACCAACAGCGAGTAGAGCAAGAGTCTCCAGCCTGGGCAAGGGGCCTGGAAACTAACCAATGTCCTCTCCAACACAGCACACAACCAACTCTCCACCGCAGTGGCAAGTTTACCAAACAAACAAAGGCAACCAATACTGGGCCTAACAAATATTACAACTCAAAAGCTGTAACAAAAGATGCAAACAAAGCACCTACAGTTTTAAACATTAACTCCATGTTTTATTCCCAAACACAATACCTTCAAGATCCCAGATAAGCCCCCACTTGTCACGAACCAGCTCGAAGTCCGTAACAAAAAAGGAGACAATGTGTAGATGAAGAATAACAAAAATATATTTATTAACCAAGGTAACATAAATACAATTAACAATGGTGTGTGTGTGTGTAGTCAGTAGTGTAAGTGAGTGGTTGTGTGCATAAATGTGATGAGGGGTGTTGAAAGGTGCCAAAGCAAGCAAACATGCCACAACCAAAATCTAACAGTGTGTCTGCATGGCGAGAGTCTCCTCAAATAATGGGGAAGAGGTGTATTTATCCTGGGACACACCCGGGCCCAGGTGTGTCCCATGTCTCTGACGACCCTCCCAGCTCCGCCCACCGACATCCTATTAAGGAAAACAAGAGCAAAGAGAAAGAATTCGGCAGACAGCGTGGGAGGTTCGTCACACAAGAAATGTATTGGTGAATTATATTAATCAAGCATTGAACTGCATCCATTCATTTTGCCAACAATGCCTAAGTGTGCGTCATGGAATTTAGAGTCAAATAGAACCTATTTTTAAACCTCTTATGAAGTTCATTTTGTAGCATGAACTGGGAATTTTATATTTTTGACTGATTATGATTGTATGCTTGTTTCATGTCTGCAAAGTAGTTAAAACGCTGTCAGTTCCAGGTGCACCAGTTTGTGTCAGGGACGCTGGGTGGTGGACGCGTGGTCCACCACCCAAAACACATCCAGCCAACTTGACACAACTGTGGAAAGCACTTGAGTCAACATGGGCCAGCATCCCTGTGGAATGCTTTCAACACCTTGTCGAATCCATGCCCGACAAATTGAGCCTGTTTTGAGGGCGTATAAAGGTGTATAAATTTGAGCACAAAGCGCGACTGGCCGGCACAGAGCCCTGACCTCAACCCCATCGAATACCTTTGGGATGAATTGGAACGCCAATAGAATATGGAGTTGGTCACTCCTTTGCTGATATAACAGCCTCCACTCTTCTGGGAAAGCTTTCCACTAGATGTTGGAACATTGCTGCGGGGACTTGCTTCCATTCAGCCACAAGAACATTAGTGAGATTGGGATGATAATAGCCCAAAATCAGTACCCAAAGATGTTCGATGGGATCAGGGCTCTTTGCAGGCCAGTCAAGTTCTTCCACACTGACCTCAACAAACCATTTCTGTATGGACCTCGCTTTGTGCACGGGGGCATCGTCATGCTGCAACAGGAAAGGGCCTTCCCCAAACTCTTGCCACAAAGTTGGAAGCACAGAATTGTCTAGAATGTCACTGTATGCTGTAGCATTAATTGTGGCAAATTTTACACCACTCCAGCCGACTCTTGGCATTGCCCATGGTGATCGAAGTGGCCTACCACTTCGCGGCTGAGTTGTTGTTGCTCCTAGACGTTTCCACTTCACAATAACAGCACTTACAGTTGACCGGGGCAGCTCTAGCAAGGCAGAAATGTGAAGAACTAACTTGTTGGAAAGGTGGCATCCTATGACGGTGTCACGTTGAAAGTAACTGAGCTCTTCAGTACGGTCATTCTACTGCCAATGTTTGACTATAGAGATTGCATGGCGTGTGCTCCATTTTATCCACTTGTCAGGAACTGGTAAGATCTGTCCGCGGACCCCATTTTGAGAACCGCTGCTCTATTCCATCTACATTGGCCACGTAAAAGTAAGGGGTTTGAGTTAACAGTACTAAATGGTGCATATGCAAAGTAATCACTTTACAATCTCCACTTAGTCCGATCTTTACTTTGTGTACTATGCAAATGTCGTGATCTGTTATTGTTTCATGTTTAAGTCTCAGAGCATTGCACATTGTGACAGAATGCACTTCTCCCCAGTCGGTTCCCCAGCTCTCTACCGAGTGGGGAGGAAGGAAAGGGAAAACATAAGTGTGCAATGTGGTAATAGAAAATGAACGCCTTTGATATGGGTCCCTATGGATGTCGGCATCAGCTGGATATCTAACATTGGGTTGTATGAATCTCTGTAGAAGGGTGTGTGTGTGTGCCTACTCAAAGCAAGAAAGCAACGATGACACACGTTAATAGAACTCAAACACGATCTCTTCGATATTCAGATCAGTATAGCGCTCTCTCTTGGAAGTTTCTTTGAAAAGCCTTTGGTATCATCGTCTTATAGAGTACATCTATGGAAATGTTGACTTGCAAGAGGGCTAAATTCGTAAAATAATGTGGCATGTCAACTATTCCACAACATGTGGACAAAATGCATAAATGCATACGGCACTGTTTATCAATGACTCCAGGATATTTCCTCCTTCCGCCTCTGTGAATACATGCATTGTAATGAATTGAGACTTAAGTTTACCCATTTCACAGTGAACATTGTTCAATTAATTGACTTTGTTTGCAGCAGGAACAGTCATATTTGCCTAAACTTTATTTGAGTGGCCATCTGTATTGGAATCTATTGTACCCCTCTTCATTGGAAAGGCCATCTGTATTGGAATCTATTGTACCCCTCTTCATTGGAAAGACCACTTCCACATACTCATTACAGTAGTTTCAATCATTATGAATGAACCCTGTGAATAAGAAATGTGATCTTTATCCCGATACCATTCTCTCTCTCTTTATTTCCTCCTGGGACCTCATTCATCTGATTGACATTTATATTGTTTCATAAGAATCTTCATTAGCCATATGCAGTTTAATAACCTACAGTGCTGCTGCTACTTACTCTGGGTTGACTGTACTATGTTCAAAAACTTCAATTGCGGTTACATACAGCAATGTTTTACAAGCAAGGCTGGCAGCTGTGTTTCAGTATGGAAGAAAAGTCAAGATAGTACGAAGATAACTCAAGTACATTCTGAATGCCATGCTTTAGACACAGGTGGCCCCTCAGGGGTGATTTCAACATTCAACAACATGCCTACATGGCTCTTTACAATCCATATTGCATCGAGCTGTGAGCAAATGCTAATTCCTACTCTGAGACAGCAGGGTTCTTGTACAGCGTGCCGTACAATCAGCTTATATCAATCATATCATGCCCTGCCTCTCTCTGTGTCTCCATTGTAATTTCCATTGCATGACCTGACCCCCCCCTCCAGTCAGTTGAAACAGAGCCTGGATGCAGTGGGTATTGTTGCTCTTTCCTCTGTAGGGGTTTCATTACAATCTCCTACAGCCACTCAATCATCAGAACCTCGGCAGTGACAGAGACAGGTAGATGTCAGCCACATGCAGGCAGACCGCTGATATGATATGACTGACAGCCTTCCTCACTCACTTACTCAAAATGTCTAACCCCCCTCTTCCTAGCCCTCTTGTGATAAGCATAAAAGACAAATCCCTTCCTTGGAGATCCTTTTCAGTAGGATGGCTAGTGGTTCCATAGATAAGATGTACGTATGCATGCAGTACACACACAGGCAGGCACACACACACAAACACTTCACAACCGTATGCCTGTAAGAAATCACATGCACACACAAACACTTCTCCGCCGAGCTCATAACCCACCAGTCCTGCAGGGCTCATCAGGCTAGCTAGCGCTCCTCTCCACACTGCACTCTGCTGCTGTTGGACCACGCTCTATTTTGTGATTGCCCTGACAGCTCCATTAAGGGACGGAAAGGTGATTGCAATGTGCTCCTGTCCTAGAGCATGCATGGCTAACCAGGCCCAGTCAGTGTCTCTGCAGATGCTCCTCATGCTCCTGTCCTAGAGCATGCATGGCTAACCAGGCCCAGTCAGTGTCTCTGCAGATGCTCCTCATGCTCCTGTCCCAGAGCATGCATGGCTAACCAAGCCCAGTCAGTGTCTCTGCAGATGCTCCTCATGCTCCTGTCCCAGAGCATGCATGGCTAACCAGGCCCAGTCAGTGTCTCTGCAGATGCTCCTCATGCTCCTGTCCTAGAGCATGCATGGCTAACCAGGCCCAGTCAGTGTCTCTGCAGATGCTCCTCGTGCTCCTGTCCCAGAGCATGCATGGCTAACCAGGCCCAGTCAGTGTCTCTGCAGATGCTCCTCATGCTCTGTTCCAGTGTGTTTCTGTCAGTTCTGACAGGAAGCTTTCATGTAAGCAGAGGGGCTCAGCATCCTCCACTGTTCTCCAGTGTCCAATGAGATATGAGCTGAGGCTGTTGTGGAGAGAGAGAATGTCACTCCTCAAAACTCCTCTCAGGACTTTGGTTGTTGTTGTCGCAAACACTGCTAGCAAGCTACTTACAGCAGTGCTACTTATCTATGGATACATTCATCGCCTGTAGCACTGTAGCCTTCTGATTTGGGTTTATACATGTGGGGATAGGATTGGTTTTTCATTTCAGAATACATTAACGAAATGCTCGAAATGTTCAGCAGTGCTCACTTACGATTCAGGGATACTCACTGGGTTTAATAGAACATTTTGACTACTCTTTTACACAATCTGTAACTTTATTATTGTAACTTCAGAACCTCAAGCAAATGAGACCAGCTGGGTTTGAACACAGGTCTTCTGCACACCACAAGACTGTTAGCCCATTGAGCTAATGCCTAGACACTTGCATCAGGGAGCTAGGTTACTCATTACACAAATAGGTTACTGGAACAACTCCACCACACCAATGCATGCACACCAAAGTCTCCATCTGAGAAAAGAAAGGGCATTGCCAACAAGTGAACCGTTCACATGTCCTTGTGTCAATATTAAAACAATAGGCGGTTGACACAAGGATAATGTGCTGTGTTCAAACCGAATTTAACGAGAATGTTTAACACTAGCACAAACAAAGGCAGGAAAATGAAACAATTTGGGCAAACAAGCCCACAGTACAGTTGAGGCAAATTATTTTGGAAGGCTATTTATTTTAATCTGAGCTGCAATTTGTAATGCCAAAGTCAGAATTAAACCAAATAAGATTGATGGAGAGTTCCGTAGAATGCCCTTATAAACCGTTCAAACAGAAACAAGGATTTTCAAAGAAAGCAGCGTTGTGTCATGACATTGATTTTATCATCGATGTCTTGAATCTGGGTCTCAGCGAATGATAACTTTATGAATAAAACATTGATACATGTTGTCAGACTTCATCACACGGCCCTGTTCCCCCCTGAAATCAACCAGATGCACATAACCTACTTTGGTGGATTAAACTTGACCTCCAGAAATGTATATTCCAAAATAGTTATTTCAAAGCCATTCAAACCGTTTGAGACACACAGCAAAGATCAGATCGAGACTTGCAGAGTACAAACCACTTTTCTCTGTTTCCTGATGAAGACCTATTGAAGGAGGCATTTAAAGAGGATAAATATATTTGCACACAAAAAGACAGACAGAGAGAGAGAAGGCGGCAGTCACCTCCCATTATGCAGAATGTCTGACAGAGCTCAAAACAGCTAACCAGGTTTGTCCTCCCGGCCTCACCAAGGTCAGAAACACACACACACACACACACACACACACACACACACACACACACACACACACACACACACACACACACACACACACACACACACACACGGCTAGGAGAGAAGTGTGTGTGTGTGTATGTCTACCCATGTGTATACAGTATCTGTGAGGGTGGCAGTTATGTATTTGAACCAATGTTTTTTCTCTCAGAATTTCCTTTCCGATTCCAGCCGTTTCTAAAGCTGCACTCAATTCCACTCCCATTATCACCTTTTTGAGGCAATTAACTGGCTGCTGAAATCTCATCAGTCAGAGAGACAGTCAGACAGGCTTGTTGATTGTTTCTTATCTTTTGTTCTCACTCTTTCTCTTTGTGTCTTTTTCCTCTCCTCAGTCTTCCATCTTCCTCTGGCTGGGAGGCTGGCATATGCATTGACAGACAGGGGACCTTTCTCTCTCTTTCTCTCACCAGGCACAGTTAACGGCAGACAATACCAAACCTCTAGCCAAAACTACTACATTCCTAAACTGCTTCTTCCTTCCTTCCTGACTGAGAGGACAGTTGGGAGATATCCAGTACCTGTCAAAAGTTTGGACACACCTACTCCTTTAAGGGTTTTTCTTTATTTTCACTATTTCCTACATTGTAGAATAATAGTGAAGACAACAAGACTATGAAATAACACATGTGGGATCATGTAGTAACCAAAAAAGTGTTAAACAAATCAAAATCTATTTAATATTTGAGATTCTTCAAAATAGCCACCCTTTGTCTTGATGACAGCTTTGCACACTCTTGGCATTCTCTCAACCAGCTTCATGAGGTAGTCACCTGGAATGCATTTCAATTAACAGGTGTGCCTTCTTAATTTCAGGAGAACGCCACCTGCCCCAATGCATAGTGCCAACTGTAAAGTTTGGTGGTGGAGGAATAATGGTTGTGGGGCTGTTTTTCATGGTTCGGGCTAAGATACTTAGTTCCAGTGAAGAGAAATCTTAACGCCACTACAGCATACACTAACATTCTAGACGATTCTGTGCTTCCAACTTTGTGGCAACAATTAGGGGAAGACCTTTTCCTGTTTCAGCATGGAAATATCCCTGTGAACAAAGCGAGGTCCATACGGAAATGGTTTGTCGTGATCAGTGTGAAAGAAATTGACTGGCCTGAACAGAGCCCTGACCTCAACCCCATCGAACACCTTTGGAATGAATTGGAACGCCGACCGCGAGCCAAGCCTAATTGTCCAACATCAGTGCCAAACCTCACTAAAGCTCTTGGGGCTGAATGGAAGCAAGTCCCCACAGCAATGTTCCAACATCTAGTGAAAAGCCTTCATAGAAGAGTGGAGGCGGTTATAGCAGCAAAGGGGATGAACTCCATATTCATGCCCATGATTTTGGATTGAGATGTTCGACAAGCAGGTGTCCGCACACTTTTGGTCAGCTAGTGTATGTGTGTATGTGTGTCAGTGGAGGATCCCCGGAGGAGGAAGGGGAGGCCCATTCTACTCAGTGAATTTCATAAAAATGTAAATTGTGAAACATTTAAAAAGTTATCCTTTGGGGGGCGCTGTTGGAAGCCAAGGATGTAGAACGCGTTTCGCTCCTGAGTTAGTGACCAAATGTATATATTTAACCTTGCAAAATTGTATGTATTTGTGTTTGGCCAGGCGTCTGAAGAGAGCCCATAAATAATTCAGATCAAGTTTGAGAAATTTAAGTTTGTAATGTCGTCTACCCAGCCAAAAACGGAGTCTGCAAGAGCAGGCCGCAGCAAGCCCGCGCCCTCTCCTGATTCACCCCCGCCACCGGAAACACTGACTGTGGAGATGGTACAATCCATGGTAGGCACCCTCAAAACCGATATTTTCGGCAAAATTGACTCTTTCTCTACCAATCTCAGGTCAGAGATATCAATGGTCAAAGACGAGCTTAAAAAAATCTATCGAGAGTAGGACACGGAGTGGCCTTATCGGATTTGGAACGAGGTGCTACAGACCACAGCACTCGCATTAGCGAGCTGGAGGCTAACTGATAACTAAGGTGGCATACCTCAACAATAGATGAAAAGATATGGAAAGTAGAATGCGGAGGAACAACATTAGTCTACTGGGAATACCGGAGGGAGTGGAGGGCCCAAGACCCATGGAGTTCATGGCCCAGCTGCTTCAAGAGCTGCTCGGTCTGGAGGAGAAGCCACTGCTAGACCGGGCCCACCGCACTCTGCGTAGCCAAGTTCGGCCTCATCTACCCTGCGGTTCTGAGACTGACTTTACTGGACGGCTCCACGCACAGATTCGAGGACCCGGCTTTAGCGGCAGATTTCATCAACAAGAACGTGAAAGCAGCTGTTGTACCGCATGGCGTGGAACAAATGGTTGGTTAGCTGGTATTCTTAGCAGTCTAGTTAGCAGGCTGAATGGTTTGCTAGCGAAGCCAATTTTGCTGGGTTCATTGACATTTGAATGTCATTCTCTTTTTAATTTTTTTAATTTCTAACCCAGGTTGCCGCCTCTAATGCCAATATCTGGCTGTTTTCATGGTTCAGTCATAGTTTTACCATCTGTATTGCTGTTAAACCTCTCTTAACCGAGGTTAGTTTTCCTCAGACTCTGTTGGGGACCAATCTTTGTATGTTTGGCTTACTCTAGTTAAATGGTCACAAATCTCAGGTAGCACAGAGTAAGAGTTGTCATGCTTTGCTCTAAGCTTTTTTTGTATTTAGGGTTTTGCTTCCATCTCAGTTGGGGAGATGCTTCGGCAAGGGAGGGTGTGAGGGAAGGGGTTTTTCCCTCTTTATTTGTATATAGTTTTTATATGTCTTTTGTGCCTCGTCGCTTGTCTTTGTTTTTTAAATTTGCGCTTTTAGGTTCAACTAAGATCTTCAGTTTACATTGTACCTTGTCCTTTACATGTCCTTTCTCTCTTAAGACATGACTCAGTCTAGTGTAGCCCATCCTGCTGGAGGGAATGGCTTTCATTTTCTCACTTGGAACTGTAGGGGCATAAATAACCCAGTTAAACGCTGTAAGGTGCTACACCACCTTCATCAATTGAAAGCTCACATCATCTTTCTCCAAGAAACTCATCTGAAGGTATCACAGCACTCAAGTCTTAGGTGCAGATGGGTGGGTCAGGTTTTCCATTCCTCATTTCAGAGTAAGGCAAGAGGGGTGGCTATTTTACATCACAGACTGGTACCTTTTACATGTTCCAATGTGATCGCAGATCCCCATGGTAGATACATAATTGTCAGTGGTAGGCTGCTCAATACAAAGGTACTTCTTGTTAATATTTATGCTCCTAATTGGGACAATGGGGATTTTTTCTAATCGGTTTTCTCTACACTCCCAGATATGTCTTCCCATATGTTGATCTTAGGTGGTGACTTTAACTGTTTGTTAGACCCACATTTGGATCGATCCTCCACTTAACCTACCACATCAACCTCAGCTAGAGTTGTTCGAACCTTTATGTCTGAATTCGCAGCTTCAGATCCTTGGAGAATGTTTAATCCAGCTGGAAAAGCATACTCTTTTTTTCTCATCAGTTCACCATACTTTTAAGCGCATAGACTAGTTCCTTGTAGATGACAGGCTCCTCCATTCTATATCTTCATGTTCATATAATCCAATTGTTGTATCTGACCACGCCCCTGTTACTATGGAAGTAGCATTTCAAAATGTTGACAATCTGCGACCGCCTTGGTGGCTAAATACCCAACTGCTCAGCAATGAACACTTTGTCAATTTTGTTTTGAGTCAAATCGACATTTTCATGATTACCAATAGAACCCCGAACATCTCTGCGTCTACTCTCTGGGAAACTTTGAAAGCTTATATCAGAGGTGAAATTATTTCCTACACCGCACATGAGAACAAACTGAAAAGGGATAGGCTATCTATGTTAACACGCTGTATTGCCCAATTAGATGACATTTATGCCGTTTCACCATCCCCAGATATTTATAAGGAACGTTTAACTCTGCAAGCAGAATTTGACACATTATTTACAGACCAGGTTACGGAACTGCTTGTCAAGTCTAGGAGCACTTACTGTGAACAAGGAGATAAAGCCAGTAAATTATTAGCTCACAAGTTACGTCAACTATCATCATCATTTCAGATTCCTAAAATTCATACATCGTCTGGGATATCATTAGACCCTAAGGGATCAGTGATTAGTATAAGAGATTTTACCAGACTTTATATACTTCAGAAAGTAAAGTGGATACATTGGAATTGGATGATTCTTCCACTCACTTGCTTTCATTTGGTAAAAAAATTAGAGCAGCCGATCACTGTTGAAGAATTGTCTAATGCTATCAAATCCCTCAATCTGGGAGAAGCTCAGGGCCTGACGGCTACTCGGCAGAGTTTTATAAAAAGTTTATCTCCAAAATAGCCCTTATTCTAATTGAAATGTACAATGAAGCATTTGTAAATTTTGCTCTCCCACAGACTCTCACTCAGGCAACCATTTGTCTTACACCTTGCCCAAACCGGCTGCGCACGTGCGCCATCGTGCGCTATCGTGCATAAATTTATTTTGCCCCCCCACACCAAACGCGATCACGACACGCAGGTTAAAATATCAAAACAAACTCTGAACCAATGACATTAATTTGTGGACAGGTCGAAAAGCATTAAACATGTATGGTAATTTAGCTAGTTAGCTTGCACTTTCTAGCTAACGTTAATTTGTCCTATTTAGCTAGCTTGCTGTTGCTAGCTAATTTGTCCTGGGATATAAACATTGAGTTGTTATTTTACCTGAAATGCACAAGGATCTCTACTCCGACAATTAATTCACACATAAAACGGCCAACCGAATCGTTTCTAGTCATTTCTCCTCCTTCCAGGCTTTTTCATCGCTTAAATTATATGGAGATCGCATCTAAACTTTCATTGTATTACCCCGACTATCGGCAAAACAGTTCGTCTTTCTATCACCCACGTGGGTATAACCAATGAGGAGATGGCACGTGGGTACCTGCTTTTATAAACCAATGAGGAGATGGCACAAGGGTAGCTGCTTCTATAAACCAATGAGGAGATGGGAGAGGCAGGAATTGCAGCGCGATCTGTGTCAGAAATAGGAATGAGTTCTATTTTAGCCCTTGGCGTCGCAGACGCTCGTTGGTGCGCGCGAGCAGTGTGGGTGCAATAATTGAATAACAAGGATTTCTACATTTATTTTGCGACGCTCGCGCACGCGACGTGTCCGGTCTGGTCAGCATGTTATTCTTCAAAAAAACAAAGACCCTCTTGACTGTGCATCATACCGTCCAATTAGCCTGCTAAATGTTGACTATAAAATTCTAGCCAAACTTCTGGCAACGCATCTGGAAACAGTCCTCCCATCAATTATCTCACCGGCTCAAACAAGGATTTATAAAAAAATAGACACTCATTATTCAATCTTCGGCGATTATTTAATATTTTATATAATCTTTCTGTCGTCAATACCTCTGAAGCCATTATATCCCTGGATGCGGAGAAAGCGGTTGATCGGGTGGAATGGAAATACCTTTTTTACACTAAGTAAATTTGGCTTTGGCTCCAAATTCATGGCTTGGATAAGAATTCTGTACTCATCCCCTCAAGCCTCTGTCAGGACTAATAACACTCAATCAGTGTAACGCTTGTCGTGGTTGGAAGAAGAGGAGGACCAATGCGCAGCGTGGTAAGTGTCCATATTGTTTTAATACGAAATAATGAACACTGAACAAAAACAATAAAATGAACAGTCCCGTACGGTGAAACAGCAAACAGAAAATAATCACCCACAAAACACAATGAAAACCAGGCTACCTAAATATGGCTCCCAATCAGAGACAACGACTGACACCTGCCTCTGATTGAGAACCATACTAGGCCAAACACATAGAAAAGGACAATAGAACAAAACATAGAAAAAACAACATAGAATGCCCACCCCAACTCACGCCCTGATCAAACTAAAATAAAGATATAACAAAGGAACATAAGGTCAGAACGTGACAATCAAACGGCTTCCCTTTGCTATGATCGACACGCCAGGGTTGCCCTTTAAGTCCATTACTGTTTGCCCTCGCCATAGAACCACTTGCAATAACACTTCGCTCCAACCCCCTCATCAAAGTCAGATACGGACACGAACACAAACTGTCTTTATATGCAGATTATTTATTATTATACACATCCAACCTTTCTGTCTCTGTTTCTGCTGCCCCTGACACTTTCACATCCTTCGGTCACTTATCAGGGTATAAACTGAATCTCAGTAAAAGCGAATTGATGCCGCTGAATATGGCCGCAAAAAAATCCCCTTTACATAACTTGCCATTTTATAATTGCTCACAGTAGTTTTATTTATCTCGGGGTACATGTCACAGTCAGATTTGAAAACCTTTTTCAAGCCAACTTTGCTCCTCTTTTTACCCGTACTAAGGACGAATTGGAACGCTGGTCTTTGCTACAACTCTCCTTAGTCGCAATAATTAATTCTATTAAAATGAATACTCTCCCAAAATTCTTATATCTCTATCAGTGCCTTTCGATTTTTCTTCCCAATACATTTTTCAAAAAGATCGACGGCCTAATACTATCCTTTATATTGGACAAATAGCCTCCCGGATGCGAAAACAGCTTTTGCAGAGGCCCAAACCAGACGGCGGTCTAGCTCTACCGGATTTCAGAATCTATTATTGGGCCGCTAACCTTAGGATCATTCACTACTGGTTGCAGAGCAGAGAGATATTCCCACCCTCAATTTGGCTAGAGATGGAGGCTGCCTCGTCTGTACCAGCATCATTGTCTTCCCTCGCTCACTCCTCCGTTACAGTCCTTACTCCTCCTTCACCAAAAATATGTGTCAAAACCACATTGAAGATCTGGAATAAATTTAGGTGCCACTTTGGGTTTCAAACAACCTCTTCTTTGGCTCCGGTAGACTCAAACCCAGCTTTTCCCCCATCTATGGTTGATGGTGCTTTCTCAACATGGTCTAATTTCAGTATTAAAAGATTCAGAGATCTGTATATTAACAATACATTTAGTACATTTGAACAATTATCAGCTAAATTTGGTCTCCCCAGAAATCGTTTTTTTAGGTTCTTACGAGTCCGGAGTTACATCCGCAGCATAGATCCAGGATTCCCCTCCCTTCCTGGTGAAACCCAGTTCGACACATTTCTGTCACGTTCTTTCAAAATCGAACCCAGAAGCAGACCAGGACAAGGAGAGTAGGAAGAAGGTGAGTATTTATTTACAAGTGAATATGAAGGTGTAGAAATATCCAGGTAGCGTAACAGGCAGCGGTGGTGAGTTGATGGGAGTGAATAGGTGGGTCCAAAGGAGTAGCGGAAGCCTCCGACGACCAGGCAGGAATGGGGTAAGTGATCCGGGTGAATAACTGAAGACAGAACAAACGGGGTTAAGTTTAAGGCAAGCAAGACGTACAAAACAACAAAACAAATACTATCAAGCTGGAGGCTGATACGCTGGCACAACATACTGTTTATGGCTAACGATCCGGCAGGGAATGGATGTCAGGTCCGGGCTTATGAAGAGGAGAGATGATGATCAGGACCAGGTGCACAGATAGCTGATGGGATACAGGTGCGGGTAATCTGAGATCTCCCAACTAGATAAAACGCCCGGCAACCAGACAGGGTGCGTTCCAGGACACCGGAAAAACACTCCAGAACAGAACACAGGCAAAAACCAGACTCAGGAAACGGGATTCGTGACAATTTCTTATCCCACTTCCTACTCTGAAAGGCACCATGTCAATAATCTATAGTCAGATTTGCTCACTACAAGTCATCTCATTAAAACCTCTTAGGGATCCCTTCACCCCCATTCCCGCTCGGATCCCGTTAACGGGATTGATTTGACAACATCCAGTGAAATTGCAGCGCGCCAAATTCAAAAACAGAAATACTCATAAGAGTTCATTAAACATACAAGTGTTATACATCAAAATACAGCTTAACTTCCGTGTCAGATTTCAAAAAGGCTTTACAGCGAAAGCAGACCATGCGATTATCTGAGGACAGCACCCCGCATACAAACACATGAAAATCGGATTTCAACCAGGCAGGTGCTACACAAAAATCAGAAATAACGATATAATTCATGCCTTACCTTTGAAGATCTTCTTCTGTTGGCACTCCAAAATGTCCCATAAACATCACAAATGGTTCTTTTGTTCGATAAATTCCTTCATTATAGCCCCAGAATGTCCATTTATTTGGTGCGTTTGATTCAGAAATACACCAGTTCCAACTCGCCCAACATGCCTACAAAGTATCTAATAAGTTACCTGTAAACTTGGTCCAAACATTTCAAACAACGTTCCTAATCCAAACGTATGTATCCTAAAACATAAATAATCGATAAAATTTAAGACAGGATAAACTGTGTTAAATACCAGAAGAAATATACCGGGGCACTCAAAAGGGTACATAGCTCTAATCTTTGCGCTCGACACTGCCTCATTCAATGCAAACTCATTCATAGGGCCCACTGGACCAAAGCAAGATTATCCAACATTTACAAGGATGTGAACCCTAATTGTGTACGATGTAATCAGTCTCCTGCTAATCATGTACACATGTTTTGGTGTTGCCCATCTCTTGTTGGTTTCTGGAAAGACATCTTTAACACACTCTCAGAATTAAGCGGCACACAGATCGAGCCAGACCCTTTTATTGCACTATTTGGGGTTTCCTTACCCACAATACAACTGACCAAAATGAATAAGGATGTAATTGCCTTTGTCACTTTGTTAGCGAGACGATTAATTTTACTTAGATGGAAATCCTTTGCAGCCCCTTCTCATGCTCTTTGGATTAAATCTGTTTTGAATTGCATAAAGTTGGAAAAAATTAAACACACACTCAATGGGTCTGTAGACAAATTCTATGCAATGTGGGCTCCCTTCTTTTCTTATGTTAAACGAATAAATTTCCCTGCAGTTCCAGAGTGATGTATATTTATATATTGGTGAGGTAAGAGGCCTGGTATGTGCATACACTGTATCTGTACTAGTTGACCTATAACAACTGTATCAAAATATATATTTGTTATGTCTGTCTCTATGTTCTGCTGTATTGTTGTCTTTGATGTGTTGTTTTGTACTACTACCAAATAACTTACAAGTGCAATTATTTTCTAAATGCTGGTATTGAAATTTCAATAAACAAAGTATTAAAAAATATATATATATATATTATCCTTTTTAGATAAAACTATCCTAAATATATTCACTTCACTAAATAATTTATTAAAACACACTGTTTTGCAATGCAACAGTACTCTGTAGGATAGCTGTCACGCCCTGTGATTTGGGTGGGCATTCTATGTTCATTGTCTATGTTTTGTATTTCTTTGTGTTTGGCCGGGTGTGGTTCTCAGAGGCAGCTGTCTATCAATGTCTCTGATTGAGAACCATACTTAGGTAGCTTTTCCCCACCGATGCTTTGTGGGTAGTTATTTTCTGTTTTGTGTTTCTGCACCTGACAGGACTGTATCGGTTTTCGTTCATTCTCTTTGTTATTTTTTGTATTTAGTGTTCAGTTGAAATAAAAGCATGAACACTTACCACGCTGCGCTTTGGTCCACACCTTCTTCAACAGACGACCGTTATAATAGCACCATGGTGTAGCAAGAGGACAGCTAGCTTCCATCCTCTGGTTACATTGATTTCAACACAAAACCTACAGTAGGAGGCTCATGGTTCTCACACCCTTCCATAGACTTACACAGTAATTATGACAACTTCCGGAGGACGTCCTCCAACTTATTGGAGCTCTTGCAGCATGAACTGACATTGTCAGTTGTCCACCCAATCAAAGGATCGGAGAATTAATCTAGTATTGAAAGTATAAGCATAAGCTGCAGTGCATAAAATGTGTTAAGTAGTTGACTCAGAGTGAGAAAGACAATAGTTGAACAAATACATTTATTAAAAAAGGAAGGAAAAGCAAGAGAGAGAGAGAGAGATAGCTAGCTATCAATTTCACTTACTTAGCTAGCAAATGCAGCTAGCTAGTTTAGCCTACTCAAACACCCTGACTCAAACAGAGGGATGCTATGGTAGTTAGCTGGCTATGACTATCCAACACTGGAACTCTTCCAAGTCAAGGTAAGCTTTTGGTTTTACTAATTTATTGCCACCGGGGGCCTGCAGGTTTAACTATTAAACTGCTTACGGACTTACACTGTACTGAATGATTTTAGCGGGTCTACTAATATGTCAGTGCTATTAGCTATACTGCTCAAAAAAATAAAGGGAACACTTAAACAACACAATGTAACTCCAAGTCAATCACACTTCTGTGAAATCAAACTGTCCACTTAGGAAGCAACACTGATTGACAATAAATTTCACATGCTGTTGTGCAAATGGAATAGACAACAGGTGGAAAGTATAGGCAATTAGCAAGACACCCCCAATAAAGGAGTGGTTCTGCAGGTGGTGACCACAGACCACTTCTCAGTTCCTATGCTTCCTGGCTGATGTTTTGGTCACTTTTGAATGCTGGCAGTGCTTTCACTCTAGTGGTAGCATGAGACGGAGTCTACAACCCACACAAGTGGCTCAGGTAGTGCAACTCATCCAGGATGGCACATCAATGCGAGCTGTGGCAAGAAGGTTTGCTGTGTCTGTCAGCGTAGTGTCCAGAGCATGGAGGCGCTACCAGGAGACAGGCCAGTACATCAGGAGATGTGGAGGAGGCCGTAGGAGGGCAACAACCCAGCAGCAGGACCGCTACCTCCGCCTTTGTGCAAGGAGGAGCAGGAGGAGCACTGCCAGAGCCCTGCAAAATGACCTCCAGCAGGCCACAAATGTGCATGTGTCTGCTCAAACGGTCAGAAACAGACTCCATGAGGGTGGTATGAGGGCCCGACGTCCACAGGTGGGGGTTGTGCTTACAGCCCAACACCGTGCAGGATGTTTGGCATTTGCCAGAGAACACCAAGATTGGCAAATTCGCCACTGGCGCCCTGTGCTCTTCACAGATGAAAGCAGGTTCACACTGAGCACATGTGACAGACGTGACAGAGTCTGGAGACGCAGTGGAGAACGTTCTGCTGCCTGCAACATCCTCCAGCATGACCGGTTTGGCGGTGGGTCAGTCATGGTGTGGGGTGGCATTTCTTTGGGGGGGTCGCACAGCCCTCCATGTGCTCGCCAGAGGTAGCCTGACTGCCATTAGGTACCGAGATGAGATCCTCAGACCCCTTGTGAGACCATATGCTGGTGCGGTTGGCCCTGGGTTCCTCCTAATGCAAGACAATGCTAGACCTCATGTGGCTGGAGTGTGTCAGGAAGGCATTGATGCTATGGACTGGCCCGCCCGTTCCCCAGACCTGAATCTAATTGAGCACATCTGGGACATCATGTCTCGCTCCATCCACCAACGCCACGTTGCACCACAGACTGTCCAGGAGTTGGCGGATGCTTTAGTCCAGGTCTGGGAGGAGATCCCTCAGGAGACCATCCGCCACCTCATCAGGAGCATGCCCAGGCGTTGTAGGGAGGTCATACAGGCACGTGGAGGCCACACACACTACTGAGCCTCATTTTGACTTGTTTTAAGGATATTACATCAAAGTTGGATCAGCCTGTAGTGTGGTTTTCCACTTTAATTTTGAGTGTGACTCCAAATCCAGACCTCCATGGGTTGATAAATTTGATTTACATTGATCATTTTTGTGTGATTTTGTTGTCAGCACATTCAACTATGTAAAGAAAAAAGTATTTAATAAGAATATTTCATTCATTCAGATCTAGGATGTGTAATTTTATTGTTCCCTTTATTTTTTTGAGCAGTGTATATTAACTATGATTTTACTTTAGCTAATATGGTGAGAACAATGTAGGCTGTGTGCAGCGGTTTGCGGTTATGATATGGTTGGGCTTGGACAGGTTTTTTCACCTGGTCACAAACAGCTGTTGTGTTGTGAATTGAAGTCCACAAGCAAAGGGAAATGGTGAGAGGAGAAGAGCCAGTAGATTCGAGAAGGAATGCAACGTGGCTGCTATGAAAGTGAACTGGGCTAACATGTGACCAGGGGTGTATTCATTCCGCCAATTCTATTGAAAAACGTTTCTTTATAGGAAGCAAACGGAGCGGGGATAAACATACCTGCATTTGTCCAATAGAAACTCTCGTTTGCAACTTTTGGACTAATGATTACACCCTAGATCAGCTAGATGCAGGCAAGATTGTGCAAGGCGGTATTGCATGTGTTACTGTCTGTCACCTCAAATGTTTCTCTTGATTTGTGTGCACCTACATTGTAAACTTACTTTAATTCATAGGCTAAGTTGTAGCAACCTCATGATGGGTACAGGGCAAATTTATCATATAGTAGCCTAAACCTATCGATGTTACATTGATCCGGGTGAATGGAATATGAATGAATGTGATCCAATATGCTGTAATAGAAATAATGCCCAACTCATACAGAAAATGATCGTCCTCCCTCATCTTAAACGGCACCAACAGCCACTGGTGTGTGTGCATTTGTGTTGTGTCAGTACACACATTTGTGTTATGTGAATGTGTGTGTGCGTATATAGTGTATGTGAATGTGTGTGGGTTTTGCGTAAACGTGTCAGTGTAGTGTGTGTGAGCATTTATTTCACTTTTTCCATATTTGGTTAAGTTACAGCCTTATTATTAACTGGATTACATTGTCCCCCCCCCCCCCCCCCCACATCAATCTACACACAATACCCCATAATCGCTGTGAAGTTGTTGCTTACCCTCACCACCTGGGGTAAGCCTGTCAGGAAGTCTAGGATCCAGTTGCAGAGGGAGGTGTTTAATCCCAGGGTCCCCAGCTTGGCAATGAGTTTGGAGGGGACTATGGTGTTGAATGCTGAGCTGTTGTCTATGATCAGCATTATCATAGTTCTCCCCTCTTGTCGAGGTGGGAGATGGCAGTGTGAAGTACAACTGAGATTGCATCATCTGTGGATCTGTTGGGGTGGTATGCGAATTGGAGTGGGTCCAGGGTGTCTAGGATGATGGTGTTTATGTGTTTCATGACCAACCTTTCAAAGCACTTCATAATTACAGATGTGAGTGCTACAGGGCGATAGTAATTTAGGCAGGTTATCTTGGAGTTCTTGGGAACAGGGACAATGGTGGTCACCTTCCTCTTATATTGACCTTTTGCATGTTTGATGTCTCGTCGGAGGTCATTGCTGGCTTTCTTGTATGTGTCCATGTCCGTGTCCCGTTACATGTAAGCGGAAGCACTTGCCTTTCCCAGGGTGGATATTGCCTGTAATCCATGGTTTTTGGTTTGGAAATGTTTGTATAGTCACGGGACAACATCGTCCATATGCACTTGTCGTAGAAATTCTACACGAGACACTCGAAGTCAGTCTTAAATGAATCATTGATTATTAACAGCATGCAGGAGAGGTCACATTCAAACTTAGATGCATAAAGTACCGGTCTGAAGTGAGCTCAGTCGGGGCCGTCCCGGTAGATATCTTATATACTGCTTGCACGGAGAAGTTATTTTTGCATTATTTAGCTTATTCATCATTAACGATTGGTTCATGCATGTTTCCGACCAATACCTCACAAGGCTTCTTTTCTCCAAGCTGAGACCTTGAAACTGAGATATCCCTTTTGTTCTCAAAACAAGGTACTCTAGATCAATATCTATGACATACCCTCTCAGATTACCTGTATTTACTCTGTATGTCTCTCCCTTCTCTTCCTGACTTTGAGTGACAGGTGATTGGCACCCTGGCACTTTAGCTGTCCAGCAGAGGTCTGTCAATGTTTACCTAAACAACAGAAGGAATCTGCACTTGTATCTGTTGACAGGGATGAATCTATATGTCATTTCAATATTTAACCCCCTAGAGTCGATAATCTAAATGACATAACAAAAAAATCCCCATCAAAATACGTCAGTTTAAACTCGAGATATCTGTTTTTTTGTATTGGATGTGTCTTAATCCACCGCATCTGCCAGTGTCACACTTCTGTATTTGCGGTGAAAGGTGGCAGAGCTAGTGCGGTGTTTGTTAGACCATGAGACATCCCGAAAATCGGTCTTCTCATGTACAGTAAACGTCTGTAGCTTCCAAACGGTTTGACCTACAAACGAATGGGTCCCCACTGTGGAAAGGGATTCTCACAAACACGATGGTGTTCTCCGTTTTGCTCTACGACCCCCACAAGTGTCACGGGACTCGTCTAAAGTTAACCGGTACCTGTTTAAAAAACGAATGGATGTATGAAGTTGGTTTCTACGGGTTAAATTATTTTTTTAATTCAATATCTCCTAGATTTAGGACAGACACTTCAAAACCTTGTTTCTTATGATACATTTTTTGACTGTCCTTTTTGCCATTTATGAATGTGTTATTCAATGCGTTTCTATCAAGTCATATTTTTTTTATAGCTAAATTATCCATAGTATGACCATCTTAAAACAATTACATATGTCAGTTTACCCCCCATCTCCCTCAATGTCTTAGACATGCTCAGGAACTTTGGCGACTAGTAAGTATTTTTTAATCTCACACTAACCTATGAGCAGAATTACTCTTTTACCTCATTATCCATCAAATCCCCATGAGCAGAATTACCGTTTTACCTCATTATCCATCAAATCCCTAGTTTGAAAGCTATTTTCCCCCACGTGTGCCAGCTCTGAGGCTGTAATTGTTGCCAAAGGTGCTTCAACAAAGTACTGAGTAAAGGGTCTGAATACTTATTTAAAATTCATATTTAAAAAAAAATAAATATATGAATTATTTTGTCATTATTGGGTATTGTGTTTAGATTAATACATTTTAGTATAAGGCTGTAACCTAACAAATTGTGGAAAAGGGGTCTGAATACTTTTCAAAGGCACTGTATCTGCACATATCTGGAGCACCTTTGGCTCATGAGTACTACTTTCAGAACTGCTGGCAAAAAAAATTACAAACGTACCGGAGAATCACTTTAAACAATATCTCCTCAACTGAAATTTGACAGTATTACATTCATCTGACCATTTAGTTGATTTTGGGTATTATCATGCACATATCATGGTCAGGTATTTTACTTCCTCCAACACCAGGAAATAGCTCAGGAAGACATTGCACAGCAGCCATTTTGTGCCAGACGGGTTATTAAGTGGGTAAGTTATTTTAGTGGAGGGATGATGAACTATTCAGGCAAACTTTTTATTCTCCCTCAAACCCTTCCTTGTTCACCAATTTTTTTTTGTCCCAGCTTGTGCCTTTCTCCCTCTCCCTCTTCAGCAGTCAGACATCACATTCTAGATATTGCACTTATTTCAGACTTTTTAGTATGACTTTCCTGAGCAGTCATAATTTAATTTGTATGTATTTGTTTTTATCCCACAGCACTGAAAGCCCTTATTGCCTTAGCACCCCCCCCCCCCCCCCCCCCCCCCCCCCCCTCCCCGTAGTGCCTTAGCCCCCCCACCCCACTCTCTCTCCGGGGCAGTGCCATGCTAAAACCGGCTTGCTTTGCTTGTGTGATTTACTTTCCATTAGAGGATTAAAAATGTATTATGCAGGAAGCCATGCGTAGGCGTGATTATAGCCATGCGGTGACGGCAACCATTTATCACAGAACCACTCATCTCTGCAGCCGCAAGTTAATGTTACCATACACACCAGGCAGGCCAACCGGGCAGACATCTTTACACATGAACTCAGGCCCACATACACTGTTGATTTACAGGAATAATCTTGAAAATACGAATAGTTTATAACAAACCAACATTACAGCAGTGAGCTGCCTTTGTCAGCGATTCTGATACAGAGTTACCAAAGAGATGGTATGGGTCCATGTGTGAATATTTATTTGTGTGTTTTATGATTCATATAACGCTTGTTATCTTCAAACCTCTGATCTAGTATAAGTTTTCAATTAAGAGAGGGATATCCATCAGATTAGGCTCTACCATGTTTGTTTGTATCTACAGTATGTCTTTTCCATGCAGGATTTTCCCATGTTTCTTGTCAGCATTTGCCATGATGATGCATATTTGCGAAGAGGATAGGGAGGAGAGTTTCTTTATTTTCCCAAATAATTATGCACGGTTGTCCTCTGTAATTAGCCTAGGTACCAATCGGTTTAGCTATCATTCCACTACTTGTACTCCGTGTCATACACCAAGCTGACTGGCCTTTCTGCAATCTTCAAATATGAACATTCTATCATTAATGACCTTGAGGTATAGGATTTGATAGGATTTGATCCTGATACTATAACGCTCACAGCTCTCCTCCAATCAAAAGGGTTATGCAAATATTTGTCACTATCACTTTATTCTTTATAGATGGTGTTGGTGTCCGGTTGCCAAGCAACCGTTTTATGTCAAACTAAATACATACTGCAATTCCAACAACAAAATGTCTAAGCTTTGTTTGGCATATGACACGGCGTACGAGTGGAATGTTATTTGAAACAGACTGGTACCCAGGCTACTGTAATGCCTATGCACAGAAATATGCACAGAAACATTCTGATTGATGACATGTGAAGTAGAGCAATTTTCTGAATCTGAACAGTCCTCTTTTCCTATATTTCTCTCTCTCTCCATCTCTCTCTTGTTATGACGCTGAGGGGCCAAACTTCAGGAGGAAAATGGCTTGTTTGTTTTATATCCCTCTACCCCCCACTCTCCCTCCCCTACCCCCCACTCTCCCTCCCTCTACCCCTGAGCGCTCTCTCTCTCTCTCTTTCTCTCTCTCCCCCTCCCTCTACCCATGAGCGCTCTCTCTCTAGCTCTCTCCCTCCCTCTACCCCTGAGGGCTCTCTCTCTCTCCCTCCCTCTACCCCTGAGCACCCTCTCTCTCTCTCTCCCTCCCTCTACCCCTGAGTGCTCTCTCTCTCGCTCTCCCTCCCTCTACCACTGAGCACCCCTTCTCTCTCCCTCCCTCTACCCCTGAGCACTCTCTCTCTCACTCCCTCCCTCTACCCCTGAGCGCTCTCTCTCTCTCCCTCCCTCTACCCCTGAGCACCCTCGCTCTTTCTCTCGCTACCTCTACCCCTGTGCGCTCTCTCTCTCTACCCCTGAGCGCTCTCTCTCTCTCTTTCTCTCTCTACCCCTGAGCGCTCTCTCTCTCTCTCTCTCTACCCATGAGCGTTCTCTCTCTCTCTCTATACAGTTAATTAAAAGTGAAATAATCTGTCTGTAAACAATTGTTGGAAAAATGACTTGTGTCATGCACAAAGTAGGTGTCCTAACAGACTTGCTAAAACTATAGTTTGTCAACAAGAAATTTGTGGAGTGGCTGATATCGAGTTTTAATGACTCCAACCTAAGTGTATGTAAACTTCTGACTTCAACTATATATATATATATATATACATATATATATATATATAGCGCTCAGGGGTAGAGGGAGAGAGATATTCCAGTGGGTCAGAAGTTTACATACACTAAGTTGACTGTGCCTTTTAAACAGCTTGGAAAATTCCAGAAGATTATGTAATGGCTTTAGAAGCTTCTGATAGGCTAATTGACATAATTTGATGCATTTCAAGGCCTACCTTCAAACTCACTGCCGCTTTGCTTGACATCATGGGAACATCAAAAGAAATCCGCCAAGAACTCAGAAACAAATTGTAGACCTCCACAAGTCTGGTTCATCCTTGGGAGCCATTTCCAAACGCCTGAAGGTACCACGTTCATCTGTACAAACAATAGTACGCTAGCATTAACACCATGGGACCACGCAGCCGTCATACCGCTCAGGAAAGTGACGCATCCTGTCTCCTAGAGATGAATGTACTTTGGTGCGAAAAGTGCAAATCAATCCCAGAACAACAGCAAAGGACCATGTGAAGATGCTGGAGGAAACAGGTACAAAAGTATCTATATCCACAGTAAAACGAGTCCTATATCGACGTAACCTGAAAGGCCGCTCAGCACGGAAGAAGCCACTGCTCCAAAACCACCATAAAAAAGCCAGACTACGGTTTGCAACTGCACATGGGGACAAAGATTGTACTTTTTGGAAAAATGTACTCTGGTCTGATGAAACAAAAATAGAACTGTTTGGCCATAATGACCATCGTTATGTTTGGAGGAAAAAGGGGGAGGCTTGCAAGCCGAAGAACACCATCCCAACCGTGAAGCACGGGGGTGGCAGCATCATGTTGTGGTGTTGCTTTGCTGCAGGAGGGACTGGTGCACTTCACAAAATAGATGGCATCATGAGGAGGAAAATTATGTGGATATATTGAAGCAACATCTCAAGACATCAGTCAGGAAGTTGGTCGCAAATGGGTCTTCCAAATTGACAATGACCCCAAGCATACTTCCAAAGTTGTGGCAAAATGGCTTAAGGACAACAAAGCCAAGGTATTGGAGTGGCCATCACAAAGCCCTGACCTCAATCCCGTAGACAATTAGTCGGCAGAACTGAAAAAGCGTGTGTGAGCAAGGAGGACTACAAACCTGACTCAGTTACACCAGCTCTGTCAGCAGGAATGTGGAAGCTTGTGGAAGGCTACCTGAAACGTTTGACCCAAGTTAAACAATTTAAAGGCAATGCTAGAAAATACTAATTGAGTGTATGTAAACTTCTGACCCCCTCGGAATGTGATGAAAGAAATAAAAGCTGAAATAAATCATTCTCTCTTCTGACATTTCACATTCTTCAAAAAAGTGATGATCCTATCTGACCTAAGACATGGCATTTTTACTAGGATTAAATGTCAGGAATTGTGAAAAACTGAGTTTAAATGTATTTGACTAAGGTGTATGTAAACTATCCAACTTCAACTGTGTTTATATATATATAGATAGATAGAATGTTTCTGATGGGCTAGACTTGTAAAATGGCTTGTCTATTTACTCGGAGCGGTTCAAAGACAATTTTCCCTGGATTAAGGAAGCCACCTGTGCCTGCCATCCCAGATTGCTTTGGGGTTGTCTCAATAAATACTGAGCAGGCAGTGGCAGAGAGACACAGGGTGCTAAAACAGGGGCTTAGCATGCTTCCGTCTCATCAATTACCACAGGCGCACACCTGTGATGATAGATAGCCCGTGAACGACTCTTATTGGACTGTTTTGGAGGCCGGGCCTTTATTGCATGGCTAAATGCTGTGTACGCGTGTTTACGTGTCATAGGCTGTTGTGAATAGTCAGTAGATGTCATACGGTGTCTACTCCAGCTCTATAGTCAAACTGCCATGATTCAACAATGTCCTTTTTGTAAGTGATATGAAAGAATGTCATGATAGAGATTAAAAAAAGGCTTTAGTGTCCTTTACCATGTATTTATCTAACCCGCACAACATTTTTCTATTAAGATCAAAATGGAAAAGGTATGGATGGGAAACAAACATGTAAGAAATGTAATAGTAGTAGACCTTTTGATGTGAAGCTTTTTCAGAGGTGACCGTGTACTGGGGTTCAGAGCAGAGTAAACTCAAGCTGTCGGCTTGGTCATATTTGCCTCCAGGAAAAAGTGTCAATAGTAAAGTGTAAAATTTGTCAATAGTAAAGTGTAAAATTTGCCCAAGGTGAGACCATTGCTTTTTAAAGAGGCTGCATCTCGATCAAGGAAGAGGAAAGTGCTGAGGTGCTGAAACACATCTCTCTCTCGCTCTCCCTCTTTCTCTCGCTCTCTCTTTATTTGATAACACACAGGAGTTTGAGTCAATGCTCATTTCCAGCAAAGTCGCAGAAGTTTATTAAAATACCTCATAAATGCTGAGCCATCAAAATATGTTCAGGTAACGAGTCATTAGTATACGTGTAGGTGACGAGTCATCAGAATTTGTGTGCTATGCCAGAGGTTTCCAAACTTTTTCCAGCTTTGGGGAACATCCCCCACCTCCCCTGCCTGTACCATGACTATTTCTGTGGGCATGACATGAACTGTTCACACCCCTCTTGTTGGCGGAGAGAACATTTTGCAGGTTAAAGTTTATTTCCTGCAATTCTACAATTTTTTTCATGGGGAGGCAGAGACAATTTTGCCATTTTAAAGCTCATAGTCTTGCAATTCTATACATTTTGCCATGTCTAATGTGAATTCATGTGATATTTGAGTGACTCAAACCTTACAACAAAAACGATTTAAAGTTTTTTAGCTGACATTGGCTGCTTGATCTAAACATTTCTGACAAGTTATAAATAGCTCACTAAGGTATGCAATGACAAGAGGAAAACTGATGATGCACTACCCAATTTCGAAATTGCACCTTGTGCTTTCTACGATCCCAACTTTCATGAGTAAGTTGAAAGCCTGACTGAGTTCCCACTGTACTATGTGAAGAGGCTAAGGAGGTATCGTATGCCTACACTGTTTAAAAAATATGGTAACCTACTGGCAGCAAGTTACCTGTAAGTTGCTGTAAATAAAAAAGTACAGTAAGTTACTGTAAAAAAAAAAGTACAGTATGTTACCGTAAATTCCAAATAAATGTTGATTTAACAGTACAATACTATAAAGTTTACAGTAATGTTTACAGCAATGTACTGTTAACTTCTTGAGGGCAGGGGGCAGCATTTTCACTTTCGGAAAAATAGCATGCCAAAATTCAACTGCTTCATCCTCAGAATATAATATATGCATATTATTAGTAGATTTGGATAGAAAACACTCTGAAGTTTCTAAAACTGTTTGAATCATGTCTGTGAGAATAACAGAACTTATGTAGCAGGCAAAACCCTGAGGACAAACCATTCAGAATATATATTTTTTTGATGTCACTGTCTTTTCAATGATATTTCTTAGAGACACCAGATTTCTAATGGACTTGCTTGCAGTTCCTACCGCTTCCACTGGATGTCACCAGTCCTTGGAAATCAGTTGAGGTTATTCCTTTGTGTAGTGAAGAAGTAGGGCTATCGTAAATGAGGGTCACATGAAGTAAATTTTTTGAGAAGAGGCACGTTACGAAAAAAGTTGCGTCAGTTTGTTTTCTTTTTGTATTGAACACAGATCATCCCGTCTTCAAATTGATCGATTATTAACGTTTAAAAATACCTAACGTTGTATTACAAAAGTAGTTTGAAATGTTTTGGTAAAGTTTACATGTAACTTTTGATATATTTTGTAGTGACTTGGCAAAAGTTGGAAGCTGTGTTTTTCTGGATGAAACGGTCCAAATAAATTGACATTTTGGATATTAATCGAACAAAAGGACCATTTGTGATGTTTATGGGACATATTGGAGTGCCAACAAAAGAATTTCGTCAAAGGTAAGGTATGATTTATATTTTATTTCTGCGTTTTGTGTCGTGCTTGCAGTGTTGAATTATGCTACTCTCTTTGTTTACTGTTGTGCTATCATCAGATAATAGCATCTTATGCTTTTGCCGAAAAGCCTTTTTGAAATCTGACATGTTGGCTGGATTCACAACGAGTGTAGCTTTAATTTGGTATCTTACATGTGTGATTTAATGAAAGTTTGATTTTTATATCATGTTATTATACGTTTGCGTCCCACCTGCCCCAGAGAGGTTTTAAACCAAAGTTACCCGCTGGGGGCCAACTGAGGGGACAATTCGGGACGGCCCAGTGAGAGAATCAGAATTTTAAAGCTGCTGCCGCCCAAGTGATAGCGGTGGATGGACAGCTACTTCCGGGGGTGAGTGACTGGCGATACCCACATTTCCAAATTAAGAATAACCTTTTGTATCAGGTGTCGCGCCAACAGGGGAAACTTCGAGAGGTATTGTTGCTGCCCCGACGGTACGTAGGAACCGTTCTTCAGCTGGCCCACACCCACCTGTCGGGGGCACACCTGGGAATGGAGAAGATCCGGGAACGGATCGCCGCCCGGTTCCACTGGCCCGGGGTGAGGAGGGCCGTGGAAGACTACTGTCGCAGCTGCCCAGAGTGTCAACTCACTGCCCCGAAAGCACACTTCCGAAACCCTCTAGTCCCCCTGCCGATCATCGTGGTGCCCTTTGAACGCATCGCTATGGACATAGTTGGACTCCTGGTAAAGACTGCACGAGGACACAGGTACGTCTTGGTAATAGTAGACTATGCCACCCGGAATCCCGAGGCCATTCCCCTATGGGCGGCGGTATCCAAGGGAATCGCCCGGGAGCTGTTCCACCTCTTTAGCCGGGTGGGCATCCCGAACAAGATCCTGACAGACCAAGGTACAGAGTTTATGTCCTGCCTCATGAAAGAGTTGTGTGCACTCTTAGCAGATCAAGCAGATCCGGACCTCCGTTTTTCACCCGCAGACGGATGGGCTCGTCGAGCTCTTTAACAAAACGCTCAAACAGATACTGCGGAAGGTCATCAAGCAGGACGGGAAGAACTGGGACCAGCTACTACCCCATCTACTGTTCTCAATCCGAGAAGTACCCCAATCCTCCACTGGGTTTTCCCCGTTCGAACTCCTCTACGGGAGGAGGCCACGTGGCCTACTGGACCTCGCCAAGGATGTGTGTGAAGCCCAACCGACCCCCTTACGCAGCGTGGTAGAGCACGTGGAGACGATGCGGGAGCGGATGACAGCCATATGGCTAGTCGTGAGGGAACATATGGAGAAAGCCCAACGTGCCCAAACCCAGGTTTACAATCGAGGATCCCAGCCCCGAGAATTCCAGGTGGGAGACAGGGTGTTCGTATTGATCCCCACGGCCGAAAGTAAGTTCCTGGTAACATGGCACGGATCATACGAGGTGATCGAGAAGCTGGGTACTGTCAATTACCGTGTACGGCAACCGGGGAGATGGAAACCCCAACAGATTTACCACGTGAACCTGTTGAAGAAGTGGCACGAGAGGACAGCCTTGGCCGTGTTATGGTCGGGACCCAGGACACCAACGGTACCAGTGGAGGTCCCGAACAATGAGGACCTCGACCCGGCCCAGAAGCAAGAGCTCAGGGAGCTCGTCGATCGGAACAGGGCGGTCTTCTCCGAAAAGCCGGGCCGCACGACCCTCATTGAACACCACATCTGTACCCGGCCCGGGGAAACGGTATGAAAGAGGCCATATCGGATTCCGGAGGCCCGAAGGGAGGCCGTGAAACAGGAAGTGGAGGCTATGCTGAGGATGGGGGTCGTGGAAGAGTCCCACAGCGCATGGTGCAGCCCCATCGTGTTGGTACCCAAACCGGACGGTAGCCTCCGCTTCTGTAACGATTTCTGGGGGGTGAACGACATCAGCTTGTTCGACGCATATCCCATGCCGAGGGTGGACGAGCTCATCGACCGATTGGGAAAGGCCCGGCACATCAGCACCCTTGACTTGACCAAAGGTTATTGGCAGGTACTGTTGGCAGCCTCCTCCTGGGAGAAGACGGCATCTTCGACACCAGACGGATTGTATCAGTACCGGGTGCTCGCGTTCAGTTTCCACGGAGCCCCGCCCACATTCCAACGGCTGAACAGAGTGCTTCGACCCCACCAGCAGTACGCAGCGGCATATCTGCGGCATCATCCACAGCCAAGGTTGGGAAGAGCACCTGACGCGCCTCCAGGCGGTGCTGGACGCGCTCAAACAAGCCGGGTTGACCGCAAACTCCAAGAAAATGCAAGCTAGTGTTCGAGGAGATGGAGTACCTGGGGTATTTGATCGGACGGGGGAACGTCAAGCCCCAGGAGAGGAAGGTTCACGCGGTGCGTGACTGGCCCGTTCCACGCACCAAGACACAGGTCAAGTCCTTCCTGGGACTGGCAGGATACTATAGCCAACTTTGCGACTCTAGCTTCCCCCCTCACCGATCTAACCAGGGCGCGCCTCTCGAAAACAGTGAAATGGACGGACGAGACAGAAGCGGCGTTCAACAGTCTGAAGGAAGCGCTGTGCTCCCATCGGATTCTCGTAACGCCTGATTTCCAGGTGCCGATGGTGGTCCAGACGGACGCATGTGATACGGGACTAGGGGCCGTTCTGTCCCAGGGACACGAGGGGGTTGGAACACCTCATCATGTACATCGGCCAAAAGCTGATGCCTAGGGCAAATAAATACTCTTTCATTGAGAGTGTCTAGCGGTGAAGTGGGCGCTAGACACTATCAAGTATTACCTGTTAGGTACCCAGGTCACGGACCATGCTCCCCTGGTCTGGATAGCCAGGGGAAAGGACACGGACGATTGGGTCACCAGGTGGTTCTTGTCCCTTCAACGCTTCTCTTTTTCTGTTGTGCACAGGTCAGGGGCGAAGCATGGAAACGCAAATGCCCTATCGAGAAGGGAGACCTACGTTGCACTGATGACAGCCCCCTTCCCGACAGAGCTAATCACGAGGCGATGTCTCCATCTGCTGGACGTGCCAGGTCTCGACGGGCTCTCCAGCCAGGACTAATTGGAGCTGATTGGGTGCTGGTGAGTAATCAAGGGCGGATTGCTCACCAGCTGTGACATGCCCTTAAAGCTGCCAGAAGCACACAGGGAGGGTGGGGAAAGAAAGGACTCCTGTGTTATTGTTGACGGTTGCAGAGGTAACAGTTTTGTGCCCGACAGGATACAGCCAGACCCGGAACACTGAAGACCTATCCTTTTCTTTTTGATCTATTATTTTTAAAAACACCCTTGAAACTGAGCTAATCCTTCTTTGTCCGTGTCTGATCTGGGTAAACGTCTTGACCAAACCCAGCTGGTCTGCCACAATATATATATATATATATACAGTTGAAGTCGGAAGTTTACATACACTTAGGTTGGAGTCATTAAAACTCGCTTTTCAACCACTCCACAAATTTCTTATTAACAAACTCTAGTTTTAGCAAGTCGGTTAGGACATCTACTTTGTGCATGACACAAGTCATTTTTACAACAATTGTTTAAGGACAGATTATTTTACTTAATCACTGTATCACAATTCCAGTGGGCCAGAAGTTTACATACACTAAGTTGACTGTGCCTTTAAACAGCTTGGAAAATTCCAGAAAAAGATGTCATGGCTTTAGAAACTTCTGATGGGCTAATTGACATCATTTTAGTCAATTGGAGGTGTACCTGTGAATGTATTTCAAGGCCTACCTTCAATCTCAGTGCCCCTTCGCTTGACATCATGGGAAAATTAAAAGAAATTGTAGACCTACACAAGTCTGGTTCATCCTTGGGAGCAATTTCCAAACACCTAAAGGTATCACGTTCATCTGTACAAACAATAATACGCAAGTATAAACACCATGGGACCAGCAGCCGTCATACCGCTCAGGAAGGAGACGCGTTCCCAGATGAATGTACTTTGTTGTGAAAAGTGCAAATCAATCCCAGAACAACAGCAAAGGACCTTGTGAAGATGCTGGAGGAAACAGGTACAGTAAAATGAGTCGTACATTAATATAACCTGAAAGGCCGCTCAGCAAGGAAGAAGCCATTGCTCCAAAACTGCCATAAAAAAAGCCAGACTACGGTTTGCAACTGCACATGGGGACAAACATTGTACTTTTTGGAGAAATGTCCTCTGGTCTGATGAAACAAAAATAGAACTGTTTTGCCATAATGACCATCGTTAGGTTTAGAGGAAAAAGGGGGAGGCTTGCAAGCCGAAGAACACCATCCCAACCGTGAAGCACGGGGGTGGCAGCATCATGTTGTGGGGGGTGCTTTGCTGCAGGAGGGACTGGTGCACTTCACAAAATAGATAGCTTCATGAGGATAGAAAATTATGTGGATATACTGAAGCAACATTTCAAGACATCAGTCCCATAGAAAATTTGTGGGCAGAACTGAAAAAGTGTTTGCGAGCAAGGAGGCCTCCAAACCTAACTCAGTTACACTGGGTCTGTCAGGAGGAATGGGCCAGAATTCACCAAACTTATTGTGGGAAGCTTGTGGAAGGCTTCCCGAAATGTTTGACTCAAGTTAAACAATGTATAGGCAATGATACCAAATACTAATTGAGTGTATTTTAAACTTCTGACCTACTGGGAATGTGATGAAAGAAATAAAAGCTGAAATAAATCATTCTCTCTACTATTATTCTGACATTTCACATTCTTTAAAAAATTCACTGACCTAAGACAGTGAATGTTTACTAGGATTAAATGTCAGGAATTGTGAAAAACTGAGTTTAAATGTATTTGGCTAAGGTGTACGTAAACTTCTGACTTCAACTGTGTATATATATATATATATATATATATATATATATATATATATATATATATATATATATCAATAAATACATACATATTTATAAATGTATATAAATATTTATATTCTGGTCTCTGACATTGTATTGCTTGACATTACTGCACATTTTGAGCTTGAAACAAACATTTCGCTGCACCTGCGATATCTGCAAATTTGTATCAGCGACCAATAATCCTTTACTTTTTTTACAGTAACTTCTGGCTGCCAGTAAGTTACCTTAAAAACAACAGGATTTATTTCACAGTGTATGTAATGACCACAAGGCAGAGAGGGAGAGAGAGGCAGAGAGGCACACAGACATACATAAACAGACCACAAAAAACCAAAGCACCAAAGTATCTATGTCCTTTTCTAAAGTTGAAATAGCATGGGACTCGAGATGACTCAGTAGAAAAAGCATGCATCCAGGAAATACATTTTTATTTTCTGTCCTATGATTAAAGTGGAAAAATGTATGGAGTTGTTTGGAGTTAGGCAGCTATATCCGGATGTCCCCACTGCTGCAAACAGGCATAGGGAACAGCAATATCGATATGTTTCGGGGCATAATTTAGTTTTCCGCAAATAGGCAGTTCTTTCTATCATCTGAAGCGACACAAGCACAGGCACACACACACACATCATATACATACAGTACAGTGGGCTGTGTGTGGTGTTAAAGAAGAGGATCACTCCTGGGAAACTCATGCATCTCCACCACATATGACTGTCATTATGAGTGAGCTATGGGATCTGTATTCTGCTGATGTTGCACATGAATTTAATGTATAAAACAATAGGAACACCTTCCAAATATAGAGTTGCACCCCCTTTTGCACTCGGAACAGGGTATGGACTCTACAAGCTGTCGAAACCTTCCACAGAGATGCTGGCCCATGTTGACAACAATGCTTGGCTGGATGTCCTTTGGGTGGTGGAACATTGTTGATACACATAGGAAACTGTTGAGCGTGAAAAACCCAGCAGTGTCACAGTTCTTGACACACTCAAACCGGTGCGCCTGGCGCCTACTACCATACCCCGTTCAAAAGCAGCTAACTCTTTTGTCTTGGCCATTCACCCTCTGAATGGCACACAGACACAATCCATGTCTCAATTGTCTCAAGGTTTTAAAATGCTTCATTACCTTGTCTCTTTCCCTTCATCTACACCAACTGACGTGGATTTAACAAGTAACATCAATAAGGGATCTTCGCTTTCACCTGGATTCACCTGGTCAGTCTACAGACGAGTCTACAGACCACCCATTGTTACACATTTTGTTACGTTACAGCCTCATTCTAAAATAGATTACATTTAAAAAATATCCATCTACACACATTACCCCATAATGACAGAGCGAAAACAGGTTTTTATAAATACTTTATTTACCTTAAGTATTCAGACACTTTGATTGAGTGTTGAGCTCATGTGCATCCTGTTTCCATTGATCATCATTGAGATGTTTCTACAACTTAATTGGAGTCCACTTGTGGTAAATTAATTGATTGGACATGATTTGGAAAGGCACACACCTGTCTATATAAGGTCCCACAGTTGGAGGAGGGCGGCCTTGGTCAGGGAGGTGACCAGAAACCCGATGGTCACTCTGACAGAGCTCCAGAGTTCCTCTGTGGAGATGGGAGAACCTTCCAGAAGGAGAACCATCTTTGCAGCACTCCACCAATCAGGCCTTGGTGGTAGAGTGGCCAGACGCAAGCCACTCCTCAGTAAAAGGCACACGACAGCTCGCTTGAGTTTTCCAAAAGGCACCTAAAGGACTCTCAGACCATGAAAAACAAAATTCTCTGGTCTGATGAAACCAAGATTGAACTCTTAGGTCTGAATGCCAAGCGTCTCGTCTGGAGGAAACTAGGCACCGCTCATCACCTGGCCAATACCTTCCCCATGGTGAAGCATGGTGGAGGCAGCAACATGCTGTGGGGATGTTTTTCAGCAGCAGGGACTGGCCGACTAGTCAGGATACAGAGAGATCCTTGATGAAAACCTGCTCCAGAGGGCTCAGGACGTCAGACTGGGGCGAAGGTTCACCTTCCAACAGGAAAGACAATGCAGGAGTGGCTTCGTGAAAAGTCTCTGAATGTCCTTCAGTGGCTCAGTCAGAGCCCGTACTTGAACCCAATCGAACATCACTGGAGAGACCTGAAATAGCTGTGCAGCGAAGCTCCCCATCCAACCTGACAGAGCTTGAGAGGATCTGCAAAGAAGAATGGGAGAAACTTCCTAAACACAGGTGTTCCAAGCTTGTAGCGTCATACCCAAGAAGACTTGAGGCTGTAATCGCTGCCAAAGGTGCTTCAACAAAGTACTGAGTAAAGGGTCTGAATACTTACGTAAATGGGTGGCAGGTAGCTTAGCGGTTAAGAGCGTTGGGCCAGTAACTGCAAGGTTGTTAGTACTATTCCCGGAGCCACCTAGATGAAAACATCTGTTTGTGTCTTTGAGCAAGGCACTTTTAACCCAAATTGCCTTGGATAAGAGCGTCTAAGAAAATACTAAAATGTATGTAAATTTGATATTTCTCTTGTTTATTTTTAATACATTTGCAAAAATGTCTAAACCTGTTTTTGTTTGGTCATTATGGGCTCTCGTGTGTAGATTGATGAGGGTGGGGAAAACGATTTAATCAATTTTAGAATAAGGCTGTAACGTAACAAAATGTGGAAAAGTGAAGGGTGCATATTTTCCGAATGCACTGTATGTCATGGAATGTTTTGTACACTGCGCACACGCACACACACACAGTATTATAACCGTGCTATAGTTCTTGAACATAGTACAGATCACCCTCATTGTAATATGGCTGCAGCTATGGTTACAGCACAACTATGTGAAAAGCCCTAATGATCTCTCAAACATGCAAAAGAGTGGCTGCACCACATCTCTGCATAAGTGCTGGGACTCAAACCAAAGGATAAATGTCTATATGGGTAAGCGAGACCAGAGAACCACTAATACCGCAATGTAAAATATTAAATAAAAACTTAACCAATTGCTTTATCAGTGTTATTCTGTGAATTGGACTTCAAATTAAAAAAGAACGTTAGCTAATGTGTTAAAGTTTGTTCACCCAACAAACTCTGCTCGAAGTGAGCTGAATTTGAAAAAGCTTGAATGCTTTTTGAGTAAAATTACAAATTCATGTTTGCCTTTGGAAGACAACACTGTATTATATGTTTGCGCAACCTAAAATTAAAGGTTGAGTGAACATACAATTCAACATGAGAATGTATGTTGGTTCAGCAGTATATACCCAACTGTTGAGCAAACTCAGTTAAATTGCAGCTGGTTGTATAACAATTATACGTTGAATCAAAAAAAAAGTGAGCTGAATTTGAACAAGCTTGTTGAGTAAAATTACAACTGTATTTTTGCTCAAAACCATTTAAAACTACACCCATCAATATCATGGTTGATTTTCAGAATTGTTTGTTTCAATACCTGTCTTTTTAAAAGGACACTGATTGGTTGTTTAATCTTATGCTACACAAACATAAATAACAGTTTCTTCTAAACTAATTCAATCTGTTAGTGGTTGGACCTTTTGCACCTGTTAATAATGATATGGCTTTTCCAGTTTATATGATTTAGGTAGTCTTAAAAATCTTCCCTATCTTTCCTGCAGGTGATATAATGTTCCACTTGTTAGATATCCTCACTCTAGCTGGATTCCAACTGGAATTACACATCAGTTTGCAAGACCCCCCAAAAAAGTAGTAACTTCTTATGGCTGCATCCCGCTACCGGGATCGATATGACAACAGCCAGTGAAAATGCAGGGCGCCAAATTCAAACAACAGAAATCTCATCATTAAAATTCCTCAAACATACATGTGTCTTATATCATTTTAAAGGTAATCTTGTTGTTAATCCCACCAAAGTGTCTGATTTCAAATATGCTTTCAGCAAAAGCACACCAAACGATTATGTTAGGTCACCACCAAACCACAATAAGCACAGCAATTTTTACAGCGAAATATAGCAGTCACAAAAAGCAGAAATAGAGATAAAATGAATCACTAACCTTTGATTATCTTCATCAGATGACACTCACAGGACTTCATGTTACACAATACATGCATGTTTTGTTTGATAAAGTTCATATATATATCAAAAAATCTGAGTTTACATTGGCGCGTTACATTCACTAGTTCCCAAAAACATCAAGTGATTTTGCATAGCCAAATCGTTTCAACAGAAATACTCATCATAAATGTAGATGATAATACAAGTTATACACATGGAATTATAGATATACCTCTCCTTAATGCAACCGCTGTCAGATTTCAAAAAAACTTTACGGAAAAAGCAAACCATGCAATAATCTGAGACGGAGCTCAGAAATATAATACAATTTGCCGCCATTTTGGAGTCAACAGAAACCAGAAAATACATGATAAATGTTTCTTTACCTTTGATGAACTTCATCAGAATGCAGTCCTAGGAATCCCAGGTCCACAATAAATGCTTAATTTGTTCGATAATGTCCGTTATTTATGTCCAATTAGCTACTTTGGTTAGCGCGTTTGGTAAACAATTCCAAAGTCACAAAGCGCGTCCACTATAACGTGACGAAATGTCCAAAAGTTCCGTAACAGTCAGTAGAAACATGTCAACGGATGTACTGAATCAATCTTTAGAATGTTGTTAACAAACATCTTGAATAACGTTCCAACCGGAGAATTAAATTGACTTCAGATGAGCGGTGGAACGGAGGTCCTCCTTATGTGAACGCACATGGTGAAAGCATGGTCAGCTCGTGGCAGTGGTGACTAATTCCTGTCTCCTTCGGCCCCCCTTCACATTAGAGTCATCAGACAAAGTTCTATTGACTGTTGACATCTAGTGGAAGCCGTAGGAAGAAAACTCATCAATATCTCGCTGTAATTTCAATGAGAGCTTGTTTGAAAATCTGCCACCGCAGAAAAAATCCAAACAGGAAGTGGAACTTCTCAGGTTTTTGCCTGCCATATGAGTTATGTTATACTCACAGACATAATTCAAACAGTTTTAGAAACTTCAGAGTGTTTTCTATCCAATATGAATAATAATATGCATATATTAGCAACTGGGACTGAGGAGCAGGCAGTTTACTATGGGCACCTCTGTGCATCTTTCATCCAAGCTACTCAATACTGTCCCTGCAGCCATAAGAAGTTAAAGAAAATATCTAAATATATTTGAGATTTGAGATTCTTTCAAGTAGCCACCCTTTGCCTTGATGACAGCTTTGCACCAGCTTCATGAGGAATGCTTTTCCAAAAGTATTGAAGTAGTTCCCACATATGCTGAGCACTTGTTGGATGCTTTTCCTTCACGCTGCAGTCCAACTCATCCCAATTGTGTTTAGGTCGGGTGATTGTGGAGGCCAGGTCATCTGATGTTGCACTCCATCACTCTCCTTGGTGAAATAGCCCGTACACAGCCTGGAGGTGTGTTTTTGGGTCATTGTTGAAAAACAAATGACAGTCCCACTAACCGCAAACCAGATGGGATGGCGTATAGCTGCAGAATGCTGTGGTAGCCATGCTGGTTAAGTGTGCCTTGAATTCTAAATAAATCATTGACAGTGTCACCAGCAAAACACTCCCACACCATCACACCTGCTACTCCATGCTTCACAGTGGGAACCACACATGCGGAGATCATCCGTTCACCTACTCTGCGTCTCACAAACTCACGGCAATTGGAACCAAAAATTGCATATTTGGACAAAAGACAGATTTCTTTGCAGCAATCTGGTTTCTTTGCAGCAATTCGACCATGAAGGCCTAAGTCTCCTCTGAACAGTTGATGTTCAGATGTGTCTGTTACTTGAACTCTGTGAAGCATTTATTTTGGCTGCAATCTGAGGTGCAGTTAACTCTAATGAACTTATCCTCTTCAGCAAAGGTTAATCTGGGTCTTCCATTCCTGTTGGTGGTCCTCATGAGAGCCAGTTTCATCATAGCGCTTGATGATTTTTGCGACTGCACTTGAAGAAGCGTTCAAAATTCTTGACATTTTTCCGCATTGACTGACCTTCATGTCTTAAAGTAATGATGGACTGTCGTTTCTCTTTGCTTATTTGAGCTGTTCTTGCCATAATATGGACTTGGTCTTTTACCAAATATACCACCCCTACCTTGTCACAACATATCTGATTGGCTCAAACACATTAAGAAGGAAAGAAATTCCACAAGTTAACTTTTAACAAGGCACACCTGTTAATTTAAATGCATTCCAGGTGACTACCTCATGAAGATGGTTTAGAGAATGACAAGAGTGTGCAAAGCTGTCATCAAGGCAAAGGGTGGCTACTTTGAATAATCTCAAATACTTTAACACTTTTTTGGTTACTACATGATTCCATATGTGTTATTTCATATTTTTGATGTCTTCACTATTATTCTGCAATGTAGAAAATAGTAAAAATAACGAAAAACCCTGAAATGAGTAGGCGTGTCCAAACGTTTAACTGGTACCGTATGTAATTCACTGTTATAAAGAGTTTTACACTCATTTTTACACTCGGATATATGCAATTAAGATAGAATAAATACTCAAGTTTGTTTGTTCACTCAACATACAATTCAACATGAGAATGTATGTCGGTTCAGCTATATGCCCAAATGTTGAGCAAACTCACAATCCTATTGCAGCTGGTTGCCTTACAAGTGTACGTTGAATCAACATATATTTTTACAGCGCAGTAGATGTACATAATAAAGGGCTCAATGTCCACTATTCTACTGATAAGGATATGCAGGCGTTTAGTATCATCAAAAAGTATAGCCTTTTAGAAGAAAAAGAAGAAGAGAATGAGCTCTGATGCAGTGATCCAGTGCTGTGGTAACAAGTTCTACCACTAGAGGTGCTCTTTCCCACTATTACATTAGTCCTTGGCAGTACTGCAGTTTGGCTTGACATTTTCACATTGCAAAAGAAACTTGTGGAAGAAGGGAATAGGTAATGTCAAAGCGTATAGGTGCAACTGTGATATACTATATCTGTTAGGTACTTTAGTAGAGGTCAAGCGCAATGACTAAGATTATTGAACTCTGAAAAAGGAGAATTCGAAAGTGTCTCCAAATGTCAGTCTGAATTCTGTTTGCATCTGCACCTCACTCCTTAACACCAGTAAAGTGACACCTGACCAAACCTATGTGACTGCTGGACTTGTTTCGGTAGTTCCAGGTAAGGCCCCAGGTAGCCTAAGGTCAGGGGCCAGACGCATGTGCGCATGCACACACACTCACACCCCAGGGTTTATGTGAGGTCGAATAACAGTAAATGTCAAGTCACCTGTACTCCAGCATTGTCTGAACGTCAAGGTGTAAAGCTGAAGGAGAATGGCACCTAGATTGTGTGCACACACACACTTCGAGTGGAGGGTGAGAGAAACAAAGAGAAAGAGAGCGAGAGAGAAAGAAAGGAATGTATAAACATATAGCAAATAGCATCCACACAAACACCCAGCCCAGGTCTCGTGGCAGAGGCAGGGGACAGCTAGCTCACCCTCCCAGACATGGAGTGGAGAAGTTATTTGTTATAATTCAGCTATAATTTACATATTTTGAAACAGTCTTAGAGATATATAAGTGCAGGGTGAAGGGGCATCCATCTTAAGTCAGGGCCTGCACCGGCTTCAACTGGGCCATGTCACATGATAGATGTTTTTCCTAGCACTCTGACACCTCAGGGCGGTCGCATGGGCCCCCGTCAAGCTTGGTTAACTCCTCACTCATAGCCGCAAGTGCTATTAGCATTTGAATGTCCACTTCCCCATACATATTCTATATCCATGCATGGGGATTTTTAAAGAAGTCAGGCTTTTCTGCTTTTCTAGTAAATGTAAAAGCTCGAGGGGATCGGCGGGGATGGAGGAGGATTGGGACGTAAATGGGATGTTTTTGCAGATGACATGGTGATGATGAATTAGGATGTTATGTATGATTAATCTGTGTTTAAATGTAACATTACCGTCTCCAGACGGGTAGGACCACCCCGTTTTCACTGGACCGTGGCCATCGTGCATCTAGCAGCAAAACATGTTGATTATTCGGAGCTCTAGTGGAATGAGACCAAACAAAGTGGGAGGATTGGGGAGTGTAGTACTTAATTGGTGTCAGACTGAGAGAGACTGGAATATTTTTTTTTGACTATGTGAACAGTACGATAAAATCAATGCAAAACCTGAGACAGCTACTGCTGTTGTAGCAAAAGACAGACTAAAACTCCAATGCTAAGTTGTGTTATTGTATAGGCCTATAAGCATAGCCTCTTTCTATACATCCCCAGTATTTGTGTGAGATGAAACAATGGAGACCAAGGTTGGCTGAATGGACGATAAAAACTTCCTCCTCCATTGAGACCGAGAGGACAAACTCTCCACCCCTCTCTATTGTGTGTCCTCCTCACCGCCTTTTAAGAGCCAAGATGGCGTTAAAGTGAGTGTCGGGTTTCCACCCCCATTATTTAGTTCCCACACGACCTTGTCCAAATACAAAGGCGACCGCGGAACAGCTGCCGGCCGCTACGACCGACGAGCGCTTTACGAGGGCGAAATCAAAACCCCAAACCCCTAAAACGCCAGCGCCAGCTGACCGGGCCGAGATTAGGGAAATAAAAATCACGAGCTATAGATTATGGGTCTATTGAGGCTCTTGTGTCTCGAGTCCAAGGCTTTGGGTTGTCAGGCTTGTCATCAGTGCTCATAATGTGAGCTTTCCCATATGCTTCTGTCCACTGGTGTTATGATTGGGACATAACATGTTATGGCTGCACATTCCAAAACACTGATCCGGGTCAAGTGGGGGACAGAAACAGCATGGGTATGAGAGAGACGGGGCATGTGCTTTGACTGAGACATGAGGTTGAAATGTCAGCTTGTGCTTTCTATGCTGAAAAAATACATTTTGAAACAGTCCCCATGAGTGCTGATAAAATTGATATGGGTGATGCCAGAGGTTAAACTTTCCTAATCTTGAACAAGTAGTAATTTAATAACATTGGCGCAATCTTTAGAAAACCTGGTGTCCTGTTCCATAGCTGGAACATGTTCTGACGATCGCTCATTCCCAAACTGCCGAACAACCATCTGGTCTGTTCTGGTCCAACATTAGTCTGGTGTCCTACCATATATATATACCAGTGGTCCAACTCCCCTCTGGATTGTTGACAATGGAGAGATGTTTTGGCTGTTGCGACACATTGCTACAGTACACTATGATAAATGGCAAACTACCATGTTACCTTGCAATATGTCTGAGAAATTCTCAATACATGTCTAGGAAATGAGTCATAGGTCCAGGCATTTGTATGTGTATGAATTTGATGAACATTTCATTTGAAAAACCATCTAATTCTGGTTGATTGAGGGAAACCCATAGGGATGGTCTTAGTTCCTTTTGACTGAGCAGATAGCTGGGGGAAGCAGGGATAAGAGCATCACAGACCACTATAATAATTGGTTGGTTTGGGGACCATCTCACTGCAGACCAGCAGACAGTCTTTACAAAAACCTCCCAAAATGCCTGAAACACTATTTTACATCTATAATGCAGAAGAGTGATATCAGTGCTGGATATGAAATTAACAATGACAGAAGCAAGGTAATTTGACACATTTCTGACAGGTCTAGCTTTTTTTAAAGGATGAGAGAGCGAGGGACAGGGAGGGTTGATTTTTTGACAATGTGCCTAAACAATATAATATATTCTCCACTTAAAAAAAGATCAGATCTACATTTCCATACTGAGCTAAACCTTACCTTGAGTTTTAATTCACTCAACATGAACGGTAAGCACTTTTTGACCTTCCCTTTTTGGGGGGATAATTTATACAAATGTAAGCATTTTTACCCTCATGCTCTGTAACTGGGGTTTGCGTGAGCTTTTCAGGGGTTGATGGGGTCTTGCTTTGAATTATCCTCTATTTTATCTCTCTTGCTCTCTTTCACTTTTTCTCTCTCCATCCTCACTCTATCCCTGGGGAGTTTAGCATGTTATGGGGGGAAACAGAGGGAGGAGGTTAGGGGCGGGATCATCAAAAAACTGAAATTAAAGATTTGTAGCAGTTCAGTGCCTCTTCACTTAAATTAGAGCCATTCATGCATTCTGACGAGGGAAAACCGACCAGCTTAATGAAAATGTACACACTGTGGCAAATGGCTTTGTAATGCTCTGGTAATAAAGCATGTGTGAGAGAGAGAGCGAGAGAGAGATTTTGGAGGGTAAACAGAAAAGGGTAAACATTTACAGTGGTAAATAGTGCTGCTATGTGGCCTAGCTCATATCAGCTAATGCGCCACTGTGTGTATTTGTGTGTAATTGATTCACATAGAGGATAATAAAAAAAATTGCGATAATAGGATGGTTTGAAGACAATTTAGTTTCAGGTGGATTTTTCTGAAATGTTGGTAATTAACAGGTAATATATGCCAACAGTTTGGCGCCAAAACATTTACAAAAAGACATGTTGACGTAGTAAAAGTGTGTAAAAATATATATGATATTTCATGTTTAAAAACACTCATATTAAACACCTGTGATAATTTGCAGTACCCAAAAAGGCCACTAGATATCTTGTGATAAATTACATCAAATCCTTACCAGCATTCTGGTAGTTTACTATTAAACTTAGAAAGTTTTCACTAATATACCCTCTCTTTGCAACCCCAATTTCAAAAGACTAATGTTGTTTTTCAACTAACTGCATTCAATTACGACAGGAGCCCTTGCACTAGTCACATTATAGAGTCCTTTTAAAATACTGACAGAATAAGAATAAGTTGTGTTTTTAACATGTAAAGAAGTTAGATGATAGGAGAGCAGTGTATGCTTGATGACTAATTTCCCATACAGCCAAACCCCCCCCTAGCCTGATGACTCACACTAAACTATTCCGATGCTCTGTCATTCGTTACTGTATATACAGTCTGAGATTGCCATCACTGAAGTCCTTTGTGGTGACAATGGGCATGAGGGGGCGTTGTACAAAACACAATCATCATCGATTGGACCATATCAAAGCCAATGACGAATTTCCAAAACGCCGCTTTACCCACGTGTGTTCTGGCTCTGGCCCAACTCATCAGTTTCTGGACCAATCAGACTGCCCCGAATGTGTTCGCATTCGGTGAAGGGTCGGGAGGCGCTCAGATCCAGACTCAAATGCGGAGAAGAAACTAACGTCCGTGGGCGTGGCATAGTGTTTGGCTGCAGCAAGGAGTTTGGGTAGCCAGGCAAAAACAACTCCAGCTAATATTGTGCAATTCCTGGAAAACTTAACATGTAACCAGTATGCAACTTCCTATGAAAAACATGATGCTGTTAGGACACATGTTTGCCTCCTGTAGAAAAACATACGTCAACAGAGGTTCATGGAGAGAGTGGGGTATTCTCAACACCCTCCTCACCCTATCCCTCTGTTTTGGAGTAACTTTGTAATTATTCCTCCCTGCCAATGATTATTCTGAAAGCACATTTAGATGGAGAATGAAATACAAAAGCCCATCCAGGCGGACACTGAGGCAATTGAGAGACATCATGGGAGCCTCTTTCATTGTCAGTCTCCATACACACACACACACACTCAGAACACCCGTCCTGGGCGCCATTCAAGCAAACAATAACCGGAGGAGCGAGGATATTCTTTCCAGTCATTTTAATTTGTTCCCAGCAGCTACAGGAGGCCCATGGCGATAAAACGCCCGCTTTACACATCAGCGCGCCCCCCCTCTCTCCATCTCTCTCTCTCTCTTTTACTCTCTCTCCCTGAGTCAGGCCTATGGCATTTGCATTTAAAGTAGGTTGCTGAGGGGAAAATCCTGCTCTTCTTAAATTTGGTTTCTAATATGAGGCCTCCTGTCTAGCGTTATCCACCTCGACCTCTTTCACACCTCCTCCTCCCCTCCTCCCTCTCTTGTTCCCTCCTTACCCCTTGGGGTGTGTGTTGAGCTGAGGTGAGCGGTAAATCTGTCGTCCCAGGCATCGCTGAACAAAAGGGGAAAACAATCAGGCAGAGAAACAGACACCCGGGAGGACCCGGACCTGTAACCGCCAGCCATTAGACATGAACACAACAGGAGGAGGAGGGGGGGGAGCAGGTGAGGGTTGTCACTCCGCTGGGTTTCCTCCCTCTCCTCTCTCTCTTTCCTCACTCTCCATCCTCTGCTATTCCTTTTCTCTCCCTCTCCCTTTAACCTGCTGAGGTAATTATGACAAGAGGGACCAATGCGGTGGTTTAATCCTGTCTCTCTCGCGACCTCCCTGACCTTCACATTGTTTAATGCTATAGTAAATGACATAAATTACAGCCCTCGCCCTATAGACAACTCGGGATGATGCATAGGAAATTAATGGCGTACAATGGTGTACACGTACACTGACTTATTAGCACACTGTCAACAATGCACTATATAATGCAATTACACTACAGGTTATCAATAATCCTTAATGCCTCAAGCCTATCTGTGTACAGCTCACTCATATGTAGACATTCAGACAGTGGGGAACCGTATCGGTACATCAAAATAATTCTGTATATATTATTATTATTATTATTATTATTATTTTGTTTTCATTGATTTCATCTTTTTTGTCTTAATTGTAATGATCTTTCTGTTGAATTTCTTCAGTTTGTGTTGGAAAAAGAAGGGTTAATATCCAAGAGAAAAAAATATCCAATCAGAATTTTTCTTTGGTAATCTAGCTGGGCACAACGCTCATTGGCTAGGCCCTCAGGATTTGAATAGAAAGCACCTGTCACGTTCCTGACCTATTTCTGTTAGTTTGTTGTATGTGTTAGTTGGTCAGGACGTGAGTTTGGGTGGGCATTCTATGTTTTCTGTTTCTATGTTGGTTTAAGGGTTGCCTGGTATGGCTCTTAATTAGAGGCAGGTGTTTGGCGTTCCTCTAATTGAGAGTCATATTTAGGTAGGTTGTTTCACAGTGTTCGTTGTGGGTGGTTGTCTCCTGTGTCAGTGTTTGTCGCACCATACGGGACTGTTCGGTATGTTTGTACATCGTCATTTTTGTGTAGTCTATTTTTCCCTGTTCGTGCGTTCTTCGTGTTTTATGTAAGTTCGTCGTCCAGGTCTGTCTACTCCGTTTGTTGTTTTGTTAGTTATAGTGAAGTTCGTGTTTTTTCGTCTTGTCTTTAAATAAATTATGTGTTCACAACCCGCTGCGCCTTGGTTCCATCACTACTCCTCCTTTTCGGTTGAAAAGGAGGAGAACAACCGTTACAGCACCAGCCAACATCATTGATATTGACTTCAATTAGAGCAGTTTTTTGGAATGACAGTAGACTCAACCAATCATAAGTTGTCTTGTAATAGGTGGGACAATTGTATGATGCCTCAAGGCCCTCTAGAGGGCCTAAGTATACGCCACTAATTCAGAGTCAATATCGAGCCTTATCTTGTTTTCTCACGCTTGAGCCTAGCTAGCTGGCTAGCTTTTTGCAATGAGTGTATGTAACGATGGCAATGGCAACTGCAGAGAGAGTAATCGAGTACGATGTGGTGGCTAAATTGTTAGCATCACCCTTTTCATGACTAACTTTTAATGAAAAGGTCAATCTTGTACAGAACGGGAGCCCAACTCCTGCACTGCCCGATTTGGTGCAACGAGGAAAGAGTTTTGAAAGGCATTTTCAAGTTAATAATTATGTGCGCTATTCGTGGATAACCGGCTGTGAGCTGACAAAAAAAGCTTTACTGTTGGAATTGCCTTCTCTTCAGCACAGATAATAGCTCAACCTGGACAACTGGTTTCAAAGATTTAGCCTGTTTGACAAAGTCAGCACTTCGACACCAAAACTCAACTTCACACCTGCGAGCTACAGTGAGTTTAAAAACATTTGGGGAAACAAGAGTATCCGTTCTTCTTAACGAGCAGCGGTGCAATGAGACACTTGCTCACAATGATAAAGTCAGGCAAAACAGGGAGATTCTAAAGCGCCTTATTCATACGGTTGTGTTTTTAGGCAAGCAAGAATTAGCATTCAGCGGACATGATGAGGGTAAAGAATCAGCTAATAAGGGAAACTACTTGGCAATACTGGATTTCTTGGCTCAGTACGACAGCACGTTAAACTGCCATTTGGCTATGGCTACCGTGTTCTCAGGCACTTCCAGCAAAATCCAAAAAGACCTGATACACGCGGTCACGAATGTAATGACAGATGTCATGAAGGACGAATTGAAGAAAAACCCCTTTGTAACCATCATGGTTGACGAGATGACAGACATCAGCGATGTAGCCCAAATGTCTTATGTGTTGCGTTACACTACTGATACTGGTGTGAATGAAAGGTTTTTCAAATTTGAAGGTGTAACTGAGGATAAACATGCAGAAGCGGTTGCTGCCCGAATAATCAGCTTTTTAGAGGAGTGTGAATGCACGGCCAAAGTTGTGGCACAGTTTAACGATGGGGCCGCAGTCATGGCCTCTGGTATAAACGGAGTACAAGGTGAAAGAAACTATCCCGCAAGCTCTGCTCATTCATTGCTGTTCATTCATGCACTCTCTTAATCAGCTGATGTCACAAGGTGCTGGTAAACTAGAAGAATGCAAGATTTTTTCCCCCTCATCTTGGTGGCCTAGCAGCGTTTTTCTCAAGATCTGTCAAGTGAACAGAACTACTGGATGAAATATGCCAGCAAAGACTACCCAGAGTGGCTACAACACGATGGAACTTCTCCTCACGCTTAGTTTGCACTGTGTAGCAAAAGAAGGCGGAACTCATTGAACTCTTTCAATACATAGTGGACCATCACGATGACTCTGATGAAGACCGTTCACAGCGCAGATGGATACATTATGCTCCTGACAGGCTTCGAGTTATGCTTCCTGCTGTCCGCGTTCTACTTCATATTGCATACTCCGACGTGCTGCTTGGAATATTGCAGAATAGGGAGTTTGACATGCAGTTCTTCTTGTCCAGGGTGGACGACTTCTGCAACGTCACAGAGAGGGAAAAACGAAAATTCTATTCCATCTATGAGGACACTGTGAGTGAGACCGGAGTTCCAAGGATGCGCAGGACACACATGCAAGGAGACGTTTCCGTGCAGTACCAACAGCTACACAGTGCGATCATTGACAACATTGTCACTCAGCTAAGAAACAAGTTCAATGATCATGAAAGGCTCATGTTCCTTGCCCTCCTTGACCCACAAAAGTTCCCAATATATAGAGAAATGCCAAACTTTCCAAATGCTGTATTCTCAAGTCTCGAGGAAAGATATGGCCCTAATTTTGATTTGCTGCGGCTTAAAACAGAACTCACCGTTATGTACTCAACGTCTGACTTCGAGGGTAAGAGCCCGGCTGATCTGCTCCACTTTCTCCAGCAAAAGAGACTAATTGATAGAATGCACCAATTGTATCTGCTTACCTGTCTAGTTTACACCATTCCAGTGTCCACTGCATCAGTAGAAAGAACATTTTCTGCACTAAAAAGGATCAAGACATATTTTGGGAACACCCCTGGAAAGGCCCGACTGTCAGCCCTAACTTATTTCGGATTTAAAATCAAAAGACAAGCTATATTAACCTGCCATTGCCCATTTCATAAAGAAGAACAGGAGAATGGACTTAGTTTTTAAATGATAATCATAACGGTGACTGGCCTTTTTGTTTTCATCGACAGCTTGTTTTTTGTTCATATCATCTCTTGTCATCTCGTTCATATCATTTTGAACACATTGTGTAAAATATTATTTAAACTTTAGATCCCTGGTTGTTTGGTAAAAACAAAGGTAATAGCGTGGCGTGGATTAGGACCATTTGACTCTGTCATACAGTTGAAGTCAGAAGTTTACATACACTTAGGTTGGAGTCATTAAAACACGATTTTCAACCACTCCACAATTTTCTTGTAAACAAACTATAGTTTTGGTAGGTCGGTTAGGACATCTACTTTGTGCATGACAAGTCATTTTTCAAACAGTTGTTTAAAGACAGATTATTTCACTTATAATTCACTGCATCCAGTGGGTCAGAAGTTTACATACACTAAGTTGACTGTGCCTTTAAACAGTTTGAAAAATTCCAGAAAATTGTCATGGCTTTAGAAGCTTTTGATAGGATAAGTGACATCATTTGAGTCAATAGGAGGTGTACCTGTGGATGAATTTCAAGGCCTACCTTCAAACTCAGTGCCTCTTTGCTTGACATCATGGGAAAATCAAAAGAAATCAGCCAAGACCTCAGAAAATAAATTGTAGACCTCAACAAGTCTGGTTCATCCTTGGGAGCAAATTCCAAAAGCCTGAAGGTACCACGTTCATCTGTACAAACAATAGTACGCCAGAATAAACACCATGGGACCACGCAGCCATCATACCGCTCAGGAAGGAGACGCCTTCTGTCTCCTAGAGATGAACATACTTTGGTGCAAAAAGTGCAAATCAATCCCAGAACAACAGCAAAGGACCTTGTGAAGATGCTGGAGGAAACGGGTACAAAAGTATCTACACTGCTCAAAAAAATAAAGGGAACACTTAAACAACACAATGTAACTCCAAGTCAATCACACTGTCCACTTAGGAAGCAACACTGATTGACAATACATTTCACATGCTGTTGTGCAAATAGAATAGACAAAAGGTGGAAATTATAGGCAATTAGCAAGACACCCCCAATAAAGGAGTGGTTCTGCAGGTGGTGACCACAGACCACTTCTCAGTTCCTATGCTTCCTGGCTGATGTTTTGGTCACTTTTGAATGCTGGCGGTGCTTTCACTCTAGTGGTAGCATGAGACGGAGTCTACAACCCACACAATTGGCTCAGGTAGTGCAGCTCATCCAGGATGGCACATCAATGCGAGCTGTGGCAAGAAGGTTTGCTGTGTCTGTCAGCGTAGTGTCCAGAGCATGGAGGCGCTACCAGGAGACAGGCCAGTACATCAGGAGACGTGGAGGAGGCCGTAGGAAGGCAACAACCCAGCAGCAGGACCGCTACCTCCGCCTTTGTGCAAGGAGGAGCAGGAGGAGCACTGCCAGAGCCCTGCAAAATGACCTCCAGCAGGCCACAAATGTGCATGTGTCTTCTCAAACGGTCAGAAACAGACTCCATGAGGGTGGTATGAGGGCCCGACGTCCACAGATGGGGGTTGTGCTTACAGCCCAACACCGTGCAGGACGTTTGGCATTTGCCAGAGAAAACCAAGATTGGCAAATTCGCCACTGGCGCCCTGTGCTCTTCACAGATGAAAGCAGGTTCACATGCACATGTGACAGATGTGACAGAGTCTGGAGACGCCGTGGAGAACGTTCTGCTGCCTGCAACATCCTCCAGCATGACCGGTTTGGTGGTGGGTCAGTCATGGTGTGGGGTGGCATTTCTTTGGGGGGCCGCACAGCCCTCCATGTGCTCGCCAGAGGTACCCTGACTGCCATTAGGTACCGAGATGAGATCCTCAGACCCCTTGTGAGACCATATGCTGGTGCGTTTGGCCCTGGGTTCCTCCTAATGCAAGACAATGCTAGACCTCATGTGGCTGGAGTGTGTCAGCAGTTCCTGCAAGAGGAAGGCATTGATGCTATGGACTGGCCCGCCCGTTCCCCAGACCTGAATCCAATTGAGCACATCTGGGACAACATGTCTCGCTCCATCCACCAACGCAACGTTGCACCACAGACTGTCCAGGAGTTGGCGGATGCTTTAGTCCAGGTCTGGGAGGAGATCCCTCAGGAGACCATCCGCCACCTCATCAGGAGCATGCCCAGGCGTTGTAGGGAGGTCATACAGGCACGTGGAGGCCACACACACTACTGAGCCTCATTTTGACTTGTTTTAAGGACATTACATCAACGTTGGATCAGCCTGTAGTGTGGTTTTCCACTTTAATTTTGAGTGTGACTCCAAATCCAGACCTCCATGGGTTAATAAATTTGATTCCATTGATACTTTTTGTGTGATTTTGTTGTCAGCACATTCAACTATGTAAAGAAAAAAGTATTTAATAAGAATATTTCATTCATTCAGATCTAGGATGTGTTATTTTAGTGTTCCCTTTATTTTTTTGAGCAGTGTATATCCACAGTAAAATGAGTCATATATCGACATAACCTGAAAGGCCGCTCAGCAAGGAAGACACCACTGCTCCAAAACCGCCATAAATAAGCCCGACTACGGTTTGAAACTGCACATGGGGACAAAGATTGTACTTTTTGGAGAAATGTCTTCTGGTCTGATGAAACAAATATAAAACTGTTTGGCCAAAATGACCATCATTATGTTTGGAGGAAAAAGGGGGAGGCTTGCAAGCCAAAGAACACCATCCCAAACGTGAAGCATGGGGGTGGCAACATCATATTGTTGGGGTGCTTTGCTGCAGGAGGTGGTGGTGCACTGGTGCACTTCTGGTGCACTTCACAAAATAGATGGCATCATGAGGAGGAAAATTCTGTGGATATATTGAGCAACATCTCAAGACATCAGTCAGGAAGTTAAAGCTTGGTCTCAAATGGGTCTTCCAAATGGACATTGAACCCAAGCATACTTCCAAAGTTGTGGCAAAATGGGCTTAATAAGGACAACAAAGTCAAGGTATTGGATTGGCCATCACAAAGCCCTGATCTCAATCCTGTAGAAAATGTGGGCAGAACTGAAAAAGTGTGTGCGAGCAAGGAGGCCTACAAACCTGACTCAGTTACACCATCTCCAACTTATTGTGGGAAGCTTGTGGAAGGCTACCTGAAATGCTTGACCCAATGCTACCAAATACTAATTGAGTGTATGTAAACTTCTGACCCACTGGGAATGTGATGAAAGAAATAAAAGCAGAAATAAATCATTCTCTCTACTATTATTCTGACATTTCCCATTATTAAAATAAAGTGGTGATCCCAACTGACATAAGATGGGGAATTGTTACTAGGATTAAATGTCATGAATTGTGAAAAAGTGAGTTTAAATGTATTTGGCTAAGATGTATGTAAACTTTCAACTTCAACTGTAGGTCTGCAAAAGAACGGTCTCAAGTCATGCTCTGTATACACAGGCATCCGAGTTCTCTATATGTATGAGGTCAGATCATATTCCTAAAATGAGGGCCTAGCTCCAATAGTCACGGTTCTCCACTGCATTCAGAGCATTCTCTGTTGTTACCTGGTAGCAAATGTATGCAGTGGAGGAGTGTAGATAATCGTTGCCATACAGGGATCAGGGCTGCATTCCTTTGGATGAGATAAAACATTTTGGCTTCACCTGAGGAATGGAAATGGTACTGTGTGTGATAGCGTAGATACACATGCGCACACACACACAACCATGTAGGCGCACACAGAGATGCACGGCACAAAGCAGATTGAGGTCATGTGCAGAACAGTCTGTGGCAGCCCGATACAGCCATTCCAGTCACCGATAAAGCCAATAAGAATGCATCTCTGTAGTCTATAATAGGCAGGATTATATGGCTGACAAACAGGGCGTGGACAGATATGTGGAACTTTCTGATCTGTTTATCTGTCTGGTGCACCTGTGTACTGTGCATGAATGCATACACATGTCAAGCACGAACACACTGACACAGACAGATGGTGACACACCCACGCAAGCACACTTCAAGCACACACACGCACACACAGGAGCTAGCAAACACAGTATGACATTGTTTGTCGTTGTCAACACATATTCAGTATCCTGCACTGAACAAGGTTGCATTACTGGAAGTTACAGCCATATTTCCACTATTATTTTCCAATTCGTATACAGTGCATACACAATACATTTCCATCTCTGTATCAGAGTCAACGGGAAGGTTCTTAGATGGCAATGTGCATATTACAGTTTGCATCAGCGTGTTTATCGCATGGCCTGTCGCTGGTGTATAATTTCAATCAGCCTCTCTTCACCACATACAAAAGCCCATCTCATTCCCGCCCACATTCCACGGGCAGCTTTTTTTTGTTCCCCTGATTGGAAGGACTCGGGTCCAATTAGCATGGTGGCGGGTTGACATTTCAACAGAGACCGACTGTGCTCTCTCGTTTGGTTGGAGCAGAGGGGATCATTTCACTATGTGTGAGAATAGGGAAATAGGAACTGCTTGTTTAGATATCAGGCTATTAGGGGTGTTTGCTTTGATCTGTTTCATAGATATGTGAGAGTCAGTGGGTATGTGCACTGTGTGGGAGAGTGTGTGTGGGTGGATGGATGGGTGGAGTTGTGTGTGTGTGTGCGAATGGACTCATTCTCCTTCTAGAGATATGATCCCCCTCAAAATCTCCATCAACACTTCCAAAGTAGCATTTTCCTATTCATCTCCCTCCGTAAATCCAATTCACAACCACTCTCATCTGAAAAACAGACCTCCCCCCTCCGATCCCAACCCTACAGGTTGTATGTTAGGTCCTAGGAGGAAAGGGAGCAAACCAATAAGTGAGAAACTATGTTAGTTCCGGTTGCATATGCATCTCTCGTAAAGCCTCCTAGTCCACCTGGCCTTTTCTCTCTGTCACATCTGAATTAGAAGCCAGCCATTCTCCTCTCCTCTATTCTGCATAATATAAGTTCAGCTGGCCCCTATGCTTCAGAGATGTCTCTCTAGGCCATGTGCCTACCCTGTTCTCTTCCCCTACGTGCGCTATTTTTCGTCCACCTCGTGCGAGAACCCTTCTACAGGTTGTTTAGCATTTCAGACAGGGTGCTCTAGTGTTGCCTTGCAGCCAAAGCACAAGGGCACCCAGGGATGTCAACTCCTCAAAGCTAATTGCTGTGCCCTTCTCTTAACGAAACAAGCTTGGGAAATAAATAACTAATGTGCCCCTTGGTATGCTCATTAGCTTTCTGCGATTCCTCCCTTTCTCCGACAACTTTTCCTACTCTCTCTCCCTTACCTTTTCTCTCTAACTCGCTCTCTCCTGTTTAACGTCTCCCCATTTCCCCCCTTCATTCTTTTTCTCCCGTTCGCCATCTCGCTCTCTTGCTGCCTCACTTGTTCAATCTCTCCCAGATTCCACTTTCATTCTCTCTCCCTCCCTCTATCCCTTCCATTCTCGCTCTCTCTTTAAACTGAATGAAGGTAGATATCTCAGAAACAACAGCTCAGAAAAGAGCACATTGCTTTGAAGTAACATTGAAATTACATGGTTATGCAGCACATCTAAATAGGGCCCACTCCACTCCAACCCACTTATCTACGCCTTTGTGTGTCCCATATGACTCAATTGCTTTCCCCCTCACTCATTCAAACAGAGACTCTCCCTACACAATGACTGATCACAGTAATGAGGATTTTAAAGTGTTTCTGTGTACTCCCTTTGATGTGCTGTCTCTCTTAGAGATTTGGAAAACACAGCTTCAGGTCTCTGGAAAAAAAACATTAAAACCTGTAGTCTTTGTTTTGGTGTGTAGCACTCTGTTCAATGTATTCTTTATTTTTGTTATTGCATCCATATTAGAAAGTTGTCAGTGGTCAGACAACACAAATTCCTAATATGGATGCCGCATTTAGTCGTTGTCAGCAGCCCCGTTTATACCTGGTTCTAAAATGCGTCTGTTGCCCTGATCTTGTCCACATTCTGATTGTGCCCACATCTGTCGACAGGTGTCGACAATCAAAAGACGCATTGCGATCTGATTGTGATTAGATCTTCCTGAACACTTCCGGAGGTAGTCAAAGACGCAACTTGTACGGATATCCTTGAAGTGTAAACGAATCCTGACAGCGAAAAGTTATACAGTACATTTGGCCAACGTGACGGTTGTCCCGCCATTTAAAAATACATCTCACTGGTCAGTTGAGGTAGCAATTATGGACAAGTTTACCTCTACAATTCCTCCAGATTTAAGATGATGGTCTTTATTAGAAAAAAAGTGACTACTGGTTCTGTGGTCAGTTGCCACCGTCCATCAAAATTAGAAACATATAGAAATAAATATATTTATGAAGAGATATCGCCACCTCAATTGTTAAATCCCTCCCTGTATTCAATACTTCAGAATGTATTCATACCCATTGACTTATTAAAAAACAATTGTTACAGCCTGAATTCAAAATTGATTTAAAAAAACATCTACACACAATAACCAATAATGATTAAGTGAAAACATGTTTAGACAATTTTTTTAATTTATTGAAAATGAATTACATAAATATTCACACCTCTGAGTCAATACCTAAATGATGCCTGTTTTACTTTCAGGATGGATGTTTTGGAATATTTGTATTCTATACAGGCTTCCTTCTTTTCACCCTGTGATTAAGTTAGTATTTTGGAGTAACTAGAATGTTGTTGATCCATCCTCAGTCTTCTCCTATCACAGCCATTTAACTGTAACTGTTTTAAAGTCACCATTGGCCTCATGGTGAGATCCCTGAGAGTTTTCCTTCCTCTCTGGCAACTAACTTAGGAAGGACCCTTGTATATTTGTAGTGACTGGGTGTACACCATCCAACATGTAATTAATATCTTCACCATGCTCAAAGGCATATCCAATGTCTACTTTAAATGTTTTACCAATCTACCAATTGGTGCCCTTCTTTTTTTTCCTTTTTTTAACGAGGCAAGTCAGTTAAGAACAAATTCTTATTTACAATGACGGCCTACTAAGAGGCAAAAGGCCTGCTGCGGGGATGGGGGCTGGGATTAAAAATAAAAATACATTTATTAAAAATATAGGACAAAACACACATTACGACAAGAGAGACAACACAACACTACATAAAGAGAGACCTAAGACGACAACATAGCATGGCAGCAACACAGCATGACAACAACATGGTAGCAACACAACATGGCAGCAGCACAACATGGTAGCAGCTCAAAACAGGGTACAAACATTGTTTGGCACAGACAACAGCACAAAGAGGAAGCAGGTAGAGACAACAGTACAACACGCAAAGCAGCCACAACTGTCAGTAAGAGTGTCCATGATTGAAGAGATTGAGATAAAACCGTCAAGTTTGAGTGTTTGTTGCAGCTTGTTCCAGTCGCTAGCTGCAGCGAACTGAAAAGATGAGCGACCCAGGGATGTGTGTGCTTTGGGGACCTTTAACAGAATGTGACTGAAGAACGGGTGATGTATGTGGAGGATAGGGCTACAGTAGATATCTCAGATAGGGGGAAGTAAGGCCTAAGAGGGCTTTATAAATAAGCAACAACCAGTGGGTCTTGCGACAGGTATACAGAGATGACCAGTTTACAGAAGAGTATTGAGTGCAGTGATGTGTCCTATAAGGAGCATTGGTGGCAAGTCTGATGGCCGAATGGTGAAGAACATCTAGCCGCTCGAGAGCACCCTTACCTGCCAATCTATAAATTATGTCTCCATAATCTAGCATGGGTAGGATGGTCATCTGAAATCAGTGTTAGTTTGGCAGCTGGAGTGAAAGAGGAGTGAATACAATAGATGAAACCAAGTCTAGATGTAACTTTAGCCTGCAGCTTTGATATGTGCTGAGAGAAGGACAGTGTACCATCTAGCCATACTCCCAAGTATTTGTATGACGTGACTACCTCAAGCTCTAAACCCTCAAAGGTAGTAATCACACCTGTGGGGAGAGGGGCATTATTTTTACCAAACCACATGACCTTTGTTTTGGAGGTGTTCAGAACAAGGTTAAGGGCAGAGAAAGCTTGTTGGACACTATGAAAGCTTTGTTGTAGAGCGTTTAACACAAAATCCGGGGGAGGGGCCAGTTGAGCATAAGACTGAATCAACTGCATATAAATGGATGAGAGAGCTCCCTCCTGCCTGATCTATGTTGTTGATGTAATTTGAGAAGAGCGTGGGGCCTAGGATCGAGCCTTGGGGTACACCCTTGGTGACAGGCAGTGGCTGAGACAGCAGATGTTCTGACTTTATACACTACACTCTTTGAGAGAGGTAGTTAGCAAACCAGGCCAAAGACCCCTCCTTAGCCGGCCCACAAGAATTGGAATGGTCTACTGTATCAAAAGCTTTGGCCAAGTCAATAAAAATAGCACCACAACATTGCTTAGAATCAAGGGCAATGGTGACATCATTGAGGATCTTTAAGGTTGCAGTGACACATCCATAACCTGAGAGGAAACCAGATTGCATACCGGAGAGAAAATTATAGACATCAAGAAAGCCAGTCAGTTGATTATTGACAATTTTGATAAACAGGGCAAAATATAAATAGGCCTATAACAGTTAGGATCACCTTGATCTCCGCCTTTAAATAAAGAACAACCGTGGCTGCCTTCCAAGCAAAGGGACCCTCCCCAGAGAGAAGAGACAAGTTTAAAAGGTCAGAGATAGGCTTGGCGATTATAGGGGCAGCATCCTTAACTTCTTTATGATAGGGGGCAGCATTTTCACTTTTGGATGAATTGCGTGCCCATAGTGAACTGCCTCCTACTCTGTCCCAGATGCTAATATATGCATATTATTATTGGATATAAAACACTCTGAAGTTTCTAAAACTGTTTGAATGTCTGTGAGTATAACATAACTCATATGGCAGGCAGAAACCTGAGAAAAAATCCAAACAGGAAGTGAGAATTCTGAGACTGGTCAATGTTCAACTCATCGCCGATTCAATTCCCTGTAAGATATGGATCCGTTTGCACTTCCTACGCCTTCCACTAGATGTCAACAGTCTGTAGGATGTGGAATGAAGCTTATGTTTTGTTGTGGGGCCGGATGGGAGGGGAATGAGTCAGTGGTCTGGCAGATTGCCAGTTCCTGGTCATGCGCTTTCCTCATGATATCGCCTTGCGTTCCATAACTTCTACAGACATGAAGGAATGCTCCGGTTGGAACGTTATTGGATATATATGATAACAACATCCTGAAGATTGATTATCTACTTAGTTTGACCAGTTTATTCAACCTGTTATTTAACTTTTTGAAGTTTTCGTACGAGTTCGCCTGCATTTGCACGAGCGTTTGGACATGTGCACTAAACATGCTAGCAAAAGTAGCTACTTAGACATAAGTAATGGACATTATCGAACAAAACAACGATTTATTGTGGAACTAGGATTCCTGGGAGTGCATTCTGATGAAGATGATCAAAGGTAAGGGAATATTTATGATGTAATTTCCTATTTCTGTTGACTCCAACATGGCGGAGAAATGTTGTTATGTTTGAGCACCGTCTCAGATTATTGCATGGTGTGCTTTTTACGTAAAGTTTTTTTGAAATCTGACACAGCGGTTGCATTAAGAACAAGTGTTTCTTTAATTATATGTAAAACATGTATCTTTCATCAAAGTTTATGATGAATATTTCTGTTATTTGACATGGCTCTCTGCAATTTCTCAGGATATTTCGGAGGCATTTCTGAACATGGCGCCAATGTAAACCGGGATTTGTGGATATAAATATGCACATTATCGAACAAAACATAAATGTATTGTGTAACATTATGTCCTATGAAGATCATCAAAGGTTAGTGATTCATTTTATCTCTATTTCTGCTTTTTGTGACTACTATCTTTCGCTGGGGAAATGGCTGTGTTTTTCTGTGGCTATGTACTGAGCTAACATAATCGTTTGGTGTGCTTTCGCCGTAAATCCAATTTGAAATCAGACATGTTGGCTGGATTCACAAGATGTGTAGCTTTAATTTGGTGACTTTCATGTGTGATTTCATGAAGGATTGATTTTATAGTAATATATTTGAATTTGGCGCGCTACTTTTTTTCTGGCTTTTGGCCAAGTGGGACGCTACCGTCCCATATTTCCCAGAGAAGTTAAAGAAGAAAGGGTCTAAACCATCTGACCCAGATGGTTTTTCGGGGTCAAGTTTAAGGAGCTCCTTTAGCTCCTTGGACTCAGTGACCACCTGCAGGGAGAAACTTTGTAGTGGGGCAGGGGAAGAAGAGGGAGGAGCATCGGAGCTAGTCGCATTAGAAGGGGTGGGAGATTAGGAAATGTTGGATGGGCAAGGAGGCATGGCTGAGTCAATAGGAATCTTAACTTAATGAAGTGGTGATTAGACTCATCCATGTGCTTCTTGTCAGTAACAACCACATCATCACCTTTAAGGGACATGGGCAGCTGTGAGGAGGAAGGTCTATTCTCCAGGTCTTTAACCGTTTTCCAGAACTTCTTGGGGTTAGACCTACAGAGAGAGAACTGCTCCTTAAAGTAACTAACTTTGCCCTTCCGGATAGCCTGAGTGCACTTATTTCTCATTTGGTTGAATGAGAGCCAGTCAGCCTGAGTATGTGTGTGCCGAGCCTTTCACCAAATGCAATTCTTGAGGTGGAGTAACTCTGCAATATCACTGTCGAACAAGGGGCTGAACCTGTTTTTAATTCAAATGTTCTTTAAGGGGGCGTGTTTGTTAACAATATCACTTAAGATATCAAAAAATAAGTTTCAAGCTTTTTCAACAGAGGGGATCAAGCTGATTCTATATCAATTTACAGAGGCCAGTTCATGAAGGAAGACTTGCTCATTAAAGTTTTTTAGAAAGCGTCTATGACAAATCAGGACAGATCGTTTCACTGAGCAGCCATTACGAACACAGGCTGTAAAACAGTGATCACTAAGGTCATTACAGAAAACACCAGACTGGTACCTATCAGGATTTTTTGTGAGGATAACATTGAGTAGAGTAGCCTTTTCTGGGTGTTTGGAGTCATACCTTGTGGGATTGGTAATAATCAGAGAAAGATTTTGTTACTTGTGCTCCCTCTTCGGCCTCTAGGTCACCAGGCTGCTCATTATGGCGTACACCTGTCACCATCGTTAAGCGCACCTGCGGGTCGTCAGACTCACCTAGACTCCATCACTTCTCTGATTATATTCCCTATTTGTGTCACTCCCTTTGGTTCCTTCCCCAGGTGTCATTGTTTCTGTGTCATGTCTGTGTGCTGTAAGTATTTCTTGTTTTGTATTATGTTCCATTAATTTTATTAAAACACTCACTCCCTGAACTTGCTTCCCGACACTCAGCGCACATCGTTACAGATTTAGGGAGTCCCATTGCTTTAGGACTTGGTCAGGTGGTTTAACCACGTCTCAGTAATGACCAACACATCTGGATTGGAGCTGTGAACCCACACTTTCAATTGATCCATTTTAGGTAATATGCTTATTTGCAAGGCTTTGGAAAACCTCCCTTGTCTTTGACCTTTCAGATAATGTGTGGGGTACAGAGAAGAGGCAGTCATTCAAAAATCATGTTAAACACTATTATTGCAGTCCATGCAACTTACAATGTGACTTGTTAAGCACATTTTACTCGTGAACTTATTGAGGCTTATTGACTTAAGACGACTTTCCTTTTTAATACATTTTTTTACATTTAAAAAAGATACATTTCCACTTTGACATTATGGGGTATTGTGTGTATGCCAGTGACACAAAATGTCAATTTAATCAATTTTAAATTCCAGCTGTAAAACAACAAAATGTTGGAAAAGTCGAGGGGTGTGAATACTTTCTGAAGGCACTGTAGATAGCAACATTCTAACCTGTGATTATAGGACTATAGAGCTCAACATTTTTTAGTTCAGAAATCATTCAGAACTGTTCTAAAATGTATTTATGAAAAATTGTAGAGAGAATTGCCAAGGTGGCTGAATAGCCTTTACATTACAACCTTGGATATCTATCATCCATCGATTACTAGATTTTAGTCCGGCGAAGACTCAAGCAGATTGATTTTTGAAAATTAGGAATCTTCGCTATAAAGGCTGGCTTACCAGGCTTCATTTCAAGGCTGGGAATCTATCTGTACACCTACCCACCTCTCATATCAGAACTGATGATATCTAGCAGAAATGAAAAGTACGTGAAGCACGGCTGCTATCTAACCCAACAACGTGAGCCAGCAAGAAAAGTTCAAGCATAGGAATATCATTGGAGATCACTGTATTGTCAATACATTGGACTATAAAGGGATACAGTTTCAGTGACTGTTGCAAAGAGGAAATATTTGACTGTGGGCTTATTTAGAAGTATAAACACAAGCTGTTATTTTGTAGAGGAACCTCTTGCAAAGGCAAGCTGTTCCTCTCCAAAGTTAAGACTTGTGGAATGTTGCGTTGTCAGGTTTAGTTGTCAGTATGGGTTACTATGATCAGTTCAACTGACTTAATCAGGTCTCTTGAAAAACAAACCTATTTTTGCTCAATCAGAATTGAAAATCAAATAAAGTCATTGATTTAAATAAATAGTATTTAAACTATGATCAGAAGATTTATTTCAGTGGGAAGAAAGTCTGACTTCTCAATCTACAGAGATAAAGAGAAAATAACTAAAGCAACAAGTCCAACGACCTCAATTTCAGGCCACACACTGGCTTATTTTTTCTAAACCCTCCACTGCCTCTGGTGTTTGTGTGACACATGATAAATACAAAAGGTGCATCCCCCACCACATACACAAGATGAGTGGAGAGCAGCCATTCCCTAACTTAATGAGTCCTGCCTCAGGTAATGGCGGCAAGCCTGAACATCGACACAAATTAATTTTGATTCCAGTGCCCAAACCTAGTCCAGTTTCTACAGAGTATGCCTTTTATAGATTTTCTATGAGCTGCAGTCCCGGTATGCTGAGAACGATGAAGACATGGGGCGTTTTTCAACCCTCTCTTCGCTCTTTGCAGCGGCTAACGTCTGGGTCTCATTGAAAGTCAATGCCGGCTTCGTTCAGTACATTTAGACAGGACTGGATAGAATTGTCAGGCTGATCAGGACTGCCATTACAGCTAGGGGTTGGTGTTTAGTAAGCAGGCTGACACCTGCTTGTGCTGTAGAGAACACAACAGACTTGACTTCATTGTCAACTTTTATCTCATAAAGTAGAGGGACATTTGAGGAAAAGCACTGCACTGTTATTAATACTGTTTACATAACAAGTGTTTGGTAAGTGGGGGTAAAGAGAGGTCATATCATGACATTGCACAGAGTTCATTTCAGAGAGGCACAGTGATATAATTGCATCATGCACACAAAGTATTTATATTTATGCACATAATCATACACGTGTCAGAATCGGGGACCGATCTCTGACAGCGATTAGTTATGCCTGAGTGGGTTTAGAAGAGAGGCCCTCTATCTTTATGCAAAGATAAAGCAGAGATAACGTAATGTATGGAATAAGATCTACTCTCCTGACAAGGTTGCACTGGGGCAGGACTAACAGTTGGAGTGGATGGAGGTCACACTGACAGTTTGAGGACCTTTTGAGGGGAAATTAAGTAGTTTTATTCGAATTTAAGATCAGTTTAGTTTAAAATGTAGTATTAGTTGAAAAAAGTAACACTAATCAAACATTCGATGTAATATTGTCCATTGTTCTGCTATGCAATTTCCCTTAGGATGTTTAGGTTGTATTGGAGGGGGAGGGTAACTTGGGGTTAAACTCTCCCCTCCTGTAATTCTCACATAAACCATTTTGTCATCAACCCTGGATGCCACTTGCCTTGCTCAACTAAAAATATAAACTGTTTTGAGGTACATTGATCTAATAATTTGTCATTTAGAAAATGTTATTTATATATAATCTAATGAAGTTAGATCTATAAAGTTTTTATATACAATTTACATACACTTAGGTTGGAGTCATTAAAACTCATTTTTGACCACTCCACACATTTCTTGTTAACTTCTTATGGCTGAAGGGGCAGTATTGAGTAGCTTGGATGAAAGGTGCCCATTGTAAACGGCCAGCTCCTCAGTCTCAGTTGCTAATATATGCATATTATTATTAGTATTGGATAGAAAACACTCTAAAGTTTCTAAAACTGTTTGAATTAAGTCTGTGAGATTAACAGAACTCATATGGCAGGCAAAAACCTGAGAAGTTCCACTTCCTGTTTGGATTTTTTCTGGGGGTGCCATATTTTCAACCAAGCTCTCATTGAATATAAAGAGATATGGATGGGTTTTCACTTCCTACGGCTTCCACTAGATGTCAACAGTCAATAGAACTTAGTCTGATGAGGAGACAGGAATGAGTAATCACTGCCATGAGGTGCCCACGCATTGAAATGGCGCGTTCACGTGAGAGTGAGCTCCGTTCCTTCTCTCAATTGAAGTCGATTTAATTCTCCGGTTGGAACGTTATTCAAGATGTATGTTAACAACATTCTAAAGATTGATTCAGTACATCGTTTGCCATGTTTCTACTGACTGTAACGGAACGTTTGGACATTTCGTCACGTTATAGTGGTCGCGCTTTGAGATTTTGGTTAGGGTATTTGGTAAACAATTTGAAAGTAGCTAATTTGACATAAATAACGGACATGAACGAACAAATCAAGCATTTATTGTGGACCTGGGATTCCTAGAACTGCATTCTGATGAATTCATCAAAGGTAAGGAAACATTTATCATGTATTTTCTGGTTTCTGTTGAGTCCAACATGGTGGCTAATTTGGCTAATCATCTGAGCTCCGTCTCAGATTATTGCATGGTTTATATTTCCGTAAAGTTTTTTTGAAATCTGACACAGCGGTTGCATTAAGGAGAGGTATATCTATAATTCTGTGTGTATTACTTGTATTATCATTTATATTTATGTTGAGTATTTCTGTTGAAACGATGTGGCTATGCAAAGTCACTTGATGTTTTTGCAACTAGTGAATCTAACGCCTCAATGTAAACTCAGATATTTTTATATAAATATGAACTTAATCAAACAAAACATGCATGTATTCTGTAACATGAAGTCCTATGATTGTCATCTGATAAATAATCGAAGGTTAGTGATTCATTTTATCTCTATTCTGGTTTTTGTGAAAGCTATCTTTAGCTGGAAAAAATGGCTGTGGTTTTGTGGTGACCTAACATAATCGTTTGTAGTGCTTTCGCTGAAAAGCCTATTTGAAATCGGACACTTTGGTGGGATTAACAACAAGATTACCTTTAAAATGATATAAGACACATGAATGTCTGAGGAATTTTAATTATGAGATTTCTGTTTTTTTAATTTGGCGCCCTGCACTTCGACTGGCTGTTGTCATATCGATCCTGTTAACGGGACTGCAGCCATAAGAAGTTAACTTCTCTAGGGTAGGGGGCAGCATTCAGCACTCGGGCCCAGAAGATAAGATATGCATACAACTGGTAGATTTGGATAGAAAACACTCTAAAGTTTCCAAAACTGTTACAATAGTGTCTGCGAGTATAACAGAACTTATTTGGCAGGTGAAAACCTGAGAAAAATCCATTCAGGAAGTAGGATTTTTGGGGGGTTTTGTAGTTTCCTATTCAATGCCATTACAGTATCCATTGACTTAGGACTCAAATTGCAGTTCCTATGCCTTCCACTAGATGTCAACAGTCTTTAGAAATTGTTTCAGGCTTGTATTCTGAAAAATGAGGGAGTAAGAGCAGTCTGAATGAGTGGACCCTGCCGTGTCACAGAGCTTTTTCATGCGCACGACCGAGAGAGTGCCTTTCATGTTTACATTTTATATTGACAACGTTATTGTCCGGTTGAAATATTATTGATTATTTAGGCTAAAAACAACCTGAGGATTGAATATGACCATCGTTTGACATTTTTCTATGAACTTTACGGATACAATTTTGAGTTTTTGTCTGCCTATTGTGACTGCGTTTGAGCCTGTGGATTACTGAAGAAAACTGAGGTTTTTGGATATAAAGAGACTTTATCGAACAAAAGGAACATTTATTGAATAAATGAATGTCTTCTGAGTGCAACCATATGAAGATCATCAAAGGTAAGGGATTAATTTTATCTCTATTTCTGACTTGTGTAACTCTTCTACTTGGATGGTTACTGTATGTAATGATTTGTCTGCTGGGCTATGTTCTCAGTAAGGTATGCTTTCGCCATAAAGCATTTTTTAAATCTGACACCGTGGTTGGATTCACAAGAAGTTCATCTTTAAACCTTTGTAAAATATGTTTTGTTTTCTGAATTTTTATAATGAGTATTTCTGTATTTGAATTTGGCACCCTGCAGTTTCACTGGCTGTTGAAGAGGTGGGACGCTACCGTCTCACGTACCCTAGAGAGGTTTTAACAAACTATAGTTTAGGCAAGTCAGTTAGGACCTGTGGATGTATTTCAAGGCCTACCTTCAAACGCAGTGCGTCTTTGCTTGACATCATGGGAAAATCTAAAGAAATCAGCCAAGACCTCAGAAAAAACATTGTAGACCTCCACAAGTCTGGATCATCCTTGGGAACAATTTCCAAACGCCTGAAGGTGCCACGTTCATATGTACAAACAATAGTACGCAAGTATAAACACCATGGGACCACGCAGCCGTCATACCGCTCAGGAAGGAGATGCGTTTGCTCTTCTAGAGATGAACATACTTTGGTACAAAAAGTGCAAATCAATTCTAGAACAACAGCAAAGGACCCTGTGAAGATGCTGGAGGAAACAGGTACAGAGTATCTATATCCACAGTAAAACGAGTCCTATATCTAGATAAACTGAAAGGCCGCTTAGCAAGGAAGAAGCCACTGCTCCAAAACCGCCATAAAAAAAGCCAGACTACGGTTTGCAACTGCACATGGGGACAAAGATCGTACTTTTTGGAGAAATGTCTTCTGGTCTGATGAAACAAACAAAACTTTTGGCCATAATGACTATCGTTATGTTTGGAGGAAAAAAGGGGGAGGCTTGCAAGCTGATTTGTTAGATCAAATCCTTTTTCATATCCTAAAAAGGTCCATATAGAATGCACGATCGATTTTGTAATTTCTGACCCACTGGGAATGTGGTGAAAGAAATAAAAGCTGAAATAAATCATTCTCTCTACTATAATTCTGACATTTCACATTCTTAAAATAAAGTGGTGATCCTAACTGACCTAAGACAGGGATTTTACTCGGGATAAATGTTAGGAATTGTGAAAAACTGAGTTTAAATGTGTGCAAACTTCCAACTTCAACTGTATACCATAGGGGAGCCTGAAGATGAGTAATCCACTTGGTTAGAGGGAAAAAAATGTAACCAGTTGTTTATTTAAAAAATGTCATTTTAAATTGAGTATGTTTGGGGTAAAACGCACCCCCTTTCCTCCGGTGAGGCAACATGCCCCCAGGGCAATCCAATGCAATTCAATGGTACCTATATTAGCATTTTCCACATCATGTCCTAATCTTCTATAAGTAACTTCATTGAGTTACACACATTTTGAGATACCTTAGGATGATTTGGATAGGAAGTGTGAAAATAAAAAGATCAAACCTCATCATAGAGTGGATATTAATAGGGATAGGCGTCCCTTCAATGGGACAGTTGTAAATCATGCAGCGCCTTGTGTCACGATCGCAGATTTTAGAGAAACAACAAATGTCGGTACATATAAGTGTCTTATATCGGCTGAAAGCTTAAATTCTTGTTAATGTAGCTGCACTGTCCAATATACAGTAGTTATTACTGCGAGAAAATGCCAGGCTATTGTTAAAGGAGAGCTCCTAACAACAACATTTTTTTTTCACCGCAATAGGTTTGATAAATTCACCTCTGAAGGTGAAATGTGTACTTACATTCTGAAATCTTGCTCTGATTTGTCATCCAAAGAGTCCCAGAGATAAAATGAAGTGCCGTTTGTTAGATAAAATCATTTTTCATATCCTAAAAAGGTCTATATAGTATGCACAATCAATTTTGTATTTCCACTCGTTCAATTTGCAAAGAAAGTAATCTGTGAAAATCTAACCCTAAATGTTGTTTCAACCAGTTATTCATCAGAGATCTTAGAACGTAACCAGACTTCACTATATTAGAGGTGTAGTATATCCTATAGGACACCAAATTTGGTCAGAGTGTGACGCCTTCATGGCACGCCGATGACGCGGGTGGTCTTCACTTGATCGACTGTAACTTTTTCAAATAAGCACCAATCGGGGTCAAACAAAGCTAGCTAGATAGAAATGGCTGTGCTTTATGGGAGTATCCAGAAACCCCGTATCTGTTGCAAAATGTAGCTGCTAACCTTGTGCGACTTTTCCTTTTGGATAAAAATGATAAGAATATGGAGAGTTATGAAAACTGGTTGTTTTGCAAATGTTGAACTTATAATATGGCTACTAATACTGAAAAAGCTAAATCAAAGTCCAAGTATACAGGTTTGACGATATTCTTGCAGAAAAATGTAATGATTTGCCCAAATGTACCTGGGTGACTTCACACTAAATGTCATGTAGTTTGCTCATACTTCAAGTTATCTGTTTGAAACGTGCACTGCTGCCATCTTGTGGACACCATCGGAATTACAACCAGATTGATGGCTAGACGTGGGACCTTTCTGTTGCATTTCAAAGATGGTGGTAGAAACAAAACAGTTTTTTTTCTTTGTATTTTCTTCTACCAGATCTATTGTGTTATATTCTCCTACATTCAATTCACATTTACACAACCGTCAAAGTGTTTCCTTTAAAATGGTACCAAGAAAATGCATATCCTTGCTTCAGGGCCTGAGCTACTGGCATTTAGATTTGGGTATGTAATTTTAGGCAAAAAAAAGAAGAAAAAAAGGGCTATCCCTGAGAAGATTTATTAATAGTGAGATGTGAAGTTTCATTTTGTTGCGATTATTTGATTTATTTGATTAAAATATGTATACCTAGACATTTTTCCCTATAGAGGGGGGCATTTTTCCCCAATAGTGAGTTAACCTTTTCTCAATAGGGGGTGCTGTTGGCACTTTGTAATAATTTCGTTCCCAAATTAACTTCTACTTCATCACAATCCCGGATCCGGGAGCACCCCCATCAGTAAAAAAGCTGACTAGCATAGCCTAGCATAGCGTCACAAGTAAATACTAGCATCTAAATATCATTAAATCACAAGTCCAAGACACCAGATGAAAGATACACATCTTGTGAATCCAGCCATCATTTCTGATTTTTAAAATGTTTTACAGGGAAGACACAATATGTAAATATATTAGCTAACCACGATAGCAAAAGACACAACTTTTTTTTCCCACCATTTTTTTCCTGCATAGGTAGCTATCACAATTTCGACCAAATAAAGATATAAATAGCCACTAACCAAGAAACAACTTCATCAGATGACAGTCTGATAACATATTTATTGTATAGCATATGTTTTGTTAGAAAAATTTGCATATTTCAGGTATAAATCATAGTTTACCATTGCAGCCACCATCACAACTCTCACCAAAGCAACTAGAATAACTACAGAGACCATCGTGTATTACCTAAATACTCATCATAAAACATTTCTGAAAAATACACAGCGTACAGCAAATGAAAGACAAACATCTTGTGAATCCAGCCAATATTTCAGATTTTTTAAGTGTTTTACAGCGAAAACACAATATAGCATTATATTAGCTTACTACAATAGCCAACCACACAACAGCATTGATTCAGGCCAACAATAGCGATAACGAATAAACCAGCAAAATATATTAATTTTTTCACTAACCTTCTCAAACTTCTTCAGATGACAGTCCTATAACATATTACACAATACATATAGAGTTTGTTCGAAAATGTGCATATTTAGCGGCACAAATCGTGGTTATACAATGAGAAAAGTAGCCAAACTGCCAACAACATGTCGGGAGAAGTCTTGGGAGAGGCACCTAATCTAATCAGTAACTAATCCTAAACTTGACTAAAAAATACAGGTTGGACAGCAAATGAAACATACATTAGTTCTTAATGCAATCGCTGTGTTAGATTTTTTTAAATTAACGTTACTACGACATACAGCGTGCGTTAAAACGCCCCCTTTCTAAAGTTTCTGATTTTTATTACATTTTATTACATATCAAAAAGAGAGGGGGGGAGGGGGGTTCCCCCAAGTTACCCTAAAGCATGTTATAGATGACACTATCTACTTGTTGGAATTCCTTTCAGCTGCAACTGCATTCAAGTCTGACATCCTGACGACGTTCCATTGCATATTGACTCAAAGCTGCATTTGCCATTGAATAACATTAGTTTGAATCTCAACCGCTGTAGATGTAGATATTCTGTTTACTTAATTTTTTTGCTGTTGACTTTCAATCACTGTGGTCTTAGCCACAACCAATGGAAACATCGCGGAAAAAACATGTTTACAAATGCTACCTTGGTGGTCTTTTACATGCATTCAACATAAGAATATTGGATGCTTGGTGTGCTTTGATGAGCACAGTAAGCAGCATGAATAAGGAATGCGACCAGACACAAAAAAAATAGTTCCGGAAAAAGTGTGCCGTAACCTTCATAAGTGAACACAGACAGGGGGTAACGAGTCCTCCAAACAAAAGTCTTGCATCAGCACAAGGCAAACATGCCTTTCTTTAGAGGAAGAGTATCTTTTAATGTGAAGACCAGCTGCTTCTCTTAATAATGATGTTTAATGACCAGGTTGTTCTTTTTTTATATCTTTTTGTGGGGTATTTGTCCACAAAAAAGACAGCTGCCAGACAGACCCTGTCAGTGAGTAACTTTGTATAACTCTGAGGGCTGTTGTCGCACCGAGATACTTTGAAGTCGTTCTACAAAATATTCCCAATGAGATTCTTTGTTGAGGGTTCTCATCATGCTGCGAGATAATGGTTTGTCCAACTGCTGTGTCTGAGGGGATTTTTGTATTTATCATATAATTGATGTGTATAATTAACAACAACCCTAATTCAAAATGACATATCAAAATGGTGGTTCGTTTTTTTTGTGAAGAAAATGCAATATGATCATTATATGCAACTATAGTAATTCAATGTCCATATTATTAGAACAGTCTTAGAATCACACCGTACCTACAGGAAACCTCTCTCCATCATTTGTTTTTTTCAGTGATGTTCAATGATTAAGATGAGGTTCCCTACTGTATCTCGAAAGCTAAATTCATAATTCCTCCAAAACAACATTAAGAACATTAGCAAGTAGACCCAAAAGTGTATATTGCAGCTTTACACAGTATTTCAGTATTCCCTTTGGGTTATGAGTGTGATTTAGCACTACAAAGCCGCTATTAGACACACTCTCTCGTGTGTGGGAGTGTGATCTACAGGAAATTACACTTGAGCTGGCCAGGGACTGCAGGCTTCTTTCACCTCCAGCAAATCATTACCATACACATACTGCATACTGGCGTTGCTGAAACTGATGGTGTTAAGTCAAACAAAAGTGTTTCACTTGCTGAGTTGACGAAATACATTTCCAGCAATGGGAATGTCAATAATTAAACATTGGGATGACCGAGACGGTCTCCCTTCCCAGCGTGTGACCTAGGGTTGATTAGCAGTGGCACATTTGATCTTCAAGGCCGGAGCAGGCCAAACTCGTCAATCTTTTATGTGGGTTTGCAATGTTGGCTGCTGGGGCGAGGAATGAAGAACCCTCCCTCTGAAGTCTCTCTCGGTCTCTCTCTCCTTATTTCTTTCTCTGGCTGGGGTTGGCGGGAGGGTGAGAAGAGGACTGACTCGTATTCATCCTTGTGAAAGTGCCCCTTCTGTTGAACGTATTTCTTCCGCTGTGCGGGCCATCTCAGAGCACCACATGCACATACAGATACACACAGATACACACACACAGATACACACACATCCTCTGGGGATAAAGGAAAACACACGCTTACATTTTGACTGCAGGTATGTGTGCGTGCATGCGCAAGTACAGACCTACACATCTCAATCAGTTCAGCTCACTGGCCAGTGATAAGAGAATCAAATCATTAATACCAGTCAAGCGGTTGAGTCTACACACTCTCCTGCTCTCAAACACAATTTCTTCTTCAAGAAGAGATACTCTATACTGTATATACAAAATGATGTGAACACCCCTTCAAATTAGTGGATTCGGCTATTTCAGCCACACCCGTTGCTGACAGGTGTATATCTCCATAGACAAACATTGGCAGTAGAATGGCATTACTGAAGTGCGCAGTGACTTTCAACGTGGCACCTTCATAGGATGCCACCTTTCCAATAAGTGAGTTTGTCAATTTTCTGCCCAATTCTAGGATCAACAACAGCTCAGTCGTGAAGAGGTAGGCCATATAAGCTCATAGAACGGGTCCGCCGAGTGCTGAAGCGCATAAATATCGTCTGTCCTCAGTTGCCTCACTCACAACTGCCTCTGGAAACAATGTCAGCACAAGAACTGTTCCTCGGGAGCTTCATGAAATGGGTATCCATGGCCGAGCAGCTGCACACAAGCCTAAGATCACCATGCGCAATGACAAGCATCGGCTGGAGTGGTGTAAAGCTTGCCGCCATTGGACTCTGGAGCAGTGGAAACACGTTCACTGGAGTGATGAATCACACTTCACGATCAGACAGTCCAGCAGACAAATCTGTTTTTGGTGGATGCCAGGAAAACGCTACCTTCCCCAATGCATTGTGCCAACTGTAAAGTTTGGTGGAGGAGGAATAATGGTCTGGGGTTGTTTTTCATGATTTGGGGTTGGCCCCTTAGTTCCAGTGAAGATTCTAGACAATTCTGTGCTTCCAACTTTGTGGCAACAGTCCACAAGTCCATACAGAAATGGTTTGTCAAGATTGGTGTGGAAGAACTTGACTGGCCTGCACAGAGCCCTGACCTTAACCCCATCGAAGACTTTTGGGATGAATTGGAACGCCGACTGCGAGCCAGGCCTAATCACCCAACATCCGTGCCCGACCTCACTAATGCTCTTGTGGCTGAATGGAAGCAAGTCCCCCCAGCCATGTTCCAACATCTAGTGAAAAGCCTTCCCAGAAGAGTGGAGTGGAGGCTCGTTATAGCAGCAAAGGGGGGACCAACTCCATATTAATGCCCATGATTTTGGAATGAGATGGTCATACTAATGCTCTGTCAATGTTTTCTCAAGTGTGCATACGTTTCCAACTCATTCAGTTACCTTAAATGGAAATTATATTTTTCAATTACAGGTAGTACCTGAGTGCTTACTGGGAGAACATTCAAATAGAGAAAAACACACCAATATACAATCACCACATACAGGAACTGAATACATTTTAATGAATTGTTTTCTTATAAAAACAGAAATAAACAATAGAAATGAGAACGAGAAAGAGATGCACTGAGCGAAAGAAAATAGAGGGGGATGAATAACTCTTTCCATTGCTTTCCCTGGCCCTGAACATTAGGCTGGAACGAAGGGATGACTCTCAACCCATCCATCCTAGAGCAGACCAGACAGAGCATCTCACTGGCCTAATGAAACCATAATGGAGGATGACAGCGGATGGAGGGCGGCCCTCGGCCTTCATAGGCACTGCCTGGACCTATAGATCATCCTGTGTGTGTGTGTGTGTGTGTGTGTGTGTGTGTTGTGCTCGAGTGTGTATTTTTAGTCTCTGTATAGTGTATTAAGTATTTGTTAACTGAACGTCTGTGCCCATGATAAATATTTGCAGGCATATGTCAACACTGATATCTGACTTAATGTGAAATGCATCTCACTGCTTAACGTATAATGCATATCACTACAACAGACTGTTAGTGCACTATAAAACCTAACTCAATCCACAGATCAACAAGTTTGACCCAACCAGATGTTACAGATTATAAGAATGTGTCTTCTTCCCTTCACTCCTGCTTTTATCTTCCATTTCTCCCCCTTTCTCTCCCCTTTCCTTTTCCTTTAAAACCTCTTATGGATTAGATCGTCTAAGATCCCGTTAACGGGATCGATTTGACAACAGCCAGTGAAAGTGCAGGGCGCCAAATTCAAACAACAGAAATCTCATAATTAAAATTCCTAAAAAATACAAGTATTTCACACCATTTTAAAGATAAACTTGTTAATCCCACCACAGTGTCCGATTTCAAAAAGGCTTTACGACGAAAGCACACCAAACGATTATGTTAGGTCAGTACCTAGTCACAGAAAAACACAGCCATTTTTCCAGCCAAAGAGAGGAGTCACAAAAAGCAGAAATAGAGATAAAATTAATCACAAACCTTTGATGATCTTCATCAGATGACACTCATAGAACTTCATGTTACACAATACATGTATGTCTTGTTCGATAAAGTGCATATTTATATCCCAAAATCTCAGTTTACATTGGCGCGTTACGTTCAGTAATGTTTTGCTTCCAAAACATCCGGTGATTTTGGAGAGCCACATCAATTTACAGAAATAGTCATCATAAACTTTAATATAAGATACAAGTGTTATGTACAGAATTAGAGATATACTTCTCCTTAATGCAACCGCTGTGTCAGATTTTTTAAAAACTTTAAGGAAAAAGCAAACCATGCAATAATCTGAGTACAGCGCTCATATAACAAAACCATGTTGGAGTCAACAGAAGTCAGAAATAGCGTTATAAATATTCACTTACCTTTGATCTTCATCAGAATGCACTCCCAGGAATCCCAGTTCCACAATAACTGTTTGATTTGTTCGATAAAGTACATCATTTATGTCCAAATACCTCCTTTTGGTTTCTTGCGTTTTGCCCAGTAATCCAAATTCATGACGCGCGAGCAGACGAAAAGTCCAAAAGTTCCGTTACAGTCCGTAGAAACATGTCAAACGATGTATAGAATCAATCTTTAGGATGTTTTTATCATAAATCTTCAATAATGTTTCAACCGGAGAATTCCTTTGTCTTCAGCAATGCAATGGAACGCAAGCTAACTCTCACGTGAACGCGCATGGTCAGCTCATGGCACTCTGCCAGACCCCTGACTCAAAGAGCCCTCATTCCCCCCTCCTTCACAGTAGAAGTATCAAACAAGGTTCTAAAGACTGTTGACATCTAGTGGAAGCCTTAGGAAGTACAATATGACCAATTTCCCACTGTATATTTGATAGGCGATGAGTTGAAAAACTACAAACCACAGATTTTCAAATTCCTGGTTGGATTTTTTCTCAGGTGTTTGCCTGCCATATGAGTTCTGTTATACTCACAGACATCATTCAAACAGTTTTAGAAACTTCAGAGTGTTTTCTATCCAAATATACTAATACTATGCATATCTTAGCTTCTGGGACTGAGTAGCAGGCAGTTTACTCTGGGCACCTTATTCATCCAAGCTACTCAATACTGCCTTTGTATTATTCACGTGTGTTAACTTCTGTGCAGCGTAAGTGGTGATGCAGCCCAGACTCCCACTGAGTGCAGTGGTTCCTCAGTACAGGCTAAAGCTAGCAATGCGTAAGTGGAGCAGGCACGGTGCTCTGCGCTACAAGGGGTTATCGGCTGTGCTGATAGACAGTCTTAATCCTCTTTCAATCAGTAGACGATGTGAGACACATTTGACAGAGGTACTGAAAGTAACAAAATTTCCAGTACAGAACTGTTCTTTCATGTTCTAGTACCAAAGAAGTACTGAAGTTTCAGTATACCGTGCAACAGTAGCACACACACACACACACACACACACACACACATACACTATATATACAAAACTGTGTGGACAACCCTTCAAATTAGTGGATTTGGCTATTTCAGCCACATCCGTTGCTGACAGGTCTATAAAATTGAGCACACAGCCATGCAATCTCCATAGCTAAACATTGGAAGTGAATATTCTGAGCATGCTCTGAGAACGCACCCTGGAATACCGTCGGGCCCCTCGGCCTTGCAGGTGCCGACCTGATTAAAGACCTTTTTCACGTCTGCCTCGGAGAGTGAGATCCCCCAGTCCTGTGGGTCGATGACGGCCCTCAGACCTGACACAATGTTGCTGTTGTCGAAGCGTACATAAAATGCATTGAGTTTGTCTGTTGCAGAGGCATCGTTGGACAGGTCATGGCTCGGTCCTCCTTAGTAATCCATAACGGACTGTAGCCCCTGCCACATGCGGCGGGGCCTGTTGAATATGTTTCCCCTTCGATATTGTCCTTTTGCTCATTTGATGACTCTGCGGAGGTCTTTAGTGGGACTTTTTGGACTTGTTCCTGTCTTCAGCCATAGCCTCAGGGTTGTCTGCGGTAGCCCTGTCCTTTAGTTTAGCACCAATCCAAGGCATGTGATTGGGGAAGCAGCGAACCTTCACTATGGGGACAACACCGCCGATGCATTTCCTAATGAAGCCGGTGACGGAAGTGGTTAGCTCGTCTATGTTTTCGGCATAGTCTCAAAACATATTCCAATCAGAGCTAGCAAAGCAGTCCTGTAGCATAATCTCTGATTCTGGGGACCATTTCTCAATGGAGTGAGTCACGGGTACTGTTGAGCTTCTGCTTACAAACAGAAAGCTGGAGTACGGAGTTCTGATCTGATTTGTGGGATAGCGGATGATGATGGGCCTTGTATGTTTGCATGTGGGTAGAATAACAGTGGTCAAGGAATGTATCACCCTTAGTGGCGAAGGAGACTTGTTGATGGAAGTTGGGCATCACGTGTCTTAATGACGCAAATTTAAATCGCCAACAACCAGAAAAGCAGCCTCCGGATGTAAATTTTCCTACTTGTTTATTGCCTCATACAGTTCGTTAAGTGCCAGCTTGTTATTTCTCTTGTCCTGAGTTGGAATATATACAACAGTCACAATAACTGCTATGTAAAAGAGACAGGAGAATGCATGATGGAGAGGGATAGTGAGAAGTTGCTTCGCGAGGTACTGTATCTCTAGACTAGAGAATACACTGATAGTTGGTATCCAGCAGTCAAAAGTATGCCTTATTTACTTTGAAGAACTACTAAAATAGTGATTTTGTCAAACAGCATAGGCAGCAGCTCTATAGAGATGATGTCTCGGGATGAAATAATACATGTAATAAGTGATAAGCAGTAATGGGTAGTCACTACCATCGTGGGACTTTTATTCATTATGTTATGCTGTGTTGTTACAGCATTCAATCCACATAATGCATAGTGCATTTAAGGTTTGAAAAAGATCTTGAATCCGAAATTGAAAAACGTGATTATTTTTAAATCAAACCGAAACCTAACCAACCTCAAAAAGCACTAATCGCTCGGCGCTATAGAGCTCAGAAATACATCTAGTCTAAATCTGATTCACCCCTTTAATCCAGTTGTACAGGTCTTGCACTGTATAATATGATAGACATACCTCAATGAGATCCACATCTGTTAAAGACCATAATAAAACTGAAATTGTGGACTACTTTGATCTTTGAGGTCAATAGACTGAATGGAAGAACACACAACAGGCTACTCCATATTCATTTCTCAGACAAACAACCAGGGTATATATTTTAGACAATGAAGTTGGAGTGCATTTGCGCCTCTCGTCAAGGCTGACAGGCCTGTGATTGGTCTAAACAAATCCCACCCACCAGCTGGCTCTCACTCTGTCAAACTGTCTGGTTTCACAGCTCCTCAGAATGAATGAATGAAAGCCTTTGGCAGTAGCAGATGAAACAACCTCTGGTTTTAAATGGCTGATCTCTCAGTCCATCACCATCTACCACAGGGGTTCCTTCATTTCTTTGGGCCCTTCTCCCTATTTTGATACCCAAAGAATTTTTAGACCCCACCATGTAAAAAAAAGTTGTATAATCAACGGGCAATATATACTTTTTCCAATTTGGGATATGACTATTGTCTATTACAAATCAGTCTGACAGTATTTCAACATGAAGACAGTATGGTTTGAAGTGACTGAAATGCATCAGAAAGGTATTGGGAAATTCAGAAGATCATCAGGCAATAATGTTGTATGATCTGTGTAGAAAAGAACATCATAATTGATGTTGAGGGGTTGGGTTAAATGCGGAAGACACATTTCAGTTGAAGGCATTCAGTTGTACAACTGTCTAGGTATCCCCCTTTCCCTTTCCCTTTCTTTTTCCCGCAGTCTGATTTAGTGCCTACTCTTGTCCACTCGGTTCTAACGGCTTATGGGTAAAGTAAAAGGAAACAGTACGTGCATACGTGTTCCTGAGAGTCTTATCTTTCAGTGATGGGGTTATAATAATTTGTAGTTTAAACCATTCAAAAGATGGAGCAACATTTGTAGGAAGTAAACAGAAACCACTCTGTTTATTACAACCACATCTAGCGGCTACCCGAGGATACTGACGTAACCCTTCTATGTATCAAGCGTGAATTTTCTTTCGCGACCCAATTTTCAAATCAGGAGTTGCAACCCCTAGTTTGGGAAACCCTGATCTAGAACAATCCTTAGATTAATAATCCTTAGGTTAGTTTAGATTCGGTGCGCAAGCAGTGCAGGTTAAATACGGAAGTGCATTCGGAAAATGTGAAAGTACGCATTTTAGAAATATTCACATTCCCGAATTCAGAATCAACTGGGCTTCTCAAAAATAATATTGTCAATGTGATAGTACATTTAGCAAAATCCCATTTAATACAACTATAGCAGGCTCGCTCCCTATCACGTTCCACTTTACAGCGCAGTGTTAAAAGGCTATATAATTATAATGGCGCTGATTCTCGACACTGCAATATTCTCGGCTTTTCTGAAACATGGCTCTTGGACTAGATACCCCCAATGGCTATCCAACTCGATGGATTCTCCATTCACTGTGCAGACAGGACAGTGGAGTCAGAGAGGGGGAGGGTTTCCCTCCTCATCAACAACAACTGGTGTGCTGACTGGAGTGCGGTGCACATGTCAACCCACTGTTTACCAGTCTTGGAATGCCTGATGGTCAAATTCTGATCCTTCTACCTCCCGAGGGAGTTTTCAGCTGGTAGAATGGCCTTACTGAAGAGCTCAGTGACTTTCAACGTGGCATCGTCATAGGATGCAACCTTTCCAACAAGTCAGTTCATCAAATTTCTGCCCTGCAAGAGCTGCCTCGGACAACTAAGTGCTGTTATTGTGAATTGTAAAAGTCTAGGAGCAACAGTTTGGGGAAGGCCCTTTCCTGTTTCAGTATGACAATGCCCCTGTGCACAAAGCGAGCTGACCTCACTAATGCTCTTGTAGCTGAATGGAAGCAAATACCTACAGAAATGTTCCAACATCTAGTGGAAAGACTTCCCAGAAGAGTGGAGGCTGTTATAGCAGCAAAGGGGGAACCAACTCCATATTAATGCCCATGACTTTGGAATGAGATGTTCAATGAGCAGGTGTCCACATAGTTTTGGTCATGTTGTATATCTACATTCGCAGTCACTTGCATGCACACACACATTCACACCTCCTCAACATCCTCCTGCATTCACCTACATAAAGGCCTTGCAATATTCAGTCGGTCCTAAAATATTAGTTAAAATCACCTAGAGGAGAGGCGACAGAAGTACCACCTGAGGTGTTTTATCATTCAGTAGGAGCAGCATGGTGGCCTGGCCTGAATGTAGGGAGACAAGTTATGTTTAGGCTAGCAAATCAATATCAAATCAAAGTTAATTTGTCACGTGCGCCGAATACAACAGGTTCACCTTACAGTGAAATGCTTACTTACACACTAACCAATAGTGCAAAAAAGGTGTTAGGTGAACAGCAGCGTGATGGCATGGCCATTCACACAGAGATGGAATATTCACAGTGGAGGTTTTCTGAGGATAAGTACGGTTGACTACTTCTTAGTGCACATCCACAAAGTGTGAAAGTATTTAGTAAACGCTGTGCAGTTCACCTATCCCCATTCAAAAACATTATCATGATTCGCTTTAAGTGCACACACTGTCACAACAATAAACTGATTGAAAATGGGTTTGAAAACGTGAATGAGTTGTATTGTGGACAATTTTAAGGATGTAGTATAGATCTGTGGCTATAAAGCTACAGTATGCACTTTGTAGATATGGTCCTTTGTACTTATACATGTGCATATAGAGGAGTTCTGTATCATGGCCATATTTCTGAGCAGACTGGGTACTCCCCGTTTGGTTCCCTTCTCCCCTCAGGTCCATGTTCCAACCTGTTCTGTGTCTCATTAAAGTGTGTATTTGTGTGCCTTACATTTGACGGTGGAATGAGTTTTTGTTATCCTTTCCAAACTGGAGGTCAGGAGAAATTAAAATTACTCTCTCAGACACACTGTGGCAGAAGTCCAGGATAAATAACTATCTAATTAATTTCCAGTGCATACGGCAAATGCCTCTTCTGGTAATTTCTCAAAGTTTATCATCATTGGAGACCTCTAGTCAAGGCCAAAAGAAAAACCCTCTCGCTTTGCTCACATCCATAAATGAAACTTAATACATTCAGCCCCCATCTGGCCCGCTCCTGTTTCTCATACTTAGTGGAGGCCAAGGAGAAATATTAAATGCAAGGTCATCACTCCAGAGAAATAGAGGAATATATGTACAAAGATCAGATGATGATTTACGGATACCTCTTTGGCCAAAGGTAAAGAGGTAAAAACTCCCACCAACACAAAGAGATGGCGCCGTACTGTATGATCGCCATTTTGCAAGCGCCAAACCAACTTAGCTATTTTGTGATTCTTTTGCTGTTCATTTTTACTTTATTTTAACTAAATGTATCCGGTATCATTTCTTACCACCAACAAGAACTTTTGAACATCAGATCGGCAGTTACTTACCTCAATTCCGGCTTCAACTTCGACTCATCTGCCCTGGGCTCTTTCTATTATTTCGACCCAATTTATGGGGTATCCAAGAGGAAATGCCAGCGTTACAGAGGCAAGATAGGGGGAGTCCTGGCGAGATTAAGGCAAAAGGAAAAACGGTCACTTTGTTCCTCCATTCTATTGACCATTTTGCTTCAGCTGGTGACCTGTTTGAAAGGATATTCTCTGAAATGCATTCCATTAGAGGGAGTCCTCTATTCACCTCAGAACAGATAGTAGAGAATGGTGCACTAATAGACTCACTTTTATTTTCATTTAAACTACACTGCTCAAAAAAATAAAGGGAACACTAAAATAACACATCCTAGATCTGAATGAATGAAATATTCTTATTAAATACTTTTTTCTTTACATAGTTGAATGTGCTGACAACAAAATCACACAAAAATTATCAATGGAAATCAAATGTATCAACCCATGGAGGTCTGGATTTGGAGTCACACTCAAAATGAAAGTGGAAAACCACACTACAGGCTGATCCAACTTTGATGTAATGTCCTTAAAACAAGTCAAAATGAGGCTCAGTAGTATGTGTGGCCTCCACGTGCCTGTATGACCTCCCTACAACGCCTGGGCATGCTCCTGATGAGGTGGCGGATGGTCTCCTGAGGGATCTCCTCCCAGACCTGGACTAAAGCATCCGCCAACTCCTGGACAGTCTGTGGTGCAACGTGGCGTTGGTGGATGGAGCGAGACATGATGTCCCAGATGTGCTCAATTAGATTCAGGTCTGGGGAACGGGCGGGCCAGTCCATAGCATCAATGCCTTCCTCTTGCAGGAACTGCTGACACACTCCAGCCACATGAGGTCTGGCATTGTCTTGCATTAGGAGGAACCCAGGGCCAACCGCACCAGCATATGGTCTCACAAGGGGTCTGAGGATCTCATCTCGGTACCTAATGGCAGTCAGGCTACCTCTGGCGAGCACATGGAGGGCTGTGCGGCCCCCCAAAGAAATGCCACCCCACACCATGACTGACCCACCACCAAATCGGTCATGCTGGAGGATGTTGCAGGCAGCAGAACGATCTCCACGGCGTCTCCAGACTCTGTCACGTCTGTCACATTTGCGTGTAAACCTGCTTTCATCTGTGAAGAGCACAGGGCGCCAGTGGCGAATTTGCCAATCTTGGTGTTCTCTGGCAAATGCCAAACGTCCTGCACGGTGTTGGGCTGTAAGCACAACCCCCACCTGTGGACGTCGGGCCCTCATACCACCCTCATGGAGTCTGTTTCTGACCGTTTGAGCAGACACATGCACATTTGTGGCCTGCTGGAGGTCATTTTGCAGGGCTCTGGCAGTGCTCCTCCTTGCACAAAGGCAGAGGTAGCGGTCCTGCTGCTGGGTTGTTGCCCTCCTACGGCCTCCTCCACGTCTCCTGATGTACTGGCCTGTCTCCTGGTAGCGCCTCCATGCTCTGGACACTACGCTGACAGACACAGGCATTGATGTGCCATCCTGGATGAGCTGCACTACCTGAGCCACTTGTGTGGGTTGTAGACTCCGTCTCATGCTACCACTAGAGTGAAAGCACCGCCAGCATTCAAAAGTGACCAAAACATCAGCCAGGAAGCATAGGAACTGAGAAGTGGTCTGTGGTCACCACCTGCAGAACCACTCCTTTATTGGGGGTGTTTTGCTAATTGCCTATAATTTCCACCTTTTGTCTATTCCATTTGCACAACATTTTGTGACATTTATTTTAAATCAGTGTTGCTTCCTAAGTGGACAGTTTGATTTCACAGAAGTGTGATTGACTTGGAGTTACATTGTGTTGTTTAAGTGTTCCCTTTATTTTTTTGAGCAGTGTATTTGATGTCTATGATGTACTACTGTAAATGCTTTGCTAAAGATTTATGTCAACACCGGCAACGCCACGGGACGGTATTCCAGGACGGTATTCCAGGGCACGTCTCAGAGTATGCACAGAACAGCTGGCAGGCATATTCATGGTCATTTCTGACCTCTCCTTTTTCCCAGTCTGTAATCCACACATGTCTTTAACTGACTCCTGTCATTCCTGTTTTCAATAACTCTAAGGCTTCATGCCACAACGACTACTGCCCTGTAGAAAGGCTGATTGTGGCACATATCAACTCCATCATCCCAAATACCCTAGGCCCATCCATTTTGCATTCCGCCCAAACAGATCCATAGACGACGCAATCTCAATTGCACTCCACACTGCCTTCACCCACCTACCTAAGAGGAAGAATACCTACTGTATGTGCGAATGCTGTTCGTTGACTACAGCTCAGCATTCAACACCATTGACCACTCCAAGTTTAGGACCCTGGGACTGAACACTTCCCTCTGCACCTGGATCCTGGACTTCCTGACCGACCCCAGGTTAGGTGAGGGCAGGCAACATCACCTCCGCCACACTCACTCTCAACACGGGTGCCCCACAGGGTGTGGGGTTAGTCCCCTCTACTTCCTGTTCACCCACGCACAACTCCAACACCAATATCAAGTTTGCTGATGACATTTTGAAAAGGCCTTTGATAAATTAAGACTGGATCTTGTAAATGCCAGGATTTTTTCCATTTCAGTGAGTCTCTTATTCAATAGGTAAAAGTAATGTATAGCCACCCCAGGTGTAAAATCGTGAATAGCAGCTACTTCTCTGAGCGTTTTTTAACTTTCAAGAAAAGTTCAACAAGGGTGTCCGCTGTCACCATATCTATTCATTATGCTAGCTATTAAAATCCGATCAAATAACAACGTTAAAGGATTAGAAATCCAAGGCTTAAAAACAAAGGTGTCCATGTATGCCGATGACTCAAGTTTTATATTACATCCGCAAGCTAGATCCCTGCAATCTCACTGAAGATCTAGATAACTTTTCTGGCCTCTGGACTAAAACCGAATTATGATGTGTACCATATTAGATATTGGATCTTTAAAAAACACAACTTTTACATTACCTTGCAGTTTACCTATAAAATGGGCTGACGGTGAAGTAGACATACTTGGTATTCTTATCACCAAAAATATAAATGAGCTCTCCACAATTTCAATAGAAAATTTGTAAAAATAGACAAGATCCTGCAACCACGCACGAGGTAAATACCCGTCTATTTATAGAAAGATTACACTGATTAACTCCTTAGTCATATCTCAGTTTACTCACTTACTTATGGAGCTGCCTACTCCTGATGATTCGTTTTTCAAATTATATGAACAAAAAATAATTCACTTTATCTGGGATGCTAAACCAGACAGGATAAAGCATGCCTATCTATATAATGAATATGAACTGAGTGGGTAGAGATTATTAAATATAAAAGCGCTAAACCTCTCTCTAAAAGCTTTACTTATAGAAAAGTTTTTCTTGAAACCAAAATGGTTTTCAAGTAGATTACTAAGAAAAGCCCATCCATTGTTTAAAACTGCCTTTTTGCCTATGTGCAGATTGCCATGTCTCATTTTCGATTAATTGAAAATGAAACCTTGTTCAAAACCTTGCTTGCTCACTTTTTCAAACAAGCATTGCAGACCTGCTTACAATTTCATTGTCATTCCCCTGAAAAGATAGAACAAATATTATGGTTGAACTCAAATGTGCTGGTTGATAAAATACCTGTATTTATGGAAAAGATGTTTGAAAAGCGTATTTTGTTATTCAATTATATTGTCAATTGGAATGGTAGAGTTATGTCTTTCAGGGAGTTATCGTAATTGTATGGAAAGGTCTGCTCAATCCAAGATTACAATCAATTCATTACAGCATTACCTCCCAAAAAGAGGAGGCAGGTGGTAGGGAACTGGTCTGTCTGCCCAATATAAAGGATCAAAAATGGCGGAGGAACACAAATAGCATAAATTGGAAAGTATACCAGTTTTATTTGAGGACCACTTGACAGCTGTGCCATACAAATTGCAAATAGCTGGGAAGAGATTTTTTATGTAACGATTCCATGGTACCGGGTGTATGAGTTGATATACAGTTGAAGTCAGACGTTTACATAGACTTAGGTTGGAGTCATTAACACGCCACAAATTTCTTAACACACTATAGTTTTGGCAAGTCGGTTAGGACATCTACTTTGTGCACGACACACATACATTTTCCAACAGTTTTTTACAGACAGATTATTTCACTTATAATTCACTGCATCACAATTCCAGTGGGTCAGAAGTTTACATACACTAAGTTGACTGTGTCTTTAAACAGCTTGGAATATTCCCAAAATTGATGTCATGGCTTTAGAAGCTTCTGATAGGCTAATTGACATCATTTGAGTCAATTGGAGGTGTATCTGTGTATCTGTGATGTATTTCAAGGCCTACCTTCAAACGCAGTGGCTCTTTGCTGGACATCATGGGAAAATCAAAAGAAATCAGCCAAGACCTCAAAAAACAAATTGTAGACCTCCACAAGTCTGGTTCATCCTTGGGAACAATTTCCAAACGCCTGAAGGTACCACGCTCATCTGTACAAACAATAGTATGCAAGTATAAACACCATGGGTCCACGAAGCCATAATACCGCTCAGGAAGGAGACGTGTTCGGTCTCCTAGAGATGAACGTACTTTGGTGTGAAAACGGCAATCAATCCTAGAACAACAGCAAAGGACCTTGTGAAGATGCTGGAGGAAACAGGTACAAAAGTATCTATTTCCACAGTAAAACGAGTCCTATATCGACATAACCAGAAAGGCCGCTCAGCAAGGAAGAAGCCACTGCTCCAAAACCTCCATAATAAAGCCAGGCTACGGTTTGCAAATGCACATGGGAACAAAGATCGCACTTTTTTGGAGAAATGTCCTCTGGTCTTATGAAACAAAAACTAGAACTGTTTGGCCATAATGACCATCGTTATGTTTGGAGGAAAAAGGGGGAAGCTTACAAGCCGAAGAACACCATCCCAACCATGAAGCACGGGGGTGGCAGCATCATGTTGTGGGGTTGCTTTGCTGCAGGAGGGACTGGTGCACTTCCCAAAATAGATGGCATCATGAGGCAGGAAAATGATGTGGATATATTGAAGCAACATCTCAAGACATCAGTCAGGAAGTTAAAGCTTGGTCGCAAATGGATCTTCCAAATGGACAACTTCAAAAGTTTGGCAAAATGGCGTAAGGACAACAAAGTCAAGGTATTGGAGAGGCCATCACAAGCCCTGACCTCAATCCTATAGAACATTTGTGGGCAGAACTGAAAAAGTGTGTGCGTGCAAGGAGGCCTACAAACCTGACTCAGTTACACCAGGTCTGTCGACTCATCTGGACAAAGGACACCTTGTTCAACATTCTGATGAAAGATCAGCAAAAGTAAGACCCATTTTATGATGTTGTTTCATATATCTGTCGTAGTCGCCGGCGCCCAAGTGTTTCTGGCTATTGTGCTAAGCTAATATAACGCTACATTTTGTTTTCGCTGTAAAACACTTAATAAATGGGAAAAATTGTCTGGCATCACAAGATGCCTGTCTTTCATTTGCTGTACACTATGTATTTTTCAGAAATGTTTTATGATGAGTAATTAGGTATTTGACGTTGGTGTCTGTAAATATTATGGCTGCTTTCGGTGCAATTTCTGAATGTAGCTGCAATGTAAACTATGATTTATACCTGAAATATGCACATTTTTCGAAAAAAACATATGCTATACAATAAATATGTTATCAGACTGTCATCTGATGAGGTTGTTTCTTGGTTAGTGGCTATTTATATCTTTATTTGGCCGAATTTGTGATAGCTACTGATGGAGTCAAAAACTGATGGAGTAATAAAAGTGGAGTCTTTTGCTAACGTGGTTAGCTAATAGATTTACATATTTTGTCTTCCCTGTAAAACATTTTAAAAATCGGACATGTTGGCTGGATTCACGAGATGTGTACCTTTCATATGCTGTATTGGACTTGTTAATGTGTGAAAGTTAAATATTTAAAAAATATATATTTTGAATTTCGCGCCCTGCACTTGAAGTGGCTGTTGTCATAAGTGTACCGACGTCGGGCTTGCACGCCAAACAGGTTAACTGACGTAAGACTAGGATTAAATGTCAGGAATTGTGAAAAACTGAGTTTAAATGCATTTGGCTAAGGTGTATGTAAACTTCTGACTTCAACTGTATAAAATGACGCAAAAGTCAAGACTTCGTGCTTTTCAGCTAAAAGTCTTGTACAGAATTCTTGCTCCCAACAAAATGTTGCATTTCTGGGGAATGCAATCATCGCAGTTCTGCAGATTTTGTTGTGAGGATACAGAATCAATAGACCATTTGTGGGGGGGATCTTGGATGGTTGGTGGACATGGCGGCTGGAAGCCGGTGGCCCAAAGGTCACTGGTTTGGGTCCCCTATTTGACTTGGTGGGTGATCTGTTGATGTGCAATTGGGCGGTGCGCTTGACCCTAGTTGCTCCTGTGGGTGTCACGCCCTGACCTTAGAGAGCCTTTTATGTCTCTTTTTGGTTTGGTCAGGGTGTGATTTGGGTGGGCATTCTATGTTAGTGTTTCTATGTTTTGGCCGGGTATGGTTCTCAATCAGGGACAGCTGTCTATCGTTGTCTCTGATTGGGAATCATACTTAGGCAGCCTTTTTTCCTTTGGTGTTTGTGGGTAGTTATCTTTGTTAGTGGCACCATAGCCATGTTAAGCTTCACGGTTGTTTCTTTGTTTCGTTGGCGACATTAAAATAAAAAGAAAATGTACGCTCACCACGCTGCACCTTGGTCTCCTTCCGACGACGGCCGTGACAGTGGGTTGCTTTGATAATGTTGAGTGGCTTAACTTTAGGTAGATTGTATGTTTTAACCGTTTCACATGTGAGTTCCAAATATCTCTAATGGTCGCCCCAGTGTGAGTTATTTTATGCACGTGATGTCAGAATGCACTCACTGTTCCAAAATGTGATTATAACGCAACAGGACAGTTACAGTAACATGCGCTGTCTGCTAATTATCCATAGGCTATGTTTCAACTTGTCGATTTCTAATTATTTTTGAACAAGTTGTATTTTCTAACAACAGTTTGAATTGGGGTGTGTTCCACCTCCTCATTAATTCATATAGAAGTAGCCCATTTCAGTATTGCGGAACATTTATGTTTGAGACTTTACTGAGCAAACTTCTCTCTTCCAGGAGAGCTCTTCCCCATTTTTCCCACACATCAAGTATGCAGACATTTGCGCAGTCTTGCACAAACTGGCACATTTTCTGGCTGGCGCTCGCATTGCCTCTATTGTTGTTTTCCTTACAAATAAAAACTTGGGACGTGTGCGTTTCTATCAAAGTAAGTTCCTTATTTTCTGTAAATCGTGTTGTCATTTCTACTGTAGCATAAAGTATGTATGTATGGAGCATAATGTATTTACAGTTTTATTCACGTTGTCTATTACTGGTGACAAGCAATGCATTCCGATTATTGCATAGATTGTAATGATAAAATACTTTCTGAAGGTTATACTGACTAAAATGAGCTAACGCTAAGCTATTTGCTAACTAGAGTGCCTTGCATAAGTATTCATCCCCCTTGGCATTTTTGCTATTTTTTGCATTACAACCTGTAATTTAAATAGATTTTTATTTGGATTTCATGTAATGGACATACACAAATAGTCCAAATTGGTGAAGTAAAAATAAAAAAATCACTTGTTTCAAAAAATATAAAATGGAAAAGTGAGGCGTGCATATGCATTCACCCCCTTTGCTATGAAGCCCCTAAATAAGATCTGGTGCAACCAATTACCTTCAGAAGTCACATAATTAGTTAAATAAAGTCAACCTATGTGCAATCTAAGTGTCACATGATCTCAGTATATATAAACCTGTTCTGAAAGGCCCCAGAGTCTGCAACACCACTTAGCAAGGGGCACCACCAAGCAAGCGGCAATATGAAAACCAAGGAGCTCCCAAACAGGTCAGGGACAAAGTTGTAGAGAAGAACAGATCAGGGTTGGGTTATAAAAAAATATCCAAAACTTTGAACATCCCATGGAGCACCATTAAATCCGTTATTAAAAATTGGAAAGAATATGGCACCACAACACACCTGCCAAGAGAGGGCCGCCCACCAAAACTCACGGACCAGGCAAGGAGTGCATTAATCAAAGAGGCAACAAAGAGACCAAAGATAACCCTGAAGGAGCTGCAAAGCTCCACAGCAGAGATTGGAGCATCTGTCCATAGGACCACTTTAAGCCTTACACTCCACAGAGCTGGGCTTTACGGAAGAGTGGCCAGAAAAAAAGCCATTGCTTAAAGAAAAAATAAGCAAACACGTTTGGTGTTCTCCAAAAGGGATGTGGGAGACTCCCCAAACATGTGGAAGAAGGTACTCCGGTCAGATGAGACTAAAATGTAGCTTTTTGGCCATCAAGGAAAACGCTATGTCTGGCGCAAACCCAACACCTCACATCAGCCCGAGAATACCAGCCCCACAATGAAGCCTGGTTGTGGCAGCATCATGCTGTGGGGATGTTTTTCATCGGCAGGGACTGGGAAACTGGGCAGAATTGAAGGAATGATGGATGGCGCTAAATAATGACCCTAAGCATACTGCTAATGCAACACTCGAGTGGTTTAAGGGGAAACAATAAAACATGTCTTGGAATGGCCTAGTCAAAGCACAGACCTCAAACCAATTGAGAATCTGTGGTATGACTTAAATATTGCTGTACACCAGCGGAACCCATCCAACTTGAAGCAGCTGGAGCAGTTTTGCCTTGTTTTTGCCCAGTGGCTAGATGTGCCAAGCTTATAGAGACATACCCCTAGAGACTTGCTGTTGTAATTGCTGCAAAAGGTGACTCTATAAAGTATTGACTTTGGGGGGGGGTGAATAGTTATGCGCAATCAAGTTTTCAGTGTTCTTGTCTTATTTCTTGTTTGTTTCACAACAAAACATATTTTCACAAGCCACTGTATGTGTGGCGCCATGTTTGTTGACATTATACAATGCATTCTAGGTGTCACGTAAACGTCTGTCAGAACAAAGATGTTATAATGAGGTGAAGGAATGGTTCACTCATCTTTCGGGTAAACTACATTGATATTGATTATTGCATTGTTGGGTTTAGAGCTGGAAAGAAATGCCTTTCACTGTACTTGTGCACGTGACATTAAAGCTTGAAACGTGAAACTTCAAAGTGTGCAATCTGACCAACAAACAATAGGTGTACAAGGCAAGTTCAAACTGTATGGTGTGGATTAAAAAACAATACATAAATTCACAATATTTTGATTGCCACGTTTCTGTATTGTACCATACTCTCTAAATAAACACAAAGTCAAAAAAATACAGTAAATCAGTGTATACAAGTTGTAGCAACGACACCAAGTTGGTATTTCGACTGTCTATTAATTAACACCTCTTGCGTATTTGTTTCCTCTAATTTTTCACAAAAACAATCCCCCAGCTATCAAATAAATTGCTCTGCGCTGGCGGGCCTAATCGGGGTGACTGGGCTCATCAACACCTTCAACAATCTAACGATGTCTTGACATCTCCACGGCACATATGGGAATAACACTTGGACACAATGTGAAATGCATTCAGTGGAGGCAAGAGAGAAACTCTTTACTAATTTATCCCGGCTTTATTGCTTGTTATGCTTAGTGGCCTACTACAGTCGTGTTATTTACGAGCTGCATATCGGTAACACTTTACAATAAGGTTGCCTTAAGGTTTATTAAGAAATTATAACTACGTTATAAATGGTTATTTCATTATTTGAAAATGCCAAATATAGCATTAGTAAATGGGTTATAACGAATTGGTCAAAATAGTGTGATAGCCAGTCAGTTATTAACCGTTTATAAATGTACTTACAAATGCTTATAATATTGATATTGAATGTACAGTTGAAGTCAGAAGTGTACATACACCTTAGCCAAATAAACTGAGTTTAAATGTTTCACAACTCCTGACATTTAATCCAAGTAAAAATTCCCTGTTTTTGGTCAGTTAGGATCACCTCTTGATTTTTAGAATGTGAAATGTCAGAATAATAGTAGAGAGTGATTTATTTCAGCTTTTATTTCTTTCATCACATTCCAAGTGGGTCAGAAGTTTACATACACTCAATTAGTATTTGGTAGCGTTGCCTATAAATTGTTTAACTTGGGTCAAACGTTTCGGGTAGCCTTCCACAAGCTTCCCACAATAAGTTGGGTGAATTTTGGCCCATTCCTCCTGACAGAGCTGGTGTAACTGAGTCAGGTTTGGAGGCCTCCTTGATAGCACACACTTTTTCAGTTCTGCCAACACATTTTTATAGGATTGAGGTCAGGGCTTTGTGATGGCCACTCCAATACCTTGACTTTGTTGTCTTAAGCCATTTTGCCACAACTTCGGAAGTATGCTTGGGTCATTGTCCATTTGGAAGACCCATTTGCGACCACATAGTTTTCCATTCCTCATGATGCCATCTATTTTGTGAAGTGCACCAGTCCCTCCTGCAGCAAAGCACCCCAACAACATGATGTTGCCACCCCCGTGCTTCACGATTGGGATGGTATTCTTTGGCTTGCAAGCCTCCCCCTTTTTCCTCCAAACATAACGATGGTCATTATGGCAAAACAGTCTCCTGGCCAAACAGTTTCATCAGACCAGAGGACATTTTTCCAAAGAGTACAATCTTTGTCCCCATGTGCAGTTGCAAACCGTAGTCTGGCTTTTTTATGGCGGTTTTGGAGCAGTGGCTTCTTCCTTGCTGAGCGGCCTTTCAGGTTATGTCGATATAGGACTCGTTTTACTGTGGAAATAGATACTTTTGTAACTGTTTCTTCCAGCATCTTCACAAGGTCCTTTGCTGTTGTTCTGGGATTGATTTGCACTTTTCGCACCAAAGTACGTTCATCTCTAGGAGACAGAACGCGTCTCCTTCCTGAGCGGTATGACGGCTGCATGGTCCCATGGTGTTTATACTAGCGTACTATTGTTTGTAAAGATGCACTTGGTACCTTCTGGCATTTGGAAATTGTTCCCAAGATGAACCAGACTTGTGGAGATCTTCAATGTTTTTTCTGAGGTCTTAGCTGATTTCTTTAGATTTTCCCATGATGTCAAGCAAAGAGCCACTGCGTTTGAAGGTAGGCCTTGAAATACATCCACAGGTACACCTCCAATTGACTCAAATGATGTCAATTAGCCTATCAGAAGCTTCTAAAGCCATGACATCATTTTCTGGAATTTTCCAAGCTATTTAAATGCAGTCAACTTAGTGTATGTAAACTTCTGACACAGTGAATTATAAGTGAAATAATCTGTCTGTAAACAATTGTTGGAAAAATGACTTGTGTCATGCACAAAGTAGATGTCCTAAGCGACTTGCCAAAACTATAGTTTGTTAACAAGAAATTTGTGGAGTGGTTGAAAAACGAGTTTTAATGACTCCAACCTAAGTGTATGTAAACTTCCGACTTCAACTGTAGTGCGGTCTACAGCTTATCATAAGGTACTCTACCTCAGGCGAGCAATACCTTGAGATTTCTTTAATATTAGACATCGCACACCAGCTGTTATTGACAAATAGACACCCACCCCACCCCTTGTCCTACCAGAGGTAGTGTCTCTGTTCTGCCGGTTCATGGAAAATCCCGTTAGCTCTATATTGTCCGTATCGCCGTTCAGCCACGTCTCGGTGAATCATAAAATGTTACAGATTGTACTGTCCCGTTTATAGCATAATCTTAATCATAAATCGTCCAGTGTGTTTTCCAAGGATTGCACTTTAGCAAGAAGAACTGATGGCAGTGGGAGTTTACTCGCTCTCCTACAGATTCTCAGAAGGCTGCCCGATCTGCGGCCCCTTTTTCTGCTTCTTTTCTTCACGCAAAAGGCTGGGATCTGGGCCTTTTCACGTTAAAGCAGGATATCCTTCTCGTCGGACTCGTTAACTTCTCTAGGGTAGGGGGCAGCATTTTCACGTTTGGATGAAAAACATACCCAAATTCAACTGCCAGTTACTCATCGCCACGAGATAAGATATGCATATTATTAGTAGATTTGGATAGAGAACACTCTGAAGTTTCTAAAACTGTTTGAATCATGTCTGTGAGTATAACAGAACAAATTTAGCAGGCAAAACCCCGAGGACAAACCATTCAGACTTTTTTTTTTGAGGTCACTGTCTTTTCAATGAGTTTCATTGGGAATTCAGATTTCTAAGCAACTTGCTTGCAGTTCCTACGGCTTTCACTGGATGTCAACAGTCGTGAGAAATAGGTTGAGGTTATTCCTTTGTGTAATGAAGAAATACGGCCATCTTGAAGTCGAGGCACTCCTGGTGTCCTAAACATGCATTTCAATCAAACAGAAGGCATGCTACATATCGTTTTAATCCTGTATTGAACACATATCACCCCGTCTTCAATTTTATCGATTATTAACGTAAAAAAATACCTAAAGTTGTATTACATAAGTAGTTTGACATTTTTTGGCAAAGTTTACAGGTAATCTTTGATATATTTTGTCGTCATGTTTGAGCAAGTTGGAACCGGTGTTTTTCTGGATCAAACGCGCCAAATAAATGGACATTTTGGACATATATCGACGGAATTAATCGAACAAAAGGACCATTTGTGATGTTTATGGGACATATTGGAGTCCCAACAACAGAAGCTCGTCAAAGGTAAGGCATTAATTATATTTTTATTCTGCGTTTTGTGTCGCTCCTGCAGGGTTGAAATGTTTTCTCTCTTTTGTTTACAATGGTGCTATGCTCAGATAATAGTATCGTATGCTTTCTCTGAAAAGCCTATTTGAATTCTGACATGTTGGCTGGATTCACAACCAGTGTAGCTTTAATTTGATATCTTTCATGTGTGATTTAATGAAAGTTTGATTTTATAGTCATTTTCATAGTCATTAATTTTAATGTGGCGCTATGCATTTTCTCAGGCTTTTTGCCAAGTGATACAGTAGCATCTTGCCTAAACTCAGATTTTGATATAAATATGAACTTTACCGAACATAAAATACATGTATTGTATAACATGAAGTCCTATGAGTGTCATCTGATGAAGATTATCAAAGGTTAGTGATTCATTTTATATCTTTCTGCTTTTTGTTAATGCTCTCTTTAGCTGAAAAAATGGCTGTCTTTTTCTGTGACTTGGCTCATACCTTACATAATCGTTTGGTGTGCTTTCATCGTAAAACCTTTTTGAAATCGGACACTTTGGCTGGATTTACAACAGTGTAGCTTTAAAATGGTGTAAAATACTTGTATGTTTGAGGAATTTAAATTATGGGATTTCCGTTGTTTTGAATTTGGCGCCCTGCAGTATCACTGGCTGTTGATGAGGTGGGACGCTAACGTCCCACATACCCTAGAGAGGTTAAAGGAAAAAGTTTCTTCCAGTCCGCGGTGAGTAATCGCTGTTCTGATTTCCAGAAGCAGCAACATTATGTACACAATAAGTTAAAAAATAAGTTAAACAAAACACACACCCAAATTTTTTTGCACAATTGGTTAGGAGAATGTAAATCTTCAGCCATGTTTTTTGGCGCCATCTTAATCACATCCGGCATCATTAAGCCTATAGGCTATGTTTGGAGTTATTTGGCCACTTTAGTTGTGATACAAACCTTATGAAAACATATTGGCCAATGGGCTAGGCTACATGATGCATGCAATGCGCTGTTTCTTGCCTCCTACTTCACATGCCTGGCATCATTCACAATTTACAATATTTTCACCCATCAGACTATTCTCAATTTAATCTTGTCTTTAGATATACTAAATAATATATGTGTGAAATTAATTTTGATTTAGAATGGGCCATTATAATTCACCTGTCGGAACAGGGGCGGGTTAAAAAAAGACATCATCCATATGCACTTGAATAGCGAATTGAGGATGCTTTTCCAATGGTTAATTTTCATGCCAGCCAGGTAGGCTACTCCAGTTGTAAAGCTAAATATTAGGTAAGTTGAGAAATAAATACAGTAGGCCTCAAACTCGATGCCAGGGCTCTCATGAAGTGTTTGATATTTATTTTATTTAAATGTAAGTTTAAAACATACAATCCACCTGCAGTGAAGCTGTTCAACCATCCTCAATCTCCCACTTCACCCCCCATCTCCACCCCCTCGGAGCCACCATCCCTGTCCAAACCAACAACTAGGCACCAGATGTGCCAACAACCAATAAAAAGAAAAAAAGTCACAAGAACAAAGGAATACAACACCAAAACAACAATGTAAAACAAAAGACATCAATGACAAAAATATAAACCACAAGGTCAACTGTGCATGTTTGTGTGTGTGTGTTTGTGTGCATGTGTGGCACTATTTAAATGTGTGTGTGTGTGTGTGTTGGAATGCGAGTGTTTGATTTGATTAGAGGGACAGTAGAGTTCTGATTACCGGCCATTAGCGACTGGCCGTTAGCAAGTTTGGTAGGCTACTAATGACCATCAGAGCGTAGTTTTGGAGAAGCCTTATTACCATGACTTAATGGTCACATGGAATTTGACTGCGGTCATGACTCGTGGCTGCCGGTGTGGTGGTAATACAGTCACTGTAACAGCCCTAGTCAACCTTTAAGTGTAGTCTTAAGACATATCTTGTAGATGTATTCTTGTTTAAGTTTCATCATATTTTGGCAGTAGAAAGGCCCTTCTATTTTGGCAAGAGAAAGTTTGTTGTAAGGGGCTGAGCCACAAGTCAGGGACCAGTTGAGCACAGATGACAGGGACAAAGCCACAGGACACAGGACAAAGCCACAGCACCAGCACAAAGCCAAATCAACCACATCCCAAGTTTATTGTTAACCAGAAGTGAGCTGACAGAGTTCTTTCATTTCAAGAGAAGTGGTTTGAAGATTTGAAGATTTCCCAGGCTCCATTACAGTGCCTCTTTAAAGGGGTTTTTATGCTTCCATTGCACCAAAGCTTTTCAGAATCATACCCTGCATTTGTGAGCACAGGCTTTAGAACTTGGAGGAAGGCTATTGAGACGTTTTCAGCTCATGCTAAAAGTCACTCCCATTGCCACTCAGTTACAGTGAGTGCACAATAATCAAGCCCTGTGGACTCACAGTTATCTACTGCTTCAGCCAGACAAGAGGAAGCAAGACAGTGTCTACTGAAGATTGTAGGTTCAGTGCAGTACTTACCAAGAAAGGGTGAGGCTTTAAGAGGTCATGAGGAAGAACGCAGAAATATGTACCAACTTTTAAAAAGACAAGGCAGAAGATAACACAGTTCTTCTCAGCTGGTTAAAGACGTGCAACCATGATTACACTAGTCCTAAAATAAGGAATGAGATTCGTAACTTAATGAGCAATGACATAATTAGATTAGCCAATACATCCGATCTCTTCCGATTAGTCAGTTTTCCAAAACATCACAGGAAAAGCTGGATACCATAGATAGGAAATCAATATGCCAGAATTGCCTTGCTGGCAGTGACATGCATAAACAGGTATTTTGGAGCATTTAAAGAGATACTTCAGGATTTTGCAATTTCATATATATATTTTTTCACCTTTATTTAACCAGGTAGGCCAGTTGAGTTCTCATTTACAACTGCGACCTGGCCAAGATAAAGCAAAGCAGTGTGACAAAAACAACACAGAGTTACACATGGGATAAACAATCATACAGTCAATAACACAATAGAAAAATCTGCATACAGTGTGTGCAAATGAAGTAAGAAGGTAAGGCAATAAATAGGCCAATAGTGGCGAAGTAATTACAATTTAGCAATTTACACTAGAGTGATATGTGCACATGAGGATGTGCAAGTAGAAATACTGGTGTGCAAAAGAGCAGAAAACAAAAACATATGTGAATTGTAGTTGGTTGGATGGGCTGTTTACAGATGGGCTGTGTACATCTGCAGGACGATGCTCTGACAGCTGAAACGTAAAGTTAGTGAGGGAGATAAAAGTCTCCAACTTCAGTGATTTTTGCAATTCGTTCCAGTCATTGGCAGCAGATAACTGGAAGGAACGGTGACCAAATGAGGTGTTGGTTTTGGGGATGACCAGTGAAATATACCTGCTGGAGAGCGTGCTATGGGTGGGTGTTGCTATGGTGACCAGCGAGCTGAGATAAGGAGGAGCTTTACCTAGCAAGGACTTATAGATGACCTGGAGCCAGTGGGTTTGGCGACGAATATGTAGTGAGGACCAGCCAACGAGAGCATACAGGTCGCAGTGGTGGGTAGTATATGGGGCTTTGGTGACAAAACGGATGGCACTGTGATAGACAGCATCCAATTTGCTGAGTAGAGTGTTGGAGGCTATTTTGTAAATGATATCGCCGAAGTCAAGGATCGGTAGGATAGTCAGTTTGTTTGGGTATGTTTGGCAGCATGAGTGAAGGAGGCTTTGTTGCGAAATAGGAAGCCGATTCTAGATTTAACTTTGGATTGGAGATGCTTATTGTGAGTCTGGAAGGAGAGTTTACAGTGTAACCAGACACCTAGGTATTTATAGTTGTCCACATATTCTAAGTCAGAACAGTCCAGAGTAGTGATGCTAGTCGGGCGGGCGGGTGCGGGCAGCGTTTGGTTGAAGAGCATGCATTTAGTTTTACTAGCATTTAAGAGCAGCTGGAGGCTACGGAAGGAGTGTTGCATGGCGTTGAAGCTCAATTGGAGGTTTGTTAACACAGTGTCCAAAGAAGGGCCAGATGTATACAGAATGGTGTCGTCTGCGTAGAGGTGGATCAAAGAATCACCCGCAGCAAGAGCGACATCATTCATATATACGGAGAAAAGAGTTGGCCCGAGAATTGAACCCTGTGGCACCCCATAGAGACTGCCAGAGGTCCGGACAACAGGCCCTCCGATTTGAGGCGCAGAGCTTTTGGCCGGGGTTGTGGTAGCCAGGTGGATAGCATGGCCAGCCGTAGAGAAATGCTTATTGAAATTCTCAATTATCATGGATCTATCAGCGGTGATAGTGTTTCCTAGTGTCAGTGCAGTGGGCAGCTGGGAGGAAGTACTCTTATTCTCCATGGACTTCAGTGTCCCAAAACGTTTTGGAATTAGTGCTGCAGGATGCAAATTTCTGTTTGAGAGCAAAGCTAGCCTTTGCTTTCCTAACTGACTGTGTGTATTGGTTCCTGACTTCCCTGAAAAGTTGCATATTGCGGGGACTATTCGAAGCTAGTGCAGTACGCCACAGGGTGTTTTTGTGCTGGTCAAGGGCAGTCAAGTCTGGAGTGAACCAAGGGCTGTATCTGTTCTTAGATCTACATTTTTTGTAAAGGGCATGCTTATTTAAGATGGTGAGGAAAGAACTTTTAAAGAACCAGGCATCCTCTACTTACGGGATGAGCTTAATATCCTTCCAGGATACCCGGGCCAGGTCGATTAGAAAGACCTGCTAGCAGAAGTGTTTTAGGGAGCGTTTGACAGTGATGAGGGGTGGTCGTTTGACCGCGGACCCATAACGGACGCAGACAATGAGGCAGTGATCGCTACGATCCTGATTGAAAACAGCAGAGGTGTATTTAGAAGGCAAGTTGGTCAGGATGTTATCTATGAGGGTGCCATGTTTATGGATTTGGGGTTGTACCTAGTAGGTTCCTTGATAATTTGTGTGAGATTGAGGGCATCTAGCTTAGATTGTAGGACGGCCGGGGTGTAAAGCATATCCCAATTTAGGTCACCTAGCAGTACGAACTCTGACGATAGATGGGGGGCAATCAATTCACATATGGTGTCCAGGGCACAGCTGGGAGCTGAGGGGGGTCTATAACAAGCGGCAACAATGCAATGAGGCCCTTTATCTACTTCCCCAGAAACAGTTGAACTTGTGGATACCATTGTTATGTCTCGGTGTCGAAGTACAAAGTGAGGTAAAGGTAATAGACACCCATAGACTTCCAGTTATATGCTGGAGAAACTACCTCAAACTTCCGTCATATTCCCACTAGGGAAGTGGACAACGGGCCTCATTGCCTAAATCCCAAAGTATCCCTTTTAGATGATTTAGACTGAAGATTTGACCTCTCTCTTTACCACTCATTGCCCACCTTTGTATATTCACTGTTATTGAATGTGCTGTTTTTTTACTTGATGGTGAATCACAATGAGTTGTTGCTATGTATTTTTGAAGTCTATTGCTTGAGCATGATGCCATATTGAAAAGTTATATTTTGACCGTCACTGAATTAATACTGAAATTAAATTGTGTAACCATGTATGAAGTTTCCGGACTCAGATTGCCTTGACTCCTTTTAAATTAATTGGGTATAATACATTTGTTATTCAAGACCATGTACTAGCCAAGCGTGGTAAAGGGTACACAAATAGAAACATTTAAAATGTAGTTAAAGAAGGGGCGTGGAGAGGATTTTCTGAACTGTTAAGAGTAAGAACACCGTTTAAAGCAATATAGAAACATATTGGTATTTCTGTTGTGATTGGAGTATATTGACCAAATTATCAAGACATTTTTGGATATTTTGCCCTTCAAAATTCACCAGAAACAACCATTTCACAGCAACAACAAAAAAATATGACTGGAGGGGCATGCCCCCGGACCCCCCAAGAGGGGTGTTGACACCGTAACAATAATCCTCTGAACCCCCCAATATGCAACACAAAGTTACGCCCTTGGTCCCATCAACCTCTGCTGATGGTTTCAGCACTGTGGCTGTCAGGCCTTTAACCAAGGCTGCGCCAAGGAAGGTTGCCAATAAGGGGAGGAAGAAGAAAGTGACTGCCATTCTCACTGACACCCTGGTCAAATGTGCCCTGGAAGAGGCAGCAGGGGAGAGAAAAAACAAGAAGGTGGTGCCAAAGGCAAGGGACAAGCTTAGCAAGAAAGTAAAAAGAGAGGAACAACAACACTAACCAGGCAGCTGGGAAATCTGTCCTTGTCTGGTCTGTGACGAGGGTTTTGTTGCGTCTTGTGCAGGGAGAGAAGTGTGTGAAGTGCTCTTCCTGACAGAGGTGGGCACATGAAAAATGCACCAAAGGTTATGCCACCTACCTCTGACACTTCTGTGTCACAGTCTAGCCTAAAGAAAGAAAACCATATCAAATATTTTAGGCCAAGCCTGTGTTATCAATTTCCATTTTAAATAAATGCTGGTAGCAGTGAGAGTAATTGCATGACTGCACTTGAGCACGCTTTATCTCGTGCAACATACTGTATGAGTGTGCTAGACTGACAGAGCTGTCTGACGGAGTGTCTGCTCAGAATTGCATAGACTCACCGTTCGATGGAGCACAGAGAAAAAATGTTGGACTCTCGTGGAGCAGAATTGATTGTAGCGGAGAAAAAAACATGTCTTTTCACAATAGAATTTCAACCTTGACATATACCTGTGTTCACACTTTCCCAATAACTTGAATATTGTTTGCTGTTAAGCAATTAGCTCCTAAACATGTCCATTGCTACACAACTAACATGACATAGGAATTGCTTAGTTTGATAATGGAAATGGGTGATTTAGCAACATCCTGTGCACATTAGCAAGTAAAACCAAACCTGATTTATTTATAGCTTTGGTCAAAACTCCTTTCAATTGTGGCAGCCTGACTGTCCCATTCCTCTATCAGCTGTTTCTGTTTATGGCAAAAAAGTACATTTTTGCCATGACACAGAGGTTGTCGAAAGCACAAACATCAACCTGTACTTGGAACATCAAATACATGTGAACCCAAGTTTTTACCAGACGTTCATAGTTTAGCAATGAAAACTATTTTGCAGCCGAGTGGCGCAGCGGTCTAAGGCACTACAGTCCCGGGTTTGATCAACTGTCTGTGATCGGGAGTCCCATAGGACGGCACACAATTGGCCCAGCGTCGTCCGGGTTAGGGGAGTATTTGGCCGGGGGGATTTTACTTGGCTCATCACGCTCTAGCGATTCCTAGTGGCGCGCCGGGCGCCTGCAGGCTGACCTTAGTCGTACGCCGTTTCCTCCTACATATTGGTGCTGCTGGCTTCTGGGCGGGTGTTAAGGAGCGAGGTTTGGCGGGTCTTGTTTCGGAGGATGCATGACTCGACCTTCGACTCCCGAGCCATTTGTGGAGTAGCAGCGATGAGACAAGATCGAAATTGAGGAGAGAAAGGCGGTAAAATACAACAACAACAAAAAATTGGTAAATTCAATAGTAGCCTTATGGGCCTATATTTCATTTTTTAAAACATTTATATTCAAAGTATACAGATACACAACAATAGATCATCAAACCTCAACAATAGTGATGGGAAGTTCCTCTCTTTCTACTGATTCTGATCTGTTCGACTCGTTCAGTCAACATAGCCAGCAGCATACCACCCTGCATACCACTGCTGGCTTGCTTCTGAAGCTAAGCAGGGTTGGTCCTGGTCAGGCCCTGGATGGGAGACCAGATGCTGCTGGAAGTGGTGTTGGCGGGCCAGTAGGAGGCACTCTTTCCTCTGGTCTAAACAAAGATCCCAATGCCCCAGGGCAGTGATTGGGGACACTGCTCTGTGTAGGGTGCCGTCTTTCGGATGGGACGTTAAACGGGTGTCCTGACTCTCTGAGGTCATTAAAGATCCCATGGCACTTATCGTAAGAGTAGGGGTGTTAACCCTGGTGTCCTGGCTAAATTCCCAATTTGGCCCTCAACCATCACGGTCACCTAATAATCCCCAGTTTACAATTGGCTCATTCATCCCCCTCCTTTCCCTTGTAACTATTCCCCAGGTCGTTGCTGCAAATGAGAACGTGTTCTCAGTCAACTTACCTGGTAAAATAACAGATAAATAAAAAAATATTTCTACTAAACAATGTAATTTTTTTTATTGCTAGGCATACAAATAAGATTATATCTTGATACATTTTAAACAAGGTCTAATTTTGGCCACAACCAGACTAGATTGTGAATGACTCTTGGTGGAATGCACTGCTTGAAAGCCGTGAGGGTGATAAGCACAATATCGTTCACGAACTGCAGCCCCCCAAACGACTCATTCTCGAGTTTGTTGAGCAGATGCCATGTATGTTTTGCTTCTACAAAGCTGTGTCCATCATAACATTCAATAATCAATTCATTGCATTCATTCTTGCACCATGCGATCAATTATTAGTTCTGAACTATTTTTCTTCTTTATGCTGCTTGAAGCATGATGCATTTTCCTGTGCGCATATGACAGACAGTTGTTGGTCGATGCACGTCTCTGGAGCCGCTGAGCCGGAGGAGCATGTATCAATCCTGCTGTAGGACTCATTGCGGGCAGCAGTTCAAATGGAGGACTAATGAACGAGTCACTCAGAAAAAATGAATCATGACTCTCGAGCCAGTAAAAAGAGTTGTTTAAGAAATGAATCGTTCGAGAACTGCACATCACTACCAGTGGTGCAAAAAGTATCCAATTCTCATACTAGAGTAAAAGTAAAGATACCTTAATAGAAAATGACTCAAGTAAAAGTGAACGTTACCCAGTTAAACACTACTTCAGTAAAAGTCTAAAAGTATTTGGTTTTAAATATATATAAGTAAATGTAATTAAGTATCAAAAGTAAAAGTATACATCATTAAATTCCTAATATTAAGCAAACCAGACGGCACCATTTTCTTGATTTAATTTATTTACGGATAGCTAGGGGCACATTCCAGCACTCAGACATTTTGAAACAAGGCATGTGTGTTTAATGAGTCCGCCAGATCAGAGGCAGTAGGGATGACCAGGAATGTTCTCTTGATAGGTGTGTGAATTGGACAATTTTCCTGTCCTGCTAAGCATTCAAAACGTAACATTAGGTGTCAGGGAAAATGTATGGAGTAAAAAATACATTATTTTCTTTAGGAATGCAGTGAAGTAAAAGTAAAAGTTGTCAAAACTGTAAATAGTAAAGTACAGATACCCCCAAAATGACTTAAGTAGTACTTTAAAGTATTTTTACTGAAGTACTTTACACCACTAATCACTACTCACAACTCAACACCCTAGTATTTTTGACAATTTATAAATGCTCTATGGTAGCAGTAACATTACAGTCTTCCCTTCCTATCCTCCGAGTGACATTTATGTTGTGCAATGTGCCAGTAGTTCTCCTGTCTTTGGCTTAGGTTAGGTTATCAGGTTTAGGCTTCTTCTTGGCATCCCCTGGTCAGATGTTAGCCGGATCCCCAAAACAACCTCTTTGGAGGTCTGGGGTGTGGAGGTAGCTCTTTTGTCTTCAATGTATAGACCCTTTGTCTTCTGGACAAAGAAGATACACATATTTGTTGAAATATTCACTGAATCAAGCAAAGACAATACCCACCTGACAATAACAGTTTCCATTGGAATTTTGCCTTGAGTGAGCAATAGTTTGTTGCATGGTGTTCTGATTGCATTCAATTCATAGCAATATAATATTACATCCAATAGATGAGGGAGACTGTCATTTTTAGTGCTGCATGGCTGATCGGTGGTAGTTATAATTCAACACTGCCAGCAATAAGGCCCCAACCTCATGCACCTGAGGATAGAAGGCAAACACAAACAAACACTTACCGGGGGAGTGTAGCACTTACACTACATGTGTCACGTTCCTGACCTGTTTTTCCTTTTCTTGTATTTATTTAGTTGGTCAGGGCGTGAGTTGGGGTGGGTTGTCGATGTGTTATTTTCTATGTTGGGATGTTTGTGTTCGGCCGGGTATGATTCTCAATCAGAGACAGCTGTCAATCGTTGTCCCTGATTGAGAATCATACTTAGGCAGCCTGGGTTTCACGTGTGTTTTGTGGGTGTTTGTATCTCGTGTCAGTGTTCGTACCACACGGGACTGTTTTCGGTTTTGTCACGTTTGTTGTTTTTGTATGTATAAGTGTTCAGTTTATGTTCATTAAAATATGACCACTTTCCACTCTGCGTGTTGGTCCGATCCATGCTCCTCCTCGTCTGAGGAGGAGAACGACTTCGACAGCCGTAACAACATGAATATGTGGACACCTGCTCGTCGAACATCTCATTCCGAAATCATGGGCATTAATATGGAGTTGGTCCCCCTTTACTGCTATAACAGCCTCCACTCTTTTGGGAAGGCCTTCTACTAGATGTTAGAACATTGCTGCGGGGACTTGCTTCCTTTCAGCCACGAGCATTAGTGAGGTCGGGCACTGATATTTGGCGATTAGGCGTAGCTCTGTCGGCATTCCAATTCATCCCAAAGGTGTTCTATAGGGTCGAGTTCAGGGCTCTGTGCAGGCCAGACAAGTTATTCCACACAAACCATGTCTGTTGGGCTCTTGCTTTGTGTACAGGGACATTGTCATGCTGAAACAGGAAAGTGTCTTCCCCAAACTATTGCCACAAATTCGGAAGCACAGAATCGTTTAGAATGTCATTGTAAGCTGTAGTGTTATGATTTCCCTTCACTGGAACTAAGGGGCCTAGCCCGAACTATGAAAAATTGCTTCAGACCATTATTCTTCCTCCACCAAACTTTACAGTTGGCACTCACACGGTCAATCGTCTCAGGGCACAAGTCTCCCCTTCTCCAAACATCGTGTATGAATCAGCATCCGTAGCTAGTCATTGTTGTTCAATCTGGTTATTTCTTGTCAACTTCCCTGCCGCTATATGGTTGTTTAGTCAGCCTACTTTGTCCGTATAATTACTACATTGCTGACGACGTCTGTTGTGATCCCAGCCCATGCTTGCTTGCTATTCTTATTTATTCTCACACAGGCATGTTTACAGAGTGACAGATCATTTGGAAAATAAAATTACAAATGTAGATTTGTATAATCAAAATAAACAATGTTGTGGCATAAGTGTCGGGAGAGAAACATTTTGCTCCTCTCGAAAGTGAAACAATATATGGTGCATTAGGCAATTTATTAGCCTACAGTGTAAGTTGTTGATAATTGAATAGGACTATGTAAGTAAATCGTGTGCATTGTCATCTGTCAGGTCGTTTAACAATGTGTGTGATAGCGCAGTAATACGCACTTGAGGTATCGGACTTTACCGGCATTGAAAGCGCACTTCCGGATTTTCCGATGACAAGTAAATCTGATGACGAGTATCAATTTAGATAAAACGGATACGATTACAACGATATCAGCACACCCCTACTCCAGAGCCTTCTGACCAACTACCAGCGATCTCTCTAGAGCACAGAGAAGTAAGCTCCAGTCATAATAGTATACTTGATGCACTCTGTAAATATCCTTGACTATGGCAGTCTGCCTGTGTGATCGCATATTATCCAGGGAAAATGGTTGGACTGGATCTAATGTACTCACTCAGACTCGTCTCCCTCCCTGTACACATCTCCCAGACTTTTATAAGAACTAACATGTGTCCATCCCCCTGTCCCCAGGTGAGTCTTCTGGGCTTGGGAACTCCATAGCAGAACATCAAAAAACCTGCCACCCTGTTGTTAGCGATCAGCGGACAGTTCCCTGAGGACGGATGCAACTAACTAACCCTTTCAATGGCCACATTTTAAGGATTACCAAATGCAATAGTTTTGTATAAAAAACACATTTTCATTTTTCAATTGTTAGATTACAAACCAATAACTTTTTCATTGCAAGTTTGGCACGTTGGTCTTCATAAAAAAAGTGGTAACTTCAACATCAACACAGTCCTTACAGCTTATGATTCAAAAGGTCAAAAATCAGTGCAAGTCTCATGTCCAGCGTGACTACCTTTTTATTCAGACACATCACACAGGCGTGTCAACTAAAATATACTGTATATCCCAGTCAAGATTGAAGAATGGGTCAAATGGATAAAGTGAATATGAGTCTGTTCTTTTGCCGTAGTACTTGGTATGAATTTGAGTTGTTACATACACTGAGTATACAGAACGTTAAATCAGGAGGGGCATTTAGCCATATAGCCAACTTTTTCAGTCTCCAATGCATCAATAAACAGACAGGGGAGTGAAGTAGTTTGACAAATAGTGTTCAATAGTCATGAACTAATTTTAAAGTTTAGCTAGCAATTATATGGTTAGTCATTTATTCAGCTGGCCAGTTAAGTAGGATGAATGATACAGCTAGCTAGCTGCAATGCCAATGGCTAGCCAGGAGTTCATCTGAAATGTTGCCTTACCGGTGAACAACAGCGTCGACTGCCAGTCCTATCAACCGCTTGCTGAACAAGGTTGTTTGAAGAACTTTTCTCCATACATCACTTGATATATTAAACTTTTGCTTTAGCCAGTTGGCAAGCATGCTAAAATGTCCCCTTTGTCCCCCCCTTCCTATGCCCCCTTTTAAGCACTGTTGCAGTGGCTTAAAGATGCACTATGCAAAAATCACTGTTTGTAAAAATGCAAATAGTAGACCTAATTTTAGTTTGTGACAAAACAAGCAAGTATAGTGTAGAGAATCATTGTACTATTGTAAAGACTGATGCCGGAGATGAGAAGCAGGTATGGGAGTTGAACATTTAATGCGGGACTAACAGGACAGGACTAGCGTCAGCACATGGGTATACAAAGACATGCAAACATTAATGCAGAAGCAGGGAACAGAGCTGGGAACCAGACAGATATAGGGAAGGTAATGACAGAGGTGGTTGAGTCCAGGTGAGTCCAATAATTGCTGAAGCGCGTGACGAGGGGAAGGCAGGTGTGCGTAATGATGATGGCAGGAGTGCACAATGCTGGGGAGCCTGGCTCCCTCGAGCGCCAGGGGGGAAGAGCGGGAGCAGGCGTGACAACTATCTAAACTGCTGTGAAATATCTTTTCCGTAACCAAAAATATTGTATTTTAAGCTGTTTGAATTTTGTCGGGTCGCATAAATAGTCACATATTGCAGCTTTCCTTACACACATCTTCCATGTTTACTGATTTGCACGTGTGTCTGCACAGCCTAGCAGTTAAATCCTTGGGCCAGTAACCGAAAGTTCACTAGTTCAAATCCCGAGGTGAAAAATCTGCTGGTGCCATTGATGTGCCAAGGCACTTAACTTTAATTGCTCCAAGGTCACAGTTGATAATGGCAGACCCTGGCCATGACCCTACTCTCCGAGGGTATCTCAGGGAGAGCGGAATATGCACAAAAAAAACACTCATTTCCAATTCACACATGCATATTAACTTGTACATGTGTGCAATAGGACAAATATAAGCACCCACCAAATTTTTATAATGGACAGTTAACACATGGCTGCTATATTAGAGGTATTATAAGTGTGATACAGATCTTAAGCGTCCTGTTAGAAAATCATAGCTGTGCTTCATAAAATCCCTGGTACGGGTTGAAACACAAGGCTTTGCCATTGATAGGAAAATAGGAAAACATTCATCTGAGAAGTAAATGCTCTTTTCCCATGGTACCTGACCTGATAGAACAATCTAATACATAAGGTGTGTCCGCATGCATTGGATTGTGAGTCACTCATTGATTGTGGCTGTGTATGTCCATCCTTTGAGAGCGAGCAGTAACATGGAAGGTAGATATGCCAGGTTGAGAAACAAACAGTAGTCCCCTGTGACACAGACAAACAGACAAACACAAACACGCCAGTCCTTCATGGGCCACTTGGCCCAGTTGCAGATTCAGTACTTGGTTGAGAGGCTAGGTCCTAGGAGTAGGAGCCGACACCCCCTGCCATCAATGACACACCCTCTCCTCAGAGACACACACATACAGAAAAATGACTGACCTCTGCAGGTTCCCCTGCTACCTCCTGTCTACCATGTCTATATAAGCCTCCCTGGCTTCATAGAGTACAGGCTCTGCTCCTCTACCTCCCTCTCTACCATCCTTCTGACTGGCTTTCACCTTCTTCTCTTATCTCAGTTTTCACGACCTCCCTGCCTCTGCAATTCTCCCTGCCTCTGCAATTCTCCCTCTAAAGAAATAATGTGATAAATGAGGAGGGGAAACTCATTGGTCAATGAATGGAGAAACGTATAACGCCCCACCCAGCAGACTGTTGACCAATCGTGTTCACGTTGTCATGCTGCGTTGCTAAGCTAATCGTCACACAATCCCTTCTAAAGTCGAGAAACCTATGGCGTCCTTTCCATCTCACAATTCAAAGAAGCAGTGGAGCATGTTGAGAACGCGGAGAATAATGTTGAGCTTGTGTGGAGAGAGTTGAGAGTTCAGATAAAACATGTCAAAGGGGCAGAGGTTCATGTTGAGGACCTGAGAGATAGTTGAGAGCTCAATGAAAAATGTTGCGTGCCCAGAAAGTGGAATTGAGAGCAAGAAATTAAGTGGTGAGCACGCATCTCTCTGCTCATACTTGCCTGAGATCTCTCTAAAATGTACCTGTGCTTGCGCGATATGATCTCTGTGTGCTCGCAAATCTACAATGACATGTTACTCAAATACGACTGGAAGCATTATTGAACAGCTTTTTGTTACAATGTAATCGATTGGCTAGCTAAATGGAAGGTTTTCAAATCCCCAGGTATCTAGCCAGTAGCCACATTGCAACATGGCAGAATCCCACCTGGCACTTCTTCTCAGGAAAGAAAGCAAGCTAGCCATTTCAGCCTAATACCATAAGCTCTAATACCAGATTTGCCAGTGGATATCTGGAGTGGTAGACTCAGTAATTCCAGTTTAGTTATCCTTTTTCTGATGTGATCAGTCGTTCCTTCGGATTTAATATCACTCAGTTATCTATTGTCACCCGGCCTAGCCATCTCTTTTTAGAACAAAAAGTAAGCAAAAATGCCCACAGTCATCCTGCTAGGTAAGAGATAATTACTAAAAGTTTTTAAGTGATTGATAAGACCCAACTATACTGTACAACAATATAAACCCAATATGTAAAGTGTTGGTCCCAAGTTTCATGAGCTGAAAAAAAGATACCAGAAGTGTTCCATACGCACAAAAAGTTTCTCTCAAATCCCTTTAAGTGAGCATTTCTCCTTTGCCAAGATAATCCATCCAATTGGCATATCAAGAAGCTGATTAAACAGCATGCTCATTACACAGGTGCACCTAAAATTTGCAGTTTTGTCACACAACACAATGCTACAGATGTCTCAAGTTTTCAGGGAGCGTGCAATTGGCATGCTGACTGCAGGAATGTCCACCAGAGCTGTTGCCAGAGAATTGAATGTTGATTTCTCTAACATAATTCGCCTTCAACGTCGCTTTAGAGAATTTGTAAAACCAGCCTCACAACCACAGACCACGTGTAACCATGCCAGCCCAGGACCTCCACATGCAACTTCTTCACCTGCAGGATCATCTGAGACCAACCACCCGGACAGCTGATGAAAGTGAAGACTATTTCTGTCTGTAATAAATCCCTTTTGTGGGGAAAAACTCATTCTGATTGGCTGAGCCTGGCTCCCTAGTGGGTGGGCCAACAGTGGTTCCTCCTTTAAAAGTTGCAAGCTTACACCGCGGGACCCAGCATCACCTTTTCATTGCCCCAGTCCACCACAAGGGGGAGTTAGAGCACTCATTATGCATTTGGGCCCCAAGGTTTTTATATGACCAATCATATCGAGTGGTTCCAATGACGAGTTTGACGCGAGCCACCCGTTCCTGGTGACTTTATTCAGCAAAGATGGCTGACAAAACATTACGCGGGAAGCAAATGTAAGTATTTATAACGTCATAATGAGTCAAGCAAAAAGTTTACAATTGAGAGGAATATGTTAGTTAATGCAGAGACAAACGATTGTGCATATTTGATTGTCATTGAGTTAATTTACGAAAATCGCTATTTAGAAAGTTTTTTTTCAGTCATATCCAATACCAGGTGTATAAACTCCATTCTTTGAATGATGCTGTGTCTGCATGTATGTATTACAATTATACACTTCAACAGTGTTTACCACTCCTGCTCCTGGGACATCAATGATTACACATTGTAACTATGCAATAGACTAGAAACATGATTTAAGTAAAAGCTGATTTGTAATTCATATATACAGAGTAAAAAACAGTACATCCTGCCAGCACGCCCACAAGCGTGCTGAATGACGCGTGGTAGAGAGCAAGGAACAAGATGGGAGTAAAAATCCAGGCTGTGTGCTCCGAGACCGGCATAATAATGAAATGAAACAAGCAGGGAGCAGGTTTCGAACCCTCAACATTCTACCCCGAAGTCCAGCACGCTATCGACTGTGCCCAAATGTATTAATTGGGGTTGGTGGCCGTTTGTGGCTAAAAACACTTTATCAATTGGAATCTTTAAAATGTGGAAAGGCGAAAAAGCAGTATTATTACTTTTTCACAAGCATAGCAGGATGAACTATTAGCTGAACAATAGACCATTCAACCTTTACTAAAGAATTGTCTAATAGCCGAGCGAGGTGTGAACCGCCACATCTTGGGCTACAGTTGAAGTCGGAAGTTTACATACAATTAGGTTGGAGTCATTAAAACTAGTTTTTCGACCACTTCAAAAATGTCTTGTTAACAAACTATAGTTTTGCAAGTCGGTTAGGACATCTACTTTGTGCATGACACGTGTAATTTTTCCAACAGTAAATTACAGACAGATTATTTCACTTATAATTCACTGTATCACAATTCCAATGGGTCAGAATTTTACATACACTAAGTTGACTGCATTTGAACAGCTTGGAAAATTCCAGAAAATCATGTCATGGCTTTAGAAGCTTCTGATAGGCTAATTGACATCATTTGAGACAATTGGAGGTTTACCTGTGTATTTATTTCAAGGCCTACCTTCAAACTCAGTGCCTCTATGCTTGACATCATGGGAAAATCTAAAGAAATCAGCCAAGACCTCAGAAAAAAAATTGTAGACCTCTACAAGTCTGGTTCATACTTGGGAGCAATTTCCAAACGCCTGAAGGTACCACGTTCATCTGTACAAACAATAGTACGCAAGTATAAACACCATGGGACCACACAGCCGTCAAACTGCTCAGGAAGGAGACACATTCTGTCTCCTACAGATGAACGTGCTTTGGTGCGAAAAGTGCAAATCAATCCCAGAACAACACCTTGTGAAGATGCTGGAGGATACGGGTACAAAAGTATCTATAGCCACAGTAAAACGAGTCATATTTTGACATAACCTGAAAGGCCGTTCAGCAAGGAAGAAGCCACTGCTCCAAAACCACCATAAAAAAGCCAGACTACGGTTTGTAACTGTACATGGGGACAAAGATTGTACTTTTTGGAGAAATGTCTAAAAAATTTAACAGAAATAATCTTCATTTTAATTTGACTTTTCAAACAACAAGACTTAATTGGAGCCTATTTCTTCGGAGTCTAGACCTATATAAAATAACTTAACTGGCTGAGGTAGGCTATGAGGCTGAACAGCAGAATAGAAGTAGGATTTTTTAATTAGGCCTACTTACAATTGTAACTGGTCAAAAATATAGCATCCTACATAAAACAGTCATTAAAGAAAAAAAGTCTGCACGTTCGAGCTGAAACAATGTAACTAATAATTAAAAGCGCACATTTGTTAATCCCAAACTCTAAAAGTAATTGGAAAGGTAGATACAAATTATGTTTGACATTGTGGTTACAATAAAGAATGTAGCCCATCATGCAAATGTCTCTTCTTACAGGACTTAGGACAATATACTTTTTATAGCCGGGCTACTGTTGTGAAAATCCCCCAACTTGCAATGTATTCGATGCTTAAGTACTCTAAAGTGTTACATATATAACTCAAAACAGCATTTCTTCATCAACATCTTTATGCTTTCGTTAATCTTCTAGATCTTCTTCCTTTTTTTATGTAGCAATTTTGAGCAAATTGCTCAAGGGCCACGGTTGATTGGTCTGTGAAGATGACGTTATTGAATGTCTCGCCAGCTTTGATCCATGCCTGGGCCTGCAGGACGCAAAGTTCTTTGTTTGTCAGACGAATCATTGGAATCATTGACTAACTCATGCGTTGAAAAGGGCGAGGAATGAGATGGGAGTCACAATCCATGCCAGGCACACCTGTGAGCCCTGGAACTCCACCTCCAACAGGCAGAGTCAACATATGTGGCGGGTTCGTCAGGTCTTCGGTTCACCCTGAAACAGAACTTGACCAACTGCTCACCAGGCACAGCAAGGGCCGCCTGGACCATTATGCTGTTCTGCTATTCCAAGGATGTGTAACCAAAGAAAGATACCACGAGTGGGCACAGAATACATAGCCTCCCCACTGTGGACGTCTATTTCAGCACAGTTTTGCACTGCTCTGAGACAAGCATGGAGAAATGAAAATGTTCAAATATTCCATGATATTCTTAAAATATGTGTTAACTGAATATAAGCAAGTGATGTCTGCTAAATAGTCAAGTTAGATTTCTCCAGAAATAAATAATTCTAAATAACAAACTGGCATACATTTACAAATTAGACAATAGACTTTTTATAGCCCGGATACTGTTGTGAAAATCCCTCAAATTGCAATGTATTTGATGCTTAAGTACTGTAAAGTGTTACATTTCTAACTCAACACAGCATTTCAGTATTTCTTCATCAACATCTTTATGCTCTCGTTAATAAAATAACGAGAAAAAGGACATTCAAATGCGGATGTTTATATTAACTACATTTTAGTCGCACTTCCACCCAGCTCCACAGGTAAAACCTTGCTGAGATGATCAATGTATTTTTTGCATTGTTGTATCGTCAATTTCTCTAGCCAAAACATCTTGATGGCCTTGACCAGTTCATCGCTGCCTGTCTGGTTGCTGCCTGTCTCATCTTTTTAAGTGGGAGAACTTGCACAATTGGTGGCTGACTAAATACTTTTTTGCCCCACTGTATATATATATACTGTATATACAAAAAAGTATTTAGTCAGCCACCAATTGTGCAAGTTCTCCCACTTAAAAAGATGAGAGAGGCCTGTAATTTTCATCATAGGTACACTTTAACTATGACAGACAAAATGAGAAAAAAAAATCCAGAAAATCACATTGTAGGATTTTTAATGAATTTATTAGCAAATGATGGTGGAAAATAACACTGCCCTGCAGCACCTTAAAACTTCTTTAGGGTAGGGGGCAGCATTCGGAATTTTGGATGAACTGCATGACCAAATTAAACTGCCTGTTTCTCTGGCCCAGAATATATGATATGCATACAACTGGTAGATTCGGATAGAAGACACTCTAAAGTTTCCAAAACTGTTAAAATAGTGTCTGTGAGTATAACAGAACTGATTTGGCAGGCAAAAACCTGAGAAGAATCCATTTAGGAAGTAGGATTTCTTTTGGTTTTGTAGTTTTCTATTCAATGCCATTACAGTATCCATTGACTTAGGACTCAAATTGCAGTTTCTATGCCTTCCACTAGATGTCAACAGTCTTTAGAAAGTGTTTCAGTCTTGTATTCTGAAAAACGAGGAAGTAAGAGCAGTCTGAATGACTGGACCCTGAAGTTTCACTGAGCTTTTTCATGCGCACAACCGAGAGAGTGCATTTCTTGTTTACATTTTATATTGATGACGTTATTGTCCGGTTGAAATATGATCAATTATTTAGGCTAAAAACAACCTGAGGTTTGAATATAAACATCGTTTGACATGTTTTTATGAACTTTACTGATACAATTTGGATTTTTTTTGTCTTCCTGTTTTGACTGCGTTTGAGCCTGTGGATTACTGAAGAAAACGCGCAAACAAAACTGAGATTTTTGGGTATAAAGAGACTTTATCGAACAAAGGGAACATTTATTGAGTAAATGAATATCTGCTGAGTACAACCATGTGAAGATCATCAAAGGTAAGGGATTAATTGTATCTCTATTTCGAAATTGTGTAACTGTTCTATCTGGCTGGCTACTGTTTGAAATGATTTGTCTAGTGGGCTATGTTCTCATAATCGTAAGGTATGCTTTCGGCGTAAAGCATTTTTAAAATCTGACACCATGGTTGGATTCACAAGAAGTTCATCTTTAAACCTCTGTAAAATATTTTGTTTTCTGAATTTTTATAATGAGTATTTCTGTATTTGAATTTGGCGCCCAGCAGTTTCACTGGCTGTTGAAGAGGTGGGACGCTACCGTCTCACGTGCCCAAGAGAGGTTAACCTAACACACCCTACTCAGCTTTAGGATCTTAGTGAAACATAAATTATTGCTTTCAGGTGTGTTAGACCAAGGCCAGAGGGACAACCCACAAGGCGCCAGACCCCTAGGGCCAAGACTGAGCAGGCCATCAGCCACGGGATTGCCGACAAATAGGTATCTCCCCTGACTTCGGCATGTTTTCAATACACTCGACCCACTTCCGGCACCGACAGAGATGGCCGCTTCGCTTCGCGTTCCTAGGAAACTATGCAGTATTTTATTTTTTTATGTGTTATTTCTTACAATGTTACCCTAGGAAATGTTTGGTTTTATTACATACAGTCGGGAGGAACTATTGGATATAAGAGCAACGTCAACTCACCAACATTACGACCAGGAATAAGACTTTCCCGAAGCGGATCCTCTGTTTGGCCCACCACCCAAGACAATGGATCGGATCCCAGCCGGTGACCCAAACCAATGGCGCCGTAGAAGGGGCAGACGGAGCGGTCTTCTGGTCAGGCTCCGTAGACGGGCACATCGCGCACCACTCCCGAGCATACTACTCGCCAATGACAACAAGGTAGACAAAATCCAAGCAAGGGTAGCCTTCCAGAGAGACATCAGAGACTGTAACGTTCTTTGTTTCACGGAAACATGGCTCACTCGCGACACGCTATCGGAGTCGGTACAGCCACCTGTTTTCTTCACGTATCACGCCGACAGAAACAAGCATCCCTCTGGTAAGAAGAAGGGCGGGGGTGTATGCCTTATGATTAACGAGACGTGGTGTGATCATAACAACATACAGGAACTCAAGTCCTTTTGTTCACCTGACTTAGAATTCCTCACAATCAAATGCCGACCGCATTATCTACCAAGAGAATTCTCTCCGATCATAATCACAGTCGTGTATACCCCCCAAGCAGACACATCGACGGCCCTGAAAGAACTTCATTCGACTCTATGTATACTGGAAACCACATATCCTGAGGCTGCATTTATTGTAGCTAATTTCTAATCTATTCTAATTTCCGCAACACATACAGTATAAGGCCCTCCCCTGCCCTCCTTTCGGAAAAGCTGACCACGACTCCATTTTGTTGCTCCCAGCCTATAGACAGAAACTAAAACAGGAAGCACCGCGCTCAGGTCTGTTCAACGCTGGTCCGACCAATCGGATTCCACGCTTCAAGATTGCTTCGATCACGTGGACTGGGGTATGTTCCACATAACATCGAACAACAACATTGATGAATACGCTGATTCGGTGAGGGAGTTTATTAGCAAGAGCATCGGTGATTTTGTACCCACAGCTTCTATTAAAACATTCCCCAACCAGAAACCGTGGATTGATGGCAGCATTCGCGCCAAACTGAAAGCGCGAACCACTGCTTTTAATCAGGCCAAGGTGTCACGACTTCTACCGAAGGTAACTCCTCTCCCTGTTCGGGCGACGATTATGCACGTGTATGTAAAGTGTCGGAACTGTGTTTGTTCCTCCGTGCGTTTGCACGAGTTTCTGAGTATCGAGAGCGTAGTTTGTTTTGGATTTTCGTCTGTGCCATTTCTGTATTGGTGGACTATGTGATTAAACACGCTTCTCAGACATCCCTGCTCTCCTGCGCCTGACTCCTACACCTCTCACCGAGACGCACGTTATCACAGAATCCCGCACCAGAAATCTATGGAGTCAGCAGGAGCGGACGTGCTCCCAGGGTCCGTGGAGGAGCGTGTTCAACACCACACGGCAGTGTTACACCGGCTGGGGACCGCCATGGATCAGGTGATGGTGACGATGGAAAGATGGGAGAGAGGTGGCCTTCCCACACCTCCATCAGCCACACCCCAAACAGTACCACTACCCTCTCCTTCATTGCCTGGGCACAGTGGGATTCGACTCGCACTCCCGAGGGAGTACGATGGGACGGCGAGGGGTTCTTACTCCAGATGGACCTATACCCAGCCCCCTATCCACATTGACGGGACAGTAGTGGAGAGGGTGGAAAGTTTTAAGTTCCTCGGCATACACATCACGGACAAACTGAAATGGTCCACCCACACAGACAGCGTGGTGAAGGAGGCGCAGCAGCACCTCTTCAACCTCAGGAGGCTGAAGAAATTTGGCTTGTCACCAAAAACACTCAAACTTTTACAGATGCACAATCGAGAGCCTCCTGTCGGGCTGTATCATCGCCTGGTACGGCAGCTGCTCCGCCCATAACCGTAAGGCTCTCCAGAGGGTAGTGAGGTCTGCACAACGCATCACCAGGTGCAAACTACCTGCCCTCCAGGACACCTACACCACCCGATGTCGCAGGAAGGCCAAAAAGATAATCTAGGACAATAACCACCCGAGCCACTGCCTGTTCACCCCGCTATCATCCAGAAGGCGAGGTCACTACAGGCTCATCAAAGCGGGGACCGAGAGACTGAAAAACAGCTATCTCAAGGCCATCAACTGTTAAACAGCCATCACTAACATGTGGCTGCTTCCAACATACTGACTCAAATCTAGCCACTTTAATAATGGAAAAATGGATGTAATAAATTTATCACTAGCCACTTTAAACAATGCCACTTTATATAATGTTTACATACCCTACATTACTCATCTCACATGTATATACTGTACGCTATTGTAACGGCTTTCATCTGGTGAAGGAGAAGAGGACCAAGGTGCAGCGTCGTAAGTGTTCATTTTAACTTCTAGTTCCTCCCAAACCCGGATCCGGGAGCACCCCCCACCAGTAAAAAAGCTGACTAGCATAGCCTAGCATAGCGTCACAAGTAAATACTAGCATCTAAATATCATTAAATCACAAGTCCAAGACACCAGATGAAAGATACACTTGTTTTACAGGGAAGACACAATATGTAAATCTATTAGCTAACCACGTTAGCAAAAGACACCATTTTTCTTAGTCCACCATTTTTTCTCTCCACCAGTAGCTATCACCAATTCGACCAAATAAAGATATTGATAGCCACTAACCAAGAAAAAACCTCATCAGATGACAGTCTGATAACATATTTATTGTATAGCATAGGTTTTGTTAGAAAAATTTGCATATTTCAGGTATAAATCATAGTTTGCCATTGCAGCCACCATCACAAATCTCCCCAAAGCGACTAGAATTACTACAGAGAGCAACGTGTATTACCAATTTACTCATCATAAAACATTTCTTAAAAATACACAGCGCACAGCAATGGAAAGACACAGATCTTGTGAATTCAGACAATATTTCAGATTTTCTAAGTGTTTTACAGCGAAAACACAATAAATCGTTATATTAGCATACCACAACGTGCAAACTTTACCCCAGCATTGATTCAAGGCAAAGAGAGCGATAACGTTATCACCACCAAAATATATGAATTTTTTCACTAACCTTCTCAGAATTCTTCAGATGACACTCCTGTAACATCATATTACAACATACATATAGAGTTTGTTCGAAAATGTGCATATTTAGCCACAAAAATCGTGGTTATACAATGAGAATAGTAGCCAAACTGGCCAGAAAATGTCGGGCGCCATCTTGGAGAGTGATCTAGTCTAATCAATAAATAATCATAAACTTGACTAAAAAATACAGGGTGGACAGCAATTGAAAGACAAATTAGTTCTTAATGCAATCGCTGAATTACATTTTTAAAATTATCCTTACTGTGCAATACAGGGTGCGCCAAAGCGAAGCTACCCCAAAGAAAATGGCGGCATATGCGTTTAACATTTTTCAACAGAACAACGATTTATCATCATAAATAGTTCTTACTATTAGCTGAACTTCCATCAGAATCTTGGGCAATGTATCCTTTCTCCGGTCTAATCGTCTTTTGGTCGAAAGATGTCCTCTTGTCCTGTCGAAATGGCCACTAACGTTCGGCATGTACTGGAAAAGTGTCCAACTATTGGAAGTGCGTCACAAAGAAATGCCAGAAAATCGCACTAAACGGATATAAATTGCTATAAAACGGTTTAAATTAACTACCTTATGATGTCTTTAACACCTATAACGAGTAAAAACATGACCGGAGATATATTACTGGCTAAACCAAAGCTTGGAAGGAGGCCAGTCCGACGTCCATCGTGCGTCAAGCGCAGGGAAGAAAAGAAAGGTACTTCCGCCCTTTGGTCTTTTATAAAGTCCCAGATTGCGCAATCGACTCCATTCAAATTGTCACCACTTACTGACATCTAGAGGAAGGCGTAGGCAGTGTTTGTAGCCCCATAGCATTCACAGGGACCTAAAAACTGACCTGGGAACAGAGGCCAAGATTTCTGAAATCTCACTCCCTGGCAGGAAAAGTGCTGTAGAATGAGTTCTGTTTCACTCAGAGACATAATTCCAACGGTTTTAGAAACTAGAGAGTGTTTTCTATCCAATAATAATAATAATATGCATATTGTACGAGCAAGAATTGAGTACTAGGCAGTTTAATTTGGAGACCAATTTTTCCAAGATCGAAATAGCACCCCCCATAGGCTCAAGAGGTTATTAATAAACAAAATAAACTGAACACTGAAATGACAAAAATAATAAAGAGCGAGAACAAAAACTAAACAGTTCTGTCAGGAATACGCACAAAACAGAAAACAATCACCCACAACCAAAATGGGGAAAACAGGCTACCTAAGTATGATTTTCAATCAGAGACAACGATCGACAGCTGCCTCTGATTGAGAACCATACCAGGCCAACCACAGAAATGGAAAACATAGAAAAACAACATAGAATGCCCACCCCAACTCACGCCCTGACCAAACCAAAATAAAGACATAAAAAAGGAACTAAGGTCAAAACGTGACAGCTATACCATCTACTGCATCTTGCCATCTTGATGTAATTAAATGTTTCACTAGCCACTTTAAACAATGCCACTTTATATCATGTTTTCATACCCTACATTACTCATCTCATATGTATATACTGTACTCTATACCATCTACTGCATCTTGCCTATGCCGTTCGGCCATCACTTATTCATATATTTTTATGTACATATTCGTATTCATTCCTTTACACTTGTATAAGTTTAAGTATAAGTTAGTTGTTGTGAGATTTTTAGGTTAGATTACTTGTTAGATATTACTGCATGGTCGGAACTAGAAGCACAAGCATTTCGCTACACTCGCATTAACATCTGCTAACCATGTGTATGTGACAAAGAAGATTTGATTTAGTTGTACTGTATTCCATATAAGGCATCCAGACCTCATGTAAGGTACCCAGTATACTCTTAATCTTCTAATAAATCAAATCTAGTGGTACAGAACTTGACATTGTGGGAGGAAATGGGGCAAAACAAAGGGTACAAAAAAAATTCATACACACAACAGCTGTCAGATACTGCTACCTGACAGATAGCTAGAGGCTAGCTAGAGCTGAACTGGCTGTGGTAGCTATCAGCTAGCTAACTAGCTGCTAGTAGTTCATTCACTTAAGTTGAGAGGGGATGAAACATTAGCTAAAGTAACATGTTAATTACACTACTAGCTCAGCACCAGGAATAAATACTTTTTTCTCCTGTCAAACAGCAGTTACGTTTCCAGATCAGTTAACTAAGGAGTAGCCAGTTTCTGCACTGCTTGCTTTTGAAACTCTGAGAAAAAGCGCAACACAGTCAGCAGCTGTCTCTGTTCATCTCTCCCGTGCTGGTCCTATACGACAGCCTTTCAGAAGCTTTGCCTTCATACAGACTGTCCACACTCTCTGTTTTGTGGTGTCCATGTGGTCCTAAATCCAGCTGTCTGAAACCAGAAAACAGCCTACCCGACCGCTTTGTGGTGTCTGTATGATCCTAAAGCCAACCGGTGCTGGGGTTTGTATCACAGTGCAATGATAAAACTGGGCATGACAAAAATCCAATTTCATAATGTGGGGGGCCATGTTCCAGCGCCCCCAGTGAAAGTTGCATCCCTGGTTTCATTAGTTAGCTACGCTACTGACTGAGAAGGCACGTTGTTTTTCATGTTTTTGTTCTTATTGCATTTCAGGTAGAGGGAGTAACATCACTAGAAAGGAGCATGCTGAGAGACCAGTAAGAAAGCTGTTGTTACAATATTGTGTGAATTCCCCATTTTATATCATTGGCACTAATAAAATATTTGGATTGTTCAGCAACATGAATAGTAAATGCTAACAGGGCATTGGTGATGAAATGTATGTCACGGAGGTGACTATGAATCTATTAGAAGCTGCCCCCATACATTACATTATATGGCCAGAACCTAATTCAAATATAAGGTGTACATGTCCTTTGCCCGTGGTAACTCATACCCCTGTTGATCACGGAAGTAATTAAATGGTGAACGCGCATTAACGAGTGTGTTGCACAAAGCAGTAGAGAATTTCGGCAGGCAGTACTATCAGATGAAATGTTGGAAATGGTTCGGAGAGGTACTTAGCTTTGGGAAGAGTGACGCGTTCACCCTCCAATTTTCCATAAAGGCCTTCTTGAAATGGAAACTGGTTGGTCTGCTCCAGCAACAGCAAGCATTCTCCTCAGTTGCCTAGGCTGCAACCAAGCTGCTCTCAACCACAGTATGTGAGCGGATTGGAGCTGGAGTGAGGAGCCGAGGTGCCCAATTTGACTGGAGAGCAGAACGAGATTCCCAAAGCCTGGAGTGTCAGCCTTCTCGCCTGCTCCAATTACGCTCCAGTCGCTCTCAATTCACGAGCTCAGGGCATGTCTTGCCCAGCATGCATTTCTAGTATACTTGTATGCTGCTATAACCCCTTGCTTAAGCTACTGTCATGGAGTTTGCTAAATATTTTCATAAGGAAACTGATAGAACACACAGGTGCTAAATCAAGGTGACTTAAGATGAGGAGCAAGAGAGAGAGAGTGCGGTGATGAAGTGTCCACAACTAAAGAATCATTGCGGAATCTGAAAATACACA